>NC_058391.1:1867321-2489762 GCF_019915245.1 Fusarium musae
ATATACTGACACAGGTTCCAATAGTGTGTTGTATCTACCATAAGCCAAAAGCCGTCGACGAATCCAGCGACGAGTCTTCCTCTGACTCCGACTCAGATTCAGACTCTGGCTCTGACCGCGACGGGGCACAACCAGCGGATGGGAAGCGTCAAAGCTGTGGGCATGGACACGGACACAGTCATGGACGTGAGAGGAGAAACAGAAAGGGAAAAGAGAAGAGGGCGCCGAGTCCGAATGCGTACGAGAAGGTGCCCAAGCCAAAGCCCAAGGATGGACCGTCGGAAACCAAGTCGTAGAACAACGAGGACGCCGGACCGTCGAACAAAAGGGGCAATGCGAAATGAGCGTTACTTATGATAATACGAACATAGAGACTTATGGATTGGGCATGTGTATGTGAAGACTACTACTACTACTAGTAGTGGCATAGCGATGTCTGGGCAGGGTTCAAGCGAACGTGATTGCAGAATCACATAGTTTAGAATCTTCCATTTGAGGATTTAATGTACAAAAGGGTATCTCATTGGGAGGCACTTATACAAGGTAGCTAGCTAGCTAGCTACCAGGTATCTTGCGAACTTATATCTCAATCACTCGGCACCCTCCACATTATTCTTCCCACTCTCAACCACGAAATATCTTCCAGCTGTTTTGCCAGCCGTCTTGAGGGCATCCCACTTCTCTGCCTCAGACTCGATCGTCTCTCTAACCCTCCTTGCCCTTTGATAATGTCCTATACGAACCTCCTTATCCAGGACTTCCTGCAATTCAGCCAGGCCAATTGTCACTTCTTGTCGAGCCTCTGTGGTCTCATCACGGATCGCCCGCAGGGGTTCAACCCCGGTTGTATCCACAAGCTGCACGGCGCGGACGAAATGCAATTGGCTCTGGAGGGTATTGATCATGGCAGCTTCGTCTTCGGGTGTAGTTGGCAACGGTAGGGCTGAGAGGCGGAGGAGGTGGTGTAATTGGGAAGGGGTGATCTTTTCTGCGGGAGCTGAACTTGGCGAGGATGGTAGAAGGCTTCGAACGGACCAGGTGGGTTTCTCTAGAATCGAGGCGGCTGTTAACGAATTCGTTGTTATGAATCGAGCTATCAAAGGTCTTGTAGAATGTGTGATGTTGCGCCGAAGGGCAATACGGCAGGATGCGCAGATAGTCATGATGCGTATCTGGCCTGATCTGTCGATATGGATCTAATTTCTGTTGACTCTCAATCAAGGGTTTCTTTTGGCGTAGGGCGATCTGTCAATTAGAGTCTTGTGATGGGTATATATAAAGGTAAGTTTGATCTGTCTTAGGTAGATCTTCAGTGCCCATTTCTGCGGGAGGATTAGTGACAGCGTGGGCCCACTAAAAAGACCCCCAGGTGTCTCTCTGTGGCTCAAGCGACCGTCGTCATAGCTCAGCCGCCGCCCGCGCCGCAAGTCGAGGTACTCGCCATCTTCACTTACATACAACTTTAAAGCCAACTCGTGATAACCCAGAACGTGGTGTTTCTCTCTATCTCTGTTTCTCCTCCCAAGCCCTCCTTGATACCCCTTTCGCAAATATCACAACCATGGCTCAAGACCCAAGAGCTCTTCTCCAAAAGGTTTCGTAACCCCTCCCCCGCTCTGCATTGGCTGTTTGTTGCTTTGCAGTTGTGCTGACAGGTCGCAACTTTCAGGCTCAGAAGCAGCTTCAGAGTGCCGGTGGTGGCTTCAGCTTCTTTGGTGGACGAGAGGAGAAGTACCAAGAGGCCGCTGATCTCTTCACTCAAGCCGCCAATGCCTTCAAGATGCAGCAACAGAGTACGCCTTTACCGCTTTGTTTCGTCGTGAAACCGAAGCTGACACTTCCGACATCTAGTGCTCGAAGCCGGAAAGGCTTTTGAACAGGCCGCTCAAGTCCAGACCGACAAGTTGAAGGAACCCGATGACGCTGCCAACACCCTCGTGGATGCCTTCAAGGCCTACCGCAAAGACGACCCCCAGGCTGCTGCGCGATGCCTGAACGTCGCTGTCGACCGATACTGCGCCAAGGGTAATTTCCGCCGCGCAGCTTCCCACAAGGAGAATCTTGGCGAGCTGTACGAGTTGGAACTCGGCGATGCTAAGAGTGCTATCGAATGCTACGAACTCGCTGCTACCTGGTATGAGGGCGATAATGCGGCAGCGTAAGTTGGATATCACAACCGCAGCGTTGTTTTGCATCTACTTATGGGTCTTTACAGTCTTGCCAATAAGCTATGGCTGAAGGTGGCCGACGTGGCGGCTATCGAGGGCGACTACTACAAGGCCATCGAGAAATACGAGAGAGTTGCTGAGCAATCAATCAACAACAACCTCATGAAGTACAGCGTCAAGGACTACCTGCTCAAGGCAGGTATCTGCCATCTGGCCAGTGGCGATTTGGTCGCTGCTCAGCGCGCCCTGGAGAAGTACCGCGACATGGACCCCTCATTTGGTGCACAGCGAGAGCATCAGCTTTTGACTGACCTGTGCGAGGCCATCGAGGCCAAGAGCCAGGAGCAGTTTACCGACAGGCTGTATCAGTTCGACCAGATCAGCAAGCTGGATAAGTGGAAGACAACGATCTTGGTGCGAGTGAAAAACCAGATTGAGGAGGAAGAGGATGAAGAGTTCGCATAAAGAAGCTATCGATGGAATCAGAGAAATTGGCACATGAGTGGCTACAGAAGGTATTGGTATATATCACAATCAGCAAATTTCAGCAAGTGCTCTGGGGTTTGCTATTGACATCATTGTCGAAGAGATGGGGATAGTGACTTGAGATGCACTCGTGTCTCCTCATGAAAGGGGTTTACAGTTGCTAATGTTAGGCTTAGAGTTAACATGACTGTTGTGAATATCAAAGAAAGCTCGTAATAGACTGAGCTGGTATCTCAGTGAATCGTTAACGAAATTAACATTCACAGCATGACATCCACGGTCGTCTACACAAAGTCATGCGCCAATCTGCTTCAGCCAGATATTCGAGGAATCTTGGCTTGAGATCACATGTTGAAGTCAATGATCGATACTCAGTACAAGAGAAACAAGTTAAAACAAACCACGGGACTCAATAAACAGATATGTTATTATCAGACTTGCTATCTCCAAACACGTATCCTTCATTTTCGTCATCAAACTCATTGGGTTTTACTCCCAGCCCAGTCAAAGTAACAATCTGAGTCATAATTCAACTCTGCCTACCAACCTATCGAAATAGCCCTCAAGGCATAGAGAATAAAAGTATCATCTCAAGACTGCCACTTGTCAGACTTGGTAGCCGTTGTGGCACATGTCTTAGGAACAGCGTAGGTGCGGTTGGGGTCCTTCTCCCAGGTAAGAGAGCCGTCCTTCTTAACGTTGATGTACTTATACTGGATGGACTGTCCTGCAGTTAGGGAAATGGTGGCCTTCCACACAGGGTTCGAGGCGGTATAGTCGGAGGCGCTCAGGGCAACAGCCTTTGATGTGTCCCAGTTACCGAGAGCAGCGATGTTGCCAACGATCTTGATGGTATCACCAAAGTTGGTGGTGACAACTTCTTGGAAAGTGACAGCCACAGAGGTTGCAGTAGGGCAACTGGTACCAGTGGACGAGCTGGAAGTGGAAGTGGAAGTGGAAGTCTGGGTGCCAGTTGGAGTGGGCACACCACCCTTGGGTGTTTGCGATGCTGGGAACGAAGTTGCAGTAGCCGATGAGTAGGATCCAGCAACAGTATTGGTACCGCATTGGTTGGGGACAGCAGCCACGCTTCCAGCCCAAGAGGGAGGAATAACACCAGCTCGACGATCAGCAGCTGAGAGGAATGCGGCATATGACCAAGTCAAGTCTGTGGCAGAAAGAGGATGGCCGTCGTTCTTGTCAAACTGCTCTGCGAGGTGGCCATCTGTGCCGACATACTTTGCAACGATGGCAACATACCCATCAGCATACTTGGAGACGGCGTCAGTGATGCTCTTGAAGGTGGCAGAGTCACTGGCGTATGTTCCGGTAGAGACCGAAGAGACGAGGTCCTTGAAGAACGAAAGAGAGACGTCCGACACAGTGATGGATCCCTGCTGCTTCCAGACATAAATGGCATCGTAGAGCTGCTCTGCCGCGGCAAGCGTAGCGAGGTACCAGGGGTTGCCATTGTAGTAGACATCTTCGACGTATCGTCCAACGGCGACAGCTGAGCCTTGAGAGATACCCTTGTTGATGTTCCATGAGCGGAAAGAGTCAGTAACCGCCTTGTGGTTGGCGAGGGCCTTGTCACTGCATGGCTGGAAGGTGGCGGGATCACAGTTCAGAGCAGGGTCGAAATTGTGGATGGACGACAGGATACTGTTGGCGTCCTTGCCAGTGCGGCCGTCATTGACATTGACTACGTGGACGTGGATCAGTGATTATTCTCATTGAGGGTCGAGCCAGAGTAATACTTACTGTTAGAGTCGACGTATTTGCCAGAAGAGATCCAGTAAGTCTGCAAGAAGCAGAGAGCCTGAGGAGCGATGTTGGAGTAGTTTTCTCCCGACTTGCCAAGCTTCTTGGCCAGAGCGGCACCTTCAATGAGAGCTTGGAAATGTAAGTACATCATCTTACTGGTGAATCATCCAGCAAACTAACCTCGATACTGGGAACCAGTTGTGAAGAACGAACTACCCTTGACCTCCTCCCACAAGTCAAATCCGGTTTGATTCCTGTAACGGTCAGAGCTAACTCCAGTCAAGGCTGCTGCCGCTGCTGCTGTATCACTTACCAATACTGAGCCACATAGTTAAGGTCGTTGCGAACAACAGGCCACACAATGTCATTGGCTGTGGAGGTGTAGCCGTTGGCAATCAGCCAGTTGGCATAGGTGATCATAGCAGTCGCACGCAGAGCTGGACCATCTCGCTGAGGTCGACCTTGACAACCTTTAGTCAACTGTTCTCATTCAGGGGCGCCAAACACGAATACTCACCCCAACCACCAGTGAAGGCACTCATGTCGACGTTGAACTTGGCCTCTCCTAGACCTGAGCCATCCGAAAGCGACCCAGAAGGGTTGGAAACACCCTGGAGCTTGGCTTGGGAGGCGATGTACTCCTGGATCTTCCTCTGCAAGCCAGCATCATACTGGTTGATGAACCTATCAACGACGTACTTGAAGACTAGAGCAGCATCTCGAGTCCAGGTGTAAAAGTCTAGTGTGTGTTAGGAAATGTCTTTAGTTCAGGTTGTCCATGTCATCATCAACTTACAGTCAGGATCCTGTGTGTCTGGAGAAGCAATGACAATACCAGTGGCTACGTTCTTGGAGTTGCAGCCATCGGAGCCGATATTGCAGAGGAGTTGCTCAATAGCAATTGAGCTCTCAGACTTGATAAAGGAGTCGACCGAAGACTGTCTCTCTTGTAAGAGACTCCTCTCATCGAAGGTTGGTCGGCCCAAGACGCTCTGAAGAACGAATGAGCCGAGAAGAAAGGCAGAAGACACAAAGTACATGATGAGCTGTATCAGAGAGGCTGTAGAGTTGATCGAGACTGATGAGACTGAATCACCAACATCTACCGGGTCCATCGTCAAGGTTTTATAGAGAGCCGGCATTCCGACTATTAGAGAAATTTCGTAATAGAAGAATTATGCCAGTCAAGGGTCTAGTGGTTAGATGCCGAATATGGAAGTGCGGAAGCAAGCTCCAGAGTTCGTGAACATCGGACGCAGGCCTTTGGGGGAATAGTGCGGTGTGGTTTAAAGGCCCGAATGATTATAATGAGGCCGAGTTGATTACAATTAGTCTGCTGCAGTTTCCAGAAGGTGGTGTTGTTTTGCAGTTGATATCACCTCGGCTTGTTACACTTTGCTGAGGTTATACTCGTTTGAATATGCTCGCCCGGTTCGCGATGACTTCAGATGCCTCTTGAGAACAATAACAACTTGGAGTTTCATTGTCAACTTGACCTCTGATAGTTGTATGTAACCGTTCACATGCTCCGGCTGACTTGAGCTCCTGTGACTTTTCCCCAAATTAATAATGTATGATTTCACTGACATGCAAGTCTCCAACTCATAGTGTGGGGTAGCTTGGACAACCTCCACGGCATGACTTACTACCTCCCAATAGGTAGGAGGACAATCATGCCCCTGTAAATAACATAACATCCATGACCACTCATAGACAGGGCAGTCTTCACATGCGAGCCGAGCTATGGACTATGGGCTCTCGCTTCGTTCCGCCCTCTTCCCCAGGCTCTCTCGTGATGCTCAAATTCTCAAACCCCAGACTAGACAAGTTTCCCCCGGATCGAGGCGTCGGTAGTGGACGGATGATTATTAGTGAGTACCGAGTAGCTTGGAATAAAGCGCCGAGTGTAACACAACCTTGATGTCTATGTATGTATGCATACCAGTATATGCATGCTGTACATATACCATTACCCTCGGTTATCGACTGTTGTGATACGATATCTCACTTGGATTCAACTTCACTGACGGAATCATGCCTACCCTGCGGCAGCGTTATTGGTCCATAATCGTCGTGACAGACCCGACAACAGGACACTCCGCCGTCATCATGCGATCTAGTCGAATCTTGGTACCATGCTCCGAAGACGGGCCGTAGATCGTGAAATGATGTTTGGTCCTTTGTCGTCATGAGGTGGACTTGATCCCCAGATTCAGGATCAAAGCCGAAGCCATCAGGAGGAGGCTCTAGCTGTCAACGGCAAGATACTTGGGGGATCAGCAACGACCAAAGCCAAGCGTTGGATCGCTATTGTTGCTCGGCCAACCTAACGTTAGTCCAGGGTCCGCTAAAAAAGTTCGACGGCCTGTCTCGGGTGCATCGCGACATTATACATATGGAATTATACGGAAATCACGCGTTGCAAAAAGATTCTCTAGTCAAAAGATATGTAGGTAGGCCATGGTTTTCCCCAACCTCACCGACCGACGGTCTCGGAAAAGGGGGGTGGAATATAGCGTCTCGTTATGCAACAGCCTCGACACTCAAGCCGTCTTTCGACAGCGAATGAAGCGGCTGAAGCAACAGTTACTCTTGGACCTGTCGATAGGATGATTGACACCATAACAAGTTGATGGCTCCTTATAAGTTATCGAGCTGCAAAGCAATCTACCCTGACTCCGAAGAGCAGGGGATCGCTAGGCACAGATCCGTGTTTGCTTGAAGAGAAGAGAAAAGAAAATTTTGGTTGCGCCTCGGAGACTTAAATACATAAAATTGTGACCGTCTGCTTACATAATCCGGCCCAACTGCGGAATTACCTTACACCTACGAACCGCGTTTCAATGGAAGTGATCCGTGCTCACCTCATCAACCTCAGGCCTATCTTTCTGCCTACCTACCTAGAAATAGTCGTTTTCATCATCTAACATAGTCGCATCGCATACATCGACGTTGCCATCGCGACACGACCCGCCAAGATGGACGCCGCAACGATCGAAGAGACCAACAGAATTCGTGTGTCCCTGGGAATGAAGCCTCTGCCTGTCCCAGGAACAGATGACACCAGCCAAACTCAGTCAAGGTACGCGGATGGTGATGCACCCAGCACACTAGAGAGCCGCCAAGCTCAGGCCTACGAAAACTACAACAAAGTTATCGAAGCGGAAAAGGCAAAGAAGAGGCGCGAAGAGAAAGCTGCAGCTGTCCGAAAAGCCCGGGAGCAGGCGCAACGAAATGCAGTTCTAGAGGGCAAAGGCTTTGGAGAAGCCGAAGAGGGTGGCGATCTTAGCGCCAAAGACTGGCTCATAGGCCAAAAGAAGCGACAGAAGAAGATTGCCAAAGTCAGGAAGTTGGAAGAGGAGCTGGCCGCAGCCGAGGCTGAAGCTGCTGCTGCAGTTCAGTATACTTCCAAGGATCTTGCTGGTATCAAAGTTGGACATGACACAGCGGCTTTCCTCGATGGCGACGACCAAATTCTCACCCTCAAGGATACAACCATTGATGAGAACGAGGAAGAAGGCGACGAGCTGGAGAATCTAAACATGCGCGAGGCCGAAAAGCTTGCTGAGAGACTTGACAACAAGAAGAAGAAACCGGGTTATAACCCTCTAGATGACGACGAGGAGGGTGAGCGTGGTATTCTGTCACACTACGATGAGGAGATCGAGGGCAAGAAATCCAAGAAGTTCACACTCGACACAAGTGGCGTCATTGCAGAGCTCTCAGATATTCTTGAGACGCCGGTTGACAAGACAAAGAATGGCCAGAACGTGAGCTTGGACGACGTTATTGGTAAGTCCAGCTTGCGTGCCCAAAGAAAAGAATATCATACTAACGAACCGACCTTGATAGGCGATGCTCCTATCTCTTCAGACTATGTAGATCCCTCACAGATCAAAGTCAAGAAGCCTAAAAAGAAGAAGGGCAAGAAGGGAACCAGACAAAAGCCTACAGACGATGATGATCTCTTTCCTGCTGGAACAACTCCCATAGATGACGCGATGGACGTCGACTCAAAAGACACGACGACAAAGAAGAGAAAGGCAGTCGATGATACTTTTGTGGATGATGACGACCTTCAAGCAACACTCGCGATCCAAAGAAAGAATGCCTTGAAGAAGCGAAAGAAGGCCCGACCCGAAGACATCGCCCGATTGCTTAAGGAGGATGACGAGCTAGAACCAGTAGAGCAACAAGAGGGTGGCCTTGTTCTCGATGAAGTCTCAGAGTTTGTTGCAGGTCTAAGTAAACCCGGCGAAAGCGAAGAGCGCAAGCCCAGAAGACCAAAGACTGTGTCAAAATCCCCAGAACCCGATGACGATCACCCCATGGGTGACGATGCAGAAGTGGTTGAAGAGAAGCCCCAATCATCAGCTGTCGAGGATTTGGATGAGGCGGGCGTCGAAGAAGAGAAGGCCGTTGGTGCAGGCATGGGCGCGGCGCTCGCGCTATTAAGAGAGCGTGGTCTCGTGGAAGATACACGTGGAGATGCGGAATATACCAGCTTGCGAAACCGAGAAGACTTCCTCGCCAAGAAACGTCTTTTGGAAGAAGAGCTGGACGAGCAGGCACGCGCCCAGCGAGAGCGTGACCGTACAAGTGGCAAGCTGGATAGAATGTCGGTTCGTGAGCGTGAGGAGTGGGCACGTCAACAAAACACCTGGCGAGATCAGCAGCAGTCTCGACGCATGGCCGAGCTGTTCTCAGCAGGATACAAACCCAACGTCGACATCAAGTACACCGATGACCACGGCCGTTCTCTTGACCACAAGGAGGCGTTCAAGTACATGAGCCACAAATTCCATGGCAAGGGAAGCGGTAAGGGCAAGACAGAGAAGCGGCTCAAGAAGATCGAGGACGAGAAGCGACGCGAAGCACAGAGCATGTTTGACGCAAGTTCTGCCGGTATGAGCCTGGCAGCTCAACAGCAGCTCAAGAAGCGACGGGAAGCTGGCGTACGACTTGCATAATTCACTTGACTTTTTATCAACAGAATGGAGTTGGGGGCTACGAATAGTAATACCGGCAATGGACAATTCAGATCAACGAAAAGGTGCTTTTACCCTTTGCTCATGTGCTTATTTGAGATTTCATTTCTGGCTGACACCAAGTGAAGATTTAGATCCAAGGTATGTTTTGTGTGTTCAACTAACTCTAGCCTAGGCTCCTGTCCCCCTTTGTTCGGTTCCCACGGCAGCCTCTTTTTTGACAGCCCCTCGATTCTTGCAGTCCCCAGGAAAATGCAAGCTCAGGGCATCAGCTTCAAGTGAAACATTGCCCCTGTCATCATTTCTCTACCATAGACTGTCCTTTGTTCTCAGCCGCCATCTCGTTCCAGGTCCTCTTCATGTCTCTCATTGCCTCATCCACCTCCCCTTCCATAGCCTGCGCCATCTTCAAAGCCAGGGTCGACTCCTGACCTGACTTACCAGCTGATGATGAGAACAATGGTAGGGGGATCGCACTGTTGTGGTGGCTGGAGTTCTTCACCTTGGTAAGGGTGAGTCCAGAAGGGTATTGGGAAGCCATGATAGTTCGTAAAATTGAGAACCTAGAATGATTAGCTGGGTGAACTGTTGGTGACTTACCTGCAACAACCTGCCAGCTGGAGATGATGGTTAGTTGAGTGGTTCTTGGTGTCTGGGCTGGCACAAACGAGCTTCTTATACCCCAGATACTAATTGTCAGTGATCTGCGAATATGCAAAGGTTCAACGAATATGACCTTTGTAAAAAAAAAATGGCGTTGGTGATTGTCTTGTGTGCTCTGCGCATATACGTGGTTGTTCAGAGAATCAGTAAAGTTGAACTGCTGGAAAAAGTTGCTGTTCACTTCAACTCTTTCAAACAACGCACTAGAAACAGAACATCAGTATATATCATAATGTAAAAAAATCAATTTCGTGTATCCTAGGTGTCTAAGGGGAAAAAAATAATACGCGCCAGTATCCCAAGCGATTCCCCTTCCCCCGAAAATCAGAACCACCAACTCCAAACAATTCTGTGCCAACAACCCTCAGGATCGATCAGACCTATAGGCTGACCTTTGCCCCGATGCCCTTGCCTGTATAATGGATTTTCTCAGTCCAGCTGCCCAATCTCACAGTGACATTGGCTACGGCATCAAGCTTGAGCGACCCGCCCAGTGCTTCTTTCAGCTTGCCATAGCCCACGCTGCTGGCAGACCATATGACTGGCAAGCGTGGGGTCTGGGATCGCCCAGGTGTTGCTGGGAAAGGTTCATCGTGGATAATCTGGCCGACTGGCTCAGTGTGGTTGTAAAGAGCAGTTGCGTTTATGTGTTCTATGTATAGAGTGTTGTATAGCAACGGAGAAAGAAGTGTAAAAGTAGCTGTCGAGGAAAAGAGATGAAAGGTAGCATCTGCGATAAAGTGTGGCTTCTCGCCTTCGTGCTCGTCTTCGCCGGGGACAGTTATTCGCGGCGTAGGCAGAGTGATGTTGATCTTGGACAAAGCCTCGCCGATTATAGGGACATTGGGGACACTCCGTTTGTGGGTACGTGCCGTCAGTGTCGTATTCTTGCCCGACACATAGTCTGACAGTAGCTTGCGGCCAATTGCTTGTGCCTTTTCGCCGCCAAATCGTAAAGGGTCCCAAGTCGCAAGAACAGGAAGGTTGGTGTTCTTGCCGAGGTCAAATGTGACATTTCTTGATATGGCTTCACCGAGAAGTTCCCCATCATGAAGAATATGTACGCTGAGGTAAGGTACAACAGCTGCGTACGGTGTAGGGTTTGTGAGGTTGACGAGAGCTCTCATTTGGATTCCCGTCTCCGTAGTTTCCATAACTTCGATCTCGCCGACTTGAGGTTTGAGTTTACCAAGTGCGTTTCCCGGGAATCCTAATTATAGGTCAGCATTGGCCCTTGCCATGATCGTGAGGCGTGTCAAGAAAATACTTCAGCGTGTAGATAAGGATTATTCATCCTCATGGGGGATGCAAGAGATTACCACAGCGATGACGGACCGTTTACTGGAATCTTGCCCTCTGCGGGAACCTTTTTCACCGTCAGAATACCGAGGACGGTTTTCAGCTTTACGTCGACTTCGGCCTTGATGTCGAGTGTGATATCGCCGCCTCCGAACAGCAGCTTCTGCATGACCTCGCTGAACACGTCACCATCGGTGATTGTCAAGGGCACGTCGACTAGTCGTGATGTGATGTTGAGAAGAGTTTCGCCGTTTTCTTTATCATGGACCTTTGTTGAGTTGGCACTCTGCCAGTGGCGCAGGTTCAACTCGCCCATTTTACGCTTCTTGTAAAACAGATCAGCGTTGGAGCGGAGCTTGTCCACCCCCAATTCCACATTCAGCTCAGGGGGAACAGCTGCGAGTACTTGTGCGGTGCCAGATACTCGGGGCTCACCCTCGGGATCATTGACATCGGCGAATGGGTCGGGTAGTTTAAAGTCGACATCCGTCAGGGAAAAGTTGCGGATTAAACTATCGAATGATCGTCCTGGAAAATCGACCAGCACTGTAATACTCTCCAGGATATCCGAGATCCATTCGGGGGTATCGGTGTTGTTTGTCTTCTTCCCTCTCACAAACACCTTGGCATCCTCGCCATGCAGGTAACGATCCATGAAATGATCGAGAGGGGATGATTCAGAGTGAGGGCACGCTTTCGTCAAAGATTCTGGAATGTCGCGAATGATGCCTTTGGCGTCGGCCTGAATATCTGCCTTAGCTTTCACATCAATTGGCTCCATGATAGCATCTGCAACACTGATGGAGGGCAGTGATGAGTCGCAGTTGGGCACCAAAACTTCAAACCCAAGAGTCGGGACTCGGAAGGACACTGGGTAGTCATTGTGGACTTTCAAGGATACGTCGGCCTCGATTACTTTTCGTCCGTGGCCATCTACCGGGCGATCGTGAAGATCCATGTGCTCTATGTTGTAGTTGGGCATTGAAGGGATCTCATTAGCTGCAAGGTTGTCAGTCCGGCACTACAGATATAAATTCGCCTTTTCTCATTAAAAGAGTGTCTTCTTTCCTAAGAATAGAGCAGTATAGGAGCGGTAGAGAGCTTCACCTTCAAAGACCATGGATTCCGCCACATCGTGAGCACCAAGAGGGATGATGCCCGACTTTAGGTGAACCTTGGTTTTGCCCACTACTTTCAATTGTTTTAGGTTCCCCTCTAACCAATCGTTCGCAAGCTTGCGGATGTGCTCAGCATCGCCAGGGTTGACATCTGCCACGAAGTCCAGCTCATTGGTGTGTCCGTTAACTACATCGACAACTAGGGGAGGAATAACCGCAGTGCCGGCAAGCGCATCGGCATAGTCGGGTAGATAGACGTTGACAGTGGTTTCCTTGGTCTCAAGTTTTCGCATTATTCCAGTAACTGCTTTTCCAATACGACGGGAGTTTTTGTTGTCGACCCGCGATCCATCGAGATAGACGTTTGCACGAATACGCGCCCGGATGCCATCGCTTGTGATGTTCTCAATGGATAGATTGGTAGGTTCGAGAACAGCAGCTTTTTCAGCGTACTCCTTGACGGCAGGAGGGACGAGGAAACCCAGAACTATGATGAGTATTACAATGATACCAAGGAGCGCCATGGCGATGATGGAAGGCCACCGCCAAGGTGCCTTGGTACTGGTCTTCTTGTTGCAAATTGACCAGAGACTCCACGCTGCACGCGACTGAGGCTCATTCGAGAGTCGACCATTTTGTTCGCGCTCGCTTTCGTCACTGTGATGCTCGTCATCGCCTCTGTTGAGAAGCGGCGATGTCTCGGTAGGCTCCTCTTCCTCGCGCGTAGGCGAGGCAAGAGGCTCGCTCTCTTCGGCCGGCATTGTAGTCGTATCGGATGAAGTGGAAGTCCGTCTAACAGAGATTCTGGGCGCTCATGCGGCGCAAGTGACTTGGGTCAGTCTGCAGTAGTGTGCTGTCAGAGTATGGACGGAGGTTGATGATCTGTTGTTTGCTGGAGATGATGTTGATGTCAGAAGCATCAAGTAATCATCAGGTTGAGGTTAGGGATTCGTCATCGAGGTGAAGTCACTTTGGCAGGGATTATGAGTGATAAGGTTGTAGCGGGCGGTGCTGTGATTGGCTTGGCTTGGCTAAGGTACCTACCTATATCTGATCCAGGAACGGAACCTCAAGGCACCTCAGGCTCAGGCCCCAGCTTTTTGACCCTGAAACTTGGGGGATTCGGAATTTGGGGCCATGGTCTCGCACGCGACGTCATTTTTTAATTGAACTGATCTTATTAATAGATCAAATTTGAGGATCTATCCTTTCCATTCC
This sequence comes from Fusarium musae, assembly GCF_019915245.1. Lineage (NCBI taxonomy): Eukaryota > Fungi > Ascomycota > Sordariomycetes > Hypocreales > Nectriaceae > Fusarium > Fusarium musae. The sequence goes on from NC_058391.1 coordinate 1,881,026, forward strand.
CAAGCTATCTTTGACGAGATGTAGTGATCCCAATATCGAGATATCTTAATATCCAGACCATAAATACCTGAATAATGATGCCAAAATGCGACGTCACGGCAGAATCTTACCAAGATAGCAAAAGAGCAGGCATATCAACAGAATACACCAATAAAACCAACACACATGTACTATTCACATAAATACCTTCACGAATACTATGTATTTACACCCCAGACCTTTCAACGCCGCATAGGAATACGTGAGTGAGACTTGGAGAGGAGGACGCCTACCTCATGGCATCATAATATCTCCAGTTCCTTAGCTCACTTACAAGACTGGGGATCTGGGCACCTATACCATGCGGCTGAGAGCTCCCATCATCTCTGCTCAGGGCAAAACAGAGAGTAGCTTAAATTTGAAACTGAACAAAGAAGCAAAATAGTCGCTCATGCTTATCACAGCTTCAATAAAGTGTAGTACCAGTTAACTCGATCCGAAGGTTCACAAAGGGAGAAGCTGATGAGTCGCAACCAGTGATGCAATTAAAGCACTCCAATTGAGATTCTCTACACTCTTATTACCTACTTATTTCCATCTTGATTTCTTGGCCTAAATTGACAAGCTCAGTTAGCCAACAAGATCATGGCTATTGAAAATTCAACTGCCGGTAACGGCATTTGACCTGAGAGACCTGGCTCCAGTAAAGGTCAGTAAGTGGAGTTCGAAAACAGTAACGATACAATTTACCTTACCCGATGCGTTTCTATAGACGATTAATATAAATTGCAATTTTCCAATCATGTTTAACGTCGTACAAGCTATAGGTATCTAGGAATAGGTATCTTGTTAATTACGTAGAGTCAGCGTCCCGAGACCGGCTTCATATCACATTAAAGTGGAGCATATGGTGTTTGGGCTGGACGGGAGGAAGAAACAAGCGGGACATGGCCCTCCAATGGTGACTCTTCCTACCACAGACTCATCATATCTCGACCTCCACTACTTAAGCCATTGGCTTAAAGAAAAGCTCACTTTCTTCCTTCGATCTGACGTTCAACTCAATTGTTGGCTTCAAAACTCATTTTCTCAATTATACAACCACTCATTGACTTACCCACCTCAACACACAGCTCAGAATGAAGACTTCAGCTTTCCGAATCGCTCGAGGCGCCGCTACAGGCCTCCAGAAACGAGCATACTCACAGGCTGCGACCCCTAGGCATCTCATGACAATTGCTGATCTTACTCCCAATGAGTTTGCCAACCTTGTTCGTGATGCCAATACTCGAAAAATAGCTGTCAAGGGTGGAGCTCCGGCCAGCTATCTCAATGCCGGTCTTGCTGGTAAGGCCGTTGCTATGATGTTCAGCAAGCGCAGCACCCGTACTCGAGTTTCCACTGAAGCTGCTGTGACGATGCTTGGTGGCCATCCCATGTTTCTCGGGAAGGATGATATCCAGCTTGGTGTAAGTATTGCACCTACGTGATGAAGACCTCTGCTAATGCCTGGTAAGGTTAATGAGTCGCTGTACGACACTTCGGTTGTCATCTCTTCTATGACCTCCTGTATGGTCGCTCGAGTTGGACCTCACTCTGATGTCGCTAATCTTGCAAAGCACTCAAGTGTCCCTGTCATCAACGCTCTGTCCGATGACTTCCATCCTCTGCAGACGATTGCTGACTTCCTCACCCTCTATGAAACTTTCCCATCATCAAGCGCCAAGGGAGCTACACTGGGACTCAATGGCCTCAAGGTTGCCTGGGTCGGCGATGCCAACAATGTTCTGTTCGATCTCGCCATCGGTTGTGTCAAGATGGGTGTTGACATATCAGTTGCCGCCCCCAAGGGATATGAGATTCCCGATAACATGAGGCAACTCATCACTTCCGCTGCTGACGGCGTGTCCTCACCCGGCAAGCTTTTCGAGACTAACGTCCCCGAAGAGGCTGTTAAGGATGCCAATGTCCTAGTGACTGATACATGGGTTTCCATGGGCCAGGAAGCTGACACCCAGAAGCGACTCAAGGACTTTGCTGGTTTCCAGATCACGAGCGACCTTGCAAAGCGAGGAGGCGCAAAGTCGGACTGGAAATTCATGCACTGTCTCCCTCGACATCCTGAGGAGGTCGCCGATGAGGTCTTCTACAGCCCCCGCTCTCTAGTATTTCCCGAGGCCGAGAACCGTCTCTGGGCCGCTGTTTGTAAGTCTTTACGTTGTTTCATTTCGAAGCATGATACTAACATCGACAGCTGCATTGGAAGGCTTTGTCGTCAACAACGGCAAGTTCTAAAGCATGGTGAGAAGATGGAATACGAATGGATACGATATCATTTACTAGCCACACTTGACAGCAGGTGGCGCATTGGCGCACGAACAATAAAAATAGTCTTAGGAATTAAATCAACTAAACCAGATCCTTTCCTTGAAAACGCCATTCGGTCGGGTCACTAATTGAGGTGTCTATTTAATTTTAACCGGGAGGGAGCTGACTGGCATCGACAACCTCGTCTGCCTCCATGACAAGGGAATCCTGGTTACCTTCAGACAGAGGAGATCGGGGTAGAGCCATCAGACCTGTACGGGCAGACTCAAGAATGCCAAAGGGAGCGACAAGCTTGAGGAACGAGTCGATGCGCGACTGCTTAGCAGAACTGGAACCACATGTCAGTATTGTGCATGATTGAGTAGATAAGAGGGAGAGGGTGGGCAACATACACTTCAACAATGCAGCTGTTGGTACTGATATCTAGGACCTTGCCGCCAAATTGATGGGCAAAGTAAGTGATCGACTTAAGATGCTCGTGCTTGTGTCGCAGTGCCTGGCTGACGGCCAACTTGCTAGGGTGGAAGTCCTTGGCGGTATCGGAGAGGCTACGTTCAATGGCCTCATGCGCGTAGTCGACATCAGTCTCGCCAGCAGCAATCTCGCGGTGGTGGTGGAGTAGCTCCTCGAAGTACTCGGGACCAAGGATGTTGATCTTGGCAAGGAGAAGCTCGCGCTGGACAAGAGCTGCGTTGGTATAGTCAAGGACGGCCCAGACGGGAACCAGATCCTCAAGCTGTCGGCGAGCCTGCTCAACAACGCCGTCTTGACCAGTGAGGACGATGGTCATGCGGGAAAGGTCGTCAACCTCAGTGTTACACACGACCAGAGAGTCAATGTTGAACCCGCGAGCTGCCAAAATTCCGGAAACGCGGGACAGAACACCAGGTTCGTTCTGGACCAGACAGTTAAGGATATGGCGCTTGGGGGGAGCGGTTGAAGGGACTGGGGTCTCGTAAAGAATGTTGGAGACGGCGGCCTGGGCGGACCACGCAGGAGGATTGTCGCTCACGGGGAGAGGAGCAGAGCGACGGCGGAGGGCCTTGTAGGCAATGGCGGAGGTCGAGGAGGAGCTATATCGCACAGCGGCGACGCCTCTCGCGGAGGCGACCCAGCGGAGGGACGAAGTCAAGGGCCGTAGAGAAGCCATCTTGCGGAGACAGGAGAACAGGAACAGTTCTCTGGTCAGAACAAGAAGGGTTTCAGCACGGTAGAAATACCAATTGGTCCGGGCGGAGGATGGGATGAAGGTGACTCAAAGTCAGGAAGAGATAGGTCGAGGGAAATGCCGAAAAAATCAATGGGCCGTTGATAGGCCGGTGACCGGAGGCTACAGAGATACGGGGTGTAGGTGTTTGCGCGGGGGCACGGATCAGCTCGGCAAGGGTCCGCTGTAAGCTCCAAGTCTACTGTAGGTTATCAGGAGCTAGGTACCTACCTATGGAAACAGGGTTGTTTTCGAGCTTGCATATCACTGGCAATACTTTATACTATATGGATGAACCATTGAGTCCAGAGCGACTACAGAGGTTAAGTTGTTTTATAGGCAGTCGTATAAATTGACGCAAGACAGCAATTGACCCCAGTTCATGCCCATGACATCCCCCAGGTTTATTGCAAGCCATGCAGGGCTCAGACGAGCCACACTACCAAGCTGACCATCCAAAACCGTCCAATGGAGAAGCACTTGATAATCACTTGGAAGGAAATCTACCACGGGAATCGAAATGCCAGAGATTTACAAAATAAGTTAATATGGGCAATTGAACCCAGTGCTAATGATAGAACCAAACATTTATACAACTTTGCCTTCTGCACTCGCCTACACTTTCACCCCATGCTGCTCGTTGATATATCTGTTGCCCCAAGCTCTCCCCCACATTTGCAACCGCCGGTGTCGGGTAGCTCACCAGCCACATGTGGCGGAAGGCTGAGCGACGGGAGGTACGTGCATTCAATCAGCCTTTTCAGGTTCCTGCTGCTGCTCCGTAGACCATCAAACATCAACTCCACTTCAACACAGTCGCATTTCCGTTGCTATTTTTCACACCGGATTTGCATTGATACATGGGCACATTTAGACCGTCCTCGACAACTCGTTATCTTTCTGTACTTCAGCGTGGGGTAGCTCCGACCTACATCCTCTAATTTTTATTTCAATATTCGCAACTCCTCGAACGAGTATGGACGAAACAGAACGACGAACGGTGAAGCGTTCGCGCTTCGACCAGACAGAGCCGGAACCCAAGAGGACATCGCGATTTGACCGTCGCTCTCGGTCACCCCCGTCGCGTCGCTCTGAGCCTGGAAGAGACCGCAGCCCTATTGCAAAAGATGCAACTCCGGAGGCAAGAAAATCTCCAACTGATGCTGCCGCTGCCGCTGGTTTGTGCCCCGTCCCATGCTTTTTCTTTATTTCAAAGCCATCACGACAATGTTTGTCTGCACACGTCTCTAACATAATATATAGCTGCCGCTGCGGCTCGCATCAACGCGCAGCTCCAAGCTCGTAAAGGAATCCAGCACGTCGATGTACCTCCCATCAGGTCTGCTGATACCGAGTCACCACCGCCACGACCAACCTCTACACCGCAAAGCGCAAACAAAACAGCTCCGGCACTCGATGGCGAGATGTATGTTGCAGATGGCGACTACATCCAGGATATCGAAGTCAACGACCTCAGGAATCGCTACCTCCTCACCAAGGGGTCCACGCAGAAAATGGTAAATGCTCCTGATTTCAAGCCCACTGATCTTCCCAGAGCCGCTACTTTGGACTTATCTCTGCAATTGGATCGAGAATATCATGCTTACAGCTTGATAGCTCGCCTCATTACCCCCTTCGTTTCTCCTGCTGACTCCCACTTGATTAGATCAAAGACGAAACCGGCGCTGGTACGCAATTCCTTCATGTTTTTCGTAAGACATCATATTGACTTAGCAAGACATCACCACACGGGGCAGCTACTATCCTAACAAGAGTATGGCAACCGCTGCAGTAAGGATATCTTTCAGTCTTGGTTGTGCCTCATTCTGATCCCTTGTAGAATCCTCCTTTGTATCTTCACATCACGAGCACGAGCAAGTCTGGCTTGGAGTCCGCTGTCGCCAAGATCAACGAACTTATCCAACAGGAACTCCCTCAACTTGTCGACGAGAGGCGTTTCCGTCGTCGAGACCAGGAGCAGGTCGAACGTGACGAGTTTGGTCGAGTGAGGTCCTCGCGATTTATGTATGGAACAATGATGCTGACAATCTTTGTGTAGCGTAAATGGCCCGAAGAGAAGATCCCTATCAGCCTAGAGCCCGTACATGGGTTCAATTTGCGTGCGCAGGTCGTTGGCCACGGAGGTGCATACGTCAAGCACATCCAGCAAGAGACAACTTGTCGTGTGCAGATTAAGGGACGAGGTTCTGGATATCTCGAGGCAGCCACTAACCAGGAGAGCGATGAAGACATGTTCCTCCATGTGACGTGAGTTGACGTGTTTGTTGCTCTGGAACATCTACAACTGACATAAACGCAGCGGCCCTGACCCCAACATGGTTGCGAAAGCCAAGGAGCTTTGCGAGGACCTGATTGCCAATGTCAAGGAACAGTACGAAGAGTTCAAGAGTCGTCCACCGCGCTACGGCGGCGACCGATATGGAGGAGATCGCTATGGCGGTGATCGCTACAATGGTGGTGGTGACCGTAACCATTCCCATGGTGGCTCACATGGAGCTTCTCATGGCTCATATGGCGGCTCTGGTTATGGTGGATACGGGTCTAACCAGGGTGGCGCTTCAAACAGTCCAGCCGCTGCTGGCGTAAACAGTCCGACCAATGCTGCAGACTATGCCGCCCAGTACGCCCAGTACTACGGTGGCGCAGACCCTTACGCAGCCTATGGTGGTTATGCTAAGTAAGTAAAACTGACTTCTTAAGATGCCTACTGCGTGACGCTGACCATCTACTACAGCTATGTTGCTATGTACCAGCAATACTATGGAGCTCAGGCTCAAGCACAGGCTCCCGGCGCTCCTGGTGCCACCCCTGGACAGTCAGCTTCACCACCTCCTCCGCCCCCAAGTGAAGCCGCTCCTCCTCCTCCGCCACCGCCTAGCTCGGCACCTCCCCCTCCTCCCCCTTCTGGGTCCCCTCCTGGAACAGGTGGGAGCTACGGTTCGGTATGTGGCATAGATGCCGAGATATTCAGCTCGCATTGTACAAGATATCTTCCCCTTGGGTATATGCTGACATTTGCAGGTTCCCCCTCCACCAGGCCTCTGATTCTTGATCGGGTCACCCATCACCAAAAGGGAGCCACAGAATTACAGATCTTGACAGAAAAGCATGCCGCTGGATATGGAATTTCATGGCTATGTACGTGAACGCTCCAGTTTACATTGCAGAAAGAAAGAGTGTTGATTTAGGTCTCGTATGCGATTACGAGCTATTTGAGTAGGAATTCACATCGAACCATCTTTGTATGGATGCGATTAAGAAATAGCAGCATTGCTTTCCAGTAGGTCGCAAAGTTGGTTTTTAGGAATGACATGTTGCAGGTCGAAGTACATTACACTCGCAGTGAAGAAGGTGACGTTTCTTATAAAGTATATTTACTATCTGACAGACTAGGGACATAGCGTTTCTAATGGCTCTAGCTTGTAGAAGTTGTAGATACTAATATGCAGTGTAAGAATTAGTCATTAGTTCTTATATTAGCAAGTTTCCACTCTGAAGCTGTTGAATTTGAGAACTCGCAATGGATGTGGTTCGGCATTATGCAAGGCACTGAGAGACTGTGCGCGATGAGGGGCGCCTCCTTATCGATAAGAGAACCAACATCCATCCTCATCGCATCGCATGAAACCTCAACATCTACGTTAGACATGCCACCTACGTACGACTACTAAATACACTTGATTATCACGATTGCATTACACTGTAACAATTGCCCCGAGAATAAAATGGCAAGATGAGCCATCAGCGATATCCATCCCACGACCCAGTCAAGGAGCCCCATTCTATCTCGCTCAAAGTGCTTCGGTGAGCTACCTAGCCATATGAGTCCAGGTCCAGTTGGCTCCGAGCTTTACCTAGGTAGCTAACGTACAATCAACTTCAAGACTGTCGCGTCCGTCGCTCGTTACTCAATACCCGATCGATCCACCCTCCTCAGTAGGCGCATCTATCAAGTCATCCCCGATCCCCGCTTCGCTCGCGTATCATTCCGAAGCTGCCTCGAACCCATCGCCTTTCCTCCTCAGTCCGGCTGTCAACCTTCCAGTATCGTTTGGCTCAGCTTATGTTGGCGAGACTTTTAGCTGCACTCTTTGCGCTAACAATGAACTACCACTAGATGCTGCCAAAAAAATTCGCGATGTGCGCATCGAAGCAGAAATGAAGACACCTGGTATGGGTGCTGTTCAGCGCCTTGAGCTTGGTCCCTCATATGGCCAACTTGAAGTTGATCTTGAGTCTGGAGGTACCTTGCAGAAAGTGGTCTCGTTCGATCTTAAGGAGGAGGGTAACCACGTGCTTGCGGTAACAGTGAGCTACTACGAGGCGACAGAGACAAGTGGACGAACAAGAACTTTCCGAAAGCTTTACCAGTTTATCTGCAAAGCTTCACTCATCGTGCGGACCAAGGTGGGTCCCCTGAACTCCAACAACACTCAACAACACGGGCGATGGGTGCTCGAGGCACAGCTAGAGAACTGTAGCGAAGACGTGGTGCAGCTGGAGAAGGTGGTACTAGATACGGAACCTGGATTGCGGTATCGAGACTGCAATTGGGAGGCGAGCGGGAGTGAGAAGCCGGTACTGCATCCAGGTGAAGTGGAGCAGGTTTGCTTCGTGGTTGCGGAGGACGGCACCGAGTCGGATGTGGAGGTGACACCGGACGGGAGGATCATCTTTGGATCATTGGGAATCGGATGGAGAGGTGAGATGGGAAACAGAGGATATCTGGCTACTGGGAAATTGGGCACAAGACGAGCCGCAGCACGCTGAAGAGAACCCCTCAAAACGACGAATGAATGATACCCGCAGCTTTCAGTTGCTAATGGCGAGGACGCTATGACTCCTCCACACGACATTTTGTGACGATCTTCCTGTCTATCCCCCAGTCCGCAAAGTTCGATAGTCTATGGATGTCCAGGGCCCAGGGCTGAACAAAGTGTTCTCAAGCCGATCTCGCTTGTGAGCCGTGTCTTAAACCTCATCTAAAGGCTTTGACACACCAGGTGCCATATAAGCATTTGTCTAAGACCTGGGAGCTAATGGTAAAGACCATTGCTCATCACCAAGACACTCTGCTTCTTGTTCTTACTAGTGTTTCTGATTTGAGTGATTGACGGCACGGGGCTTCATCACATCCAATTGCCGATTACGTTTTGCTATTACAAGAGCACGAAAAGCAGTCGCTGAGTGGCCATAACGTCGACAGTATATGACTATTTCATGCTTGAACCGTCATTGACTTCACAGCAAGATCCATCCTTGTCCGGCAACTCAATATGAGCTGCATAATTCCATGAGACAAAGCTGTGACAGTCTTTGTATCCGCAAGACTTTGCGTATTGTAACTCAGTACAGGGGTTGAAAAGTATGTCACCCCAGAAATGATTGTTAGTGATAGTAATGGCACTGACTACTTGTTGGAAGAGTCACTCAGTTCTCGAAATAATATAAGGTAAGTATTCCATGGAGTTGACGAATGGTGGTTTGTATGCAGGATCGAGCAACAGAGCTGATATCATATTACATCGTTGTAATGTGGAAAATCGAACTGAAGAAACTAAATCGAATTTCCGAAGGCGATGGCTGTATTCTAAGTGATACCTGAATTGTTCGGTTTGTTTCAGGCATTGGATGTGTACAGGAATCTAGAGTAGTTGACTCATAAGTATAGTCTGCCGGCTCAGACTATATTTCAAATCAGATTTTCAGAGACGTACCCGGTTCATCCTCGAGCCACTTTGTTTCAAGCTCGAAAGATTTCCCTCTGAAGCAAAGAACTCCCCCCGGAGACTAGGATAAGGAGGCCATGTCGATCGACCGGGATGAGCGAATATCAATCGAAACAACGCATCACACTAAGATCGATGATAGCCGCGTTGTAGCACTTGCTATCGTAGATGGGGGACCAATGGCCAGGTACGTAACACACGGTCCAACGTGGATAGCGACCTGAAACAGACGACGCCGTCGAGGTGTAAGTGTTGCGGGCGGATGGGATGGCGGCATTAGTATGATTGTGACGGCCATTGCGCTCAGGCCTAGCTTGGTTGTTCGGCACTTTACCTGACACTCATCATGCAGACCGATGAAGGACGGGTGCTCCGAGAGATGAACAAGGACGAAGCAACGCCTTTCTGCGAGCTTGAAAATTCCAAGCCTAATTGGAGCCCCCTAGTGTCAGGTCGCGGTCCAAAGGAGAGCTGAATCCCTGCGAGCAGTCAAAGGGAGCGCAAGTCGTTCTGTATCCGCGACCCAGTGAATACTAATCAAGAAAATATAGCTCGGTTTGTGTGGAAACATGACGATATGCTTGAAGGGGTCGTCAGATATGGCTGGCTAAATCATTTGACAAGGTGAGTTGTCATGTGTCAGAAGATCGAGTTTGTATTAGATTCGGCTCATGGCTTGCTAAAGATAGCAGTGGGCTAGGCCATCATAATATGATCAACTTGAGCTGGCCCGATGACTGTCAGATTTATATGAGTCCTCTGTACGGATAGTAGCAAATAATCCGTTATCCAAGTTTAGATTTGAGTGAGGGTGTGGCTACTTAATCAGACAGTGTGTGAACGTTAATTCAAGGACTTGCCGACTCGGGAGAGATGTGCCAGGGCTGAGTAGGCCCCATGTCTAAGTTTCTTCACATTGATCCTGATTCTTTCTTGACTTCCTGTCTTGTCGATGGTGACTTGAATAAGGCTCTTGGATTGGCCAACGCAGGGCCCATGTACACATACATACTGTACTGTACATACAAACAAAGATGGGGTGGAGGGTGGATGCAGAATGGATGTTTAAAGCGTGTCTGCTTCGCGTATTAGTGTATTAGTGTGTTTACTACGGAGGCGTCCCTCGCGTGTCGAGTGTCGTCTATCACCGTCAATGCTCCGTACCTGCATCACAACGTGGCTCGTGCTTTCGTATTCCATGAGATGCGTCAGGGGCATTGTCGTTGGCCCTGACTTTGGCCTATGTTAGGAGGATTTTCTTGGCCACTTCCCCTAGACTATTGACGCTGGTGCCAAATTTGGCGCCTCAAAAGTCAATTAATAGGCCCAGGATCGAATATTCATTGGGAGGTATCACTGAGCTTGAGCCTCTCAATGAGCCTGTAAAAGGAAGAAGAAAAGGGGGTTGAAAGAAAGATTCGTCCTTAATTGAACAGGAGTTGGAAATATTAATAAGGAAGCACGTCGTCCAATCACGACCTCGCCTCAAGGACGGCATCAAATTCTGTAAATGGCAAGAGTCATCCATTTCCATCAACAAGATCTACAGGGTGTTGTCAATTTTGGGCTTCGAGACGGGCAACCACCAGCGTCTGACCTGCCTCCCTTGTACAACTCGACCGTCGATCGGAAGGAACGATGTCAGGGCAAGCCTTCCTTGGATTCTAAGGTAGGTACGCACGCACGCACGCACGCACGCTGGGTTGTACCAACAAAAAGCAAGAGCAACGAGCAGATTGAAAAGTGTCCGTTTAACTTCGTTCTCGCATTGTTTTCAGCTCCCATTGAAGCAAAGAATGTGGAGAGAAGCTAACTACTACCACAACGGCGTCTGGAGTCTCTGGACTACAGAGTATCCGTACACCCACACATCCATAATAGCGTCAAGGTCCAATTAAACAAGTCGGATGGAGACACAACTGACGTAGGCGGCCAAACAACGCCTGCCCTGCTTTCATGAAAGAATCCACGAAAAAAGCAATGCCCCTCATGACATCCAATCTCAAAGAGGCAATCAAGTCAAGGGTCATATATTGAATGATAAGTATGAATCACAAATACCAACAGACAAGGCAAAGTAATGAAAGATCAAAGTCGTCTTGAGTCCCCGCCAACAAACATCGATCTTGATATGTGTAGTGTTTCCGACACACCCTCCACACATTGTCCCCACGAAAAGTCGGTAATAAACGAGGACAGGACACTGAGACTCCTCCAATCGGGGCTTTATTCTTTTCACGTATTTGGGCTTCATGGTTTCACATCCTTCTCTCTTCAATTGCTCATTAATTTATCACGGTGTGCTCCAGAGAATAGGCACAACGCACTTTATCCAACACCCGTACAGCCGTTACGCAACCCGTGGCTGACTTCGGCCGGGGCGATACAAATGGGGGATCTCGCACTTTAATGGGGACTGGACAGGCAGACAGACTCGCACTCAAACCAAGACCATCCCTGACCGTGTCCCGGTTCTGGAGGACACAGTATTTTGTCTCATGCTCTTCGCCGGGATGCTCGTGCCTCTCAGGAACATGCTGTTCTGTACCTAGGTAGGTAGTGAAGTGTATGTAGGTATCTGTACGGCAGGTACCCTTGAGAGGCCATCCATCATTTCAAAACGACAGCACATCAGGCTGTTGCTGCACTGACAGTTCGGTTTGGCTGATATCAGGCACAAAGGGGGAGATCACATAATAGGACAACTCATCAGACGCCATCGGTGATGAGTGCCGTTTTTCACCTGTCCACTGCATCAAGCATGCAGCTGGGTGAAGCCTGTTGATACAGACGGATACAGTATCCCGCATACATACGCAGGCACGCCCAACTATACATACATATTGTTGACGCCTCATATCGTATGTATGCAGTGTTGCACCCGCAGCATGGCCGCCCCGTCGGGACCGTGACATTTGCGATAGAAGTATTTTTAAGCTGAGGACTGTTGTTTCCTTTATATGTCCAGAAGGCAGACCTGAACCCATGGTCGATAATAAGCACTCCAACCAACATCCATCACCACCATCACTTGGGATGTTGGCTCGCTCAGCTACGGATAATGTGGCACCCCATTCCTTAGCTGATGGAGCAAAGACGGCGACTAAGTGGGCATTGTTATGGGGACGGGAGGGACACCCATGAAGCCTGCCTTGGGGGTGAGGAAATACAGCGGACGGGCTTTGGTGGGAGATCAGCGATTTTTGGTGTAAGTCATTCCGCTGTTTTTCCTCACCCCGAGGCCTGCGTCCTGGAGGTCAGGGGATAAGACCTGACACTAACTAGCGATTCCTGGTCTGCAGCATGATCGTGGAGCATACCACACGCGCGACTTTACATGTACACTGTACCGACAAGAGTTGAACGAGCGGTGGGGGTGAAGAGCGCATATCCATATCCGAAGCAGACTCGACGAATGCTGGTGTGGGCTTCGAACATAAGCACAATGGATGGGAGAAGGCATCAATCAACAAAACTATTATGGCCCGTGGATTCGCTGGCGCTCGCCTGAAACCCCTGAGGCTGGTCGTTTGATGGAAGAGGAAGAGAGAAAGCCGAGTGAATAGCTATGTATTGTGCTGCATCTAGATACGTGGATGGCCAACCGTTGATGGGTGCATCCGTCGAATAGCAGTGCTTGGAAAAAGCGACGGCGTGCGCCTCAAGATCGACGGCTTGCTTGCTTGTGGAATCGGTCAATATCTTTAGCACACCAAAAGCCAGTCAGCCAGTAGTTAGCTGTCAGGTACCTTGCAGCAGAAGTGCGTCTGGTAGATTCTGTTATTTGGCTTGGGCAATTGTGAAGTGCCTCGATGAAAGGTTAGATAATAGATATTTGTTGTTGTTGCTAGCTTGTTGAGGGAAGCACATCTATGGTCTGTTAAAAACAGCGATAGATTTTGCAGCTCACTCACTCACCTGCATGATCCATATAATGCCATGTATGTATGCAATAACCCTTGTCGTCCCAGCCCCGGTTTGTGGGATATGCTCCTATGCTGTGAGTTAGTGATTGTTTGCAGTTCAAATGGAAGCCAGCGGTGAGTATCATGATAGCACCTAAGAGGAATGGATGGATGGTAGAAGTCGTCACGCTCCGAGCGGTTGAATATCAGGGGCACTTCTCAGTGGTCGGTCCCCTAAGAAAGAGGTCCCCCCTGCCACCCGACACTGCAACCCCACGGCTTTAGGCGTACGGACTGTGTGGCAGCCCCTACGAGAGAGCTACCTTAGACAGCCATCCCGGGAAACCCCTGGACAGGCAACAGGCGCCCACCAAAGGAAGCTGCAGCTCCCGCGGCGTTCTCCAACTTTTTCGCGGATAACCTAGAAAGAAAGATTTGGGACTTGGACCCTAAATTCATCAATCAATCGCCCGCTCTATCGCCTCCTCAGTCAGTCAATCACTCACTAAAAGGAGCCTCCTCCAGGTTTCTAGCGTGCGTCGACACCCCCCTGGTCTGGTTTGGTCAGGTCAACATTCTACTGTATGCATGCTCCGTCGCTGTCTTTGGTCTGCAAAACGAGGTATCCAATACCAACGTACGTCCACAAGTACCTGTACTTCATTCACGTTCCTCGTTAGATAACCCAATACGGTACCTAAAAGTTACTGTATGAGCAGAGATCGACACTGAATCCTCGTTCTTCCTCCTGGGTTGGGTTGGGTTGTGCCATTTTATCATCTCATCCTTCTACTTACTCTCTTTATCACGGCCTTTTCCCTTTCTACTCCTTCACTTTCTTCTTCAACATTTGGGCTCGGTGGCTTTCTGGAGTTCTTGCATCTCCCTTATCCCCTCCGTTCGGTTTCCAGCTGGCTTGTCCATCCACTTTAAACTAACTTTTGGCTCCCGTTACGTACAACCAGGAGCGGCTCTGGGCGACTGGCTCATCGCTACACATACATACAGCATTTGCTTGCTGCGTTTCCTCGAGCGCATCATCTGTACTTACCGCATTCCGAGCCTATTGTTGACCCAATTTCGGCCTCGAAAAGCAACGGTCTTCGCTTGGTCCTGAGTCGCCCACAGCTGAGCTTACCGTTATCGCTGTCTTCGTACTCGCCTGATAAAAAAAAGCCCTGGCACTGATCCTGTCGTTCATGACCTAACTGAAACCCCAGCAACCCGACCTGGTTTTGTCTTGTCGATCGCCCACCTCTTCAGATCAAAACCACAGCAAGTCAAGCAGACTACACTGGCAACTGGCCCGATAGCTTTTGCCTGCGACCCTCAATTCCCTTCTGTTCCGCCCGTTTGCGGCCCAAACACTACGATTGACATGTCATGGAGAACTCATCGACCCCTCTCGCCGACTATTTCTGGATCGCCGGCGTAGAGTCGGTGTCCTACCACGATCCCAACTCCCAGCCGGCCCCCGTTGTTGTTCCCGTCGAGTCTACCATTGTCGAGGATGGCGAGTCTGAGGATGAAGACACAAACGGCGACCAACCAAGAGCAAAAGCACGGCACTCACGCCAGGGCTCCGCCAATCGTCTCTCTCGGATATCTCTCACCGACCGTTTCTCCATACATACTCTCGACGAGACAGACGGCAATACCAAAAGTAACCGCAGCAGCGCCACTATTCGTGCTATAAACCCCCCTAATTTTGGCAATACCAACGGTAATGGCAATGGCAACAGTAGTACCAATGGCCAAAATGCCGGTCCCAGCGGCATCCTCGGTGAAGGCTCTATGCTGATGGGCGACTTCGACTTTGATAAGGCTCTGGTCAAATTTGCCGCTGAGAGAGAGGTATTTCTCGAGGACTTGACGTTTAGTGCGGGCGCAAAAGTGCAAGCTCGTGCACCAATGGTGAATCCTAGGGCGGAGAGGATCAAGGCAGAGGAAAGCGACAGCGGCAGACTGAGTCCTCTCAGAAGCATTAAGGGTAGCATCCGCCGCAAGATGAGCTTTAGGGATATGAACAGTGTGCGCAAACAACCCAGCAACAGGATCAGCACCAGTCGCGCAGGTTTGTTCTCACCATGCTCTGGAGTTTGATCTTATCAAACTGTCAGGCAAATACAGAGAGGTTCGCTAACTTATAATGATAGCCTCAATCCGAACCACGAGACGACTCAGCAATTACAACTCCGTAATTCCACCCCCCGAACCTCTTAACACCGACCCCGATATGCATCCTCTCAAACGACGCTTTGAGCCGGTTCTTCTTGACCGATATCCTCCCCAGGAGGCTACAGATGAGATTGCTCGACGTGGGAAATTTCCTGACTATGTGCCCATGTTTGCTTTTCCCAACGATATTCAGATTGTTTCGTCCGATGACCGACCTCGATCTACATGGCATGGGTTTACTATGACTTCGGACGATAATTCCAAGCTATACGGTATAACTATTATCATCTGGACTGCTCTTAATGCTGAGGTGGCAGAGGAAGTGGAAAAGAAGTGCGAGCAATGGCGTCAAAGTCACATGTCTGAAGAAGAGCGAGAGCTGGCAGCGAGTTTGGGAGTTCGCTTGGCTGGCGAACGCACCCATCTATCACAGCTCCTTGCAAAACTCCCTACAATCCCGTCAGGCTCTCCAGCACGTGAGAGGCTCGAAGATGAAATTAGCACTGTGGAAGAAAAGATTACCCTCATGACAGACATGCTTAGGCCTCTGAGACACGGAGCCGCGTCTAAGATCGAGGGTCTCACTGCTGGCGAAAGCGGACTCTGGACGCCACGCGCATATGGTATTTTGGGCCGAGACGCAGCCAATATGTCCTTCTGGAAAGAATGGCTCAAGGCTATCGTTACCCCCATGACAGATGGGGGTGTCCTGAGAATTCCCCCAAGCTCACCCAGCGTGGGACGCTGGCAACCCCTCGAGCGATATGTCGTAAACCTATGCACCGAGGCATTCAACCCCCTGGGATCCAAGACTCAGGTCGAACTAGGAGTGCGCGAATTGCGCCTTTATGCTCGGAAGGAGGCAGACAACGAAATTCCTGGTTCAAGATCAATCGATCTCTACGCCCTCTTCCGTTGCTTGTCACTCGAGAACATTGTCGCTCTGTTCGAGTATGCTATGGCCGAATCCCGAATCATATTCCTGTCCTCTCACACCAGTATGTTGCACCTCGCCTGTCATGCACTAGCAAATCTGCTATACCCTCTGAAATGGTCGAGTATTTTCATTCCCGTCCTCCCTGCGCGACTTCTGTCGGCTCTCGAAGCACCTTGCCCCTATATCGTTGGCATTGAGCGACGTTACGATAGAATTGAACTGCCTGAGGACGATTATGTCCTTGTTGACTTGGACAAGGATACTATTGATGCTACATCACAACCTGTGCGACTTCCGCGCCAGGCCCGAAGGAAACTCATGTCTCTTCTGCAGGTCGCGGCGCCTCACAAACTGCGATATGGAGTCACAACTGGACCGCCTCCTTATGCCATGGAATCTTTCCCCTATGATGCCTTCTCCACTGAGAATGCCGCCCTTTTCAGATCCGCAACGCCCAAGAGTACTCTAGGCAAATGGGTCACCCAGAGCTCGTCGGGATTTGGCGAGCCAGACCCGCCAAATGAGGTCCTGCCACCACTGTTCAATGCTTTCGCTTCGGCCAAGGTGGACAATGGTAAATCGGACAGACCCAGCACAAGCAAGTCTGGTAAGACCAGCCCTCAGTCGTCTGTATCCCCTGTTTCAATAAACTTCCCGCCAATGCCCTCCACCCCCGTTTCTCGAAGTGACTCTGGCTTTGCTTTGGCGGCGACTCTTCGAGAGAAGCGCTCTGGACATTTTGGCGAAGAAAAGATGCGGCGCAGCTCCTCCTTTGGCATCGATAAGCACCCGCCATACCACAAGCCAAACCTCCCCTTCCTCAACGGCCATCAAGCAAACCTGTCAATTTCAGCTATCTCGGTGGACTCTCAGAACTCCGTTGTTGGCGGCGGCGGCGGTGGTGGTTACGGGAATGGATATGCACCTTCAACCTACGCACAGTCAACGCTTGCGGCATCAACCATCATGCCCAGTATGCAGATTCAGCCTGTCCGGAACACAGAGACGACAGTTTGGGTCGAAGGCCATTGCTTCAACTGGATCCCCAAGGACAACACATCAATCTGCAATATTTGCAATGACCATGCCGAGGGAGATGGCATTTACAAGTGCACAGGTTGCAAGATCTTCTCCCACGGCAGATGTCTGGGTCATGCTTCGCTTGTCTGCCCCGAGGCGTTCCATCCTGACCGGATCCGAGCAGCTTTTGTTCGCTGTCTTGCAAGTCTTTTGTATACATACCGCAAGTACCTTGGACGACCTTCAAAACAGCAAAAAGCAAACGGTCAGCTGTATGCCTTTGATATGGATGGTTTCATCAAAAGTCTCCCGCATGATCAGCACGACTATGCTACTATGATGCGGGAAACACAGTGTAAGTTTTGGCCACACCTCTTTAACGTTTGAACGGTCTGAATACTAACTCTGAACTCAAAAGGCTTCAATGAGTTTATCCACGACCGAGAGATGCAGCCAGCCAATAACGCCTCGATCCGTATATTTGACGAGATCATCATGGCTAAGAAGGCCCGAGGCCGTTCCGGGTTATCGACCGGTCTCTCCCGCCTTTCCACCATCCGTGCATCCCATGGCGCCTCTACTTACGGGGGCTATGCCCCTCCTCGAGGCGGCCCCAACAGCAAGATACCTGCTTGGCTTGGTGACACGTCCGATCATATCTGGCGGACTGCATCAGTGCCGTTGCCCAAGGGAAACTTTCCAGGGGAGTATCGAACAGTCGTGACGAGGACGCCTGCACGACTCGATAGATCATTGATGCGTGAGCCTCGTTCTATCCAAGGCATGCCTCGCGTCGAAGGGCGAGGTGCTCGCGGGCTCATTCGAAAGCAAGTTCCTAGCATGCTTGGCACAACCCCTCCTACGTGAGGATGAAATATTCAAGGACCAATTACTTACATGAGGGGCTTCCCATGGCTGCAATTGTGCGATGACTACAAAACACAAATCATCCTCGCCTATGGCAAGCAAGAAGATGTTCAATTACATGACAGAAAAGCAAAATGAGGAGGGCCTATTGTGTACGATACCACGTTTTGTAATAATCTAGGTGATGGCGGGGAAGAGAAAAGATATATGACTCGAGTGCCAAGAAGTTCTAGACGAATAGAGCATGAAGAAGTCAAGGCCTTCAAGGGTAGAACCGTCAGATGCTACTGCATAAGCAGGCACAGCTCCAAATGAGAAGAAGATGGAGTGAAAGGAGGGAAGAGAGAGCATTGCATCTCGTCTATAATAGACACATATTGGATCCCTGATTTGCTCAATATGGCTGGATGCTTAGGTTCACTACTTCTCAACTAGAGCATATAGAAGTACATATGCATGCAGGATGCGGCATGGTAGTTGTTAGCATACACATCGGCATAAGGGGCGGAACAGGAGTGCTGCACTATGTCAAGGCTTTGGAATTGAGGGAGTTAGAGGCTACAAGATTCATACAAAGAAAGAGATCGTCAATAACCACCCTATTCCTATGGGAATGTGAATCTAAAATGCATTTTGGTGCTAATCTTGCATGTAATCCTCGCTTCTGCAATCTTGTTGGTGTTCCACTAGCAAATATACTCCCATCCTGTACAGCCCCAACTAATATGATGCCAACACTCTTCTCGTTCTAAGTGGTCCTGCGCAGCTTCTCCGCTTTCTAGGCGTTCAGGTCCAGGTCCTCCCAGTGAATGTCCTTGAGAATCTTTCCAACCAGGGTGGAGTAACGCAAATGTCCGTTCACAAGGTTGCTAACGTCGTGGTTTTCGACACCATCTGCTCCCTGGATTCGTTGCAGGCCTGCTACGCCGAAGTGAATGTTGGATGTACGATACAAAAATCCTAAAAGATAGTCACTTTCTGAAAAGACGTTGATCAGCCGACCAGACACAACACTCTTGAGGGTCAACCAAACCCGGCTCTCCGAAGGAGCGGGTGTGCCCATCAAGACGACGGAATCGATGAGGCCGAACTGACGCCTCTCAGCAAGAATCATCAGACAAATATAGATAGCTCTTGCTGCCAAGCTGAACCCAATAAGGGATACAGGACGGTCTCCTTGAATCTTGCTGCGCATTACAGCGTCGGCTAGTATCGCACCGGCTTTCTCAGCACGCACCATGCCCACGCTCCAGGGGTTATCAATGATCTTGCTCACTTTCATGAGCTCCATTGGCCAGGTGGCTTCGATAAGGCTGGTGAAAACTATTTTATGTCAGTGTTTCTCGCCAATCATAAGGACTCTCAACGTACTTGTTCGCGAAGATATGGCTTTCTTGGCAGCGGCCCAGGCTGAACTTTTCACAACCGTTTCGAGGGCAGTACCTATGTTGTTGAGGACGTTCATTTCCCATCGCAGAACGTAAACCTCCCCATTATCTCCAAGAATCTTCCAAGGTCCAATGAGGTTATCCTTGTCTGTGACCCAACCATTCATAGCAATCACCAAGCGTAATCGTCGGCAGCTGGCTGGGATAGCTTTTGCATCAACATAATCCCCTTGAAATCCTCCGCGGGTAGGAACAAGTCCAAAGTCCTGAATGTCTCGAGAGAACGACTCAATCATTTTCTCAGTGGGCCGTGCCATATGAATTCCAAGCATCGAGCCAGTAGAAGGGCCGTTATCTGCCATAGGTCCCAGAAGACCAGCAGCGTTTGGGAGACGTAGTCCGAGCCCACCATGGGGAGTTCCGATACCGACAGCAATGAGCTGTGTTCCAAGTCGGAAGGGTCCAGTCATGGCAGCGATGCGTGCCTTTGATTTGAGGACAGGCTTATTCTCATCTTGATCCGGTTCAGACGCTTGCTCAATGGCTGCGTCAACTGCAAGTTGGCTGAAACCCTCCGCAATGCGCTTCTCTTCCTCATGAAGCACCTTCAGGGGTAGATTCAGAGATGAGGTCAGGTTCAGAAGAGTCATACGAGCATATGCAGTATACTCCTGAAGAGAGATAAGAATCAAAAGTGAGATGTGCAGCAACTGTTTGCGCTTATCGAGTGGCAAAGTCCAGAGGGAAGTTGGAATAGGGGGGAAACGGCGAGAGAGTTCGCGATCCATGTGATTTGAAGGGGTGCGGGGGGTACCTGGTTAACATTAGCTTCGGAAACACTTATATGCCTTCAACAGAGAAAGGCAACATGTCAAGGAACTTTTGTTAACCTACCAGTTGCCAGTGTTAGGCTTTCAACACCTCCATTGCCTCCACCTCCGCGGCCAGCCCCTCTCCCACCACGAGCCACACGTCCACCTCGCACAGCTCGTGCAGTTCCACGTCCGCGGCCACGACTATGAGATTGAGAACCATTTGATTCCATGACACTTATATCGCGAAGACGCTGCAGAAAGATTGACTGCCACTTTCGGAAGAAGATAAGAGCTTCTTTCTTAAGCTCCCTCAGCTGAGGCATGCTGCTCTCCGAGTTCTCCTTATCTGGGGACTGGCTTGTATCAGCGGCCTTCTGCGGCACCTTTGCTACAGGTTTGCACTTGGAAGGAGCTCGGGGTTTCACATTCTCTTTTCCATTTGTCTTGAGTGACAAGGCCAGGCAGTGATGATGGCCGATATCGCCCAAGTCTCCCAAAGTAGGTGTAACTGGAGGAGAATCAAAAATGACGCTGATGTCGTTATGAAGCTTCTCTGTGATGGCAGTGATAAGAGTTGTCAAGTCGTTCTTCTCGGCGATAGAGATAACACCGGTCAGGTCAACTGGCCGGCGAGGGACTGGACTTCCTCGTCCACCTCGAGCCATGATTTCGGTGTTTGGGATCCTGGAAAGCTAGATGACTGACTAATCTGCTTGAGTAAGATGGATGTCTGTCGATACTTCCTGTTATCGATCTCAAATAGTCTTCCTTTCCTTTTGTAGAGGTAAGGGTCGTGATAGTATGGGTGCTTTGAGTGTCGAAGGATGATCAAGTTGCGTCAAGTCGTAGTATCAGTGAAAGGTGCAGACGATCAACACAAAAAACACCTGGGTTTAAGTTGCTTCTCAGACCGAAGTGTGTCTCGTGCTAGGCATCTCAACCATAGGAAACGTATAATCAAGTCAGTCAAACAGAAGTCGTGAACCAGTGACGGCGGGCTCGATACAGTTGGTATAGCAAAGCCGAGCGAACAATTAAAGAGAACGACCAAAAGCACCAGAAGCAGTCGTCGGTGGTAGCGACGAAAGTGAAGTTACAAACAGAGAATGGTCGGTCGGATGAGAATAGAAGACAGACAGAAAGAAAAAGAGAAGACAGCATAACATGCCAAGCGGAAGGAAAGATACGGATATAGTCGCGTGGTTTCCGCAGCAGATTTCTTGCTTTGCATGTTTACAACGCGGGTATAGCGAGGAAGAAGTTCGTGAAAGGAAGGAGTTACGGGAGAAGGGAAGATATAGAGGAAAGTGGGAAGGTAGGCAGCGAGGTGACAACCTACCTAATGGAAGGAAGTCAGGGAAGGCAAAAGGCAGGAGTGAATGCGGTGCACCTTCAGGATGATGCTTCACCAGAGGCTTTGGCAGTGTCGCCAGCTGGCAGCCGAATGTGACTGACTGCTGCTGCCTTAGTGCCAGTGCCAGTTAGGTCAGCCAACTCCATATCTACCTACCTATATACCACCATTGCCTCAAAGAGCTTTCGCCTACCTAGGTAGGTACCCAGCTCCCGCAGACGGGGGGCAAACGCGGGTGCAGAAGTGTCACAATGTACGATGTGTATGGGGTCATTCGGCTCACTGCGTGCACCTGCTCCTCTAGTACCTATGATTGATTGTACGTATTGGTAGGCAGAGAGGCATGGACCCGGGTCGCTTCACTTCGTTACGGGCCTCATGTAACTGCATGTGACCGGTCAGGTCAGTGAAACTCGACATTATTTACGTTTTTGATTGTTGTTATCATCTTCTATTATAACAATTCGTTTTATCCTGAGCTTCCAACATACTTTTCATCAACACCATCACTGCATAAAAAAAAGAATACTTTGACCTCTGGCTGAAGGGGGCTGCAACTCTGCGACGTTGTGTTACTCGCAACCCGGACGGAGGTTGTTCAGTATCCATTGGGCTCTTAAATGGATAAGGAGATGTCTGAGTGAAAGACATGATCGACCCCAGCATTCGTCAAACTAACAGTGCGGATATACCTATCCAAGTATTGACGTTTTGAACCTGATTCCAGTTCAATATTGTAACGATCAAGTATATCCGCCACATTGTCATTCAGTCGAACATCCTAAAGCAATCGAGCTACTAGTGTCACGCAAAGACCATCGGCTTCACTACCCGGTGTATCGTGGCTAATCGATGTACAAATCAGAGAGCTGTGTTACCGTATTTCGGTCGAGCCATCGGTGAGCATGAGGCGCGCCGCGTGATAGCTGCAAAATCGATCTGCAACTGGAAACTTTGTGTGTAGAACATCACATATCTTTCCTTTTGGCGCCTTTCAAGGTTATAATAGTACGGGTAGGAAAGCGTAGAAGCAAAGAAGCAAAGAACAGATCTTACTTGTGCCTGGGAAATATCATGGTCAAAGCACACGGGACACTGCATGCCTATTCAGACCCTTCCATTTCATGATATCTCTGATGCGCCGACACAGCGAACAAAGGAATGCAATGACCACAAAGAGGACACAATGCATTGTCACCCGTTTCCCAATCATTGCCTTCCTCTTCTTCACCGTCGCCTTCTGACACCGTTTGTGTAATTTCCTCACTCTGTGCGACATGCTTGTCTTCCATCACTTGAAAGGGCTTGAGCACTTCGTCCTGACGTTTGAACATGACAGATATATCCCTGCCTGCTCCTGTCTTGTCATCCGCTGCACCAACAACCATGTTTGCCACGCATATATTGAGCATCTGTAGATTCCATCGCTGTCCCTTCTCCGGAGACAGACGCCGGAGCAGTGGCAACAGAGCTTCACTAACAAGCCGTTCCGCGATATGAGCTATGTCATCTTTGGAATCGAAGATAAAAGGCGGTAGAGACCCAGATCGAGAGACACGACTGTAATTCTGGCCTTGCGCTGAGTGCAGATACGCCCATGTCCTGAGCGATAATCGCAATGTCTTTGGTCGGGCAATCCATTTTTGTGCCCCTGGAGTGTCTGCCCCTTCGTCAGGTACAAGAAGGTCTGTCCTCATTCTCCTGATGAGTGAGCACGATAGCTTGTGTAGCTCTTCCGTTATTTGTGCCAGCGTATCTAAGCCCTTATAGGTATCTTCGATACTGATCTGGGTTGGCACATCACTGGCTTCCTTAACATCAGTTGTATCGACTCCATGTAGTAAGCTCCAGATTCG
The DNA here is from genome assembly GCF_019915245.1 of Fusarium musae. Classification (NCBI taxonomy): domain Eukaryota; kingdom Fungi; phylum Ascomycota; class Sordariomycetes; order Hypocreales; family Nectriaceae; genus Fusarium; species Fusarium musae. The sequence goes on from NC_058391.1 coordinate 1,904,610, forward strand.
TACACCTACCCCTTTCTCTGACCCAGGACCAGTAAGTAGTTTTTCTATTGCTCCGGGCGAGATGTCAGGGTGGAGGCGCACATCGGCAACTGTCACAGGATTGTCACTCAACTCTGGAATCTCGGAAACACCTTTACTCATGTCAGCACCAGCCTGAGTACCCAGTAACAGAACAGTTTTGAACCCTAGCCCTGGGATCCTTCGCAATATATGGCTGTCTACGAAGGCGATCACCTCGTCTTCAGTAATAGCCATTAGTGTCGTCTGGTTCCGAGGCTTATTCTTGCTACCGACAAGTTTGCTGAGCATCTTGTTAGTAGAGATTCCACAAGTGGATGTAAAACCATGTTTTTCTTCCACCTGCTGCCGCAGGAACTGAGCAAAGTGTGATCCCAAGATGAGGCGCATATAGGCTGGGTTGCTAAGGTCAGGGGTGGAATCGGATAAGCCTTCAACACATCCGGCAATGCTCGTCACATCACAGTGAAATCCTCGTTCAGGGTCACCTTTGGAAAGGCAAAAGAAGGAATCTTCCAGGAATGCCCAGTTGAGACAGGATAAGTTGTACTCAATGATATCCGTTACGTCTGCGGGAGCATTGTGGTCTTAGCCAACACTATAACTTGTTTAGGGTGGGAGATGGCAACATACCCATAAACACCTCATCAAATCCCAGACGTTCAACTTTGTGATTCCACGAAAAGCTTTTAAAGAAGTTGAACAGGGTCTTGCTCATGTCACGGAAGGGGGTAAGGTCTTCGCCGTCGACGAGGACAAGCTCTGGACACAGTCTTTTCGCTTCAGAGACGGACATAAGCTTTGTGAGACCGCGAGCCCGAGCATTGTAGTTGCAGGTCGCTAGACAATTCTTTTGCTTAACGCCCAACGGCAGTTTCTTGAGCTTTGCGTCCTTGTTCTCGAAGACCTGTGCATAGAAACAGTCATAGTCCTATACAGTCCAGCCAGTTAGCAACGACCAAGGTTATGATTGGAGCTTCTTGGTGGCTGGAACCTACGAATTGCAGGATAATTCGAGCGTCATTCCTTTTAGGTCTCTTCTTCCTCGGCGGCTCCATCCTTGATTATGGCTGCCAACCTAATGAGCGAAGGATTGGGGAACATGGGCTCAAGTTTCATGTGCGAGCGGGCGGACGGCGGATGGACGGAAGTTGTCGAGAGCGAAATACAACTCAATATCAAGGCCTTGTTCATCAATTCGTTTGAATCTGCGGTCTTTTGGATCCGAACAATGAATCAGCGTGCAATGAAAGAGCCGGTATATGAGATCAATTCTGGGCATCCATGAAATTATGGAAATGCACCATCAGTTCGGGTCCTCATTCTGCAAACTTAGTAGTGGTGGTGCCTACCTTAGGTACTTTAGTACCTATAGGTACAGTACCAAGGTCCCTGAGGTGTGCGTGCCCAGGCGCTGGGTCTGTCCACGATGTGGGGTGCCTGAGGCGTCGATGCGTCCTTACCTCCATTTCTATGGATGTGACTTACACCACGCCCTGCATCATCACCAAGTTATCCGTATCAGCAAACAACGATTGGTTTTCTTGATGAAATCATTCACCTTGTATTTTCCCCCGAAGAGCAAAACAGGTCTTGTTTTTCGAATCTGATAAGGTGCAGAGATAGACGCGATATCTATACTTCTGTTTCAGGCGACTCTCTCTCCCCTCTATCTCGACACATGGGACACTCATGTTCGTGTCCACTGCGAATGAACAAATAATTCTGCTTCATTCATCAACAGAGTTACGGGTGCGGTACCCATTATGTGACATGCTGGGTGCTACAATATGCCAGTCATTCTCAGGAATACTGCAAACACCAATGCCTCATCCCTGCTTTTGACGAGCAGGTGGACTCGATGCTCGGTTGGCTAATAAACAGTCACAATCTCGCAGGAGAAGTCAATATCTTGTCTGTACGATCCAGCCACTTCTTCAACTGTCTCCGATCCTTCTCAACTCAAGCGAGTCTGACTCTAGTCCCCCTGCTTTGATCCTTGTCCAGACATACACTACGACGCAGTTTCAGCCATCCACAGTTGTGCTGTAGCCGCCCAAGTATATGCTCGATTTGCAAGAGAAGGTTGTCTGGCCCAGCCAATGGCGTCAACTCTGGGCTTTGCAAGACTTGCATGCGGACGAGACATCCTGACCGCACTTTGTCAATTGTTTCTGGACTTTGGTTATTGTCGACAATCACTCTTCTCATCACGTTTGCTATTTTTTGTTTGAAGACTGGCAGCGCTTTTGTGTCAGCCCTGACCAAACAAGCGCAATTTCAACAAAGATGGCCGAAGCTTTGAAAACAAGGATAAGCCTTGTCCATTCCACGGCTTAGAACATGGCTGAGCATCACCCCGCCGCCGTTGGGTTATCGTTCTTGTCGAAGGATCATACCGACTTTTCAAAAAAGCCCCTAGACACTTGGGAAGGATCGTCTTTGTTTATACATGCAAGAGAAACTCTCAAAAGCATGACGATAGGGCAAATGACCAGTCATTCTCTTCTCAACTCCTCCATGCCAAGACGCCATGTCGTCTAAGGGAGGGGACATTTCCACCCTCTTGCATAAACGCCAGCGCGAGTGAAAGAGCCGACTTGTTAGCCGCGTGATTGGACATGATTAAAGCTCACCAGGATCATACATAAACTACGGCGCTTGCGCCTCTAACGCTTCCCACCAAGTTGCTCTGGCGAGCCAACCACAACAGCCGCCAATGACATCCTCGTCAACTTGCTACGCTTCTGGCAGGTTAGAGTCTCCCAGGGCTGAATCCTTCTCGACCCCCGATATTTCCGCGTCTAGATCATGGAAGGCTTATCACACTGCATGCATCCCTAGGGGCGCTTGTTTGGGTGTCAAGACTGGGTCAAAGAGTAGATGAAAGCCCTGGTCATGTCTCCCCGCTCACCCAAGATCCAGTGAGATGCATGTCTCACTGTGTATCATCCTATATAGACGCAATGTCCTCGTTTCTCGCTGTTTGTTCGTGTTGTTTCTGCGTTTTTTGACATTGCAACGTTTTTATAATCCCTGTCGGTTCCGGCCTCTCGGTAACAGCGTCTCCGCCTAGGCCTGTTGGACGTTGGCTGCTTGTCTGGTGGCTGATAGACACAGTCACTTGCCACTCAACGAGGGAATTTGGCAGCTCATCTCTTGTGCACTCCGGCACAACGGCCTTCTTGGTCTATCTATCAACTACAACTACAGTTACAGCTACATTTAGCATCATGGCATCTTCTCAAGCTCCGCCCAAGAAGCCCCGGCTTTCACTTCAGATCAAGACAGCATGTAGTCCGGCCACCAGATCATCGAGAAGTTACGCAGTGGACCCCAAAGATCCAACTGCCTTTAACACGTTGTCCAATGTCTACGTTACCACAATCGAAAGGGCAGCCCCATCTCAGCATGAGCCCATTACTGCCATCAATACTTTACAAGCTTTCAGCTTGACAACTCCAGTGGAACGACAGGACCCGAAACACAGAGTTGTTACGCCTTATGTCGCTTCATACCCTGAGACTCCTTCATCCGATACAGCTCCTTCACCACATCCAGGACTGGAAATCAACTACCCGAGCACAATGACGGCCACGCCTCCTATGTCTGCAGGTCCAATGGATTCAAATACTCCCAAGGCCTTTAGCTTTTCCCCTGCTGATATATCCGCGGCCCCAGCAAGGAATGATAGCTTACAACCCGAGAAGCGCGCTCTTGCTCGCCCACAAACTCTTGCTGAGTTGACCCTACAGGCCCCTTACACGCATCCTCGATCACTTCACAGTATTTTACGCAACTCGCCTCTTCCTCCGCCCACAGCCATTCCTCCTCCGTCTCCACGGCGACAGTCACGGCGGCTCCAAGACAGAGCAAATCGAAGAGTGTGCTATAATAACCCCCTCACTCAGGAGATTGTGACAAACAAGTACACGAAATCTCACATTGACCTCCTCGTTGAAGAGGCTTCACCACACTCCCCTCCATGTGTGCCCCCTCAGCCTCAGAGTGCCATCGATCTAGCCTTGGCATTCACACCAAACGAGATCCAAGATGGAGGGCAGACACCTGGGCCCTTTGAGGATATGCGTCGCCGCATGACAGGACTGGCCGCATCAGGTGCTCCGCTTTCCCCGTCAGGGCCCAAGGGAATCTCAAAGCGCAAGAAGAGGGAGAAGAAGCGTCGGTGGGTATGGACAATTGGCCATGAGGATGATGATGATGACGAGAACATTGGGGGATCCATTGCTGCCCTAAGGGCTGAGGCTGCCAAAGCCAAAGACGTTGAAGAGATCAAGACACCTGTGACGGCCATCAAGGCACCCCTTATCACCTTTCTCACGGCACCGACACCAAAAACGGATAAATTTCAGGGCTTGAGCGGCATCTTGAAAGAGGATAACGACGTTGAAATGTCTGACACGAGCAGTTGTCTTTCAGTGTCAGAAGGATCTCAACACATGGCTGGCGAGATGGACTTGGATCTCAAGACTCCAATCGCGCGCCAAGATGAGGAGAGCCAAGTAATACTCATGCCACCAGAACATACTCTCAGTAGACTTGGTTCCAATCCTGGTCTAAAGAGGGATTCTCCGGTGCCGCCAGATATGCTACGTACAGATTGAATAGGTTACAGGAAAGACACGAATGTTTGATTATTGGGTTTTTTGCATTACCGGCGGTCTTGGGGCATTTGATTAAACGGAGTTCTGTCAATGTAATTATAAGGAGGATTCGGTAATGACGAGATACCGAGTTCGAAAGTGGGCATTTATGAGAAATGAATACATTAAACGAACATGAAATTATCACTTAGCTCAGTTCTGTATCTCGTGCTTTTCCATTGCCATGTACAGAGTAGCCCTAACACAATATCGTTGGTCCCTGTCACGGGATGCGTTGATGTAAGGTACCTAGCCAACAGAACCAGGGAGTTCTATCTAGGGTAACTGCAAATCGAGATACTGGTGGTTTCTATCACAACAAATGATCGTGATACCTAACGAGTAATTAGAAACACAATCGAGCGCTTGTAGTCGGTGTGGTTAACAAGGAAGCCGTAAATCATATTATTAAAGTGGCTGGAGCTTGATTGAAACGTGGTTACTCCGGCTGGAAGTAACCTTGCTATTTAGGTGTATCAAGACTTCAGTCTGTCCTTCTGAATAATGTTGGAAATTTGTATCAATGGTGCCATCCATATATACAGTAATACCTACATAGTGCATAATCGCATCTGCATGGACATTTAAGACAACCTATACCCTCGGCTTTGGTTTATGATGAACTTGGTTCGCTCCTTGGCCAGTTGATTTTATCTGCTTGATGTATGGTCTGATCCAAAGACTTGTTTATTAGAGGGACTGGCAGTAATATATCCTATGAGTGATAGACGAACCTACCAAGATGGCCATAAATATCGAAAGGTGTTAGAAAACAAACAAGAGATGTGATCCTAGAGGCCGCTGAGACCTAACTCTCAACGAAAACGCCATGGGATCGCATTGTTCAGCCGAATCCTCACGCTTCTGAAACAGTTGTGCTCCATCCGTGTCTTTACACGTGGGAAGTCATACACGAGTCAACAAACACAGCAGACTCAGACGTACTCATACGTTGATTCATAAATCTCTCGTAGCAAACGCTCAAAATGCCATTACATGTCCACCGGTGCGCGCTCAGCTCTCAACAGAGAGTGCCTTGGCACCAATCAGCTTGCCGTCGGCGTGCGAAACCACCCAATACTCGGTCCTCGTAGCATCTCTCGTCACTTGATATACACGAACATCATTACCCTGCGAGGCTTCTCGAACAGCCTCGATGACGTCGGTGTATCTGCCGTGAGAGTCCCAGTTGAGAGGATCAAGGATCTTGATGTCCGCTGAGTCGGGGGAGGAGTGGTTGATGAGGTTGGCGAACTCGGCTAACATCATGTCAGTTTACCATCTTTATAGATAAGAGAGTAGTTCCTACACTCGCTGGGGAGGCCATTCTTGCCCTCCCACTTGAGAGAAACCTCTTGGAAGGGCTCGTCTGCATCGGATGTGTATACGGCGTTCTTGCACACGTCACTGATAGGTTTGGGGACTTGAGCGCCCTGGTCCTTGGTCTTGAAGGTAGCCTTTTCCTGAGTCGCGGCATCAGCGCCGGTGTCTTGGTTGGCCTTGTTCAGGAAAGCCATGTAATCGTTGTCGTTTGACATGTTGAGGGATCTGGTATTGCTGAGTAGTCTTGTGTTGTGTCGAGAGGTAGCTGTAGCTGTTTGTAGGAGGACGGTTTGATTCCGGGTAAGAAGAGAGCCAAGAAGATTCAGGTTTGGAAGTCGTCTCAAAGGAGTTCGAAGTGTCATTGGGAGAGGAGAGATCTCAGCTCGGGGGTCAAGTCAAAAGCTGTAACGCAACGCAACGCAACGCAACGCAACATGCAGATGCAAGTTTGGGGAGTGGGGTGACGTCAGGCATGAGATTCGCGGCAGGGGTATATCGACCAATCACAATCACAAGCCATAGATCAGCACCATCCTAAAATTAGTGGGTGATCAGTCAGTACTAATGTAGGTGGTCATTCTATCGAGAGTGTAAGGTAGGTACTTAAGGTAGTGCACTTATACTTACGGTACCACTTTGATTCAACTAAAAAGTTTATATCGGGGAAATATCGTGTTGTCATTCATTATCTGTGTTCGCAGTCTAAAGCTTAACCTTATAGGCCGCCGTCATCAATAGTCATCCATAGTCAACTAAGAAGTTAGACGCCGGCTCTCCTCAGACGACCCAAGAACTTATCCTCCTTGAGTTCCTCCAAATCAACACCAAAGAACTTGGCATACAAAGGTGCCAAGTGATGAGGTCCGCAAGGTCGAGCATCGCCACTAGCACGCCGTTTGTCGAGGAAACCACCCAGAAGTGTTCGAACCGCGGTTTCGAAACTCTTTCCTTGCTGCGAGATCAAATCTCGATCAATGTATTCGATATCGTCAGCTGCAGCTGAAACATGCTTGGCAAGGTCAACATCTATAATCGCTGCTTTGATCACCGCAGCTTGTCCCTCATCAAAATATGGGACACTGATATATCGCTCGTCAGTTGTAGAGCTGAGGCGCTTCTGTGAACGAGAATCTTTGGTGACGTTGAGGAAATCGTGGAGAAGAACCCGGATCCTGTAGCCAAGTATAGGGTCCGCTGCGATAGTTGAGGTCGTAGTGAGCGCATTTGCTGGTGCGATCGAAGCGGCTCCCGTGCTGTTAGATTTGCTCTTCTTTTTTCCCATGATTGCATATCTATTGGGGGGGTGAACGAATAAAGAATAATTCCCGTCTGCAACTGGCAGGTATTCACTGTGCAGGGTCAAGGTTGAGTTCGAGTCTGCGTGAATCACAAGTGGGAGCTTCACTCGGGAACAATAAACTTTGCAAACAATGCAAGCATAAACTTAGAAACATACATCTTGACGTGGAACAGCACAATAAAGCGTGTCTAAGCTATAACCAAGGCTAAGGCAACAACTATGTAATCCCCCAAGACTTAATAATGTGGTGTTTCTTTTAGCCTAACATATGATGCTCTCTTTGGAATATCACTCGTCTTGCGGTATCTGGCCTGCGTGTCTTTGGCCTCGCTCGCTTTTATACATTGCTAGGTTAGCATCTTCAGATCTTGAAGAAAAGAAAAAAAAGCCAATTGGCCAATGGAGTAGTCTACACAGCTCGAGGCGGATGGTGGAGTGAGAGCATGTAAAAAGGCAATTTAGCCTCACGACAATATAGACATATATATTTGCATGTCTCGGCACAAGAGTTTCGTTTAGACAGCTACAGAGGGGACACAAGCTCAAGTCAAACATACATTCACCGGAGAACAAAGGTACAGTCATATTAACATTGGGAATCTCGTTAGAATTTTTGAAAGCCATCCCTCTTCTGGCTGGACTTTTTTTTTACGTTCCACGCCAGTTGTAACCTAACCCAGCCCAAACGCAAGGCGTACAGTAGTAACGAACCAACCCTCGACACCGGTGCAATGAATTGGTCAAGACAAGAAAGAAAACAAGCAGCCGCTCTAAGCGGAGGCAAGATCCTTCTTGAGGGTACCCTGGTACTGCTTCTTCTCCGCAGGGGTCTGGAAAGCACCGTGTCCGAACTCGGACGAGGTGTCGATCCACTTGAGGCTGACCTTCTCGAGGGCTTTTCGGGAAGTCTGGGGGAACATGGTCTTTCGAAGAGTCATGACTCGCTTCTTGGTACCAGGGATAGAGCCCTTGACCATGACGAAGTCGTTGTTGACCTCACCATAGCGGACGAAGCCACCGAGACTATCAAAGTGTTAGCAATTGTCTGTCAGCCGATACCTGGCAAGATTGGGTCAACATACGGAGTGATGGTCTTCTTGGTGACATCGATCTCAGTGGCGGCGTTGTCGTCAGCGTCACCCTTACCAATGCGGTAGATCTTGTGGTTGACCGAGGTTCGGTGATGGTAACCTCGCTGACCCGCACGTGCAACAGTCCACTGGACGTGGGAAGGATGCCAAGCACCGATACAAGCAACCTTTCGGAGACCCTTGTGAGTCTTGCGAGGAAGCTTCTTGGTACCCCAACGGGCGGTGACACCCTCGAATCCGTGACCCTTGGTGACGGCAATGACATCAATCATCTCATCCTGCTCGAAAATGCTGGAAATGTCAACGGGCTTCTCGAAGAGCTCCTGGCCGAAAGAGACCTTGTCGGCGATGGAACCACCGTTGACCTGGATCTCCATGAGGTGGGCCTTCTTCTGCTTGAGAGGGGTCTTTCGGATCTGGGTGTGGGCGAGGACACGGACGACGGTGCAGTACTTCTTGATGCGCTCGAGCTCGCGGGTGATAGAGGCACCGCTGTTCTCGGAGTGCTTCTTGGCGTACTTGGTGAAAGCCTTCTTCTTGCTCTTGTACCAGTTCTTGTAGAATCGGCGCTTAAGCTCGTCGCCCAGATGCTCGGCCCAGACGGTGGTGAGGGATCGCAGGCCTCGGGGAGTCTCGATGTATCCCACAAGACCAACAACGATCATCTAAAAGATGTTAGCCATAGGCACATAGCCAAGCGGGCTGCATTGTTCGTACAGGTGGGGTATCGACGATAGTAACAGCCTCAACAACCTCCTTCTTGTTGGCCTTGGCGCCAGGTCGGTCGAGGTCACGAACGATGGTGGTCATACCAGCCTTGTAACCCATAGCGGCTGTCAGGTGGACAGGCTTCTTGGGGTCATCCTTGGGGAAGCTGTTGGTCCCAATGCATTAGCCGACGTCTTCCTCAGCTGGGAGAGATTGTCAAAAAGATATTTTTTTTTCTTTCTATCTTTGTTGATGCAGCAGAAAATACTCACGACTTGACCTTTCCGCGGTGACGAGCAGCACGCTTCCTGGGCAGATAAGCCAGGGAGCCGTGGCGGGGAGCCTCATACTTTCGGTGCTGTACATATTGTCAGTTTGTCCGAACTGAAGCAATTGCTTTCTTTGTCGAGATCTTCACTCACACTCATCTTGAGCTGGCTGTGTGGTTTGAGGGGGTTAGTATGAACCTGAGTTGTCAAAGCCTGAGAAAGAAGAGATAAAGAAATAAACTGTGGGCGAAATTTTAAGCGAATCGCTCGAAATTCGTGGGGTGGCCCGTGCACAGCAAGTCCTTCACTCACCGAGCCGACACCGAAAGAATCGAGGGCTAGATTCTACACCGACTAGACCGAAGAGCCCTTCGACTATACACGTGACTTGAATCGTTGCCGAAGGTGGTCTAGCGTGCCCATGTACGGGCGGGCAACAGGGGTAGTGTGAAATGTCTGCAGTCCAACGTCACTGGATGGATGAACACGGCGTGTCAGGTATATAGCACAAGATACAACTGAGTTTTATTGATCAGAGTAAGGAAATTAATGTGCATAATGCTCTTGTTCGCCGGTGAAATCGTAGCCAAGAAGGACCATAACCCCCGGTTTTGAATTTCTGTCTTAAGCCTCCCCGTCCAAACAAAAGAAACCACGCCCCCAGACAATAGTGGTATACAAAAAGGCAGAGACTAATCGACACAGATAAAGAGATGTCTTCAACTCATAAACAACAGGCAGCTGTCGAACTATCATTCATTCAACTTTTGTGACAGTACCTGAAACTCCGTTTACACCAACATTCGCGGGAGTGGATGTCTTGGCATCTCCAGCTGCCGAGCTGGGACCAGAGCCATTTGTGACAATAGTCGCCTTCTTCTCGTCTTCCCCGCTGTCATCGTAGTCCTCATCAACGTCCATCTTTCTTGCTGCTCTTTCAGGCTCGGTAGGGGGAGCTGCGCGAGGAGGAGGTGGCGCATGTTCCAGACTTGGAGGACGATCTTCTTTAGGTGTAGCAGATACTGGTGGCTTCTCATGCACAACGCCAGACATCGGAGTAGGTGGCTGCTGCATTGGCGGTAAGTGGCTGGGACCGGAGGCGTGGCTTGGGGGGTGGTGGGCTGCTTCTGAGGGATGATAGCTCTCAGTGGCATGGCGAGGGGCTGATTCGGGCCTGCGGGGTTCCTCGCGGCGTGGTTCGTCAGGTCGACGAGTATCATCAGCTCGCCGAATTTCGGAAGAGTTACGACGATAGTTATCACGAGGAGGAGTAGACGGTCTTCGATGACGCATGTCATCGAGTCGAACTCGGTTTTCCTCACTGGCTTGCTTCTTGGCAGCAGATTCTTCTTCCCACTCTCGCATGCGCTTGGGGCCCACTGAAGGTGGCCGGTCATCCATTCTCTGCATGGCAGCCTCCGCCACTGCGGGTGGAGGAGGCGGTCCTGGCGGTCCGGATGGTCCTTGGGGGCCATTCTCGGTTCCCTGAGCAGCCATCTCAGGATGTTGAGGATACAGAGGAGGGGCCTGATGCTGAGGGTATGCGGATTTTGGTGAAGGCATGCGGTTGTCATGAACAGGGCGGCCATCAGGTCGAGGGCTGTTGGTAGGTCGGAAAGGAGCCATGCCGTTAGGACCGTTGGGGCCATTGATGTTGCTGGGTGGGGGTGCTGATGCTGACGGTGTCGCTCCACCCCAGTTAGGATTTGCGACTCGTCGCTCAGAAGCGGGAGCAGAAGGCTGGGATTGTGGAGGAGCGTGTGGTGGTTGAGAATACTGATGACCGGGAGGAGGGGGTGTTTGACCACGGCGAGGTCCGCCTCGGTTGGGATCATTATAGGGCTGGCGCAACTGCTCTTGCTGAGGGCTAGGTTGTCGCAGAGGTGGTGCAGGTCCTCCACGGAAAGGCTCGCCTCGGGCTTCATAGGGATTGGGGGGTTGCGGTGGAGGGTTGATGTTGGACAGTCTGCCCGCCCAGTTCTCTCCTGGGCCTTGAGGAGGTGGTGGAGGACCGGCAGCAGGCGGCTGTTGAGTCGATCCTCCCCATTGTGGTCCAACGGGGCCAGCGGCCTGGTAAGCTTGTGGGTGAACATCTGCAGGCTGAGGAGCAGGAGGAGGTCCGCCATTGGTACCACCAGAGCGAAGGAGCTGAAGTCTTGCCTTGATATGGGGGTTGTTAGGGTCAAGTTCAGCAGCACGCTGGTAAGCATCTAGAGCATCCGTAATTTGGTTGTTGCAGCTTTCGTACTATCAAGTTGTCAGTATACAACCAAGGGGGCAAAGGTTGACCGATAAAAACATACCAAAGTTCCCAGATCATACCAAACCTCTGAGATATAAGGGTTCAGCCTGATGGCGCGAGAATAAGCGTCAAGTGCATCCCTGTACTGGTTGATTTGATAGTAAAGCACGCCGATGGAGCACCAGAAAGTTGGGTTCTTCCCATCTCTATAAACAGCTTGTTGATAAGCCTCATAGGCTTTTGGATACTTCTGCTGCGACATATAGCATCGGCCCAAGAGATACCAACTCTGGGCATCCTGATTGTCTGGCCGCATGTTAGAATAGGGATTTCAATTGTTTTGCTTTCATAACATACCTGCGCCGACCGACTTCTCCAAGTATTGGATGGCTCTGTCTTGGCTCTCATACGTGTTGCTCTGCTGGTGATGCAGCCAACCAAGCTGCTGAAGAACCTTAGCATGGTTGGGTGAATGGTCCAGGACACGTTGGTAGGCAGCCTTAGCGCTATCGAACTGTATCAAATTAGGCATGCGCTATGTTTGCTGCTATGGCAAGTCACTTACATCCTTCTGCTGCTCATGAACATGACCAATCTGGAACCAGATGTCTTCCTGCGTCAAGGGACCAGGAGGAGAATTGACAATGTATTTGAAGCACTGCAGAGATTAGCTATACGCATCAAAAGTGGGCACAAGACCAGAACGTACTTCAAGACTCTGAACCCACTTGTTCTGTTGTTTGTATATTATACCGAGTCGGAAATAGATCTCATTTGCTTTCTCGAAGTCAGGCTGTATGTTCATAACTTGAGAGAACGCTTCTTCGGCGTAATCGTAGCTGCCATATCGATCGTACAGTATGCCGATACCATACCACAACATAGGATCCTGCGTTGCCTTGTCAGCATGTTGCGAGTAATGCGAATATTCCACCTGGCGTGCAATCACTCACCTTGGGGTCTCTCAAGTTAACCAAAGCCTGTTGATATGCATCGTAGGCCTTTTGTAGATTTTCTGTCATTAAATAACAGTGTCCTGAGTAATTGGTCAGCGTCGTGTTGTCGCGTCATGGCAGCAAACATACCAAGGTTTCCCCAAGCTTCGCCGTTGTTGGGCTCAAGCTGAACGATGGCGCGGAAGAACTCGAGCGCCTTCTCGAAAGCTTCACGGGTCTTGTAGAGGAGGCCAATTGCGTTCATGGCCTGGGTTGAGTTGGGGTTCGCCTGAAGAGCGCGCTCGTATGCCTGCATGGCTTCATCTGGATTGCGCAAAACCTCCGCATAGCTCCCTATACATACGTCAGCCTATGTCGTCTTGTCTTGCGAACGCGACGCGACAACCACTAACCTATTTGCAACCAAACAGCCTCATTCATGGCCGCGATCTGATGTGATGGCGCAAACTGAGGCGGCGGCGGAGGAGGGGGGGGCACCTGGCCCTGATGCTGTTGCATTTGCATCATGGTCGGCGACGCGTGATGGTTCGCCATTAGGTCCGCACTGAAACCGGCGATGGAGTTGCTACAGTACAGCAGGGGTCGGACTTGACAGCTGATGTGCGACAGACGCGAAGTCGAATTAATACCACGTGGGTTGAGGGAAAGGAGAGTCGCGGTCGTGATTCAGAAAGCTGTTCCAACTCAAGGGTTCGTGATGAGTTTATGATAGTGGCCTCTACCCAACAAGTAACAAGGGCGAAGCGAGTTGGACTAAATGTCTAAACAGAGCCGCGGCTAAGGCTGAAGCACTGCGAAAACAATACACGGGGAGATCGAGTGTCAATGGCAGCACAGATGGGAATAGAAGATAGCGGGATGATGGGAGAGATAAGATACAGGGCAATCCAAGGCGCGACGGATGAGGCCTTTCGCGGGCATGGAATGCGTTGCAGAAGAAGAAAGTGAGGAGTACAGGATGGGGAGAAAGGACCTGAGCAAACCCGTTCCCAAACTCACCTTACCCACGACCAGCGGGCAATTTAAGCGCACGGTGGCGTGGAGTGGGATGGGGGATACCTATGAACCCACTCACACACACTGCCCGGACTCCATCCACCCAACGCACGCGCTCTCGAGGCTCGAGGCTCACTCACCCACGGTTATGTTAGGTTAGTTTAGGTTAGGTTAGCTCATAGCTTACACCTCACACCTTTCACCTCACCTCAGTTTCCGATGCTGTACCCGGCAAACCACACCCTCCCTACAACGCCAACCTACTCTGGCTTAGTCTCCATGCACAGGTAGCCTTCACTCTCTTGTCCCCTACGTCCCTACTCGCCTACTGCCCGGTGGCGGCGGTTTACAGGCACGTACCGCCTAGAGTGAAGTATGTACGTACTGGACCTGATACCGGGCAGCCATGCAACTGCAAGTCTGCAAGTCTGCAAGTCTGCAAGCTGCACGCTCAAAGGTAACCTAGAGCTAAGCATGAGATAAATATGGAGCACCGAGCAGGTCCCTGTCTTTCTATTCTGCGGACTACCTACCTACCTTACGGATCAGTGGCGCTTTGTGCAAGGGATTACAGAGGCTCCGCTTCAACCTTTCAGTTGACACGACACATCGCAAGAACGAGGAGGACTCGACAAGCGGGAGTAATCAGAGTTATGATTTGGCTGTGGATTTTGGAGGTTCGAACGTTCATCCACCATACCATTTTATGCCCTATTATTGATATAGACATTAGGAAGCAAAGTCTGAGCGTGCATATCCTGTCACGCCCGCCTTCATTGACATTGATATTCCGCCTCTGCTTATCTGGCGCTGATCAGAGTGAGGGCGAATGAAAAAACGTCATGGAATAATTCGGCCAGAGCCTTTATATGAGATACCATATTTCAGCGAGTTCATTTCAACCGCCGCCATAGCGACCTTTGTGCTATTATTCAGTCTGTCATGTACAGCCGTATAGAATGCTGTCTACCTTTGAGCGAACAGACAGCCGAGCAAAGTCGCGCATGCATCGATACTGATTGATGGTGTTCATCTCGGGGGTGCTAGGGTGCCAAGCGAAACGATACCGATTTAAATCCAGCAACGCACGTCCCCCATCTTCCATTTTGTGTGGCGCATCTGAAATGCATGCCAAGAGGCTTCAGCGGATACGTACCTCAAACAGACAGTCCTAGGGTGGTGCCCTGTCTCGTCTCTGCCAGGGTGAGGTATGACACTGAGCTTAGCACTTAACAAATTAGGGATTGGGATGGAGGTGAGACAAAGGCAGAGTGATGGGTTCATAGCACAACGAGCATGCTGATCTATGTACAGTACGTCTTGATGGGGCAAGCATTGCTGCACGAGTAGCCTCTTCTAGCGACCGTAAGAAGAAGTTTCGAGTTTGTTTGTTACCATCTGGTTGCAGTAACCTGAACAAGAAGAGAGAGCCCAAATCACACAATGGTCACAGGCGATGACCGACGGGTAATAGATACATGATATCATCATGTATCAGACATAGATTGGCGAGAAACATGATCAGAAAAATAACGATGACGAGCAGGCAAACGAATTGTGCAACGACGACACAAATCCCCGTTGAGAAGCGATGATGTAGCCGTGGGTGGATGTTAGGGGAGGCTGGATTAAAGAATTGTGGCCCATCAGATCGAGGCGGTGGTGGCTTTGCGGAAGAAGTCAGGTAGAAGAGCAAATGGAATCTTATTATTGTTATCGCATGGACGGCAATGGAATGGCTAATCTTTCCACCGCCTGCCGGGCTCGCCGCTAAACTGTTCCGGAAGTCTCCCACGTGTTTCGGATCCATCTTTCTCGTAAGCAAGTCGTGCGCCGTTTCGGAACATGACATCTTGTTTTGGCTTGGGGAGGCCCAGGGAAACAACTTAACAAGCGAGCGGGAGGAAAAAGGGGTTTCCCGGGCCCAAACCAAATTTACATATTAGCGCATTATGTATGCCCGACATGTCACCTTGGCCACCAAAGTGCTGTATGATAGACTACATATGTATTAACAACACCCAAGGTTCAATCATTCCCTTTTCCTCAATGCTATCTGACGTGCGTGGAATAGCAGGCATATTCAGACTCAATATGTGCATATACAAGAGGAGGGGAAAGCCGCGGATATAAATGTCTTGATACCATCATATTCAAGGCTCAAAGCAATCGAGCTGTCACTACCGATATCGCATGAAGGGTATCCCAACTCGATGCACAATGACAGCGAAAATCAATATGATTCATGGTTCAGCCGGCGGAGCCTACGGTGCCTAGAGAACTCATCATCACCATGGTGCGCCTGCCCTTGGGCCAAAGAAGCAAGAAGAGGTGGCTGATGCTGTTCGTAAATAATACCAGTAATTCAGCCGTGCACCACAGGGCAGGCGTTGCTAAAAAAGGGAGCACTGTGGTTTTGGCTTGGTGCTCTCTGCCTGTCTGCTTTGTGCTTGGGCCAAGGTCTGTTGTCTGACTAGGTATTAAGCCTAGCCCCAAAGCAAGAGGCGACAGGAGAGCTGGAAGCCAATCGGTAGAGTCATTTCCTCTCCGCTGCGAATGGACATTGGATCGATGCCGTTGGTTGGATTATAGGTGCGGTGATGCCATCCATTGCTGGGGAGGGGGCGGCAACGCGCTTGTTGGCGGTCTGGGGATGCACCCAAAGAAACCTCAGGGCAAAAAATCACAGATGAAGTTAGATAACGATGGATGGCTGGTTAGGGTTTGGTTGAGAGGGGAAACGGTCATTTTTCTACAATAACCTTCCGTCAAGAATATGTGGTTTTTGTTTTTATGTCTCGTATAGCCATCGTCCAGGGAAAAACAATAGCAACGAGGAACTACGGAGTACGAGTAGGGGTGTCATACAGTATCGTCGAGTCACATTTTGTGTGGACGGATCATCGAATGCCACTGGCGGGTACCCGGGCAGGCAAGAGACAAGAGATGAGGCTCGTTAATGAGAAAAGGACGGGCCACGGGATGGGATGGCCCTGGGTATCCGCGGCAGCAACTGAGTGATGGGAGGACTCTCTTCCTTTTGGAGCCAGGACCAGGAAGGACGCCAGACGCCAGGGCTCGTTTAAGCTGGGGCTGTCTGGGCGTGACGATGCAGATGGGAACGGGAGATGACAAGGGGTGAAGGGCAGCTCCGGGGGAAGAGGAGGGGGCGTGCGAATTAGTCATAGGCGTGAAGCTTGGCCTGGGCGTTGACTCTAGGATCAACCTACCGGCGCCGGGGGCTTAGGGAATGGAGACATGGAGCTGTGGAGTGGAGAAAATGGGACAGATGATGATAGCGGGCTTGCAGTTTTTTTTTCCCTGGCGGTACGGAGTACTGTACCTTATTAGATGAGGTGGTTTAGGTAAGTGTACGTACCTTACCTTACTTTTTTGACACAGATCAAAAGTGGAGGTGCTTGAGTACCTACTGACTGTACTGCAGATTAAGTGCTGGTGGGAGCTTGCCTACCTACCTTATGTACTAGATAGAGCTTCAGTGGTATAACCAGAAACATCTCGGACCATTCATGAAAGAGACCTTGGCAGGATCTTGAAAGTGTAAATCCTGGCACATATTTTGTTGGCCATGAGCATTCAGAACACTTCTCTTGTGTCCCAGACTCCCAACCACCGGGTAACTTGACCTGGACCTAGGAACTTTGAGGAAGATCGCCTGACTGGTCCATGATTTTGCCATGATAACGACACAACTCAGTTTCAAGTTTGGTGTTTTTTGCTGGCTGAGAGTTGTCTGAGTCTTGTACTTAGCTGGTGGCATCTGTTTAAGCCAACAACGTGAGCGTTGCTGTCACTGGGAGCATTATCCAGAAATTTGCATCACCTCCTGCATCCACGCCTCTGAGGCATGTCAGTTTAAATATCCATGTGACCCATCTTTATCACCATCAGCATCTTGGTGTCATATAGGCCATTGAGCATAGAGTATATATGCAACCTAGGACATGCAAATGCGGTGCGACCACAAATCGATTGCATCCGCATACCACCTCCAGTACCCCCCCCCAAAAAAATTAAAAAAATTCTACATCGTCGCGAGAAACGACTTACAGGAGATGCTACATTGCGCGAGGTACACACATATATATCGTGCTGGGAGGCTACCTTATGTTGTACAACACCAAATGTGTCCTGGTCTCAAGCGCAAGATTTGGTCTTCTTTA
The DNA here is from genome assembly GCF_019915245.1 of Fusarium musae. NCBI lineage: Eukaryota > Fungi > Ascomycota > Sordariomycetes > Hypocreales > Nectriaceae > Fusarium > Fusarium musae. The sequence goes on from NC_058391.1 coordinate 1,922,361, forward strand.
TTTCAGAAGCAGGTTGCCTGAAGTTCAAGGTTGGCCACTTATAATTGCATGGAGGGAGAGTCATGAAAGCGAAGAAGTCATATTACACGGATGGATAACATGATGCCATCGCCATCTGGAGAGGATGAGCCTCGAGGAGAATGAGATCACACAACATCGCAGCAATACTACCAAGTCTCCAAACAAGGCTACATGCAGCCTCAATCACGCACCAGCCAGCTTCCGCTGCCGTTCTCCGAACGTTGCACCGTGACACACAAGGTGCACAACAGAACAGCCAAGCGCTTTTCATCGTGATCTGATTCAGCATTGGCAATATGTGTGCTCTGCAATGATTCTAGCCCTAAGCTCTCCCAAGCAGGCCTGGTAGCTTCTAGAGAGGGATGGCCCAATTTACTGGGCAGGCCCCTACGCAGCGTAAGGCCAGATTGTCACTGTACTGTAGAACACTCGTGCCTATGCCGGACGCACAACACCCGTTCTACAACGCCCATGTATGTATGCGAACTTGCTTTTTCCTCGCTCTGTTGTCCATTGTCAAGATCCGCTATCTCAGCAATCTTATTCGTTGTTATGCGACCAGGAAGGCAAGCCACTATTGCTCTGGCTCACTCATTTGCGTCAGAGTTGTAATTTCATGGCTCTCGCTTCGTTTTGTATAAATTGAGGCATGAGGCTGATTCTCTGCTTTGTTCTCAGTTGGGTTTGAAAATCCGTCACCTCTGAACGATGACAAGTCGCACCGGGCCGAGCCTCCGTAAAGGTGATCCGACAGCCGGGAATGGGTATTCGGTAGGAAATAAACCTCGCGGTTCGGCAGCTGACAAGATGAAAAGTAAGGTACCTTATCTAGGACATATGTACACGTACTATTTCCTCAATAGCAATATATGGGTTTGTGGAATGCTAGCCCGAAATCTCATACTGATGCCAACTCTTAACATTGGATCTAACGAGAACTATCCAGTTCACGGGAGGGATGAATATCTGTCAATCTGGTCACGACCTACCGTTTCCAGCTCCATTGGACATCAGCAGAACCAGTACGAAGTACGTACATACACCTACACCTACGTGGGTGCTGGGCCTAGGCCCTGCTGGACATGGCATGGATGGGCGGGCGTGTTTTAGAGGACAAGAGACCATTCATCATTTCACCCAGGATCTGCCTAACATCTCTCCACCTAGAGATCGCGCCAGCTTTTCTTGGGCCCGACTGCAGCCCTCCCTCTGCCTTTCTACCCCTGGCTACGGAGTAGAGCCCCAACCTCTTGTTTTCCTCCATTGGGCTATGTTTCAGAGGAACTTAACTCGCTAACTGGCGTCAAGATCAGTCCATCGCGACGATGCGTGACTACGGGTGCTTTGAAGAGTTTTCAAGTCTTTAACTACTAAAGTAGACAGTCTTTTTTTCCACACTGCTTTAAGCCTGCTTTTTGAGGAGGTCTACTAGGTACAATTTCTCCCAACTACCGATCCACTATGGGGTCCATCGGCAACGACAGCTCATGTCTATTAGCGCGAACGTCAGGGAGCACTTAATTTCTCTTCAATCCCTGAGCATAAGGTAAGGGTCTGCATACAGAGTCATGTGACTTAGAACGTGACAGCTTTGAATACCTAGGTATCACTTTAAAGACGAGGAGGCAGCTTGGATGTACCAAGCCGGAAGAGTTAATCCGGTGACCTTCTCTTACACCATTTTGATGACTAAGAGGCTCTTAGTTAATCTAATTGGATACAGGTATCTCATGATCTCGTCGGTACGCTAAAGCTGCCTCCTCGTCTTTAAAGGGATACGTACGGAGTAGTAGGTAATCCATCCAATAGTTCCCTTGGATGAATTCAGACACTTTAGTAGAGTTGATACACATTATGTATCCATTACTCGTCTTGCTAGTCGAATAATAATAGGCTAAGAAACTGATATGACACTCAGCACAAGGACAACACTTCCTTAGTCATTATACCAAGTCTAGGTAGGTAGGTATCCGTAGTTCTTCTAGAATGATATTTGTCAAGGTTTCACTCTTAGCGCATGTGAACCGCTGCTAAGTGTTCGCTTGAGACAGTCCCTGAAGCTCATAGCCCTTTTCCACATCCTCGTCCTATCCAAGACTAGCAGGGTCTCATTTCTCAACTGCTGTGATATCCAATGCAAGTCACATTCCGACTATGAATACTCAAGTGCAACACGGAATCACGCGCCACAATGAATTGTTACCTGTCCCTCAAGTCAAGATGGAATGGCTGGCTCCAGCTGCCACAGACAGAAGGAAAACTCCCTTGCCTCGCTACGTAGCGCATATGTGCATACACCAGAGACCAGCACCTGCTGAGGAGCGCATACCGTCTGCTTGTCTCACCTGCAGCTAAAGCCGCCTAGTCACAGTGATGCGATGTTGACTCGGTGTAATGATTCACAGTTGTGGAACAAACAATTGCGATTTTCTGAGACTGGAGGGAGGGACAGGCGCAGTGAAACATGGCCGTCAACCCGTATATGGGCTGAGACTGGTATTTGGTCTGACTATGAGTTTATCCTCATCTTATACGGTTAAGTCCAGTTCTCCAGACTCTGGCATTCCTTCCGGATTGGATTTTGTGCATAGCCAAATTAGTTATCCTCTATGACATTTCCTGACTGATCTCTGCGAAGTCTCAGAAGCAATATTGACCACGGGGCACCGTGATATCATCAAAATTGTTGGAAGGCTGGAGGCTTTGAACCTCCTGTGGCTGCTCCGAAGCCTCCAGCAATGCGACCGCATGACAGAGCCTTTCATGGAACTCACCTCCAAGTCAAAAGGGCCAAGAAGTTTACCAGCAAATATATGCCCGGGGGGGGGGGGCATCGGCAAGCAAATCATACTTGCCCTTTTTGATCAGTCCTCAATGTTCTACGGACGATGAACTATCGACTTGGACAATAGAGGCAGCGTGAAGGGTTGCTTTGAGTTCAATCGTCCCCTTTTTGAACGCCATAGCTGACCTCACCCTGTTAAGGAGATACTTAAACTAGATTCTCCAGGCCTAGTAGGAGAGGTACAGCCCGCCCGATGCACTACGCAGAGAATGTACTCTAGTCTTCTGAGGGACGAATTCTCTGTAGTTCCAACCGAATTTTCTTTATGTCTCTCGATCATTTAAGTGCTGTAATCTGAAGTCCGCGCCGTCTTCTGTATTTCTCTAAGCATCAGCCGAAGAGTTATTGAGAACAAGTAAAAAGTAAAACTAGTAAAACGGAAACTGTTGATTATTAATAAAAATAAAAGATTTTGTCGGTGGAGAGGCTCGAACTCTCGACCTTTGGATAACTCTGACTTCTCGTCAGATCAATCTGATTCCAGATATGAGACCAACGCTCTAACCAACTGAGCCACACCGACTGTTTTTGACGCTTCCAGGCGTGGAAATGAGATAGAATACGGTCGCCAGATCCAGGGACAGGTCAACAACCTCCAATAATGGGCAGAGGCCTTTTGGAGACCGGTAGATCTCATAACTCTGCTGCCATTGAGTCTTCGATGTACCTCTAAACGCGGGGTGCGCTCTGTGTTTGATTCGGAGAAACGTGATCGGATTCTACGGGAGGTCACGCCGTGAGAATCATCACAACATCGGGAGAATTCGTGAAGCCAAATACGGAGTTTTGTCGTATTTCGGTGTTTAATGTGGCCTCGGTGTTGGAAGGGAAGATTGTTGGATATTAGATTGACTGCCACTGGAGGTGGTTCGGGTTGTACCAAGAACGATAATGCATGATGTATGAGTGAGTGTTGAGTCAATGGGCCACCGACCTACAGGCACTTAACACAGTCATGCAATATGTTACGACAGTCAACTAACTTTGATTCCACACTCTACACATGCCACTAGATCAAGCAGAAATTTAAAGGTTTTAGCATAATACTACCGAGATCCAATTCATACTCATGAGTCGTATACATCGAGAGGCAAAAAGAAACATATTCCATCCAATCTATTCCATGAGTCGATCTTCAGGGTAACCATGCCAGCCCAGCAGGGCCAATGGAATTTGTATGACATGGGCTAATGGACTAACTTTTGAGCTGGACCCCAGCAACCAGTCACTGGCTAATGACCCCGCACCTCCAAAAACCACACCTAATTGACCCCGCCAACTCAGTGCTCATCCTCCTGTATCGCTTCTGAGGCTCACGCTTGGCACAGTTGAGCTTTTTTGCCGCATGCGCTAACCTGTCCCTAGCTCACCACTCGTACCTCTGTGAGTCTGTGGTGGCCGTCTTCGGAACCCGTAGGCCAAAGAAAAAAAAAAGCGGAAAATTTTCTTTGGACCAGACCTAGGGACCTCTCTGGAGAGCTACTTCTACTTCTACCGATCCTCCCACATGCTTTTAACTCTCTTCCCTTCCTCCTCCTCCTTCACTCACTCCATCATCATCAATCTTAAAGAGATCTACCACACTCACCAACAACATTCACAATGTCTCCCACAAACGCCGAGTATGCGCTCTCTCAGTCGCACAAGGAGGTGAGCTAGCTACTTTGCCTTCCCCCGCCATTGCCCCTCGTTCCATTGTCGAGGGTATACAAGATCCATTGACTCACACTCCTCTAGATGCTTGAGAAGTCTCTCCTCGACTCCGACCCCGAGGTCGCCTCCATTATGGTATGTCCTACTCAATTGAGCGTCTTGGCCATTTCCAGTCGACAATGACTTACACCCGCTGTAGAAGGATGAGATCAAGCGTCAGCGCGAGTCCATTATCCTCATCGCCTCCGAGAACATCACTTCCCGCGCTGTCTTCGATGCCCTTGGTTCCCCCATGTCCAACAAGTACTCTGAGGGTTACCCCGGTGCTCGTTACTATGGCGGCAACCAGCACATTGACCAGATCGAGCGTCTCTGCCAGCAGCGTGCTCTTGAGGCTTTCCACCTTGACTCCGAGAAGTGGGGTGTCAACGTCCAGTGCCTTTCTGGATCCCCTGCCAACCTCCAGGTCTACCAGGCCATCATGCCTGTCCACGGCCGTCTCATGGGTCTCGACCTTCCCCATGGTGGCCATCTGAGCCACGGTTACCAGACCCCACAGAAGAAGTGAGTTTGCCAACAGTTCATCACTCCCGTCACGCCTGTGGCAACATGCTAATCATACCCACAGGATCTCTGCTATCTCTACTTACTTTGAGACCATGCCTTACCGTGTCGACCTCGACACCGGCATCATTGACTATGATACTCTCCAGAAGAACGCCATCCTCTTCCGCCCCAAGGTCCTTGTTGCCGGTACATCTGCTTACTGCCGTCTCATTGACTACGAGCGCATGCGCAAGATCGCCGACTCTGTTGGTGCCTACCTTGTTGTCGATATGGCTCACATCTCCGGTCTCATTGCTGCCGAGGTCATCCCCACTCCCTTCAAGTACGCCGACATTGTCACAACCACCACCCACAAGTCTCTCCGTGGTCCCCGCGGTGCCATGATCTTCTTCCGCAAGGGTGTCCGCTCCGTCGATGCCAAGACCGGCAAGGAGACCCTCTACGACCTCGAGAACCCCATCAACTTCTCCGTCTTCCCCGGTCACCAGGGTGGCCCTCACAACCACACCATCACTGCTCTGGCTGTTGCCCTGAAGCAGGCTGCCAGCCCCGACTTCAAGGCCTACCAGGAGAAGGTTATCTCCAACGCCAAGACCCTGGAGAACACTTTCAAGACTCTTGGCCACAAGCTCGTCTCTGACGGAACTGACAGCCACATGGTTCTCGTCGACCTTCGCCAGCACAACCTGGACGGCGCCCGTGTTGAGGCCGTCCTTGAGCAGATCAACATTGCCTGCAACAAGAACTCCATCCCCGGTGACAAGTCTGCTCTCACCCCTTGCGGTATCCGTATTGGTACCCCCGCCATGACTTCTCGTGGCTTCGGAGAGAAGGAGTTTGAGCGTGTCGGCAAGTACATCGATGAGGCTATCAAGATCTGCAAGGAGGAGCAGGCTGCTCTCCCCAAGGAGGCCAACAAGCTCAAGGACTTCAAGGCTCGCGTCGCCAGCGGTGAGGTCCAGAAGATCAACGACCTCAAGAAGGAGATTGCCTCTTGGTGCAACGACTTCCCTCTTCCCGTCGAGGGCTGGCGTCTGGATGCCGGCATCTAAGATGCTGTAGACATGATTGCTCCTCCAAAGGTCATCCATCTCTCAACATGATGTGGTGCCTTTACTCACCAACACGCATTTAACATGGATGAGGCAAATGGCGAAACGTTCAACAAGCATGCATTTCATCACGGCGCAGATACCTAGTTTGTTTTTTTGGTCAGGGCTTTTTTTTCAGGTCGGGATATATAAGCATCCTTCAACACGAGATGGAATCGCTGGAAAAAAGGTAGTGGGAGTTGGGTTATGTTAATGATATCTGAGATGGTTATTTCCTCTCTCTAGCTGTTTTGTCACTCTACCCACTGGGTTGGAATCAAGATCAGTTGGAAATGCACTCGACACTGAGTAGCATGCAGCTAAATAAATTCAATGGCTGAAGCAAAGGACATTCGTCTTATCTGGTCCGTGAAAGTGTTCCGACTTGAGAACAGCAATAGTTTCCAAGTGGGATCTCAGCCTTGACCCTCTTCATTTGGTGTTAACAAAAACTGGTAACTTCATATGCAAGCTGTGAGATGTGGGTTAGCAAGACACAAGTAACAGCACGTTGAGGTATTTGAAACTGACCACGAGAAAGGTCAGAGGCTCGTCATCCATTATATACAAATTGCAACTGCTGACACATCGTTTGTTTACTCAACATCACAACACAACATTGGTAGCTTGCCTCCATGTTCAATCATCGCTTAATCCTCTATTTGCTGCTTCTCAACCGCATACATATCCCATTCGGCCCTGGATCCAAGGTTTTCCGTCTCATAAAACAACTGCTTAACCTTTTCGCCACCAGTCCATCCATCCAGGTCCTTTCTAAGAAAGAGAAAAACGACAATGAGGTCTGTATATAATAAACGCAACATCCTGTCGTGCACCGCGACGTACTCGTGCCCATCCTCATTAATCCGTCAGGTGTTGACCTTTCCTATACGCCGGCTAGCCATCAATAGTCAAACCACCCACATAATTAATGCCTGCTTTTGGTTGTCCGAAGGAAATCACGACGTGGAAGGCACTCGCATAACACATCGTGTACGCGTGGTAAAGTTAGGTACAATGACCTTTCGTCTTCCCATGTATCGAATAAGCAAGTGCTGTGCCAACCCCAGAGCTCCGAATAGAAACGACCGGTAAAAGAAAGAGACAGGAACGCCTTGGATGGATGATTTATTGAGTGGTTGCTCATATGCAAGATAAAAGAATAGCGACAAAACCAAAGACCAGCTTCCAAAGACCATAAATTGTTTGCCGGGGTATGTAAAAGGACGTCAATACCAAAGTGTATGAAAAGTAGTACATGATTTATATGAAAAGTAAGTTGTAAGGCACTGGCACAACAGAGTGGGTGCATGTCTGCGAGAGCGGGCATGGTATGGTGTCTATGGGGGACACCAAACTCTCGAATAGTTTATAGTTGCCTGAGGCGTTGCACGCCACTACGGAGCAATGCTTTCTGGGCTCATCATGCCGACAGTGTCGTCCTTGTCTGTTTGACTGGCGTTGCCCTGACTATGCATGCTGTCCTGCCTCTCCATGTTTGGAGCCAAAGCAAGAACTGCAGGGTTGGGGGCCGAGCCAGCAGCTGCACTCATGGACTTCTTCTTGCCAGGGGTAGTACCTGGCGCGCCCTTCTCAGGTGATGCGTTTGCATTGGCTTTGGCCTCGGCAGCGGCAGCTTCCATCTTCTTCTTCTTCTTAGCGAGTGCCAATTGCTCCTTAGGAGATCGTTTCTGAGCGGTTACAATCTTTCCACTCGCGCCCAACCGTGGACGAGGTTTCTTTTGCTTGGTAGGCAGGTCTTCGTCCTCCACAAGGGGCTGATCGCCATTAGCGTGCAGCTTAGCCAGGAAGAAGTTCTTGACCAGGCCAATTTGTTCCTGAATGTTCTCCTTAGTGACTGGCTCTGAAGAAGGCAGTGGCTCAAAGAGATCAGTGGCTGCTTCGCCAGTCGTCTGTGTCTGCATCTGGTATTGGTTGCGAACTCTAGTTTGCAAAAGATGCAAGGGCACTGAGATCATATCAAGACCCATCTCCTTATCCAGACCCAAGGCCCGGAAACCAAAGAAATCTTCACCGAGGTCCTCAGCAAAGTCACCACTGACGAACTGCTCACTGCCGTCTTTGAAAGCACCAACCCCATCAGTTCCGGCATCTTGAGCCAGAGCAGGTCGTAGTAGGTCAGTGAGATGAAGCTTCATCCGCTCATGCAGAGCATCCAACTTGGTACTCAAACGATCGAGCTCATCCTTCGCGTACAATTCCAACGAACTGATGTCGTGACCATTCTCGTCCAGGGTGTGGAGGATGACTTCCTCGGGAGTAAACCTGGGCTGAAATTTGGACCCTTGAGCATGCGCCGGAGATGGCTTCTTTTCTGACTCGTTGTAAACATTAAAAGTGCGGCACAGCTTCTGAAAGTAATCTGATGCAACGCTGGTGAAGGCGTCCATGGCGGACGGCTGAAGCTCCTCGAATCCAGTATGGTAGAGGACTTTGGCAATCGAGCGCTTGAGAGCGTTTTGGCATGTTTCGGGGGCCATTACAGGACCGTCATCGCTGATGAAATGAGGTTCAATATCCTGTTCCACGAAGGGATCCGAGTTTGACTTGGGAAATTGGTTTGTATACACCTATATAACATTAGTAAATGAGTAGGACCCATCATGGTTCGGACATACCTGAGTTTGAACTTGCATCTGCTTGATAACCGAGATTCTGGTTGCAAGTTTCCTTGTCTCTTGGATCTGATGAATATTCTCGTCCATCTTCTTCGTTAGACGACTTGTTGGTGCTGTAAATGACCCAGGCGGCACCAGGCGTAGAAACTCCTCGTGCTGGTTGATAACTTTCCCTTCTCCGTCTTCAACCCATTGAAGTCTGGGGTGAATATCTGGTATATTGCTCAACGTATCATAGTAGTCGGGTATCACCTTAGCCTCTTCTTCCTCGATTTCCTCGGCCAAGGTCTCGGTTGGCTTTGTTGCCGAATCTTCAGAAGCCACAGCTGTAGAGTTTGCTTGAGAATGAGTAATGATACCTTCTGCCTCTGCCTCCCTTTGCCGCTTGAGAAATCGACGCATACCAGCCTTGGAGCGAACGAGTGCAGGGGCTTCAGTGTTAAACTTGTTGTCCTTGAAAAGTTGGAATCGCTCCTTGGCAACCAGAGCTCGATCCTTCTTAGTAGTTTGCTTCCATACTTTGTACTCTTCATCCTCAAAGGCCTGCTCGGCAGCTTCACCAAACGCCGAGTTCAGTGCCAGGCCATTGATACTTGGCCCATCAATGTCCATGGCATCGGCGTTGCTCCCCATTCCGGAATGGCCGTTAAGTCCGCTTGGTGTGAGGGAACCGGCAATCGGTGGAGTGGCAAAGCCATTGCTGCCGTCAACCTCTGAGCCTTCTCGGACTTTTCCCAGAAGCCCATTTACTTGAAGAATGGGCTTCTGATCTATTGCTGGTGTGTCCTCTTTCTGATCGTTTGGGGCCTTTCGTGCCTTGCTTGTCCCCTTTGCACCAGCTTTGCGACCTCGTGAAGACATAATGGGCTCGTCATCGGAATCCTCTCCAGCATCGTCGTCTCCGCCATTCTGTTTCCGCCGTTCTTCTGCCTCAACCTCCGCTCGAGAGCGGATGACAAGGTCTGGTATCAATGGAATAAGTTTCTCTGCTTCCTTTCTCATTCCATTGGCCATGCGTCGTAGAGGGTGATTCATATCTTGGTTGTACCTGAGGCAATTGTCCCAGATCAAGTTAAGATCCACAACAAAATCAGCCTTGGATTTGTAAGTCAGACTTTTCAACTTCTTAGTCATTGTGCCGAGATCCATGGGGTTTTTGATGACTAGAGGTAAATTAGTTTCGTCAGTGGCATGAGACTGTTCGTGGTTTCTCACAATTGTAGTAGTCTGGAGCATCCCTCTTGTTGACCCTTGTCAGAAAAGGAGTGGAATATTCCGTATGCGCCTTGAGTTCTGTCAAGACCTTTTCTAAAGCCTCGTACAATTCCTCCTGGTTCACATTCTCCTCGCTGGCCCATTTACTCCTATTTTTGCGGACCTCGTTCATCAGGAGCCTAAGTTCGGCATCAGAGGCGCGAACCTGATCTCGCTTCATGTCGATGCGAGCGATGAGATGTTTCAGTGTTAGGCTAGAAGCACCGAGATTGGCGCTGCTGAGTGAGCCTTGGTTGGGAACAGCGCTATGGTTATTGATTGGATGATGGTTGTGATCCATCTCGGCCTGGAGCTGCTTCTCAGAATCTTCAAGTTGTTGTTGTTCTAGCATAGCGGCATGGTCATTCTCCAAGGTGTGAAAGATGGTGTGGAAACTCCTCCGAGCGGCAGCTTCGGTAGCTGTACGAGCTTCCTCAAGTTTCTTGATGGCATCTTCACCATCTTTATCTTTCGACTGTGAGCCATCTTGATCCTTGGATTTGTCACCATGCTTGCTTGGTGATGTCACCGAATGAACAGGTGAGCTCCCTGATTTGGATGGCGACAGTAACGTATTGGCAGGAGCTCCAGCAGAATGAGGTTTCGATGCTGATTGCGAAGGCTCGTCATCTTCTTCGTCGTCATCATCATCGTCGTAGTCGTCCTCATCGATGGTGCGCTTCGCTTTCTTTAAGGGGGGTTCCTTGATTGGCTCGTGGTCGGTTGTGGGAGGGATAATGTTTGCGGAGGGGGGCGGAGAACGTCGTAGAGCAGATATCGCGGGATAATTATAAGAACCATCTTCGGAGAAGAGCAACGCGACCTTGTCCTCAGTCTTGCGATATAAATCCGCAAATAGGGCGCGTCGGTTCTCTTCTTCGATGTCAAGTGGTGCCTCAGGCATCAGCACACTTGGATTATCAATAGGAGTCTGAGTTCGCGCAGGGACATCATCGAGATGCGATACGCTCCTATTACTGTTGGTATGGTGCAAATAGGGAGGTTGCCAGGCGGGCTGGCCGTTGGTGATGGACATGATGGACCCAGGGCGATGATAGCGACAACGGGGCGCGAGTCGCCATGCGCAACAAGATGCGCTCGCGTGCGGCGGGACCGAGGGCGATTGGTGAGCTCAAGACCACATGGGACAAACGAGAGGCATCGGCAGAGATGGCGTATAAGATTTGTTGATTATATGGCAAGCGGAGGGTGGTGTTTTGATGGATCGCGTTCTGCCGTTTTGTCGTCTGTTCAAGAGGTGAGGTTGATGATTTGGGGGGAGCCTTGTCAGGTACCTTTCCCGAAGCGGAGAGTTTTCCCTGAGTGAGCGCGCGCTGGACCGACTCGTGGGGGAATCTCGCGGGGAGAGTTACGGGTACTAGGGACCTGAAGAGGCTGAGGTTATAGGCGGGTCAGTGTAGGTGATTGGAGAGTCGCCTCGAGTTGCTAAATTCTCCTCTCTCTACTCCGTACTGAAACTATTGATCGGTATAGCAATCCCTTTGTTCGCTTGATTGTCCGGTCTTCGGCACACTCCCTTCTCATTGATTATCCACAATATATTCCGTACCTAGTACCTACAGAGGACCTGCTTCGGCCCCGAGGGTGCCCGGAGCCCAGATATCTTTGTCAGCAAATCACGTGCCGGACATCTCTTGAAAGCTCTTGGTAGGTCCTCAGTAGGTAAACAAGCCTACGAGCAGGTCGAAATTGAAATTGAAGACAAGCAACGTCTGAGAGTTAAACTTTTAGCATGTCTATCCTCAGGGATCATCATAAGGAATTCAGCACACGCTTCCCTATATGTGAATCGGGTATCGAGCCCCTTCACCAAGGGGTGTAGGTACCGGTATTACTAGTAGTGACAATGAATGTATGTATACAAACAATGCAATACACATCCCTGTCTCCACAAACCATTGATGAAGAACGACGCCATCTTTCTAGATCACCCCAGATATTATCTGTAGCCAGTGATACACAAGATCGAGGAGTATGGGGGGGGGGGGCATCTGTGCCTGTGCCTAGCAAGCCCAGAATGGGGCCCCCATTGAGACCACCAAAGTACCTTTATCAAACTCCAAGGTGTAGCCCGCCTTGCAACCTCCCAAGGCATGAAGGATGACGGTGTTCCTTGAAGCAGCTTTGCATCAGTGCAATGTTTTTGGTTGTCTGCAGTTTGGTTAATTTTTGTATGATCACACAAAAACTCACGGCCTGAAGCTTCATGAACCAGGTAGGTATGCTATCGAAGGTTGAAGAAGTGATCTACTGCAACTCGGCATGAGGGAGCAGGAAAACTTCTGGCTTTAAACTTGGGTGCCAAAACAAAACCGTCTAAGGAAATACAGAATATATAGTGATTTCACTTAAGTCTTTTTGTCGCTAAAGATGGAGGTCCTCAGTTTATCTTGTACCCATTGCTGGGGTCTGGGGTAGCACAAGTGTCCGGGCACGTTACACTCTTCTTGATTCCATTGGATGGATGACCTGGCAAACCCCTGTTGAATCAAAGTTCACGCACTGCCACAGTTGTTAGACGAGCTCACGAGCCCCGCCACAAGGGCTATGGTTGTCACTCAGCTCCCAACATGGAGGAGAGCTCCACGCTTTCATTTTCTCCAACTGCCTGCCTTGCCTACCTACTACTCGGCCAAAGCTCTAATTCCTAGTCTTCTGCAACGAATTATCACAACCTGTCCGGCTTTGCTTTCGCAGAAGAACAGGCATTTGTTCCGAACGAGACGCCACTTTTGGATAACCGAGTACTCTCTTATACGAAATTGGAGGTTAAAGACTCCGTTAGACCTATCAAGCTCAACTCCAGCTACGGGACTTTCCATGATGCGAATACGACTCCCAGTTGCAGGTACGTCATGGCATTATGCCCGAGTCGCCTCAGTGTTGTCAATGGACTGGCGTCCCATTCTGGGATCAATTTTTAGAACTCAAACACATGATCATTGGCCGTGAACCAAACTAATAGCTTGCTAGGCGTCTTCCTGCTCCTCCTCCTCATTGCCGCCTACGCTGGACTGACTTCAATACAACTTGGTCAATATGTCAACGACAAGGTGTTGCACTTCACCACCTTCTTTGCGCTTACCGTTGTGTTTTACTGGGTTGTCGATACGAACCGAAGACGTGTTATGAATATGACTTTGGTCGTTTGCACAATCGTTCTTGGTGTTGGTTCCGAATTCGTCCAAAGCTTCCTCGATAACGGTCGGGAGTTTGATCTGTACGACATCATTGCAAATGTGATAGGAAGCTTATTAGGTGTTGGCCTTTGCTCGTGGTACCACAAGCGTATGCTTGAGCGCAAGCGACGTAGACGTTACAGTGCTGTTCCTGGCGAAGAGCAGGGCGATGTTGAGCTCGGCGAAGGCCACGAGTCCGGCGTTATGGAAGGCAACAGCCGCTCTCAGACATTGGAAGAAGAGGTGGACAACTGGGACGAGAACGAGATCGATGATGACTGGGACGAGGACGAAACACACGAGACTTCAACCAACACCAAGGCGTTGGAAACCAACGCGGACAATGGTGATTTGGGAGATACAAAGAAGCGAATGGACTAACACGACCGATAAGCTTAGCTATGGTCATGTAGATGCTATGCCACGACTTATGACTGGATGGCCCCGCACGATTTATGTTCAACTTGATTACATTGTGTTTGGTGGCTTGGTGACTTCTTGGTATCAAATGAGCCAAACAAGAATATCCATTGTTTTCCCATGTTGGAAATGATATCGATGCTGAACTGACCTAGGAATTATTCGCCTTGACGTGTCTCATTCTGATATGGCTAAATTATACGTCTCATGGATAATGCAGACTTTGGGAAAAAGTCAACTTCCAGCTATAATAGCAACTGCATGGGGTGTGACTAGCCCACGATGGAAGTGTTGCTTATAAACTTTGATTTGTGTTCCTTTCCTCTATCCTGTCGCGCCATTTCATGGGGTTGTTTGGAAGAAATGCAGCTGACGAAGAAACAGCGACATAATTATGGTCGTTGAGGGGACCATGCTTATAAGAAAGTGCGGATTCCCAATCTCTGATGTACAGCAATTCAGTTTCTTGACTGACTTTGGTTGGCCCTTTGGAGTCAGAATCAGGATCTCCGTCAGAAGTAGATGGGGTTACCACCGCTGCTGATATTTCGGACATGGGCTCTTCGCCAGCATCAGACGAGGCTACTAGTTCCGCTAATGTTGTGGCCACAAGACTATCATCGGGAGAAAAGAAGTCTACTAAATGCGGTGACGCTTTGAGCTTGTATGAAATCCGATCTCTTTCTGGGTCCTGACGGGCGGAACCTGAAGCTGACGCTGACTTCTGGGGAAGAGGAAGACCATTCCCAACTGCTCCATGCTGGGCAGGAGGACGGCGAGGACGATGCGCTAGATATGCAGGCTCAGGGCGCGTTCTGCTATGCCACTGCCGTCCGTTGTTATAGGCCGTGGGCACTTGCGGTATCTGGTATCGTTCTTTGGTAAGGCAGTCTGCTATTGTTTTGGAATCCTCGGGGCTGTCCATCTCCTGATAGGTAAGTCCCAAATCTATTGGAAGTTAGCAACGCCAGTTTGAACGGATACTGTGAGTGTTTGATCTAGGTTACAAGCCTTTGCCATAAGATGATGTGCTCGGTCCCGGGTTTTCCTGTTGAGGAAGCATAGCGATCACACGTGCAGAGCCTCGAAGACGAGCTGTTATGCGAAGACACCCTGGGGCCAATGGAATACAATAGGGGCAACTGTTCAGAGGATTTGGCAGATAAACTTGAGAGAAATGGTCTCGATCAATGAGAAAACAGGGTATTATAAGTTGAGAGACTTCAGAGGAGGGTTTCGATGTCACTTTATATTTAACAATAAGACTAAAGTATAAGCTAAGTTTCAGGAATGCAAGGTCAAACGGCGATAGCTATCTTTGATAGGTAGCTATTTTGTCAGTCTCAGGATAACTGCAAAGCTTTTTGTGAACAAGCTTTGTGATAATCACTTGAGGCAAAAGTTAGGACCTTTACGCTTCGGCCAGGCCGCATGTACCCAGAGAAAGATCGCATATAATTTTCACCGCGATTCAATGCAAGCCTGATAAGTCCATTGGGATCAGGGATCTAACAAGACTCGTTACTGGCCAGTACTCACATCGATGCGTGTTCTTGTGAGCGCTTCTGTTCGGGGATGTACCTGGCTCAGTCCTTGAGCAAGTCAGAGCATATCGATCGTTTTTCTAGCAACCCAACTCTGAGAGCTGAGATTAACTAAATGTTTGCGCCAGGTTTGACTCAGCGTCATGCAACCCTTGGGCTAAAACACACCAGCTTGTCTGTCATATAAGTGATGATGAAGCCTTTATTAGGGTTCCGTAAACTCATGAGGTTGATCACTGAAAGGAGGATAAGAAAACTAAATATTGGGAAATGGAAAGCGATTTATACGAATCAATGGTGGCCATCGGCCTTGTGACTATAGTATTCTGTTACTTTGGAGAAGGGTACTGTGCACTTAAGTTTATTCAATACCTGAGGTCAAAGTCAAGGTGAGTGCCCCCACCTTCACCGTTGACCGAGCTAGGTGAGCCCCCACTGACGAAATGCTCCAAGTCGCAAAACCCGCCCATGCCTAACCCCAGCTTCAAACAGCTACCTCGTCTCGCCCGAATACCTAAATCGACACCGACAAGATGGCGTCAAAAGGTAAAGAGGCAGCGCAAAGGTAAGAGACCAAAGAAACTCAACCCAACCTCTCATGAAATTGAAGACACAAGCTTACCCCCACATAGTAAAGATGCTACGCCGACAAACCCACGGGGCATCCCCTATGCTCCGTTCGTCGACAAGGTCGAGGACTATGTGTCTACCCGTGACGACGTCGAACCCACTCTACGAAGCTTCCAAGAAATGATATCGTGAGTCAAATTTTGTCGAGAAGCTTTAGGACGACACACGCCCTCAAATGCACGCTCTCTTCAGCTTGCAATGCAGGCATTGGCGCTGACTCTGGATGGTGGGGTAGGAAATACCAATTCATGGAGATGAACCTACAGAAGCGAATGGGTGGCCTCAAGGAAAAGATCCCGGATATCCAGAAGACTCTTGACTCGGTCAAGTTTTTGAAATTAAGAAAGGTGTGCACGTGCAGCGCGTTCCTGGACAAAGCGGAACTGATGCTTGATGTAGGATGACGACGAGGCGATAGATACGACGTTTGAACTAAACGACACTCTCTACTCGAAGGCCAAGATTCCAGCGACAGATGAGGTCTACATCTGGCTAGGAGTAACGCCCCCTTATCGCCAAATTTGGCAGCAGGAAGCTGACATTCTACAGGCGAATGTGATGCTCTCGTACCCCATAGACGAGGCAGAGACACTATTGAGCTCCAAGCTATCCACGGCAAAGACCAGCTTGTCTAATTGCGAAGAAGACCTGGATTTTCTCCGCGAACAAATTACGGTAAGTTTGAGAGCCTTCGCTACCAGGCTGACCGTCACTGACCATGCGTAGACGATGGAGGTTGCTATAGCAAGAGTTTACAACTGGGAGGTTGTGCAGAAGCGAAAGGACAAGGTCGAGGAGGAGGCAGAGAAGAAGAAAGGGAAGTCCCAAGGCGAATAATTCAAAAGAAGAGGTCCTTCTGGTATCTGATGTGTCCATGAAATGTTAAACTGCAAAAAGTAGAGTAAAAATGAGAAGAATACCAAACTCTTTGCCAGCAGAGGTTTGTTGTTTTGGTAAATCATGAGAATTAGCAAGGGATCTAGCGCATCAAAAGTACCACGCGAATTGTTAGGCAGACGCTTTGCTTTGAAAGAAATACATAAATTCAATAACATCATGAGAAATCCCGATGTACGCAGGCGCATTTATGAAGTTATGAAGCTAATAATAAGGGACCTACGTAGCCTACCTCGTCTTGGTGGAGGAGCTGAAGCGCTGGGAGCAACCTCGGATTGGCTGTTAATAAGATGAGCATGGGCTGCCCGATACTCCGATAATCTCGATTGGCGCATGCAAATTGTTCCCACAGATGCAGTTGGAAATCGAAACTTCCAACTTTGTGTACGCTGTAGCAGATATCACAACTCCCGCACTCAATTGCTACGCTATATACAAACTTCTTAGCTGCGTCATAGGCTTAGAAGAAATGGGCGAGAAATGCTGAGAAGTGCAACCCGGGAGCTGAGGCGAGGGTGGCACTTGTCGCAAAACGTGACAACCCAAACCAAGGTGAGTCTCAAAAGCCGAGATTTCTTCTTTTTTTACAATGTAAAGCTTACAATTGATTCTTCCAGTCCGCTTCGCACCTAAACTCAGCCCAAGCCCGCCGATATGTGTCCCCTGTGGACGCACTCGAGACCGCCATAATCAACGGCCGCCGTGTTGAGGACAATCAAAAGCGACGCAAAAAAGTGCTGCCCAAGCGCTTGTACGATCCGGGGAATGTCTTCAAGTTCTCAGACCTCAATCAAGATCATGGGCGCGGGCGAATTGAGCGACGGTTGAGGATGCTCAAAGGCTGGGTAGAGCAAAGTCCTGCAGTTCTACTTCGTAAATATCTTGCCCTGGAACAACCGTCTCGAGAAACGCTCTTAGAAATTGCCGCCATCCGAACTGTGCGCCTTCCGGTCGTCGTGATTCAAATGCACCTTCGACGTCAGGTAGAAGCCGACCTCGAAAACAACCGTGATCTTGCACAAGCGCTGCCAAACGAGCTGGAGTGGGAAGCCCTGTTGAAGACCCTCAAATATGGCGGGAATACAGAGGAGCGACTGAACGAATATATGAGCATACTTTTGGCCAAAACCGACGAAGACCGATGCCGACTATTCCTGGCAGATATGTCTCCGAAACCCGTCTTCATGCTGAACTATCTGCTAAGATTGGGATCGGGCATTAACAAAATCTCGACTTTGGACCACCTTTTGGAGTATGTTCAAGAACGGTTACGTGATACGACTGAGAAGGCTCGCAAGATGTCTTGGGGTAGAGGGCGTGCAAGCAGTGGGATGGAAAGATTTACGACAGAAGATTTCATGATCATCATGGAACGACTTGCCTTCCACTGTCGTCGCATAGAAGCAAGGCGCCTGATTGTGCTTGCCGATATAATGGCGGAATTTATTTTCAACTACGAGATAGGTACTGCCGAACAGACGTACTGGATGAGATGCAAGTACTTCAATGCCGGCCTGACCGCTATTGCCCGGAATAGCGGATCCGGGCCGCAGCATGCGTCTGTAGCCTATGCGTACGTCTGGGAGGCTCAGCGTACTCTTCTGAGAATGTCGGGAAGTCTTCCGGAAGCCCTTTTGGTAGACAGAAATGCGTTCCGCGCAATCAGAGCTGTGCTGTCCGGGATGCCAAAGAACAGGGACGAGATCCACAACGCTACACGCTATTCAAAGTCATGGCCGCCATATCTGCAACCAGCAGACGGTATGGACGAGGCCATGGAAGCAGAAGAGAGCTGGTCTCGCGTTGTCCGGGCAGGGATGATGATGCAGGAAGCAGGATTCTCCAAGCAGGAGACTGACAGCGCACTGGATATTCTGCTAGGCTTAGCCCCTAGTGGTACTCCAGCAATTCAGCAGCAGGTCAAAGTAGACCCGAAGCAAGATCTTTCGGCTTGGCAAGCATCAATCATTGCTACGCGCAACGCTCATGAAGCGTGGAAGCAGTTCTGCCAACCACCAAAAGCTGGCATGGTTCCTGGGCTGCCAGAATATGCAGCCATGTTCCGGAGATCATTTGCTCGTGATGCCGATCCAGAGAAAGGTAGCTTACCGGGAGACAACTCTCTGAGTCATCCTACAAATGTGGACATGAATTTGACGGAACTGGAGAAGCTGCGACAACAACCCCCGACACCTCAAGAGTTGTATGAGATGATGAAATGCGACGGCTTGTTGCCCGATGAACACATTCTTCACATTCTAGTGGCAAACGCCCAAACTCTCCAAGAAGCTCATCGTTATCTGCGAGACGGAAGCACGGAACATCACAACTACGCTTACTTGTTAGTACCCGAGCCAACAGCTGACATGCTGAAGACTATCCCCCTACCATTGTTCTCAGCGTATGTGGATATGTTGTCCAAGACAGTGCACCCCAAAGGCAGTAATCTGATACGCGCTATTCGGCTCGCAGAGCTGCGTGTGGGTCGCAGGAACCAGAACTGGCTACCTCACGTCTGGGCACCTATCATGAAGAATGTCGGGCAGCATCATTATGGTCTGAAACTCACACTGGAGGCACAGCTTCGTCTGATCATACATCTTGTAGATCGTATCGACGCCGTGCAGGGAATGACTCTATTTCTCTTCAACAGATTTGTGAGAACTCTGCGGAAGATCCTGCGAAGAGAGCTACAGGTTCTGGCGAGCGCTGTAGAAGCCAACAACACCAATTTCAACTTGCTTGGCGCCCTCTATTGCAAAAGCGCCGAGGAAGACTGTGCCAACACCGAGATAGACACAGAGACAATGAACAACTCAGCTCTGCACCTATTCCGTGTTCTTATTTCGCGTATGAAAGGCTTCTATCATGCACTCGTCGCCGAGGAACAGGAGAGACAGCGGCCAGAAGCAGAAGAAACTACAGATCTAACGTTTGTGGACATCATGCGATCGCGGCGAGATCCCGTGTTGGCGCCGTTTGCTCACGACCTGATGCAGTCGCTGGCGTTTGCAGGGGAGTATAATGAGATGGCTCAGCTGACAGTGTGGCTCATGACGGAATGGGCCCCTTTACAGTCACAAGAAGACGAGATGATAAACATGGAGGAGTTGCCTCACGACGTGGATATGCTAGAGACTCTTTGTGCATATCGTGCGTTTGCGGAACCCATGCTGACGGAGGAAGTGCGCAATCGCGTACGAGACGTCCGATTCGAGATTGGGATCTGGCAATGGCCAGGGGAGCAGATGGTACAGTCGTATATCCAGGCCAATGCCGTTCATGGACATGAAGAGTTGGGTCGAGTTCTCAAGTGGGCTCGCATCCGAGAACACAATCGACAGAATCACCTGCTCACGAATGTCGAGGATTTAGACCTGGATGCCATTGAAACCAGGCATGAGACTGCAGAGCACCAGTTCAGCACCCCTGGAGAGTTTACCAAGAGAACAGCCCTGCGAAGTGGCGGACAAGGGTCATTGCTGGGAACCTAGGTCTTGGTTTAATATAAACAAAACATTGATGGCGGAATTTAGACGCGGTGGCGTTTATCGTATATGTATAGAATATTGTACAACATACATGAAAAAAAAGGCGCCTGTTGGCTGAAACGACGGTAGAAAAAGAAGCAATGAAATTTAAAAGTAAAAGGGGTCTGTCTATTTAGTAGCTCAAGGGCTAAGAGCTGGGCCACGGTCCATGGATCTGGCTGAATACTTTTCTTGCCTACGCTACTAACGGGCGGCTATCGCCAAATCATGTAGAGACCCAAGAGGACGGTTCTGGAGGTCATCTATTCTTAACTAGCCACTCAGGGAGGAAGCATGAAAGGGGAAATGAGAAGGGCTGATCAGGTCTAGACCGTCAAGGCCAACTATGGGTCGACCAAACCGAAAAAAGCATGATTTCGGGAAGAGAACAGAAGAGATGACCAGGCCCGGACCAGATTTGCCTACCTACCTATGTATGTATCCATCCATGAAGGCATCGCGAAACCCTGCAACAGGCACTAAAAGCCTACAAGGCCGCACTGCGGGTCGGTTCAGTGGAGAGGGGACGATTGGCAGCTACCTTACCTACTGTAGGTCCCGGCCGCAGTGGGGGCTGATGCCGCCAATAGGAAGAGGCCGCGAATAAGGTGTTGAAACAGAGCGCTTAGAGCCAGTCTTTTATAGTACAACTTGGCGGCGACGAGACAAGCTTGATTGGCTGAGGGTTTTCGGATATTTTCTTGTAAATGTTTTACATGTAAATTGCTGGGGTATTTGGATTGGGCGCCTGTTGATACTCAGGCGTGGCTGGCGGACAGGACAGGACAGGACAGGACAGGGCAGGGCAGGGCTATTCATGGATGGTTCAAGAGAAGAGACTCCATGGGCCATGAAAATATGAGATCCCATACGACATGAGACTTTTGTGAGGCGATTCATCGTCTTTTGCTGGCGCTAATTGGACATGAGTGATTCTTAGGGGC
Organism: Fusarium musae; assembly: GCF_019915245.1. NCBI lineage: Eukaryota > Fungi > Ascomycota > Sordariomycetes > Hypocreales > Nectriaceae > Fusarium > Fusarium musae. The sequence goes on from NC_058391.1 coordinate 1,943,596, forward strand.
AAGCACTGCATATACATTAACAGAGTGTTACCACCAACTTTGTGTGAATGGTTTCACTCCTAGTACTCTCAGCATACAATATACACTCACTCACTCACTCACTAGCCCTCATCACTTTCGTCTTTTCCTTTTCCTTTTCCTCTTTCTCTTTCTCTTTTTTCCTTTGTCAAGTATTTCCTATCTCTCTCTCTCTTGTTTTGTGTGACTCTCTTTCATACTCAATCTGTTCCTTTCATTCACCGCTTTGTCCTTCTACTACTGTTCGTCATCTTTGACGCTGCGAACAAGCTCCCTTGTCTTGCCCGTTTGTGTCTGAACAAGTGACTCTTTTTTGTTTTGTTTTGTTTGGAGACAATTCCTATTTACTCTTAATCAGCTTGAAGTTGGGAGGAAGCGATCTACATTATTCTTTTCGTGCAACTATCAAATCATTTCAAACGACTTGTAACAACTTTGACTCACGAACCGACAAACGAACGATTTAAACGAGCGAATCTTTTCGATTTCACCAACACGATCTTTATTTCAGCAAGTCTATACTACTATCGACATACTCTTCACAATGCGGTGTAATAGATCAAGGCTCGCTGTGGCCTTGTCACTCCTTTTGACTGCTCAGTCCGCGCAGGCTGGCCCTATGTGGACGGGTAGAATGTACGGAGAAACTCATAACACTTCTGCAAATACCGGATCTAACTCGAATGACAGAGAAAAAAGAAACCCTGGCGCTTTTCTTGACGTCAGGATGGAAAACTCACAAGCTCCCACTGCAGCTCACGACGGATACGGGTATGGATCAGATTTGGAGACAGACCGTGAGGACTCATATCTAACAATTCATCAAAGTAGTGGCAATGGAGATCAGACTACGCCTCGTCCTGTTTTTGAGACGCTCAACTCGACACCCGAACCGAATCCGCTACTCTCTGAAAACCAGGGTGACGACAAGAAAAAGGGCCCCTACTCTGACCTCCCCGAGCCTATCGAGGTCATCCCCGTTCAGCCGACCAGTGATGCCCCTGAGAAGACGAGTGAGGCTCAAGATTCAACCCAAGAGCCTGCAAACAAGCCAACTTTCACGCAGAACCCTTCTGCACCTGTTCTCACAACCTCAATCGTGCCTAAGGACCCTACCACGGTGGCTGAGAAGCCCACCTCGGCTGAACAATCAGACTACAAGCCTCCCAAGGATACTGCTGTTGTCTCTGAGACTGCCCCAGTTACCAAAGAGATTCCCACCTCTACAAAGGAGGCTCCAACATCCGAGCCTGTCAACGATGCTACGACAGTAGTGCTTGAGGTCCCTACAACCGAAGCAGCCCAGAAGCCAGAGAACACAGGCACCCAGAGCCTGTCCTCTACTCTTGACCTCGGTACAATTCACCCTTCAGATGGGGAGGAGACTAAGCCAAGCGCCGTTGAAGAGACCACGGCCCCTGAGGCGCCCTCTGCTCCCGCTACAACAGCTCCAGGAAACGAGCAACCTACCTCTGCTGTTGAAGAAGAGACAACTACCTTTGCGTACCAGCCGACTCCTACTGGTTACCTTACAACCAAGGCGCCTTCGGATACAGCTTTCCCAGTAAATCCTAAACACCCTACTCAAGTGTACCCCAAGCCTTCTACCACATCTGAAGGCCCCATGGAGGAGACTTCCACCCCCGAGACGGAGTCTCCTGCGGGTACAACTCGGATCGTGTCTGTAGTTGAGCCTGAGGGACCCCAGTCCCAGACGACATCTGATGCACAAAGCCAGCCTGCTCCCACCTCTCAAGTTCACCAGTCTTATGATCCTGTGCAAAACCCTAGTGGTCAACAGCCTGATACTCCAGCTGCTACTACCGCACCGGCTCAGCCTCAAAACCCTGTTCCTACTTCACAGCCTGCTCAGCCCCAGCCTGGTGTGCCGGCTTCAACTGCTCCCTCCCAGCCCCAGAATCCAGTTCATACTTCGGAGCCAACTCAAGCTCAGCCAGAGACCCCAGTTACATCCCAGGTCCAACAGCCTGAGGCGCCCGCAGTCACTTCAGCAGTTCAGAAGCCAACATCTGTCCCTTCGAATGGCCAGCCCCAATATCCTGCACCTGACTCCAATACTCAGCCTGCAGTTCCCGCTGCACCACCTACCAGCACCGTCCTTGTATCTGACCCCTCAGCCCCTGAGACGACTTCAGCACCCAAGGTAGTCCCCTCGGGAACATCAGCCAGCGGCGTTCCAACCATCAACCCTGGTGTTCCCACAGGAACCAGTGCCATTCCTGCTTCTGCGTACGCCAGCAATGTCGTCGATGCTCGCACATACAACGAGGAATTTGCCAAACTCACACCCGAGTCTTCGTGTATGAAGGGCCAGGCTGCTTGTATTAACGGACAAACCGGTGTATGTGATGATACTGGCAAGTTCCAGCTCACACCTTGCAATACCAAAGGCGAGAAGTGCTTCGCTCTTCCTCTGTACAACTTTGAGGGTGGCATCAAGATTGTTTGTGAAGATCCTGCGACTGCTGCCAAGATTCTTGGTGGAACTCCGAGCAGTGGTGAGGACAACACTGTTCCCGGAAATGGAAATGGAGGCAAGGAGCAGCCTGCAACTACATCAACCGCCGAGAAGCCTGCGGTTCCCGTTGTTACTGTTACGACTATAGTTACTGTCGATGACGGCGCAACCCCTGAACCAACTGGAGAGCCTGCTACAGATCAACCTTCTCAGCCTGCTCAACAGCCATCGCAGCCAACTCAACCTGCCAATGGACAAACTTCACAGCCTGGCTACCAGCAACCTTCGCAACCACAGCCTGTGCCTGAGCAGCCTACACAACCCGCCCCTGAACAGACAAGCCACCAGTCAGCTCCCGAGGAGCCTTCTCAACCTCAACCTTTGCCGGAGAAGTCCACTCAGCCTGTCGCTGAGCAACCTAGCCAGCCAGCCCAGACCCAGCCAGCCGAGGCACAGCCATCCCAACCATCAGAGGAGAAACCTAGTCAGACAAACCCCGCGGAGCCTTCCAACCCTCAGCCAACAAAGGCCTATGAAGACCTTCCTCCCACTTCTGTCCCCGTCGCTGAACAAAGCACCACATCTGTTCCTTTGCCTGGTGGCACAACTTTGACCAAGTCCATCAAGAAGCCTGATGAAGCCAAGCCCACAGGCTCACCAGACGATGATGATAACAATGGACAGGACGGCAACGACAAGGGCAAAGATGGTCATGATGACGATGATAAGCCCACATCTGTGGTCCTCATCCCCATTCCCGACAAGCCTACGGATGCCCCGTCTCCAGCTGCTACAGAAGCAAAGGTCGACAACGAAGGCAGCAAAGATGACAAGAAGCCCGCTGCTGTAACACGCACTGGCGACGATGCTCACGCCACAACCATTGTCGTCGATGGGACTCCGACTGTATCGGTCTACTTCACAGTGACAGTGACAGAAAAGGACCAGGCTACCGTCACCGTCACCGAGAAGGAGAAGGAGACTGTGACGCTGGTGATAAGCGCATAGATTCTGGTTGTTTTGCTTTCCTATAAAAATTCCTGATTTGTTTATTTTGCGAGCTATTTGACTATTGGTGAAGCCGATGGGGCGTATTGTGGTAATGAAGTTGATTTATATACTGTACAAGGTTGGCACGCGGCCACAACCATTTTATTAGATTGACAGCAAGATTACGATGATGTTTCCAGTTTTAAGGATAGATCTAAGTCTTGAAAAGAAAAAATCAGTACATAACCCGTTCCCAAAAACTTGGTCCTTTGTCCTTGGCCCTCGTGGACATTACTTAATTTCTATCGTTATGCGAAATGTCTTGCCGCCTCTTGATTAAACTGATATATGATAAGAATGCTTGTTGCACCACCCACCAACCAACCCCTTGTTCGTGCGCTTGGTATCATTTATAATAGATAGACCTCCCCCAAGTCATATCGTCCTGACTGGATTTGACTTGGTTATTCCTGTACCGTCGTCATCTCCCCATTATGAGATGCGAGCTCTATGTTTGTTTTATCATAAACCCTCGAGTCCCGTCCCTGTTCCTGTTCCTGTTCCTGTTCCTGTTCCTGTTCCTGTTCCTGGCCGTGCTTGTTCATACACTTCTGCTAACCATCATACACTTGCGCAAAGCAGATTATGCACCCGATTAACTCATGACAGGGTAACACTTAACCATCAGCTTCCTCCCAACACAGATATTTTGAGAGGTTGCGTGTCATCCCCAAATCGTAAAATTAGGTTGCCGCAGCTATCATGCCCCAGCCCAACCCATATGCATTCCCGTCCGCAACTCCACCAAATCATCGCAGTTAACGCCAGATAAACAGGCTCCTTTATCACACCTCAATCCTCGGAGCCCCGATGCTAGTGGTTGGCTTGCGTAGAGTCGGATACCGAGTCATCTATGAATGGATCGCCAACTTCCAGCCTCTTAGCTGCAGGCTCATTGCCCTCTTCATCGACTCCATATTTATTTTGCCATAGTTTCCGCATAACTTGGTAAATGAACATGAATTGAGGACGGCCCTGAACCATACCAACACGCTGCTCTCGGAGATGGTCGACCGTCTCGAAAATCAGGTCCGGTCCCTCTGATGGCTCGTCATACTTCTCAAAGGTGCCCAGCTCTAGCTCGCGCATTAGATGCTCAAGTGTAATGAAGGTGCCGGTTCGGCCAACGCCAGCACTACAATGGATGATTCGCGGGTTCTCGGGCGCGCTTAGCTCGTGCGAAATTCGCATGAGTTCAAAGAAGCCATCGAGATCTTCTAGTTCGGGAACCCCAAAGTCAGGCCATCGTCTATATAAAAGATGCCAGACGACTCGGGGCTCTTCCTCATCCTTGAGGTGCATAAGTAGCTTGCGCTTCTCAATAGCACCTTCAGCGAGTTCCTCCAAAGAATCGTACGTGATCTGGGCCTGCCAGTCATCGTTCCACGCATCGTGTTCGTTCAGAGTCCAGGTAGGGTGATCTTGGTTATCAGGGAAGTATTGGTGACATTTGACAACTCCACCCTCTGCCATGGTTGTCAGCTGTACGATAACGGCAGGTGAAGACATTTGCTCTGCAATCATGCGCCAGACATAGTCGATTGATGGCTGCGTTGGCCCTTGCATGGCGATGTATCGTAACGGCTCCCGACTAGGATCAGAAGGCGAGGGAAGAGTGATCTCGGAAGCGTTGACATAGTCAAGCTCATCATCAGGGACCTGCAGTTTGACTCGGTTGTGGTTCCAAGGCTTGATGTTGATGTAGCGATCCATCACACCCTTCTCCTGGGTGTCGACCTGCTTGAAAGTCCCCCATTTGAAGTCTTCATCTCCCTCATTCTTTGTGCCCTCAAGAACTCGGTCTCGTTCCGCCCACGTCAACTCCTGGAATTTGAAATCAATATCTATAAAATGTCAGTCCTGATTCATGCGCCACGACTTGGTGTTGTATACCCTGCATCGAAGATTCCAAGAAGGCAGGAATTCGGGGACCTGACCCCTTTGAATTAGCCAGCGCATCGCCTTCGGCCGTGACGGGTCGACTCTTGACGCCGTCGTGGCTCACGACGGCCGGTGGAGGACTGGAAGGCAACTCGACGGGTGGACTGTCGCGCGCTCTCTTTGTGGAGCCGCGCAAACGGAAATTTCGGAAAGCGGCCCTCTTTGAGAGCTTTGACTTCTGTGGTAGGACTTGTTGCCCGTCCTGTTGTTGTGACTGCAAAGTTGCAGCTTGTAACTCGATACTGGCGATACTATCGACAGTATCACTGCTTGAGCGTTCGACGGAGGTCTGGATCGTGGGGTTCTTGGGTTTGCGCCTGAACTTGGGGATCCTGTCCATGGTGTCGGGGTTGGGTAAAGACAGGTGTGGATATCCCCAGGAGAAGTTGGGCTTGAAGCTGGTGCTCGTCGCGGTATTCACCAGAGGCCTGAACAACAGCGACAGCCCAAGTATAAGAAGCAAAGGCGACGGAGATTTGGGCGTAAGAAGAGGAATAGCGTCGGGCCCTCTTGGCTGGTGGAGGTCAGGCAGGCAGGGGTCGGATCCGCGTGGTGGTCTTTGGAGGGGCGCAGGCGCAGTCGATGGCGGAATCGTTTAATAGTGGCGGGATCGTGAGAAGAGGCGAAAGATTAAAAAGATTTATATGTCGAGAAGCAAAAGAAGTACGAGGAGAATGGTAAGTTTGAGCCTGATGTGAAGCAGAGAGGAGAAGGAGAAGACGTGAGTGGAGTTGATACCGCAAACGGAAAGATTTGGGGTGTAAGAGACAGAGGAAGGAGTAAGGTAAGGTAAGGAGGTAAAAGGTTAGAAATAAAAAGGAGTGAGAGAGAGAGAGAGAAAGAGAGAGAAAGAGAGAGAAAGGAGACTGATTCTTGGTTGACTGTAACGACTGTAGGGGCAGAATCACGACGTCTACCTCAGTGACTAGTAGTCAACCAAATATTCACGAGGACCTCGAAATCGAGAGGGGGAAAAAAAGAAAAGAGCAACGACGGGATGCGACGTGACGTGACGTGACCAAGAGAGACTTGAAACTCAAAGTCAGACGTCAGTCAATCAGTCAACGTGGGGAAAGGGAAGAGACTGTTCCAAGAATATCTTATCTTACGCACTCTGATGTAACTTTGACTCTCCTGTATCGGGAGTTCCTTGCCTTGCCTTGCCTTTGCCTTTAATTAATTAATTAATGATCTGCAAGCGATGGTCCCTAGTCTAGACGTGATAATTGACAGATTTCATCCATTGTTTGGACACGTGCTCATTGTTTATTTATACTATACCCGATCCCGTGGTTCATTCAGTCGCTGATCATGCACCCAAATCTAAGTAATCTTGAGACGGATCTAGAGTCAATAGTTTACAAGGACTTGAGTGTTGTACCTGGTCTAGTAAAAACTCTTTTTTTTTTATGTAGGTATCTGCGGTGGCTCATTCATCCCTGTAACATTTTAGCTGCGTGGCGGCTGTTCGACAGATTGATTTCTATTTTCGTCTCAAGGCCCATCCCGTCATGTTGGGTTAATGACGTGGATCTTGGCAACCAACTCCCTATTAACCACCATCTTTACAGGGTACTCCTCCACGATCTGTGCCTCATTCTATTCTATTCTCGATTTTATCTTCATGACTCAGCGGCATTTGCTTGCGTGGCATCGACTGGATCAACATGATCAATTCTCGTGTTGCTCCCTAGTTCACACTAACATGATTCATACGACAGTACATATACATCTCATGAACCCCTGTATAAGTGCAAGATGTCCAAGGATGTTCAGATGAAAATTGCCAATAGGTGTTATTGTGATATGCCCAAGGATCTACCAAGCTTAGCCAATCATCACCTTTCAATTGTAACTGTCATTGCTGGAAAAATAACCAGACTGAGCATGTTTCTATAATGTCTCAACTATGTATCATTCACATGTTTCTGTGTTTCATTCCCAAAAGTAGTGTGAGCCATCATATGACTGCTTCAGACCACTATTGGATCTTTCAGGTAAGGTCAGCTGAGCCTATCAGTCAATCAGTTGCAAGGAATATGCCCAAGTTGCATTTAACATTTCAAGTCATAGCTGAATTATCCCATTCCCAAACGCCCAATCATATCCACGCGGATACAGTCTGTCGATTACATGTTTCTTATAATACAATGAGGCGAGTCTGTTCTTACAAATTGAGTTGTTTGCCGTGTCACTCGCTTTACACGGCAGAGTAGATGCCAGTCACGTACTTGCCACACTCAATCTTTTGTTCCAACGAGACCTTTCGGCCCTTTCCACCGTCCAGACGGATTGTCTTGCGAGGAGTCACGGACAGCCGGTGGAAATCTGGTGAACCCTCCTTACGAGCATCGGCTGCGCTGTCCAGAGCTGCAATATAAGCTGGAGCGTTCAAGTTGGTTCGTTTTCCGGTGCCAAGCTGATAGTGCTCATTGCCACCCCAGAATACGACGTCTGCTCCCCAGTTGGTCTCGTTCTCGGTCCCTTGGCCCGTGACCGAGACTTCGGTGACATTGTCCATGACAGCCGAGCAGTGAGTGGCCCCAACTGACAGAGACTTGAGTTTAATGGGGCTCATCTTGTTGGTTTTCTCGTCAAACTCGAACAGCGACGAAAGACCCTTCACCTTGGTCGGCTTGGGCGAGACGTGTGACCATCGACCAGTGCCCAGTGTTCCGTACACTCCTTGACCGCAAGCCCACAGATCTGTAGTCACGGGAGGAAGCCTCCTCGCCGGAGCAAGAGCTTTTGTGTTGCCAGGAACTGTCGTGGTTTTCGCATCCACAGTGAAGAAAGTATTGTTCCCACCCGCCGCTATGGATGTTACCGTTGGGACAAGCCCAGTGCCAGCGTAGGACAGATTGGTAGGAACCATCACCGGGGTGTCAGAAACTGAAAGGCCAAAGTCGGTATCGATTCCAAGCTGGCCGAATGAGTTGTCGCCAAATCCAAAAATACGTCCAGCCTTGTCAAGAACAGCCGAGTGGTAATCACCAGTTGCAATCTGTGCCACGTCGAATCCCTTGAGAGTTGTAATTTCGTGAGGTTGGTCGTAAGGTCCCTTGGGCCTGTTATGCCAATTCAAACCCGCAATACCCATCTGTCCCTTGGAAGGAAACTCGAGGGCACTGGCAGCAGCGGAGAAGACACGCCCTTTGGAGGTGAGCATGAGGCAATGTTCCTGGCCGCTGCTGATGTCCTTCACGGTCTCACCAAATGACAGACCAGAGGGTGTCAGATTGCGGAAATGTATGCTCTCTCGGGCACCACCAGATCCCCATATAGACCAGGAGGACCTTTTCTGTTCTTCTTTCAGACCACCCTCTTGATCGTTGCGAGACGCAGGGATAGAGTACACATTGCCGTTGCGCGACAGAGCAATAATTCGATCAAGCGAGACATCAATTTTGACAAGATCTTTGCCTACAAGTGTAGGCACGGGCGAAGGGTCTTGCTGGTTGTAGCCCAAGCCCCATTGAACCAGATCACCCTTCTCAGTGACTGCTGCGCCAAATATGGATGTCAACTTGAGGTCCCTGAGAACCTTGTCATCAAAGAAAGAAATTCTCCGAGGTACTTTGACATATTTTTCATTGGAGTTTGGATCAATGACCTTTCCAACATTAGAGCCCCAGGCATAAACTCCAGGATGCTCCCAACTATTCTTAACTTGGAGATGTTGGGAGCTGATGAGATCTCGGTTCTCTTCTTTGGACTTGACTTTCTTGCGAGGCTTCTCAAACTCGAGTTCTGCCTTGGTAGGAACTTCACTCTTCTCGGCTTCAATAGGTGCTGAAGACTTTCCAGTCAATATGGGATAAAAGTAGGCTCCAGTAGCAGCAAGACCAAAGACGGCTGCAAAACTAATGATTTTACCGCCGCGGTTGCGAGGAGGCTGAGAATACTCGCTGCCATAATCGTGGGCGTGGCGAACCCATTGGCGCCGAGATACAGTAAGAGGCTGACGAGCTTGGGAGCGGGCAACAGCTCGCCCAAGAGTCGCTCGAGAAACGTTCATTTTGAAAACTCGCTAGTAAGGGTCGTGAGTCAATGTAATTGGTAATATCTGGTCTGAAAGATTTCAAATTGCATCAAGAAGTTGAACCCAATGTCGCCCTCCCGATGAAGGAGAAAATGTTGTGAGGTCATAGAGCTGAAGCTCCCACAGTAGCTAACTTATTTACGGATGGATAATGGTCAGCAAAATTCTTTGGGCTGTGGCAGGTCTGCTAAGGACGATGGAACTGTGCCACAGACAGATCGAAGCACCCGCCACATGCTATGCTGCAGCCTGCAGGGTCTTGTTGTCAGATATTGTCCCATATTTTAACGCCCATCGGCCCTTCGGCCGCGTTAGCTCCGACTTTAACATTCAACGCCTGTTGCGTGGCTTCTGAGTTACAGTACACGAGCTCCCACGAACCCTTGAGCTCTGTCAACACCATGTACGAAGACTCTTGGTATACGCTGATGCCCGACTTGGGTACCAGCAAGAAGAGTCACTCTAGTAGCCATAGTCAAAGTCACGGTCACCGCCGCAAGGAGTCTCTGCTCCAACAACCCAATGTATGCCCTCCCCGCGAATTGACACCCCGCCATAATTGTTGAAGCTCATAAGATGGGTTTAGGAAACAGGCCAAACACACGAACCTGCGACACCATTGCCAAATGTCTACGAAGAAATAGAGGATACCGACACTCCACCAGAACCAACGGTCCTTCGCCGAGCCAGCTCCTACTCCGATTTCTATCGAGTGGTCAAAGAACAGCTGTCCAAAGACACACGACCACGGCCTAAGAAGACCGACAAGCACAGCAGAGCATGGGAAGCTCTGACGCTCTCAGACGCTAGTAAGAAATTCGAAAAACACGACGCCATTAGCCTGGACTCGTACGATGAGAAATTGTTGGATGCCAGTCAGCAGGAATACTTGTATGCATACTGTGTCTTGCGAAGATGGCATTTCTACGAAGACGGCACTGACCGATGCTAGACTATACCGCGACCAACTTACTGTCACGGAACGTCACTTGGATGGGCTCATCGAAGATGCAAACGCGACGCTGAAACTCCTTACCTCCCTATCGAACTCTTTTGGCTCCGTCGAAGCGCAAACGTCAACTTTCCAATCGCAATGCGAAGAACTTTTGCAGGAACAAAGAAGATTGGAAGTATTAGCCGACGAAGTCGGAACCGATCTTCATTACTACGCGTACCTCGATACTGCAACAAGACGTCTCAATGCGCCAGGCGCCAGCCGATTGGTTGATGATGCCTCCTTTGGAGAGATGGTCGAGAATATTGACGCCTGCATCGTCTTTATGGAGAATCATGTAAGAGTTCGTTTCATTCGCTCTCAAAAGCAGATACTAATGCAATTAGCCGACATACCGCGACCGCGATACCTATCTTGCACGGTACACTGCGCTTCTCACAAAAGCCCTTCATCTTCTTGAACATGGCTATAAGACTTCATTGGAAAAGGTATCGCCTGAAGTTGGACGTCAGATTGTAGCTACAAAATCCGAGTCGGCTCGCCATGCGCTTGCGTATGGTCGGTTCCAAGAGATGATGCTGGACTCGTATGGCTTGATACCCAATGTTCACCGAATTATACGCCGCGCATATGATTCTTACGGCCAGCGAAACGAGTCCTGTACCCACTTTGAGACTTACGCAAACACAGCTAATAACATCATTCATACCCATCTCACGACGCGAGATCGCGACTTGAAAGTTCTGACGCAATCTGATATTGCAGAGTTCAACAAAGAAGTCAAGAGCCTTTCGGCTGAGACAGCATCGCGGAATTATATCAAGCAATGCTTCGAACGCATGTACAACGAGGAGAATTTGTTCGTGAAACTCTTCGATCTGGAGCCCATATGGACACAAGCAGCAGACTCAGTGTTCCAGGCGATCAAACCCATTAACACCACCATTGCTCATCCTGGCAACTTGATGCCATTGGTGACTAACCTACAAGCGGTCCTACAGACTGCACCATTGGAGACGACGTGTAACGTGGTGGGTTTATTAGCCAACGAATATTTTAGTGCCGATTTAGATGATATGGAGTCGCCATATTTCATCAAATGCAAGCAGTACACCTCACAACTTCTTGCCCATCATCTGTGGCCCCTGACAGATACGGTTTTTGAAACCGAAGTCACAAAAACGATCACAAAGGCGCCTGTTCAAGACGCTTCTCTCAAGATCGGGCCTGTTGTTGGTGGCGTAGCGTCATCAAACGCCCATCCCTTGGTCAAACAAGCCATCAAACTTCTGAGCATGTATGAGAATTGCATGCCGAAAGAAAGATCTGTGAGTTAATTGTACTCTGGCACTGGATTTGGCTAACGAGTATGTAGTCGAAGAACAGCTCAGTTGTGTTCAATATTGTTCGGGAGACCATTCAGGTGCTCCAACGTGCCGAAGCAAGGATACAGTCATTAAAGGCTGGCACAGATCCTGATCTGTTTATGGTGAAAAACTTGCTCATCATAAAGAATGAGCTGGTCTCGCTGGAGATTGGTGACATTCGAAACCATGGTGCTTCTATGCAGCATTTTGTTCACATCTGGGACACCCTGAGCCCCCAGAACTGGGTCGGTTTCTTTTCCAACATCATCGGTGGCGGTCTGTGGTCTAGAGGCACACCATCTGTGACAGCTAAAACCTTGACTGTTGAGGATATGAACGAGCAGCTTGATGAGTTACTGCGACAGTCTATCTACAACTTCACACATCGCTGGGGCACTCTGATGAACGACTCGCAGAACAGAAAGCCCGGAGTGAAGCCAATCGCGAAGGTGGAAGCTGAACTAGAGAGCTTACTCATGACTGCGTTCAGCAACCAGCCCGAAGTGGTAGGAAAACTCAAGGAGGCTATTGAGCAGCATGCGCAGGCGCAGAATGATGCGAAAGATGAGAAGCAAGGAGTGAGACGATACTGAAGAGAAGGATATCGGGTGTGACAATAGAAGCGAGTATTGCCTGATATAAAAGATCCAGACCGACGATCTTTGAATAATGAACAATTTCATATGCACAAATAATCATATGTACATACCTAGTCTACCTTGGTAGGTAGGCACATTATATGTATGTCGGTTTCTCGCGGTTCTAGAGCGTAGATCCCGAGTTCCGGCTTCTATCAGCCCGAAGTCGGTGTCCACCTTTTCAATGGGCATTTTCATTATGAAATTGTTAGAAAGGTACATCTTGGGAACGGACCCCGGAGAAGATGCCGATAAGAGTGTCGGCGGAATTATAGTATAGAGACGGTGTGATTCTCCACGATTTATGTCAGGTTGTGACGGGCTCTTCTCCGAACTCTACATGTACTGTTGGATCTCAACACCGACAGTCCGGGCTCCGTTACCGGCTTTGTAATGCTAGCACGTCATTTGCCAAACGCCCTCCGCGATAAATCAACCCCGGATTGCGATATCGATTCGCGCGCCCCAAGTTAGGTAGGTTTGGGTTTCTTATCTTTTCCTTCCCCCTTTGTTGTCTTATCTCTGGCGAGCTTCACCTACTTTTTTGTTACCTTTTTGCTGTTGAGAGCTTCATTGCTAGTTGAGGAGAGGAGAAGAAGGACAAAGGTGTTTGCGATCACCCCGCCAAATTGAAGAAATGGACGCTCTTGAGCTGGAGTCGGCCAAGCAGAGCCCTGCCATTGAGACGGCCAAGGATCTTTTCTCTGGTGCTGTTGGAGGAATCGCGCAGGTCTTGATTGGTATGTCTTGATGTTTCTTTCGTTCAATTGTTGGGGAGTCGGTCAGCGCAAAGGCGTATAGAAGATTTCTCTGAACCGGGGGATCAAGAAGAGAGACCTGGCTCACGATAAGCTTACCCTCCACCATGAAGTCGTCACCAGCATATTTGTACAACAGTACGAATCCAACCCAATTGCTAACGCTCTAATCTCAGGCCAACCCTTTGACATTGTCAAGGTCCGACTGCAAACTACAACACAATACTCTTCTGCCATCAACGCCGCCACCACAATCTACAAGAACGAGGGTGCCCTCGCCTTTTACAAGGGAACGCTTACACCACTCATCGGCATCGGAGCCTGTGTTTCCGTCCAATTCGGTGCCTTCAACGCCGCGAAGCGCTGGTTCCAAACTCGCAACAACGGAGCCGAACTGTCTTACCCTCAATACGGTGCCGCGGGTGCCTTTGCTGGTATCTCCAACTCGGTCCTCTCAGGTCCCATCGAGCATATCCGTATCCGCCTTCAGAGCCAGCCTCACGGCGCCGGTCGTCTATACGATGGTCCTGGTGACTGCATTCGTAAGCTCGGAGCTCACAATGGTGTCCTGAGTGGCATCTACCGCGGTCAGGCTGTCACTATCTGGCGAGAGGCTTTCGCCTACGGTTCCTGGTTCACCGCCTTTGAGTATATGATGAACTCCGACGCTGCCCGCAACAAGATCGACCGCAAGGACATCCCCGCTTACAAGATTGCTCTTTACGGTGGTCTTGCTGGTGAAGTTCTCTGGCTTTCCAGCTACCCCTTCGATGTTATCAAGAGCAAGATGCAGACCGACGGTTTCGGTGCCAACCAAAAATACGCCACCATGCGAGATTGCTTTTCAAAGACTTGGCGAGCCGAGGGAGCGGCTGGCTTCTGGAAGGGTATCGGACCTACGCTGGCACGAGCTATGCCTGTCAGCGCGGGAACTTTCATTGTTGTCGAGATGACCATGCGGGCTCTTAACAGCTAAACAAAAGCGAATAGTGCGGAAAATGGAACATGGTTGATCTTTTGATGCAATAAAACGTATTGGGGGGCTCAATGGTTAGAACAAAAAGGAAAATGATATTTTTAGAAGGCCACGGACAGGTTCAACACGTGAGGCATGAGCGATAGACCTTGGAAAAAGGCATCAAATGCGTGATAATATACCCAATTTTAGTCTATTTCGCTTTACCACCCTACGTTCTCGTTGTTCTCTACACGACGCTGCAGAATGTTTCTTGCACCTTGCGGTGACAGCCCTTCAAGATGTAGTTCCTCTAGTACCTTGCGCGCCTCTTCGTTGTCAGCGAAGACTCGATCGCTGGCTTCCTTGAGTGTCAAGCCACTCGTCTCGCCCGCTTCAACCGGAAGACTCAGGAGCTGCATACCCTCGGTCAAGTTATCAAGGACAGATGAACCATTGGGAATGTAGCGTTCGATAGTAGAAACCAAGGCAGCGCCGTCGCGACGGAACTGGGCTGCACCGTAAGTGGTGAACGACTGGCGCATAAGGACACTTTGCCATAGATAATCTTGAAGCTCGACAAGGGCTTCTCGGCAGACGCGGCGAAACACTGCAGTCGAAAGAGCTCTGATGAGAAAGTCAAAGTTGCGCTGGAGGATGCGAAGTGGCTCATCAAGTTCTGGCGTAATAGCAAGCTCATCTGCTACCGTGTTAGCCAATATGTTGGGAACAGCACGGCATGCGAACTTACCAAGGATAGCAGTTTCACCGACAGTTGTCCATTGAACACGGTTGGTGTATGCTCGGAAGGCTTTATTGTGCGACTCGACCAAAGCGCCCACGAGAAGTTCTTGAGCAGCCTTGCGTCGCATGTTATAGGCACTCGCTGTCTCATCAAATAGAGCCCCATCTTCATGTTTTTCTCCCACTGCTGTAGATGTGCGATCCTTCACATCATCGTAGCTCATGGTACTCGTAATATTGTTGCCCTGGCTAGATCTGTGCAATGCTCGAGTCTGGAGTTCATCCCACAAAGAGACAAAGAACTAGAATGTTAGCTTGATGAGATGACTTTCAGGCGGCTTACATACCTCTTCGTTGCTCCAGTCTTTCAGAGTATTCACAATATGATCAGCGCTGCCAATCACTTTGCAGAGTACCTCGAAACCACCTGTACCCTCTAGAATAGCAAGGTCCTCCTTATTCGCAGCCAAAGTGCGGCCAAAGGTCGTAGACATGCTCTGATAAGCCTGGAGTGAGTCTCGAAGGCGGTCGTGATAAGCATCCAAGATTTCAAGTTGAATGCCGATCAAGAAGCGAATTTTGTGCTTAAAGGTACGTACTCTCTCGTACTGACTTGTCACAGACCGCAGAAGATCAGTGACACGCACAGCAGCATATGTTGGCTTCATCTTGCCCTGGAGCGCATAATCATAATCGATATTGCGGGCATCTTGTGACTCCATAATAGTATTATATCTCTCAAGGGCGAAATCTTTCTCGGCCTCGAACCACGTATCAAAGTGGTCATCCAGTATGTATGCGGTCAAGCCAGACCATCCGTTCTCAACATCGCCGCCGTCGTAGTTAAACTTGTAGCGAACATTCTCGTCAAATGCCATGAGTTGCGACATTAAACTGCTGAGAAAGGAGGGGCTCTTGATAGCTTCGAGTGCAACTAATGAGGTTTTCTCCTTCAGCACTGGGAGGAGCGAGGTAATAAAGGCAGAAACAGGGTCGATATAAGCCAGGTTGGTCGCTACAGCAGTGTCCCGGAACTTCTCTGCTAGTAAGTAGCCCAGATTATCCCGGAAGAAATCTTCCCATTTCTCGACCAGCGCGATAAACCATGGGAGGCAATGAGTTCCAAATGCCTGGGCACCGCTGGTTGGCTTGTCGCTAAGGAAATGGAAGCGAAACTCGGAGACAAAGATGGAGGCCATGATTTCAAACGGTAGCAACGTGACAAGCTTGTCAGTGTGTGCTATTTCCGGCCTTTGAAGATCGATGAGCTTTTCTATGCAATTAACCCATTCCTCGTCCATCTGTACATGGGTGTCAATCTTGGGCCACTTCCTCTGCTTCAAGACGGCCTCAAGTTCCCCGGACATAGTAGATTTGATCTCATCCCAAAGTGAAGCGGCCACGGCTTCGGCATATGCAACGAGGTGAAGGCCCTCTTGGCCAGGTAGGCCTTGTAGCTTTTGAACATGCTGTTTCAACTTGATATAAGGCTCCAATGAAGCTTTGGGGTTCTGAGGCAAGAATGATCTCGCCTCTGCTCGAAATTTTTCAGCGTCTTGCAAGAGAACAAGGTATCTCTGGGCACGCTCAACGGCCTTAATCTTGTTCATAGGCGCTTTTAGGCGTTCGATGGCCTGATCTGGGGCATCCGAGGCAGCATAGATCTGAGCACGAAGATCAATGCTCTCTTGAAGCTTTTGAAACTCTTCTATGCGAGCAGCAAGTGACCCCTGGCGATCGTCGGCAGTGCGTCGGGTCTCTTCGAGCTCTTTCACAGCTGTATCTAACTGTAATTGCAGCTGGTTTCGTTGAAGCTCAACATTTGCGATAAGTGTGTCGAGATCCTCAAGGTCGGAAGTAGACTGAAGCTTATCGTCCAGGAAGTCCTCAACTCGGATATCGAGCGATGTTCCTTGGTTGTTGGCGGCTACAGCTGCCATGTTGTATATAGTGGTTATGAGTTGGTGTTTGTGAGTCTCATAGCGCAACGTAGCTACTCTAACCAAATGACGTGGGGAGCATGCCCCACTAAATCCGATAGCTACATACTTCTTCTAGATACAAGTGTTTCTGGAAGCTCCATGAGATGAACTCGCATGACATGATAAGCGCGGAGAGTGTAAAGAATATTCCGAGCGGAGAAAGGATAATTCGAAACGTCCGACACCGACTTCATTCGAAGAGAGTCGTAATCGAAGTCAATTGCGGTAAGCGAAAAGGATCTGAAATTGACGGGTGGCTGAACGCCAAGTCTGGAGAGTTTAGTCGGGTGGCTGGGTTCTCATGAGATGAGGGTTGTCATGATGGATATCACGGCTCTCTCGGGAGAATAAGCTCACGGTTACGACGGAAAGAGTTTACATATCATGTTGATCTTGTGGTACTGAGAGAGGTGTCGTCGTCAGGCAATTGAGTATGTAAACAGTTATGCAGTCCATGTGATTCCGATTGAACCGCGCAGTCCAGGTAAACATCCAATAACATGCAAAGAGGCGGCAAGCTGTGTTGTAGTGGAAGCAAACAAAACTTCAATTCTATATAACAACAACATATATTTCCTGAGGGTGGTGCTGTCTTGATACAAGACTTGCGTCGTAGTTTTCGCCATAATTGAGTGATCCTTGAGTTTCCATCTACACCGAGTATGTACGGTTTGGCCGCGGATACTGTTGTTGGCTCCGACAGAGTGGATAATAATATCCATGACTTGTTAGGTCGAGTTTGGGAGAAAAGACTCCATGACCAAAAGTCGGGGAGTTTCAAGCCAGTTCTCGCTTACTCGGGGCAAATGGGGCAGATGAATTGAGACCAGGCTATGAATAGGATAACCGATGGAGATGGATCTCAGCTACAGAATATGCCCGAGCACGATAGATCAAGGCGCCAAATGAGCACCAATACTGGCGTAGTTCAACAGCTCGTCAACTGGAGCTATCGACGTCAGTAGCCAGCCCAGGCACAACCAATACTCCGTAATACACTTGGTATAATACGGACATGGACTCGTCGATAGGACGGATGAGTGAGAGCCCATTCGAAACGGCGCCAAATCGTCATGACAACTGCATTAAGCTGAGAGAGGTCCCGCTACAGCTTCTATCCTTGGCACCCCTTGGCAAAATCTGGGCGCTGACAGGCTCTGGTCGTATAGAAACGCGTCGACTTTGCGGCGAAGCGCTACGTAAGATCGTAGATCCTAGGGTTCAGGGATCAAGCCCAGGAAGTTGCTCATCTGCGCTGCTGCAGGTCCAATAACACCTTGCCCCTTACAGCCTAGCGCCCGATCCCGTCTAGGCTTTCTCCTTCCCTCTGCGCCGCCGGTTAGCGGGTTGCCCGGTGCTGAAAGGAGCCCCTCAGGCCCCTGCCTTGTCCAGAGCTCGCCCAGCTGGCAACTGTGGCTCCACATGTAAAACGTCACCGTCGCCAGGCCAACGCAAGTAAATAGGTGGCTGGTCACTACACCTCTGCATCGCCCACCGAAAAAGTCCAGAGGTTGGTAGTTATCCCAAGTCTTTCCCAGCCATCGAATATCCGCCCAATTGTCTGGTATTGGTATACGAAACTGCTCCGACTAATTGACTGACTGACCGCTTCTCTCCTTTCCTTCTCTCCTTTTCCCAGGAGATTCTCTAACAAAACCATTAAGTCTTCACCCTCGTTAGCAGAACGTGTGAACTGACCTTCAAGGCTCTTGATTCATCGTGGTCAACTCTCAAATTAACTTGACTTCTTAACTTAACTTGACCTCCTTTAACAACGATCTCACTATTACAGGGCCCCGACTTTCGCTCGTTGTCACCAACCGTCGTCTTTAGCCCACATACATTCCAGTGTCGATTGTCTACCGAGACATCGATTTCTCCCGCCCGCATTCCATCGCTTCTTCACCTTCACCTCGACAAGAGCCAGTTGTTCCCGGGACAGATTGACTGATCAAGTCCAGTGGAGGAAGTTCAGGGTCGGTCACAAGATCGCTTCCAGAGTGTTGCGCAACCAAGCGGTAACAGAAAGAGCAAGGAAACCAAGTGATATTGGTCTTGAGAAACTCGTGTGTTCGTCGCTCCCTAACTGGGAGACGAGCGCAGACAACTCAGTTGTTTCCCGCAACTACTTCAACCGACAGCAAGTTGAAGGAGCGCAGGATCAACATCGTTCACGATGGGTTCCGGGACGAGCAGCAGCAGCAGCTCGTCCTCAAGAAGGCAAAAAGTCCAGGTCGGCTGGTATCGTAAGTCATTGTCTAGTCTCGGGACATCGATCCAATGTCTCCATCTGATATGGTCCGCATCGCTAACATCCAATTCCGCTAGGCTTCGTTCCATTCCTCGGTTATCACCATGTGTTGATGATCCTTATCGCCATCGCCATTATTCTATTATGTGAGCTATTTTACCCCATAGATGAGATAATGTTCTAACCAAAACAAGCACTGCTTCTCGCTGGCTGTTCATCTTCCTCCCCACTTATCCCCGACATCTTCCTACTATCCATCTACTACAAGGACTACACAGCAGTGCCCGATACAGCCCAGGTCGACTACAATCTCCACTCAGCTATCGAGAACATCGCAGGTGACGCTTCGTTGCAAGCTCGCGTTGGTTACTTCGGTATCTGTATCAACCCCGACGGTGGTTCCTGGCTGTGCAGCAACAATGCCACTGCACTGGCTAAGGAGGTTGATGTGGACCAAGATCCTCTCAACCTCATCTGGCTGGCTGCTCAATTTAAAGATATGATCGTATTCCCATATCTCATGTGAGTTCTCACTCCGCGTGCACCGCAATGGAACCGCACTAACCTGATTCTCAGTATCATTGCCATCATCTTTGCTTTCGTCTGCCTCCTCCTTCTCGCGACTTTCCCCGGGTGGCACGAGGAGACTGATTCAGAAGGCTCTGATCGCGAAGTCAAGCCTTTCCCGTCTCGTCCCGTCTCTCAAATTGCCCTTGCCCTGATCTTTATCTCAGCCATCTTCGTCCTTGTATCTGTGCTATGGCAACATACAGCGTCCGTGGCCGCCTCGGTTATAGCCCAGGATTTCGGAAACGGAGCTGTCAAGAGTGGTGTAGGTACCAGCGCCATGGTCTTGGGTTGGTTCTCATTCGCCCTACTGATAGTCGTTACTATCGGTCTACTCATTATGATCCTCAGTATAAGCGTTCTCAGTTCGATGGTATAGAACACCTCGAATTCACCTGAGTCATCGCGAACTATTGAGGACTAAAGTTGTCGAATAAATGTACATATGTCGACTATAATCATCGACACGAGGATGGTAAGATCAAAGACGGTAAAGGGCATCAGTATCGGAGTTACGGAAATGATTTTGTTTATTAAAAACGTTGAGCGATCGGTTATAATTTCGGTCTTTCAGCCTCGACATGATACGGCACAGTAACACCGTACCGCAACGCTTTATTCTATTCATGGCATAGCCTGTACGATGGCCACTGAAAACAGAGGCTCCTCGACCGAAACTCGACATGGCCATGAGCTGGAACGATGAAGCGAAACGAGGAACGCACATCTTTTTTGCATATAGACTGAGGGACCACACAGAAGACCGACCTCTCAAGGCGAGAGACCGCGTGGGATGGATGCACTACAAGATACGACTTTTGAGGCCACGAATGGGATGTGGTACGGGAATATGGGATATATGTCTTGACGTGTGAGGAGGAATGGGAATTGATTATCGACATGTATTATCAAGGCAATTTATTGTCGCGCGTTTGCGAAATTAAGGATTTGGGTCTGATTTTGATCTTTGTTTGCATTGCTGATCACTTTCTATGCTTCTCATTATAGATTGAACTTGCGTGTGAGAGAGAATGATTTCAAGGGTTGCGACACCTCGAACGGGCAGGATTTGAGGGATGAAAATAAGGGGAAATGGTTGTGCTTCTAATAGGTAGTAATGGGCCCCCTTCTTTACCAAGGGTCATCAAAACAATGAATTGAGTTGCCAATATCTTGCTTGTGATCAAACACTGTCGAGCCAGGTTGACATTTTGCATGTAGTCCAATTTGACTAAGGCCTTTATGCAGAGTAAATCACTTACAAACTCGC
Organism: Fusarium musae; assembly: GCF_019915245.1. Taxonomy (NCBI): domain Eukaryota; kingdom Fungi; phylum Ascomycota; class Sordariomycetes; order Hypocreales; family Nectriaceae; genus Fusarium; species Fusarium musae. Next base: position 1,964,613 of record NC_058391.1, read on the forward strand.
ACTTAGCAGTCGGTTTGTATATATCTCTGGGATGAAATGCTTCGAGTTTTGGTAGTACTTGAACAGTCGTTTCTCAGTTGCTTCAAAATCACTTGTCATAGTAACGTATCTGTTGAACATCCTGTCAATAACCCTTGGAAATCTATCCTCGATATCTTTGCATGCTTATGCCCAGAAACTCGGCTACCACGTGGCACAATCTTTTGGTGCATCATTATAATCCTTCATCATTTCCTTTCCCTGGTTAAGAGTTGGTTTCCGCGTTATTTACTGGTGTAGTTTTGTTGTTGGTTGACTGATGGCTCGCCCCCTTCTGTCAAGCCCCGGACGGAAAGTTTGAGAATATGGGTTCGTGTTTGTGGGTAGGCTATCCTCTGCTGGAAGTTCGACAGGTGTTGTGTTGATTTGGATGGCGAGTTTCTGGTCCACTAACACCTCGTTTGGTCGACTTAGATGGTTCAATGCACCAACAATGGGAACCATATGGTGTGGAGAACTATCAAGCTCAGCAATCGGCGGTATGTAGCTGTAGTCAGGTCTTGTTAAACCAGAGGAGATGGATGATATTGTCGTACAAGACGAATTTGACCACGTGAGTTGCCCTGGATAGTGACCAGACGGCATATGGTGGAGATGAGACGCTGATCTTGTGGCTGCTGGGGGTATCGAAAGTGAATGTTGCTGATGATAAGGGCTTGAGATGTTTGATGATAGACACGAAGGACTGTAGTTGAGGCTTGCTCGCTGGCTAGTTTGGCTCAGATCAGAGACACTGTCATAACTATGAAGTGGAAGATTTTGAACAGAACCATTATGAATGAAGTTTGCAGGCCGTCTTTGAGATGTAGGCGTCACTGGCCGATTCAATGGGCCGTTGTTGGCTGGTGCCAGAGGTGGTGAGTGTCTCCAGTCTAAGGGGTCTCCAAGAAGCAGACTCAATCCTGCAAGGGCCTCGCTATCGTAAGTGGCACTTGAAGTGAGAGGCTTAGGTAGAGCTGTGCTGTTCATGTTGACTGGAACAAGTTCCGGTAGTGATTCAGGCGCATGCTCCATATGCATCGTCTGCGAACTCGTTGATCGATGAAGAGACTGGGGTACCTGGAGCGAAGATGGCGTCGTCGTCGATGTTGTCGATTCTGCGTTTGTGTTGAAAACTGTGGTTGGATTTGGAGGATCAATGGGCTGGACAACTGGTGGCTTCTTGGTGTGAGCTAGAGTAAGTTAGATCATTGTATCGATGAAGATATATGATGGGGATGTTCAACTTGCCCGTTACATCACCAAGAAGATCCCCCAGCAACGCGACATTATCAAACACTGCAGCTTCTTCTCTTACACCACACTTGTCCTCAGCTCTCACGGTTTCGGGAACAGGAGCCAAAAGAGCTATCTGTCTCAAAAAGTTCAACTCAGCGAGCACAGCAGCATGATGTCGACTAACAATAGGCTCCTGGCTCTTGAACTCACTCGCATCTACAAGCACCCATGCCATGCATTTCGAAAATGTGGTCTTTCCACCTCTGTCGGTCTCTGGTCGACATCTCTCGACAATCTCGCAGACTTCTTGGAGTCCTCTTCGAGCTGACTCGATAATGTTGTGTACGCGCTCAAGAACCCTTGGGCGGCGCTGAAGAAGATGGAGACATTCTTGACGTAGTTCTATGAGATGCTGAAGATCTGAGTCGCATGTTCGAACGAGCTCGAGACTGCGACGGATATCATTTGGGACCTGGTCGTGGTCCAGCGCGCAGGTCAGGAGGTTGAAACTTGCATGTATTGCCTTGAGGGGGTTGGGCATGATGAATTAGGACAGAATAATGGGCTCTTAGAGGTGAATAGTCTCATATAGCAAAGCAATCTGATGATTTCAGTGAGAAGGACGATATGTGAGTGATGGTCGAGGGAGGTATTGATTAATCCTTGTTAAGCTGCAGGTGATGAAAGATGCGAGACAACAATCCTCACATTAGTCTTCCCCGCTCAGACAAGAAAAGAGAAAACAAAATCAGGCTGTGAAGAAATTCTGTTTCTGATTTGCACAATATCCATCCACTATCATATTGCTAGGATCCATGTTCAGAGCTGACGCCAAATGTGATGTTGAGGCATGTGGCTTGCATATCTAGAAGCAGGCTCTGAGAAAAGAACCAGCTCTCAGCCACTCACGCTCAAGCAAGTAAGACAGGTCAATAGTCGGATGCAATCCATCAGCTGAGCAGTTTAATTGGATAAGTGTTGGGTGGGTGTATATCACATGAATTACAGTGTTGTGGTCTTGGTTACAAACTTGGTTCAAGCGCATGCAGACAGCCATCGGCATGCCTAAGAAAGAAAGTACACATTCACGTACTACTAACCAGGCGATTTTACTCACTCGAGTCATGGCATACAAAACAAGATATGTTGCTTGTAACTGTCAGTTTCTTGTAAGCTCACTCCATCATGAACACACACACTCCTTATTAGACATGGCTATAGTTCTACGCAGTACTAAGTTATGTATTAGCTACAGGACAGGGCTACATACCGAGCCTTTTGCAACTAGTCATATCTAACCATCCAATCAATGAAACCCAATGACCAAAAGGTTGCAGTGAATAGGCTTCCTCTCCCTCACAAACTCACAGTTTCCGGTGCTACCACTTCCTTGGGCGATCTATACCTCATTCCATCGTTTTGGCTCAGCCTTTCCAAACCAGGACACACCACAACCCTGCGGCTTTTTGCAATGGGTGTACTGTTGCTAAAAACGAACCTCAAGTCACTCGGCTGTGATAGAACGACATAGCCCAGTTTGGTACACTCGAGAATGACAGCCTGTAGATGGTTCATCTGATCCTGTTGGCTAGCCGAATCCTTTGCAGCAAACATCTCCAAGAATCGATTAAGCTTATTCGCAAATGACAGAGCCATAGGGGAAGCTTCTGTCACTGACACCGGGAGTGGTGTTCTCTCATCCGGGTTAGGATGGAGAAGCAGAGCAGAGAGTGTGCGCCACCTGGAACGTGCCAAGACAATTGCTGAAAGCTTTATTAGCCATTTCTCTAATCAGGCTCTGAGTGAATGTGGGAGTGTCTTACCAGGATTGTTTGTGTTTTCAGCTGAGTGGCTTCCTTGCGCCAGTGTTGCAACCGCTAGTGGAAGCATGGACAAGCTGCTGCCAGAATTGAAATCGAGGCTCCGAAAGATGGCATGCGAGAGGACATGACGAAGTCCAGCTTGAGACGTCTTGGGGCTGAGGCAAATGGCAGCAACTGTATCTGCCTGCAGTCCTGACGCTTCTGGTGAGTAGCCAATATTGATAAGGCTCTGAGCCACCTCAGCCGGGTCGGCCTGGACTTGGGGTCGACGGTAATAGTTCTCGACATGTTGGTAAATGAGTTCGGAGAGTGAGCGCAACTCTGCTTGGAGGTCCTTGTCAGGAGTTGCCTCGAGAAGAAACTGGCTGAGTTCAGCATCGTGCCTCGACGATGAAACTATGACCTGTGGCCCATCCTTGGGTTCTGTATACTTTTGATCTGCTAAGACGAATCCTTCGTTTGCTGGTTTGACTCTCCGCCGTCTCCGCAAAAGGAGAAAGGCTGCTATGAGTCCCAGAGCAAGGCCAGCAACGAGGCAGCCGATGGCAACTCCAGCGACAGGGCCGCCTTTGAGTCCACCTGATGATCTTTCCGATGAATCTCCCTGGTCAGTTGGCTTTTCATCATTCCGGTCTGTAGATGACGCGCTGGATGAGGTTCTTTCTTGGCTTGCTGAATTTGTCTCTAAAAACCCCGTGCTAGCTGCTGTTGGCACCGTCTGCGTTGTAGGCTGTACATTCACGTTGGTGATTTTTAGGCTTCCACCAGATCCATCAATATCTTGCTGGGTAATGGTGGACAAAGTAGTGTTGAGGAGCGTCAAGACTGTAGGGGCTGTCACGACGGTTTCTCCTAGCAATAGAGTTTCTGGAGTCGCGGAAGCCATCTTCGTAGGTTAGAGATAGAAATTCTTAGAGGCAGGAAATTCAGGGGACAGGGCAGACGCTTCTGAAAGCTTTCAGAGCGGTAATAAGGAAAAGAATGAGAATACAAAAGTCTCGAAAGCTTCCAGGGCAGGCGTTGCTTTTGACCACCAGCAAAGGCTCAAGATTCCAACCCTACTGCCATTTGATTGCCACCACCAAGTTCCTCTCCTCTCCATCGAGGTCCAGCTAGCAGCATCCCTTGTCAAGCCACTCAGCACAGGGGAGCATTGAGATGCATGTTTCATTATCAGGCTGAGGCCGAAGGCCTAGTCTGTCATTTCCCAGCCGACCTGTTGCATATTGCCCCGCGCACCCTCGGAGGTGCATCCAACAAACCAATATCGCCAAGTTCAGCTCCGACGGCGGAAAATAGGCCTATAGCAAGGGCCACATCCGAGGCTTGTTGCATTTCTGGCAATAAAGCTCTCAGATCATCTTTTGACTCTTCTTCAATTGCTTCTGCAGAGAAATCGAGCAGACTAACAAATGGAAGAGCAACCGGACTTGGCTATCTCTGTGGACCTTGGTACGACCTTTACGGGTGAGTAGCAGTCCAGCAAATACCAGATATAAACTGATCTGTCCTAGGTGTTGCCTGGATGAGGCATGGAATCCCTATTCAGGTAGTCAACGACTGGCCGGGGAGCGACGACAGAGGTGATCGAAAAGTCCCCACGACAATCGTATACAACGCCGATGGAAGCATCTCATCTTGGGGGTTCATGTGTGCTGATGATGACCACGACACGACCAAGACACGTCGGGACTTCTTCAAGATCTTTCTAGATCCAGAGACCCTCGACGCAGCACAGCATCAGGGCCTAAGCAATGTCCCGCAAAGCACTGCCCAGGCTCGCCAATTCGTGACAGATTATCTGAAGCAGATATATGCGCATATCAAAGATAGCATAGAAATGCGCATGGGCATAAAACATGTCGGTGGATGGGACTCCATGGCCGTCCTATTCCTCTTCAGTGCGCCCACGACATGGACGAGTATGGCTATCATCAACACCTTCAAAGGCGCAATCCATGATGCTGGATTCGGAACCGGGGGCCCAAAACACTCAGCATTGGTTGATCTCACAGAGTCCGAGGCTGCAGCCGTGGCAACTCTCAAGACTGGAGCTATAAGCCTCAAGGAAAACAGCGTGTTTCTGACCGTGGATGCAGGAGGTGGCACAACAGACCTCGCTCTGATGCGAGCCACTTCCACAAACTCGAGCTTTCCACAGCTTTCTCAAGTCGCTGCCGTCAGCGGTGTAGGTGTTGGCTCCTCACTTATTGATCGCGCTTTCGCAAGACTTGTCTCACAAAGAATGGCCGCGAATCCCGACTTCAAGCTTCCGGCTGACTTTGCCGCACGCATGGCTCGAAGCCAAGGATTCAAGAGCGTCAAGCACAAGTTTGGCGAAAAGGTATACATGCAGCCAGTATACAAAATTATGATGGAGGGTGTAGGATACGATGTGAGCCACGAAGGCCTCGGAGTTCAAGATGGACGCATGCTTTTTACCAAGTCAGTTACTGTCCCACTACTAAAGATGTGTTTTCCATGTCGACTTACCAGGTGTGATTGATACGCTGCAGGCAAGACATTCAAGCTCTCTTCGATGTCCATATCGAAGCAATCATGGCCCGGATTCACAAGCGACTTGACTGGTTGACCGAAAAGGGCCTTTCAAAACAAGTGGTAAGTCGCTCCGATATGAAGCTCGACCGAAGCTCATTGCGTATACAGGAGTATGTGATTCTGTCCGGTGGTCTGGGTAGTTCAGCCTACGTCCGTGAGGTTCTCCAAGAACACTTGACCAAGCTACAACATCCAAATGCCCGAAATATCCTTGTTATACCCTCCCAAGACCCGCAACTTGTTGTTGCTCGTGGGGTTCTCGAGAACAAGCGACAGAGGATGGAGTCGGGGAATAAATCCGTGCTCAGCACTTGGATTGCTCGAGCGAGCTACGGCGTAATCGTCCAGGAGGTCTATATGCCTGCACGGCACTTCGATGAAGAAGTCCGACAAGATCCGTGGGACCCAACTGTGAAGTGGGCGACTAATCAGATCCAATGGTTGATCAAAAAGGTATGCTTCAGGCCGTTCTTTTTGCTCATAGACTGGGTTGACAAAAGACCACAGGGAGATACCGTGGACCCGGACTCTCCGTTGGTCAAACGATTTGAAATCAGGCTGAAAGATGGAGACACTACACGCGCATGGGACGCAGAAATTGTAGTGTCAAACAACGAGGCCGAATGGCTTCCTCGAAGCCTAAAACAAGCCGGCGTTATGAGACTTTGTTCTGTAAAGAGCAACCTCGCTGGCATCGAACAACACCAGCTCGTCCTCAAAGAAAAGCGAGGAACTTGTTTCCGGCGTGGACACAAGTTCTACATTTGTAGGTTCGATATTCGAGTTATTGTTGCTCCAGCAGACCTGAGATTTGAGCTCTGGTTTGGGGGGACGAAATTCTCTGGCAATCACCAGCCTATCTCAGTCCAATGGGATGCAGCTAAAGGGTAAGAGACCAGGTAACGAGGATGGAACAAAGTGAGTGGCCTCACTATAGACCACGAAACGCTCAGGAGATACCCAGGCTGCAGATGAAATATGTATGTACATTGATAGATCCTCAGATGACTAGCGCCTTATAATCATACACTATCCTGACCAGCCTCCAAAAAACGCCTTTGTCATGACTTCGAGTTGCCCGATAATGAAATAGCTTTGCCTCTCTTCTTCCTCCTTTTCAAAACTTCAACATCCTTTGAGCAAGCTCTTGGTATACTGACTTGTAAACACGCGCTGAAATTACTTTCATGTTGACCTCTTGAAAGGATGTGCTTCCGTGTTGAGAACCCATTCGTCAAGGCTTATGACGTTAGGCTCTGAAAAGAGAAGATAGTAGTACTTGAGAGTCTCAGAAATCCAGAAGCTCTCCATCTCGTCCTTCAGATTATTCTCTGTACCCATCACATCTTCGATGGCGCTGTTGGCGAATTCGGTGCGAGTAGCAGCAATTGTAGCCTGGAACATCTTCCAACCCTTGTCCATCCAGGTAGTATCGCCAGTAATGCGATACATGTACCAAACAGATTCAATCGCCTCAGGTCTGTAACTTTATGTTAGGAGAGGCAATAAAAGCATTACAAATGCAAACCTACCGAAGGATGTAATTCCGATTAATTATATCGGTGTAGCCTGGAGGTAATTTTTCTCTTTGAATCCTCGACTTGACGTACTCCTCGTGCGTCACGGGCCTCTCCAGAGGTATATCATCAGAACCAGCAACTTGTTCTGCGTTTCTGACGGCATCAAAGCTGTCTACGGTGACAGGCTTCGGCGCGATGGTGTTTTCCGTTGTATCTTGGACAGCAGCGGGTTTGTTTTCTAGCTCGACTGGGGCAGGTTTGGCTTTCTCCGAATCAGTCTTGCCCGAATCAGCCTTTTCTGCTTTGGTCTTTTCAGACCCGTCCTTGTTCAGTCCAATTTTCTGCTTGAGCGAATCGGGGAGCGTTGATCCAAACTCCGAGTCGTCCTCTTCCATACTCCTATCCAGCTCAGGCATCGGTATTCCTGCCCGCCTGACCACCTTTGGCGGATTAACAACAGGCTCTGGTCCCTTGCTTGAATCATCGGGCTTGTTATGCTGGGCAGCGGCGGGAGCAGCTCCTTCTGCGAGCTTCCTCTGGGCCTCGCCGTCTGACCATTTCCGAAACTCACTATCGCGCCATTCTCTGTTAGGGTCGAGATCCTCATACCAACTCTCTTCACTGAAAGCACACTTTTCCAGGGCAGGGCAGGCGACCAGGTGGGCATATTCAGGCATTATACCAGTAACCGTTGACTGATATGCCCACACGCAACCATCAGTGAGCTTTTTGGCCTTGTCAATATCCCCATCACGACCAAAGATCTTACCGCCTAGTCCATACATGCCTCCAACGAAGCATGCGAGATGAGCCATGTCGTAGGTCTTTAACCATTCTGAGTCACCCCGGCTAGAAGTCGTCAACTTTCCTGTGAAGAACACATCCCAGCCGTCGTCTTTGATCATAGGTCGATAAAGCAGCCATTCATTAATCGCGTCGATGGTGTTCTCATAGAGCGGGCGATACTTGGGTTCCAGACCATTCAAGAGCAAATATTGCTAATTTTACGTCAGACAAAATTATCATGAAGAATGATGACGGAGCAACATACCTTGGGGAAATACTCGTAGGCTGAATCTTGGGCACCTCCCATATGGTAATGTCCGTAGTTAGGGCTACTGGAAACAAGACCCTGAGGCTTGCAATCCCAGTCTGCCGAAGATCCATCTGCAGCAAGAGGGGGCGCCTGTTGCGGCCCAGATCGAGCCGGTGTCTGGTCACCCGCTTTAGTTGCCTCATCGGTATCTACAGGAACATCGCGGCGTTGGAGCTTATCCTCCCAACGACTATCAGCCTGAGGGAGCTGTGCGGGAGAGGCTAAATCTCCGCCCAGTTTCGTGGGATCAAATCCTTCGGGTTCCCTAGTCAGGTCGGCAGAATTGACTTGCTCCCGGGCCTCTTGGCTGAGGCTTTCAGTCCGAGTGGTAGCGGTCCTATTACATCCAGAGGCATCGATGCGTTCGGGGAAAAGTCCTGGAATATCAGTACCCGCTGCTTGCATCTCAATCAAGGCGTCGGTGATACGGTCAATAGCATCATAGTATTTGTTGGTACCCGTCAATTGAGCGAGGCGAGTGAACTCCATAGACAGAGTTCCAAGCTCGGCGATTCCAACAGTGCTCGCTCGGTGGGGTTGAGAAGCATAAGGCTCATGCCATCGATAATATAATAGGGGCATGCGGTTAGGTGTATCAAAAACGCCCATAAGGATCTCCGCAAGTTCGACGGCCTTATCCAGCAGAATCTTATACTGGCCAGAGGATCCACCACTAACATCGTACGCAGCGATAAGGCCACCCAAGTAACGAATGGTAGTTTCAAAAACGGGAATGTCGTTACGGTCGGAGTAAGTGAAGTCGACATTGGCGACAGCCTTGGCGGCTTCATCAAACTCCTCCTTCATACCAGCGATCCAAAGAGTATCAAGCGAATCGATGAGTGTCGCGCCCCAGCCACAAAAAGTGTCGCGATACTTCATAGAAGCAGGCTTGAGTTCATCATGTGGGAATGCAAATTTGCGATAACCAGTCCAGGCCCGTTCAATCTCTGCCTTGACACGTTTCAGTCGATCCAACCGAGTGGTACTTGTCTGTACGTCTTCGGGTTGGAAGTCGAACTGGATTCTGTTGATACTGGGAGCTGTGCCGGTTGGGACTGGTCTGATTGACTCAGGGGGAATAGGGAAGTTCTCCTTGGGCTTGGTCCAGTGAACTTTGGATCCATCAACGTTGACATCAGGAATATCAGGGTTGTCGGCCTGCTTAGGAGGGTCCTTGAAGTGAACATCGGGAATCTGTGGTGTGCTTTGGTCGGCCGGCTGCTTGTGCTCCTCCTTCCTGTCGTCTGGCAGCGCAGCGTCCCCAACAGAGATGGGTTTATCGACGGCAGGCTTCTCTTCTGCCGGTGTGTCGACTTTCTCTGCAACCTTCTCTGGTACAGTTGGTCCATCTTGGGGCACAGCTGGTTTGGGTTTATTGGCAGCGTTGGAACCCTGCTCGGAATCGGGAAGCTGGACGGGCGGCGGTACGACAGGCGGTTCAAAAGCTTCTTTGGAGCCCTGTACTGGGTCAGAAGCTGGCTGGCTCGGTTGCTTCACCGTTTCGAAGTGAGGAGCCTGTGACCATGAATTTTGCATGAATCGGTACAGCAGGAAGACCATAGCCACAGCGACTATGGCGTAAAATCGTCCACGCCGACGAAGTGGAAGCATTGCGACGGATCGTTGCTCGCCGAGGCGAGGCTTTTGGGTGGTCGATTAAGGCTTGGATAGAAGATTCAGTTCAGACTGCGCCCTGCTATAAGGTGACGCGATGTTTCGCTAGAGGGGTCGCTTGATCTATGTCGTCAAAGACTGTGGTGTCGCCTACGGTACTGAGCGCAGCAGCATTCCGTTTAGTACCAGACCAACTTGAACTGGCTTTCTTGTGCCTCCTTCTTCGTGTCGGGTTGGCCAAAAGAAGCAAATAAGTCAAACTCCGACAAGAAAACGACGCAAAAGAGATGCAGATGGACAAGACAAACACGATAGCGAACGTTAGAGGGTGTCGGGGGACAAAGACAAGAAAGGACCCGACAGTCTCAAAGTGAGAGCTCAGTAGCAGTGGAGAGGAAGGAGCCCGCCCTCCACCGACTGACCAGGAGAGACCACATTTTAGTGGCATTGGTTGGCCAAAATGAGGTAACGTCAGGGGCTTTATGGAGCCTAGCGTATGCCCCTGGTGCTAACTTTAGCATCATCGCAGGGTCTTCCCGTTGCATTCCTGCAAGTTTAAAAAGGCTCATTAATGAACTCGTGGCGGATTGATATTGATTGTGAGTACATACATGTCTATTCGCTACTATATGCAGATGTGATCTGTATTCCTGGCTTTGAAATACTGTTGCTATCAAAGAATAACTCAGTGAGCACATCCTTGGGTTTTTGTACCTCGATACTGCATCTGAAAGAGTCAAGTTCCTGATAGTAGTGAACTCGAAGCTAGGTACAGTACCTAAATGCGAAACCGACCCTTTCCATTTGCTTCCCCTCGGCCCTGAGTATTCACATGTGTTTGTTGAAATCAGGATTAGTTTGTTCGGCTGTGCTCCGTAACTCAATTGCGTTTAAACTACCGCCCAAAAGCTTCTCACACGTGCATCCATTCCCAAACTGGTCAACCTGGTCCTCGGTCTCAACGGGGCCGTTACCGCGCCGCTTAAGCTCCATCGGAGCCTCGACCTCCGATATCAGATTCGGGATGCCCACTTCTGTTTCTTATCTACCCCTCAAGAAGCTAAGATCAATTTAGGCATCAAAAATTATCTGGAGGCATTGTCGTCGTGAAGCCAACGACTAGGTTGGATATTTCACAGGAACAAAATGTAGAATACCAAGCTACGGAAGGGCTTGCATATATACCTCATGTATTCAGATGCGGCGTAAAGTTTATTGGTTTAGATCCTCCGATCTCATTACGATCTAATCAATTCCCAGCCAGGAACAGAGTTCTCCTCCATAACATAAAATGTTCCTATTGGCTGTAGGACTTGGCATGAGGCAGTATAGGGTATGCCACTGGTCTGTTCGCTTGTAGCTTCTTCTCAATAGAGGAAGCATAATGTAGTAAGACGAAACGACGAATTGGGCCTTTATTGGGGGGATGCCTAATCTGAGTTATAGGAATTTTTAGCTGTCTGAAACCGGATCCTGGTGATCCAAGTAAATGATACATCACCGATTGCAGTCTCGTATCTGCTACTCTCAAGAAAAAGTCTGGGATGGAAGTTCCAGCAATAAAGCTGTCCCAAAAATCACAATCAACCTTATAAAGAACGATTTGTAATTGAAGGTTCAGTTCGTTGTCAACGTCAAACAATCCAAGACGTTCGCTGCCGTGATGAAGCAAACCAAGGCAAAGGCGCTCATTGTAAACTGTCCCCCTTCCGCGGTGACCATCAGCATAACTAGAAGTGGACCAGGAACGCAACACATGTCGAGTATCAAGAGAAAGATATTGCAGGTATGCCAGATATTAAGCCCCTCTATATAATCATCAGCATATGAATCCGGCTTCATGATGCTCAAGAAGCAAAGAACTAGAGTAGGTATAGAAGAAGATATGAGGTTATCTCTTGCATTTCGTTCTTGTACACATGAGGCTCAATAGAGGTCTGATCTTCTAATAATTGCCCCTTTCCCCTGTGGCTTAGTTGGCTAAAGCGTCCGACTGTTATTAAGTAGACAATCGGGAGATCGGAAGTTCGAGCCTTCCCGGGGGAGACAATTTCTTCTTTTGCCTGCTAGGACTACTTATAATTAAGGCAGTAAAGAGATACTTGTAGACAAATGTTCTTTTTTTAATCATTTCTTTTTTAATATAGAAAGTTTTCAAAACTGTAATAGCTAGGTAATGCTATTATAACATAAGGTAAGACTTAAATATTAACATTTACCATTGCTACAAGTTTCATGGCTATGAAACCGCGAAGCCTGTATAGGTAGGACTCGACCTGACAGTTCTTCGAGTGCGACTCACATTCACCAGCTCTTGCCATGTAGTAGATAGAGGTCATCAAGTTTCAGAGGTCAGATAAGTCTAGGTATCATACAGATCTTCCAGCCCTCGGCCAAATACTGCTCCTCCCACCTTTCAAGTCTATGTTTTCAGGATAGGTCAAGTTTTCCATTTTAACCCTTGATCATGCTCCATCTTTCATTATGATTCTCTCCCTTTACCTCCGGGGCATGCCACGTCCGCGACCCCGCAGAGCACGCTGCGCAGCACCTGGCGGTAGCTGACCAGGAGCCTGAGGCTTAGCACTCTCCTCATTGCGGATAGTCTCGTCGACTCCAAGGATGAGGCAGCTGGCCTCGGTAGCAGCCTGGATAGCGTTGATCTTGACAAGAGCGGGCTCCCAGACAAATTGTTCCATCATGTCAGTAACGCCCTCGTTCTGGAAATCAACACCAGCCCATGTCTGACCCCTTCGGTGCGCAACACGGAGCTTGTTGAGAATATCAGTGGCATCGAAACCAGCATTGTCACAAAGCTGGCGAGGGATGATCTCAAGAGCCTTGGCAAAAGACTTGATAATAGCTTGCTGCTTGGTAGAGATGTTCTTATCAGCGAACTGGTGAAGGTATGCTGAAACTTCCATCTCAGTAGCACCACCGCCGCCGACAATGAGATGGTTTCGGATGGCACGCTTAACGATCATGATGGCATCGTGCAGCGATCGCTCAACTTCAGCAATAAACTGCTCAGCGCCTCCGCGGAGGACGAGGGTGCAAGTCTTGGCCTCGGGACAGTCCTCGAAAAAGTTGAAACGCTCACCACCTATCTGGCGCTCCTCGAACTTGCCGCAGGTACCCAGATGCTCGGGCAGAATATCGGAACATGTCGATTGAACAACAGCACCAGTGGCCTGGACAACGCGCTCCATATCATCACCAGCCACACGACCAGCACAGAAGACATCTCGATCAGCGAAAAATTGTGTGGCCAGGTCACCGATGGGCAGCTTGCTGAGCACAACCTTGGCACCAGTCTTGTAGACTGCCTCAAGCTTCTTGTAGATAATCTGCCACTCCGCATCGACGATTGCCTGGTACTCGGAAACCTGCTCAACACGGACCTCGGCGTTGTCCTTCTCGGCCTTGAGCTCCAGCTCGACGTTCAAGCACACGATCTTGGGTTGCTCGAAAGATTTTGGTTGTTGTTCGAAACCGGCATAGGAAAAGGTCTTCTTAAAGGCGACACCGTTAACGAAGAGGGAGTCGGTCAGGGAACCACCAGGGATCTTCTTGATGCCGATGAGCTTCTCGTTGAGGTCGTCCTGGTCAAGGGACAAGACGGCATCGACAACCACTAAAATCAGTTAGCTCGATGACCAAGGCATATGCATGTTGGGTATTTGCGTACTCTTGGTGAAGAATGTAGTATTTCTCTTGATCAGCTTGCTTGTCATGGCAGTAGAAGCCAGCTTGATAAGAGTATCACGGCGGTTGCCCTCGTTTGTGCTAACAGCAACCTCCTTGATCTTGTTGACAGCCATCTGAGATGCCCTCCTCAGACCCTTAATGATAATCTGAGAGCTAACACCCTGCTCAACGTGTTCCTTGACCTCCTTCAGGATCTCGCCGGCAAGGACAACGACTGATGTGGTTCCATCACCGACTTCGGCATCTTGCGATCGAGCAATATCGACGAGAATTCTTGCGGCGGGGTGGACGATGTCGAGAAGCTTTGACCAGTTAGCAAAGAACTGGAAGTGAATGGGCATCTTATCGAGCGCTTCGAACCTTCATCACGGTGGCGCCGTCGTTGGTGATAGTTTGTCGGCCATTCTCATCAACCATCAAAAGGTCACCGCCGTAAGGACCTAGAGTGGACTTGATTGTAGCCTGGACGGCGAGGCAGGCATTGATGTTGGAGATGATCTGTCCCTTGCCCTGGGAAGTATCGGTTCCTATAGGAAGGCGCTAAAGTCAGTTATCCATTGCGATCATATTTGTTGCCGTTGCGTCGTGTTGATATCGTCTTCTTTTGGAGATGCCCCCTAAGAATTCGAGGGGTGAAGCGGGCTGGCGGTGGGGTAAAACGGACCTTCCTTGAGGACGATAATCGTCGGCGTTTGGCCTCCGAAGGACATGTTGACGGTGATTGATTGACCCGAATCTAAATGGCAGAGATTACAGCCGTGTAAAAAGTATGTACAGGCTTAAGTTTCGCTCCGTCGTCGGTTGGTGGGGGGAGGGAAACACGTTGGCGGGTTCAAAGTGGGAGGAGCTTGTGATGAGTGGAAGCTTCCAAAAAAATGTGGCAGCCTTCCACTTTCTCGTTTCTCATCATGCCTTGCCCCAGTCGTGCACGGGCCATTTCATATAGGAGTTGAGGGTCTTGTCTCGACCAATCAGGTTATTACTCTTAAGTCGACAACCACCTCAGCTTCGTATCAGCTCGTAACTGACAACTTCCAAGTATGGTACTGAAACATATAAACTAGAGTGTCAATTACACAGGGCTCGCATCGTCTCCTATCCTCCCATATCTAGGCCATCTGACAAGGCTTGAGTTGCAAACCACGGTTTCTACCCAAACTCCACTCCTGGCATAAACTAACAAAAATATATCCACAAAGGACAAAAATAATACCAGGTTTTAAACGAAACTCCCCCGGGAAGGCTCGAACTTCCGATCTCCCGATTGTCAGTTAATAACAGTCGGACGCTTTAGCCAACTAAGCCACAGGGGAGAAGCTGATTGGTTGAGCAGGCACCTCCGTGATGGGATCTAAGCTGGTCTGACTTGGGATAGACACGCGAGACGCCTTGTTACTTACCTATTTGTTCATTCTTATGATCAAAAGCCGCCGAGAATATGTTTTCTGTAGGTATACTTGCCAAGATTCTTAGCTAAAGGAGAGCAGTGATAGTTTCAATGATGGTGTCTGGACGTATCAAGGGAACAGTGAAGAGTCGAGATCAATAGTCACAAACCGAATCTTAGTATTCACATGGGAAACGCAAGCTCATGCTCATTGATAGAGAAATGTAATTATATCCAGGAGCGCCCGCTTCATGCTTCAAATCAATAGGACAGCATCACAAAGTCACCTCTGACTACCCCCCTGGCCCTTCAAAGCCAACATCATACAGACCCCTTTCCTTATGGACAAGCCCGTGATTGTCTGCGCCAACACCGACACCCACGCCTATGCCGCCCATACCATCCATACCATTCGTCCCGTCCATCAAATTGTCATCGTCTTGATGTTCTATCAACATCTCCAAATCTCTGTCCACAACGTCAGGACCAACATCTTCAGTAGCATTGAGCAATGCTTGGAAGTCAGCGGGCGAATGATATTGATCAAAGGGGCCAAGGTCATGAGAAGCTTCGTTGATGATCTGCGGGTCGATCGGTTGGTATACATTGTGATCATGTGGGTGGTGGCCAGTGGGAGGGTCTTCTAGCATGGGACTGTGTGAGTGAAGCGTATGTTCCATTGAGCTGCCTTGAAGAGCGTGAGGAGGCGCAATGAGAGAGATATCGGCTGGGTTAGCATAGGGACTTGGTGAATGATCGTGATCTGGACTCTGGTGGGAAATTGCCGGCATCATGTTGTGCTCTTGCAGTGGTAACATTTGGGCAGGGGGAGGACTCGTCGGCTGCGCATGATGGTCACCTGTGTTTGCACCACCTCTCCTCCCTCCCGCATGATTATTCGAGCAGGCTGCCTTTCTCGCACCGCCAGGGTTAGGTGTCTTGCCTAGCTCTTTGCACTCCACACAACTGCGAATCACATCGCTGACTGTTTCTTTGATACGGCTCCAGTGGTACTTCTCTGCAATAGTAGCGGTAGTTTTGTTGATACCCCCGTGCTGCTGAACATGAACTTGACGAGCAACATCGAACTGACGGGCGGGATCGGATATAACCTCCTTATCCTTGAGCATGAGCTTGTCTCCGTCGAGGAGCTTATAATGCGTCGCTGCGCTGCGGAGCCTGCTTTTCTCAGCGCGGTCAGCGCCGTTCGGGTACTCGCCGTACTTGAGGTAGAACTTGATCTTGTCGAAACGCTCTTCACTCACGAGTTCCTCGCTTTCGCGCGGTGACAAATCCCGCCCATAAATGATGGCATCAATCAGCTGGTTGGGATAGCTGCGAAGGTTTCCACAACCCTTGACTCGACCGATGCGCTTGAAGCCGAGCGCATCCCAGATACGGCATGATGCAACGTTTGTCTCGTACACCAGGTTGAAGACGCTATACGTATAACCCAACTTAGGTGCCCAGTCAAGGTACGCCTCACCCATGAGACGACCGACACCGCGGTTACGCGAGGCATCGGTGACAAGGAACCCGGCGTTGCACACATGGCTGCTGCGGCCGGGATAGTTAGGCTTGATATAGAAGCTGCCGAGACATTCCCGGGACCAATCTTTGCCTTCTACAACATCCTCAGCACGTTCAACATCTCCAAGGAGCATGATGGCGCCAAAGTTCTGGAACCAGTAGGAACCGAACTTGTCGGCGGCGAAGGGATCCATCATGGGATATGTATCGCCGCCTTCAATTTCCTTGTTGATCTGATCACATAAGTAGGCGATCAGCGACTCAGGAACCTGATGTTTCGAGGAAAACGGAACAATAGTGGCCACGGTCTGGCGATCACGGAGCGTGACCTGCCTAGGGGTCATTTCGGCCGGAAGCCCGGGGTTGTTCGGATCCGGATACGGAGGCTGACCGGAGACTCGGTAGATAGTGGGGCTCGCCGGATCGTCCAGCATGGCCGGCATTTTGCTGGATGAAACCCTTATGCGGGGTTTGACGTGTAGAAGAGGGAAGAAACACAAGAATAATTTAATTGGAGGACAAGCTTTGATCCCTATTAACCGGATTGTTAGCCTTATAATTCTTGTCACCTACGAATCTATCTTCGCAATCTCAGGGTGATGTCGTCTTACACCAAACAAACACCCTCAAGACTGAAAAGTGCAGAAGGAGAGAAAAAGTATAAAGTGGTGCATACCAATTCAAGTGTCAGGAAAGGCCGAGACAGTTTAATAAGAACAGCTCGGCTCAAAAGCTAAACTATTATGGGAGGCTCCTATGTTGTGGAGTGCTCTCCCAAATCCCGATTTCGCACCGAAATCTCTATCAAGATCTCTCGAGTTCCAGGCGGACCGTACTGAAATCCACTACTGTAGGTGTGCCGTGGCCTGTAAAAACTGCCTGGCTGGCGTTTCAATGCACTGTTGGGTGGGTGGTGGCCTGGATCCTTGACTGAAAAGGGCGCGCCTTAGACAGTCCGGGGGCCTCCACAGGGAACTACCTAAGGTAATAAACAGCGACTGGAGACGCTGTAGGGCTCAGTTATAGCCCCAGTAGATTCAGTGCTCCGCTCTGTAATGAGGTGCAGCGCAGCGTGCGTAATGCTTGTATTTTTTTTTGTAGTGCTGTGATGTGATGTTCGTTGTGACTGTGCTGAAATGTTCGTTGGTGATGAGGGGAAATGCGCAGGCCCCGAAAATTTCATGGAGGCGGGGCACGCACCTGGAGAAAACAAAAGCCACTGAGAATCCAAGGTCATGTTAGGCCGTAAAACAAGCCGGGTCAATTGTTTATCCGTAGTTATCGCCGTGATCGGCCTCGATACTTATGATGCAAATGAGAGCAGTTTGATACCTTATACTTGATACATAACAATACATTTTTATATATTCATTCCAGCTTACATCGCTTTCATGCTCTATCCCTCTCGCAGGCTATCATACATTTCAATACTGTACACAGCTTTTCTACTGCTTGCCGCTCTTGATATCGGCCTCGATCGCCTCCGCCGCACTCTTCAGTCCTGACAACTGATCCTCGATGCTCGCTAGCCTAGAATCCTGTGCTGATTTGGTAGGGCTAACCTCAGACTGAACGTCGGCTACTACCTCTGGTGCAGCGGGTTGCTCGGGAGCTGAGGTGGCTGCGTCGGAGGTGATAGGCTGTTCTGGCGATGAGATGTTGGACTCAGCCTGAGCCTCAACCACGACTTCAGAAGCAGCAGCCTGTATAGAAGACTCAGGGCCAGAGCTAGCGTGTTCCTCAGGCAATGAAGAAAGCGCTTCAGCGGCAGCCTCCTTTGCAGCTCCCAGGGCAGCCTGTCCCATCATGTCCACCATCTCGCTCTCAGTAACCTCAAGCTCGTCTCCGTAGAGACCCTCTCGTAAAATCTTCTGTTCCTCCTCATTGAATCCCTCGAGGTTGTGTTGCATCTGTCCCATTACATTCTTGCGTTCAGCAATAGCGGCCTTCTTTTCGCGGTTCATGTGCTGTACGATATCAGGAGAATTTTCCCATGTCGCCATGTTATTCTTCTTAGCATCTGCCATACGTCGCTGTTGGCCTCTTTGGCCAGCTCGACCTAGGACACCACCAACAACAGCCATCGCTCGTAGACTACCCATGCATCAGTAACAGAAATGCGTAAAGTTGGTGGAAGTCCTTACCTGTCATCGTTCGCAGGAATGGTATATGTCACCCATGATGGGTCTACGTTGGTATCAATAACGCCAATCGTAGGAATGCTCTTAAGACCACACTCATACAGAAGAGTATAGTTCTCAAGGGGGTTTAAGCAAACAACCAGATCAGGCATCAGCGGCCGAGCCGAACCTCTGTAGGCCTCGAAGCCGGGGAGTTCCTGGTCCTTGTGGTCCACAACCTTTGTTCCGGCCATCTTCAGAATAACATCACGATTGGTGATAGCTCCAGGGGTCCACTTGGTGAACAAATGACAGGCACCAGCCATCTCAGCAGCCTGGGTGACAATCTCCATCTGACCCTTTCGGTTTCCTACGAAGAGAATGAGGCCAGCCTTGTATGCTACCTCCTCCACCACACGGGCCGCACGTCGCAGGTGTGCTGCAGTCGTTTCCAGGGAGATAATGTGAACACCTTGTCGCACTCCATAGATGTACCGAGAGTTCGCGGGGTTCCAGAGCGAGGTTTTATGTCCAATATGTGTTTGTGAAGCCATCAACATCTCTAGAGTGATATCCTCAGGTCCAGGTGGGTTGTTGACAAGCTCGGTGGGAATATAGCGCTTCTCCAGTTTTGAACCGAGACTTCGTGTGTTGGCCTGAATTCTTTGCCATTCTTTATACTGCTGAGCAGGAGTCGCAGGTACCGCCGAGTTCGAGTTGGAGTGAGGTGTAGACCAAGCAGCGCCCCTGTGCTCGTGCGCCGAGTTGGTCCTGAGAGAAAGAATACCGTCTTGTACAATCCGTTGCTTCTTTCGTGCCGCTGAGACAATCTTTGGGGGCGCAACAGCGGCCTGGGTTGTCTTCCACTCTTCGGATGTAGTCTCAGTCTTTGTGGTGACCTGAGTGGACATTTGCCGGGCGAGGGACCTAGAGATGGGAAACGCCAATGTGTGGCGGCCTGAGCATGTCAGTTGGGTATTTGTATAAAGTAGAGCTCAATTGACTCACAATGCCGCACGGGGGCGTTCCTCAGGATCATGGCGACGACTTGGAGACCGTTCGGTTATCGTGGTAGTCGTTCGACTGTACCAAAATTTGGCTCTGGTTGAGGAATCGGGTGGAGGGATTTTCCGGGCCGACTAATATCCTCCAGCAACAACTCATCACAACTTTCCAAACGAACGAACAATGCTGAAACGGGCAATGAGACATATTTTACTGACAAAGAAAATTTATTGGCATTGAATTAGTCTTTCAAGGGTAATCTCTACCATAAAAAGCTACTTTCTCTTTCTAAATATCTACACTAAACAGCTCCCCCACCTCCATCTTCATCATGTCATTACAAACAGCAGATGCCGCCTTTACCGACTGGTGAGTCTGGCGATGGCAAAGACACCAATGAT
Source organism: Fusarium musae (assembly GCF_019915245.1). Taxonomy (NCBI): domain Eukaryota; kingdom Fungi; phylum Ascomycota; class Sordariomycetes; order Hypocreales; family Nectriaceae; genus Fusarium; species Fusarium musae. The sequence goes on from NC_058391.1 coordinate 1,984,636, forward strand.
AGTGACGGCCAATGTGACAATTGCGCCAGGAAGTATGAGCTCGTTCGGTACACCGGCAATAAGCTGCTCGGGGCCTTGTGCGTGTGTATGTGCCGCACGGCCCTTTCGTCTCCGTACGGGTTCATCATCCTCATCCTCATCTTCTGAATCATCCTCGTCCTCTTCGGGCCACCACTTGCGCCGCTCTCGCAGACCGGCCCCGGTTGAGACTGATGGTGTAGCAGGCGCCCCAGATACAGGTGGCTTCTCAGGATCATGGACAAATAGATCGACCTTATCATGGTGAGCTTGGCGGGCCAGAATGACAGCCTCGAGAAGGTCATGGTCGGCTGTGATAGAGATAGAGTCTCCTTCATCATCCAAAAAGCTCATTGCAAAACCTGGACCGACAATCTTGCCGTCAGACACAGGAGGCACACCACCGATGCTATCTGCCTCAGCACCAAGCTTGGAGGCAACAGCGTTGACGAAAACTTCGATGCCTTCTGTCGCAGTAACCTTGAGACGGTGCACACGGCCAGATGGAGCCTTGAATTTGAAGGGGAACGGGAGCTCTTCTGGTAATTGATGTTCGAGAACATCGGGGAGAACAGAACGTGGAGGTGACTCCATGCCAACATGAGATGCTGAGTCGCCAGGAGCGAGACTATCGTTGATACCGCGGTGCATATCAGGCGAGGTCAGGCGAGAACCCAGATTGGTGTGCTGTGCTGCACTACCCTCTCCAGACATCATGGACTCTGTCTCAGCATCGAGCGACAGCCAGAACTTATTCCACGCGGGACCCTCATCATTGGTGTTTGACATGGCGTTGATTTGGTCAAGTGTGGCATATGTTAGCTTGAGAACGTCCACCATGCCAACGATCTCACCGCCATCATTCATGACAGGGAGGTTTAGGTAGTGACCATCTAAAACCATATTAGCGGCATTTTACTAAATTTTCCTAAACAACTCACCGTGCATCTTGCGGAGAGCCGCCTGGAGGGTCATATCCATGGGTGCAAAGTCGGGGTGAGGGGTCATGACACGCACAACACTGCAGTTGGCGGGGTCAAGACCAGGTGCAATAACTCGAAGAACGACATCCTTGCTGGTGAAAATACCCGTAATAGCTCCTTGATCCTGAACAAGGACAGCGGTTGTACGGTTCTCCTTCATAAGCTGAGCAGCTTCCTTGACCGAGGTTCGCACGCTCACGGTGGTGGGGGGCACACCGTTGAGCACGGTCTCCAAAGTTGGCCCAGACATCTTGCTGCGCAGAGCTTCGACATATTGGATGATCTGCTGAGGTTGAGTCGAGCCCAGTTCAGACTGGACGCCCTCAAGCGCATCGTAAAGCTTTCTAGAGGACGAGTAGGCACGCTCTAGCTTCTCCATGGCATCGTAGAAGCACTTGGTAATATCCAACACACCCGAAATATCCTGGTTTTCGTCCATAACTGGCAAATGTCGGAAACCCTTTCGGACCATGAGATCCAAGGCATCGGTAGCACTGGTATCGGTTCGAGCGCAAAGAGGGTTCTTGGTCATAATCTCAGCGATAGTAATAGCAGAAGCTTTTGCTCCAGCTCCCACAACTCGGAACGCAAGATCCTTTGCGGTGAAAATACCAGCAATGCGATCGTCATCGTCAGTTACCAGAACACAATCCTCGCGTTTTGCGGCCATCAGCTGAGCAGCCTCGGAGACGGTGGTGCCAGGCTTGATCTGTAGGGCCTGACTGGGTTTCAATGCGAGGACAGTCCCGGGAGGAGCCTTTCGTGAATGGCGAGCCCGGCTGGTAAGGTGCTTCTTCTTGGAGAGATCATTTTCGAGCTTCTTTCGGATGGCCTATGTTGGAGATTAGTAACCTGGTATATTGGAATTTGAAGCCTTCGAGGTATATATCGCAGTCGAGGCCAATCGCAAGGGTATATCATGACGAACCTCATCACGCTTGCTCTGCTTCTGACGACTCGCGCTGACCGCAGATCCAGTCTCAGTAGGCGGTGAGGGTTCGAGGACCGGACGAGGGATGCTTGAACCACCACTGGGACTGTTGGTGAAAGGAACCGCGCCACGGCCCTGGTTGCGAGTGGGAGTTCCTCTATAAGTGTTTCCCGACATGATAGCGGTAGATGGAACGAAGACGAGACGAGGAGTCGGTCCGGCTTGTCGTCACAGCCAAAGGCAGAATACGTACGATTGCCGGCGTTATCTGTTTCGCTGTATGCAAAAGAGGGTCGGCGGCAAGGGAAATGCAGTAGAAAAAGGTGAGTCTATACCCCGGATGGAGGAAACCTAGGAAAATCAAGGATCAGCCAATAGCAGTGGGCGAGATATTCTGCAGGCTGGAGGAAATCGGGTGATTTTGTTCGAGGTGAGTGACTCTCCAAGCTCCCAGGATGTTGGTACCTCCCGCCCGCCTCTTGGGCCTGGCCCTTGTGCTTTCAGGGTTGTTGTGGTAACTCTTAGTGGTTGTTGACTCAGGAGCCCTTATTATCCAATCAGATGTTGATTGAAACTGTTTTACCGACTCAAACCGACAACGTCTTTAATAAATAAAACGAAACCATTAGGCATACATGACCGAGGGCCAGACCGAAAAGGAAAACAATAACAATTATTTCGAGTGAAATACTACTCTATATGCATGCTCTTTCCAGCAATGACCCGCATCTGATCGTATCTGACTTACATACCCTCGGGGGGCAAGAAAACACCGAACCTTGACACAGGCTGTCGAAATAAACTTAGTAAAGAGCCTCCTAAATTTAGGGTAGATTTACCTAAATATTTTTATTACTTGGGGGTAAAGTCCTGAGTTTTCTTTCCTCCCCTAGCATACATACCAGTAGTACATATAGTTCGTCAGAAGGATCCATTACGTCCCGCCAGCACATCATGGGCCCGTGCAATATATTATGTGTCGATTTTTATTCCATGCTCACCGACGAACCAGGAACCCTACTGGACATGTTAAGACTGAATGAACACTCCGTTTCCGTACAAGCAAATTGTCTTCTCTTCTCTTGGGCAGATCCCAGAGACCATACATATCAAAACCCATCCTTCGCTGACAGCAGATATCCGACCATAGTATCGTAGTCCCACATCTCAAGCATCCTTCCTAACTTCGGTTCCTTCACTCCGAGCCGCGGAGTCGACGGCCAATAATTGACGCCACTGAATTGTCCTTCTTCTTGGGGAATTTCTTGTACATCATTTCGAGAAAAGCGGCCATGTTCTCCGAGCCTCCAATGTAGTCGAGTGTGTCCTCGATTGCTCTCTTCCACTCAAGATTGAAGTTTCCTTTCACAGCACCCTCCAGTAATTCTGTCACGACGACAGCCATTTCCATGCCGCCAACACAGGTGTTGCCGAAATCATCTTCAATGGGCACGCGGCTACCACTCATGCCTCGGAGAGTCGCTGGTTTGGCGGAGTCATACAGTTGAAGAGTTGAGAACGGAACGAGGGATGTTTCTTCAGCTATTCCGATCTCTTGGGTGATCTCGGTAGTCGAGGAAGTTGACTGGTCCTCCGTGTCTGTGCTGGAAACTGTTTGTTCACTGGGGAGAGTCTGCTCCTCAACGTCTGGTTCAAGGACGACCATGCGGGGGCCGGGGTATGTCTGAATGAACTTGAGCGGAAAGTATACACCCGCCCAGGGCGCACTGTTACCAGACTCCGGATTGTAGCCTTGGGCCCGAGCAAGGGATCGACAGAATTCCAGATTCTTGCAGTTCAAGAGGTTCTCACGTTCGTCTTGGGTGAGATCGAAAGCATCCTCGTTGCCATACAGCTGTAGTGCGCGTAGATATCCAGTATAGGGGACAGTTTGCACGACGAAGGGGCTTTTGAGGCGTTGGAGAAATGAAGTCTCATAGATGTTGTCACGCTGGCGCTCTATAGTTTCGCATTTGTCGAACACAATGACACCGGAGTTCTTGGCGGTTGTCAGCGAGTCTGCGGCCATGGTTGAGTGAATGAGTGGCTGTGCTTGGTTCAATCAAGGAGAAGATGGGAGATGAGAATGTTTAAACTGACTTTGGAAGAAAGAAGTTGAGAAAAGTCAGGGAGAAGAAGTTCTAAAAAGGAAGTAACTTTGATGGTTACTTGACTTGAGGGCAGGTGCCTAGGTAATCTTGCACTGGCAGCTATTGCCAACTGCCAACTGCCAACTGCCAACTGCCAACTGCCAACTGCCAAGGTGCCTGCTCGCTCCTGCCCAAGTTTGTAAATGCACAAACACTTGCCCAGTTCTTTTTCTCAGGAGTGATTCTCAGCATCAACATCGTACCTGCCTACATTACGCTTTTGTTAAGGAAGGTGCAATTGGATTCAGGGCAAATAGCATGGTAAGGCACTTAATATTAGGTACCTTACCTACTTAAGGTATACCTACCTTACCTACCTACCTAGGTAGTTACCAAAGGTACTAGGTAGGTCTAGCAGTAGGTCCTTTTATATAATCTGAGTACTAAGGTAAGGTACTTTAGTGCTCTATTTGTAAGAGTTAGAATATCGTGCTCTTGCTTTCACTTTTCAACCTGCTACAGTTGAAACGGCCAGCTATGAGAAGAGAGAAACAATCATCAGTATCATTAGTTGCGATCCTTGCAGTGTTAAGTGCATCATTTATTAACTAGAATTTGATACATATCTAGAAGTTCTTGTATTGGATAATGGTGTAATCCCATGAACTACCTAGGAGACTTGTTGTAATATTTATTTTTCTATGATTGTCTACGCCAATAGATGTATGAAGATCTCAGCAGACCAATACCTTGCCTTCTTCGTTGGTGTTGAGCGGGTGCTCACCCAAACGATTGTATGAGTCTATTTCAATACATCGGCGCCGGCTGGTATCCGCTGGCGGAAGTGGTGATAAACGGTGACGGCCCCTTGTGGGGCCGACTATCCCAGCCACGACCTTAACCTGGACAGGCTCGGGTCAATGAATGAGGAACTCTATAATAATGAGCTTATATCTCATAATATTCATTCTTGAATCTGTATTCACGGGAAAGCGGCCACCAGTTACCGAGTGTTTTGGATCCCGACCTCTGGGAATTACTATCTACATTTACAAACAACTACCCTTCATTACTGTGTTGAAAGCCGCAGTGAAAAACAGAAGCAAGGGTCTATAGTTTGGATCAAGATACACCTTTTATTTACACGATGGTAGTTTCCTGGAGACTTTTTTATGAACAGTGTCAACATTGGCATGGCTACTGACGCCCAGTTTGTTCATGGAGAATGATACTGCTTTGTTGTTTGATCTCCTGGTTATAGGCCGATGCATATGGTGTTGAAAAAAACGCCATCTTTGGGGCAAAAGTGTCGATTAGATGTCCTGTAAACGTCGAACACAACAAAGTTTAAGTTTCAACGGTGATTGCCTCTTCGGCGGGAGAGCTTTGTTTACGATGACGACTGAACGAAGAAGCGACTGCAAATTTCGACAAAACGTAGAACTTGTCTCAAATAAAAAAAGAACCAAGGACTGCCTTTGGATAGACCATGGATTAATCCATTGGCGGTGAGGCTTCTAGATCGTATTGCATCAAAGAGTCACAGGATCTCGGTCAATGATAGGGAATGGTGAGATTCCAAGGCAATGAATGCCTTGTGCTGAAGAACGCCTCCCGTCGGAAGCGAAGGAACTTAATAGCTGAATATGCAGTCATGGACTGGGGAACCTAGGCAACGTCGCCTTCGACGAGTTCAGTTCAAGGTGATGGTGACACAGGATATCGCCATCTATTGTTTGGCTGGAATGCAGTTACAAGCTGGAGGCCTTTGAGCGTTTGTATGTCCAATGGCGCAGAGGCACTTGGTATGGACGATGAGCCAGGCTCTCTCATTTCCAGGTTGTTTGAGACAACCTCACTTTTTTGTTGATCGTGTTGATCCTGAAACGAGACGTCATCTGCGTCAGCTGCAGGGGGTTGTGGTTTACAGCTGCCATTGACCGAGACATATGCTGGAATCCTAGGTTGTTATGGTAGCAACAGGGAATAAGGCAATGATGCTATTCCCATGCGGCAACTCGAATTGCTTGAGCTGCGTCTTTTGGCTGTGGCTTTTGAACTGCAAAGTACCTAGTTAGTTATCAATGTTTATTATGGGAGTTGGCTTGTGAGAATGCGAGTTGTCAAGTACATACAGGTGATGAGATCACTTTGGGTGGTGCTGTCAGTGGTCAATTCTCGGCTAGAATCTTATCATGATGAGGAAGTGGGATGTGTCCCGCGAATAAACATGGTTCTATGGTGTAATGAACCATCGGTCGCCAGGTCACGTCTCAGAAGTTGGCTGGCACACTCTTTTAGTAGCTCTAGCCGCCAAGGTGTGCCAGGGTAACCGGCTGAGCATGGGTGAAGCTGGATTTAGTGGTTTGATTCTGGTTGCCCCTGGTGATTGTTTACTTTTAGCTCGATCTCACTATCAACCCCAAAGATCCAAGTTATCCACACTGCTGCTCTTGTTGCATCTAGCACCAAAGCTACTCCATTCTCACATCTATCCATCCATACATACATACAGAACAAGATCAATCAGAGCTTGTACATCAATTGCATCTATCTCATCTCTAGGGAGAGCTCAAACACAGACAAAAAAGAGCACTTCCACAAACCAGTATCATTGCCTTACAGGCATAACCACATTTGAACTTATATCGCAAAGTCGACCTCGACTGAGAACGACAACAACGTTCCACTAGCCCGGCGCTCTGTGCTTGCGCTGCGTGAGGTAAAGAACATGAAGTTCAGTCAAGGATTCGAGAAGTTGACTGACATATCAAACAGTTTCGGACCTATAGGTTCCCATCGACAATATCGACCGACGACAATTCCCTTCCGGACTCCCCTTGCGACATTATGCTGTCCAATCCAACAGGACTTCACGCCCGGCAAAAGCAGCACCGGCGTCAAAACTCGACACCATCTGCTTTTGAGGGCGCCAAGATCCCTAATCTGCCAACTACACAACGACAAACCGCACACCGACGCGGCCTCAGCCTGGATGTTCGACGACAACAGAACCAGAACATCAACTCAGCAGCAACAAGGCAGAACTACATGGTAAGTACGAATACTAACAACACAGGATTAGCCAATATTTCTACGCGGCAAGTTCTGCGAGAAGCGCAGCAGCAACGCATTCAAGCACGCCCGGGCACACAGAACCCTTACGCCAACCTGGCCCCAAGTGGAAGTGAGAACTATCTCATGTCCCCTCATGGAACTCCTCAGACACAACGATTCGACCCGTCCTGCTTTGACCCCAACTCACTCCCCTTTGACCCTTACACTACTGATCTTAACGTGATGATGGGCAAGGGCCAACAGGCTGCATACGGTGACAATATGTCGGGAGGTAAGGAATTTGATATCTTTAACAATGACAGTGCACTTTCTACTCCAACGTTCATCAACTTTCCTTCTGAGGGTTCCTCCGCTCAGGGTTGGTCCTCTGAAGGTGACACCTCCAGTACAAGGAGAACCTCAAGAAGGATAAGTGGTGGCATTATGGACCGCGTTAACAAGTTTGAGACCTTGGACTCAACGACAAGACCCGCTACGCCTCCTAACCAGAACCAGAACCAGAACCAGAACACACAAAGTCAGTCGCTCAGCTGGACAATGACAATGCCTGAGACGGCTAACCTTGAGCAAGGTTACTTCCCCCCTACGCCAATTGAGACTCCCCAAGACCGATTGGTCAAGGATGAGGGCATGTCAAGTCGGTTCGCTGATGGCTATGATGAGTCTTTGGAAGAGACGATCAAGCCCGTGAGGAACCGTGGAGGTAACCGAAGGGCCCAGACCATCTTCCAAGACATCAGACAACATTCTGAGCAAGTGATGTCTAGCCCTGCTCGGTCAAATACTCTTCCTGAGTCATCCTTCAATGGACTGCCAATGTCGACACCTGACTACATGAGCATGAACAGCTTCAACAACGAGTTCATGAAGATCGAGAGCGACTTTGGCCGGGATGACATCCACGGTCTCAACCATCAACTACCACAACAAGCCACTCCCAACACTCCACAAATGACACAGTACATGGGCTCCTTTGATAACAAGCCTGAACTCCAATCCTATGCCATGGGTCCTCAATCTGTCTCTGGAACTCCCTCTCAGACACCTTCTCGTCGTCACTCTCCCCACCGCCGCACCGAGTCAGTTGCTAGCATCGCAAGCGCTGCCAGCATCGCCAGCATCAACATCGAGGAGACCAAGACAGAGACCGGAGTCACTCAGGATGAGATCGCCCAGTTCATCAGTGGCCCAGACGCCAGCGACGGCAAGTGGACATGTACATATGAAGATTGTGGCAAGAAGTTCGGCCGCAAGGAGAACATCAAGTCACATGTTCAGACGCATCTCAATGACCGACAATACCAGTGTCCCACTTGCAAGAAGTGCTTTGTTCGACAGCACGATCTCAAGCGACACGCCAAAATCCATACTGGAATCAAGCCCTACCCTTGCGAATGTGGCAACAGCTTTGCTCGCCACGATGCTCTTACTCGACACCGCCAACGAGGCATGTGCATCGGTGCATTTGACAACGTCGTGCGCAAGGTTGTCAAGCGAGGCAGACCGCCCAAGAAGAGCCGCCCTGATATCGAGACTCGCATGGAGAAGTCGGCACGAACCCGCAAGAAGAACATGTCTGTCAGCTCAATGTCATCATTCTCTGCTTGTTCTGACAGCTCAGCTGTCAACTCACCAGAACAGTTTATGCTTGATGAAATGATGGACATTGGAATGAGTTCGCAGAACCAGGCCCTCGCGGCCGTCTCTTCAGCACCCATGACTGGCATCACAGCCGCCGCTCTTCAGGAGTATGCCTCCTCCCCCTCCACTGGCAGTGTACACTCATACATCTCGCCGGAGGCCATCATGGAGGGCACTCCTATGCACGCTGCATCTCCTTCCAAGAGCATCGCAAGCCAGTACAACACACCACCTGAGCTCTCGCAATCATCCTCTCCCCCAGCCACTCACTTCTTCGACGTCGATCCCAACACCTCAATCAACAACGACGATCTGACCATCATTCCCGGGACAACAACTTTCGTCACCTCGGCAACCATGGCTGCTTCTCTTCCCCTTGGCCTAAGCAATGCAGACGATGAAATGCTGTATCAATTTGCCAACGACGACGATCTTATTCAACTGGATCGCGACTCCAACATGCTCATGAGCAAGTTTGACGATGATTTCGACAACGTCGGCATGTTCACCAACAACAATGACGACGTCTTCTTTGGCAGCAACTAGTTTGCGCCCAGCATTGTTTGTTTGTTTTGTCTTTGTCTTGCGCAAGCCATGGAACAGTACTTAATCAGCCATGCACTTTTTTGTTTGGGTTACACCAATTGAGATCAATCGTTTCCAGAAGAAGCGACACATTTTCTCACGACGCTCACGCTTCTACGTAATGCACGCTCGCGGTCATGTACACTAGGGATAGGGGAGAAGAAAGTAAAAACGGGCTTGGGTATTTCAACGGGGTTTTCATCACCATCAACAATGGACTACTAGGGCAGGAACTGGCGAACCGGAATGGGATTCTTATGATCTTTTAGGGGGAAATTGATAGAAAGCAAAGGTCTCAACACGGTAGGGTGTCGAACACCCCCTTGGGCTGCTTGGAGTTTTGAGGTTGAGGCTTTTGCTTTTTGGGAGGGATATATGGACTTCACCAATGGAATATTCATTGACGATTAACCTCTGTGCTTTGATTAAACGTGATAATGGTCTAATTTGAATCGATGTTTGCAAGTTGATGGTGAATACTGACTGGTGTGAGAGTTTCAACATTCCTTGACCACCAAATGAAGTTGAGTTGAGGCTGTTGATTTTCCGTCATGTCCATTAATCGCCTCAGACCAGTTAGGATTACATTAAATTTGTTTCCCTTTCTCATACATATCATTCTCACTCTATTTTACTCTTGCCCTGTCATTTTGGTAGATCTTTCAGCGTCTCACTCACTAGCTCCACTCACAAGACGCAGCCACATTTATATTCTGCCTTATTAGTCCGAGCTTCCTTATACTTGCAAAACCTCCCCTAACACCTTATTTATTTCTTAGAAAGACATTACTCTCCTATTTCCTATCTGCCATCGGCCGTGAGACTTTCCTCTCACTACTGGTCGGCCATGCTTACGCCAACTATTGCCGTAAAGACTAGCTTTCTCTACGCTGCCGGGAACACGCCAGCGACCAGTCTGACCAGATCAGTACCACCAGGCCAGGACGCATCTGTGCTGTCGCTTGGCTGCGGTGATGTGCGCAATATTCTTTACACAACATACCTGGAGAAAGGCTTGCGTGAGCACATGCCAACCCTTTCTAATGACTTGAAACTAATCGGATCAGCCCAGAGAAAAATTGACTTCACTTGCTGCGATGTCGTCGAAAAGATTCTTGGTAGGTTACTTACCCTGCATCACAGTACCACAATATGTTGACCAGAATAGCTCGCAATGCTTTCTTCTTGATATTCCTGCTTGATGAGGACTGCGAGCTGAGTGATGAGCAGCTTTGGAATGTCTACTACCATCTTTTTGTGGACGAAGAGACTGCCAAGATTGTATTAGCTACTGCCACTAAGCTGCTGAACGTTTCCAAATCTCTTGAGGAATGGAGCAGCAGTTCATGGGGAAAATCCATCCGATTCTGCGATGCTGATACTCTATCAGATGTCCGTCGTGCTTGGATGTCAATCAAAGCTGCGGCATCCAAGTGTCAATCTGACAGCTATATGGAGACGTTTCAGCAGAACATCCAACCATCTAAGGACATACACGAACAAAAGCTTGGTGAAGGGCACATCAACTTGACAGCTATGCGTTCCGCAGCGCCACTCTCCATACAAGCAGGAGCAAAGATCGGGGATGTATCCGCTCAATATTGGAAAAATGGTACAGTTACACCTCGCCAAGCCAAGGATAAGCTGCCAAACCCGCTCCTTGCAAGCCTTCTCTCCGAGAACGACATTCTACACTACGCTAGTGATCCAGTCCTAGGCTTTCATCTTGCCACGGCCTATGCTGCTCTTCTCGAAGGCTCTCCACTTGAGCCCAAGATCAGAGGAAAAGAATTTGTAGCCTCAGCTGCTGCGAAGGCCCAGTTCAATGGATGGATCTCTGCTTTCAAGTCGCTGAAGAGCAATATTGTCATTCGCTTCGCCGTTGCGGATGCTTTGACGCTCTGTCACAGTTTACAGGCGGCGCATACAACAGGGAAGCCAGCCAAACTATACCGGCGAACTTGGGACCCACGACCGTTGGTCTTGGATCCGAAGGAATATGGAAAGGGTGGTTCAGGACCATCGGTGTTCGATATGATCGATACCTCAAACCTTTGTGATCACATCGGGGCTCTCAACATTCTCTTCGCAGCAGGGCCTCTTCTCAAAGACGAGCCGTGGGCGTCCCTTTTCACAGAATTGCTCATCAGACCCGAGGGTGATCAGAAGAATGCTCTAGACAAGATTCTCTCTGGACATGCACCGACCATCTCACTTCTGCTTGGTCTCAGTCCTGTGCAGTACTGGACTAATGCCAAGGTTGAGTCCCATGTTGACGAGATTTTTATTGGACTCATGAATGAAGCAAAAGGAGAAACGCAAACGCGAAACCGACTGGCTTGGAAGCGAGATAACCAATTTTCAGGTCAGGCTCGCCACGGAAAGCTGCATATAGACTCAAAGCAGCTCATCAAATTACTTTCGCCACTCTATGACTACATGTTTGAAGCTGAGAACATATCAAAGTCAGGTGTGGGACAGAGGTCAAACACGTATGGCCACTTTATCCGTACAAGCTTTGCTACCATGCTCAAGATTGTCATGGCCCGGGTTGCAACCGACTGGCCATCCATGTGCTCAGCTCTCATTGACTCCATTGCTCAAGACCATCGCTTTTTGATGGCTAGCAATGGCATGCAAGACCTGTGCCTTCAGCTTCACCTTCTTGGTGTCAACACCGAACCATGGATTATCCAGGAGAGCAGAAGCCTTCCCCAAAATGGAGCCTTCAATCGCTGGAAATCCCTGCCACCAGCAGTCGCTGTCACGGTAGTTGTACCCAGACCGGCCATTGCTCGATTGTATAAACATCAGAACAACCCTCTTGGGCTTGCATCACCGCCACTTGCCGGATCGGTGAGATCTAGCCACAACGCCACGGAGGGATGGCAGAATATATTTGGAGATATCCAAATTTCCTTTGGTAATGTTAAAACCAACAGGATGTCTGACGAGGACGAGTTTGAAGTGGTTATTGAAAGAGATCGGGATGGATGGGCCGGAGACTCTCCTCTCATAGCATCTTTCTACGTGCCCACTTCGACCCTACAAAACGAGCCCAACTCAGCATTGGTTGGACTTTGTGTTCCACCTACGGGGCAGAACTCCTTGGTTTATGGTCCCATTCTGGGATTGACCATGACCGTCTTTGAAACGCGCACTGATAACAAGGCGAGCGTATTCGTGACAAAGCATTTACCCGGCCAGGATGGTTATCCTGCTGTATGTAGTGCTGTTAAGTCTCTCGAGAATGTGGTCAACCAGGGCCAGGATGACAAGACCACTAAGATTCTACTCGAGATATCGCCCTCTGAGTCTGTCATCTCTACCCTTACGGGACACTTGGATATTACTTCGAAGAGAGCCAAGGGGTTCCTCAAGGATAAGGTCCCGATCGATTTTCGTCAGACGAGCCCCTTCGTCATCGATATTGTTTTCGGCAAGCATGATCTTGTTTGCCCTCTAAACTTCCCGGTGCCTGTCACCACCGATGGAATGAAATCTCGAGTTGCTAGAACGACAGGCTACATCGAATTGATAGTGCCACTGGCGCAACCTGGTTCTTCTCCTATACTGCTGGATTTTGCATACCCTTCAGCAATCTCTTCGTCTGGTGTTCCGGCTTCTCTCAACATGCCGCACCTGAATCTCGATAACCTCCCGGTCATTGATTTGGAAAACAAGGACCGAAACCGATGGATGACAACGTTGACATCAATGCAGTTTTCAGCCCGAGAAAAATATCTACGTACTGTGCGCGGCGAAAGCGGAATCTCTCATGACCCGATGGTCAACTTCAAGGAATCTGTGTTTACCATGTTTATGATTGCCACCGGCTTACAGGCTGGCCAGACCGGTTTGTTTGCAATCAACCATCCGAAGCGAGGCGGTATTCACATGCTTGTTTTCGTCTCCGCCATACGGATTGATGGAGATGCCGCATCTGTTGTTATTGATGCAGCTATTATCCCGTTCACGATGGATCTTGTTACATCGGGCCGGATGGAATCCTTCCTTCTGATTCTCCGTGAACTTGAATGTGGAAGTATAGACGTCGATGATGCAGAATTATGCCTTTGGAAGAAGGCTCTCCCATCAATGGTTGAGCGGTGCCGTACCTGGTCTCACGGCAAAAGTTGCGAGTACAAGAGAAAGGGGGCAACTATTCCACTGAGTCTCAAAGATGGTGAACAGGTTCTGTGCTCGTGTGGTAACGGAATTCTACCAGACAACTTCTTGTCTCTCCCTGAGTGGGAAAACGCAGCGCCAAATGCAATCCGTATTGCAATCAGCCCGACCTATGCAATTCCGTTCAACGAAGAAGTCGTTGACCCTGCCGACATTCCCAAGATGCGGAGCCCAGTGACTCGGGTAGAAAGATGTCGAAGCTGCGGGAAACCAGAGGACCAGGCTATAGTTACTTTGAAGAAGTGTTCACGTTGTCAAAGGGTGAAATATTGCTCGGGGGAGTGTCAGAAGCGAGATTGGAAAAAGCATAGAGCGGAGTGTGACTAGATGAGTTGCAAGTAAATGTATATATCTGTCTGGAGTAAGCTAAGAGAGAAACTGGACTTGGGAGGGAAGAATGAATTACTGACACAAAAAGAGACTTTAGATCTTAGATTGGTCAAAAGGACGGCTCCTTGCACCCGCTCACACCTTAGTAACCCTCAGCATGATTCAAGCATAGACACATGGGATGGAAAAAGGGATCGCTGGACTGTGAAGGTCTAGGACTTATCTTAAGGAAGAATAAAACGATAGACCGAAAAATTATATACCTTAGCATTAATGGCCTGTATAGAAACGACTTAACCAAAATATGGGAATAGCTTCATATTAACTTTAAGAAAAGTCTCATCTGATTGGTTGCTCACCGAGCCACTCGGTCCTCACCTCACACCGCTTTCCACCCCTTGGAGGGGCAGAAAAAATGTCCCAGCCTAGCCCATCCGCTATTGCCTGTGACCAGCTGGTGCAAGCTTGTGCGATTACGAAATCGCGAAACATCCTACACCAGCACCGCTTTTTCAAGCCTCGACCTATTTGATCTCGACATAGCCTTTGTGCCCACTGAGATCTACAATCATGTCGGCAGCACAACTCCTCAACCCCAAGGCCGAGTCCCGAGTACGTCGATATCAATAACTATAACCCCCCCGCAGCCACAAGTGGCCTTGCCTTGCAACCTGCTAACCCGCTTGTCGCAGAGGAGGGGCGAAGCTCTGAAGGTCAACATTAGCGCTGGTGAAGGCCTACAGGATGTTCTGAAGTCCAACCTGGGCCCTCTGGGCACCATCAAGATGTGCGTGTTATCATTATTCTCATATGGCGGCCATGTGAAGCTAACAGTCTCAGGCTTGTTGACGGTGCGGGACAGGTACAAACTCCTATCAAAATACCCCACGACGACCCCTAAACTGACCGACCACCCCAGATCAAGCTGACCAAGGATGGAAACGTTCTCCTCCGAGAGATGCAAATACAAAACCCTACCGCCGTTATGATTGCTCGAGCAGCGACCGCTCAGGACGATATTTGCGGTGACGGAACCACCTCGGTGGTCATGTTGGTTGGCGAGCTTCTCAAGCAAGCAGACCGATATATCTCTGAAGGACTGCACCCTCGTATCATCACTGATGGTTTTGAGGTTGCCAAGGTTGAGGCTCTTAAGGTCAGTTTTTGTTACCTCGTCCCCCCTGAAACTTTGGCTCAACGTCGTAGTTCCTCGACTCTTTCAAACTCGCCAAGGAGGTTGACCGAGAACTCCTCCTCAATGTCGCCCGAACATCGCTCGCCACCAAGCTCAACTCGACTTTGGCCGCCAAGCTTACCCCCGATATTGTCGATGCCGTTCTTGCTATTTACCAGGCTCCCGCGAAGCCCGATTTGCACATGGTGGAGATTATGAAGATGCAGCACCGAACAGCCGCCGACACTCGGTTGATTCGTGGACTGGCCCTTGATCACGGTGCTCGTCACCCTGATATGCCTAAGCGACTCGAGAACTGCTACATTCTGACCCTCAACGTCAGCCTGGAGTATGAGAAGACTGAGATTAACTCTAGCTTCTTTTACTCTAGCGCTGAGCAGCGTGATAAGCTTGTTGAGAGTGAGCGTCGATTCGTCGATGCCAAGCTCAAGAAGATTGTAGAGCTCAAGAAGGAGCTTTGCGGTAACGACAGCACCAAGAACTTTGTTGTTATCAACCAGAAGGGTATCGATCCTCTTTCTCTTGACGTTCTTGCCAAGAACAATATTCTGGCTCTCCGACGGGCTAAGCGAAGGAACATGGAACGTCTTCAGCTTGTTTGCGGCGGTGTTGCTCAAAACAGTGTTGACGACTTGTCTGAGGATGTTCTGGGCTGGGCTGGCCTTGTCTATGAGCAGACACTTGGCGAGGAGAAGTTCACCTTCGTTGAGGAGGTCAAGGACCCCAAGTCCGTTACTCTGATGATCAAGGGCCCCAACGCCCACACCATTGCTCAAGTGACAGATGCTGTCCGAGATGGTCTGCGAAGTGTTTACAACATGATTGTCGACAAGTCTGTTGTTCCTGGGGCTGGTGCCTTCCAGGTTGCCTGTGCTTCTCACCTCAAGAGCGATGCCTTTGGCAAGTCTGTCAAGGGCAAGGCTAAGTGGGGTGTTGAGGCATTCGCTGACGCTCTTCTTATTATTCCCAAGACTCTGGCTGCCAACGCCGGCCTTGACATCCAGGATGCTCGTAAGTTTATTACTCTCTAGATATTCATCGCCAAGATCTAACTTGCTATAGTTGCGGACTTGCAGGATGAGTATGCTGACGGCAATGTTGTTGGCCTTAACCTCGAAACCGGTGAACCTATGGACCCTGAGCTGGAGGGTGTCTTTGACTCCTACCGAGTTCTGCGAAATTGCATCGCCTCCAGCTCCAGTATCGCATCTAACCTCCTTCTATGTGACGAGTTGTTGAAGGCTCGACAGATGGGTAGAGCAGGCGGACCTGGGCCTGGCATGGATGGACCTAATGATCACATGTAGGAGATACCACGTTAAAATTGAGGCTAGACAAAAGGCTCTGGGGCGTAATATACACAATTACGACTTTATTTTCATGACTGAAGCATGTTTATAGCATTTGTAATACGTAGGTAGTCTGCATGAGTGCATCACCGTTTGATGATTTGTAGTCCAACATTACTATTGATACGCTAAGCCCCGCATTGTGACAGACAGCTTTTTGTAAAGAAAAAAAAATATTTACCCCACCAACAATCACTTAAACCAAGCCCATCAATATCAATATCATGGCCTCATACGATTCCGATTCCTCGGACGGCGAATTTGAGGAGACGAATGTCCTCCTGGGATATGCTTCTAAAGAAGCAGACGAAGACACTGTCAGCAAGCTCGGAGGCCGTCCCGTACGTCTTTGGCTTGTTCCGCACCAGACAAAACTGTACCGACTAACAACGATATCAGGATTGGTTAGGCGAGAATGCTCCCAGCGCAGCCTACGCACGATGCAAAGTCTGCAAGGATTTCATGGCTTTGATTCTGCAACTCAACGGCGAACTCCCCGAACGATTCCCCGAGCATGAGCGACGAATTTATGTCTTCGCCTGTAGAAGACAGACTTGCCGGCGCAAAGATGGCAGCATCCGCGCACTGAGAGGCCTGAGGGTGTGGAAGGAGGAGGCACCCAAAGAGCCCAAGGAGGAGAAGAAAGTTGAAGAGGACAAGCCAAAGAAAGATGGACCTGGATTAGGAGAGACTCTGTTTGGTTCCAAGGGACTGGGAAGTGCTTCTGGCGCAAACCCCTTCTCTAGCAATGCGAACCCATTCAGCACTTCCAACGTTTCTGGAAACCCCTTCAGCTCTGGTTCTGCGAATCCATTTTCCTCTTCGAGTTCACAGCCTGAACCTGCCAAACCTGCCTCTCCTGAGCCAGCAACAACAGCCCTCAGCAAAACATTTGCAGAGTCTCTCAATATTAAGGATACACCGGCGTCGCCACCTCAACCTTCAGAACCTTGGCCCACCGAAGATGCTCAGGCCCAGCCGTATCCTACTCTCTATCTAGCCGACGCCGACTTTGAAACTCTGGAACCTACACCCACGAACGTTCCCACCAACGCCCGTCTTGAAGATGCTGATGCCGCGGAACCCTCGATACTGGACCGCGAGGCTTTCGAGTCAAGCATGGACGCTACATTCCAGAAGTTTGCAGATCGTCTGGCGCAGAACCCTGAGCAAGTTATTCGTTATGAGTTTGCAGGTACCCCTCTCTTATATTCAAAGAAGGATGCTGTTGGTGAGGTTGTGAACAAGGGTGCTATCCCCCGATGCCCCAACTGTACGGCGAGAAGAGTTTTCGAGGTGCAGTTGACACCAAACGCTATTGCAGAGCTTGAGGCAGATGACATGAGTTTGGAGGGCATGGAGTGGGGTACGATAATTGTTGGTGTATGTGAGAAAGATTGCTCGCCTAGGGGAACACCAGTTGGAGAGGTTGGCTACCTGGAAGAATGGGCTGGCGTGCAATGGGAGGAGCTGTCCAAGGGGAAATAAATACCAGGACAATTGGGAAAATCAATATAGCGAATCAAAAGCACTGTAATCAAGCCACATTGTCGGTCTACATGAGCCAGATACGATGTAGTAAATCGCAAAGTTCTATGCATTTCTAGATCCTTGGATTGCTCTGCAATGACATGTCCGATTAAACGCCTAGTTTTTGTAACCCCCGCCATGCTACCATGTGAGCCCTTCCTAACCCTTCCGCATCATCAATCGTAATGGCCGAATCCAATCAGATCAGATGGTGGGGGAAGTGCGCGAAAAATTCCTTGTGATCCGCTAAAACTCTCATCAAAAAGCTCAAACAGTGTCCTCCCACGACCGTCGGATTACCCTGGAGAACTGCTCGACGTTGACGTCCTCACGGATCTCAGCCTTCTTGGCCTCGTTGTCAGGGTTTGAGGGAACCTTGACGCTGCCGTCACTCTCGACAGTCCAACCACAAACCTCGGTAACAAACTTCTTGGTGGCGTCCTCGTTGAGACCGAGCCATGACTCGAGATGGGTGATCTGGAGCTCACGGAAAGCCTGTGAGACGAGAAGGGCGATCCTGTGTCGAACGACGTCCTCAAAGTCAGGAATGTCGGCAATCAAATCGGCAACCATGTCGTCGTCGAGATCGGCCCAGAAACGGGAGTACTGAGCACCCTCGAGCTGACCGTTGAGAGATCGGAGCTTAGTGATAGCTTCGCCGAGGTCACCAGTGACAGCAGCGGAGGGGTTGATGAGGTGGAGAGCGAGAGAGAACTGTGCCGAGGGGAACTGGGTCATTGTCTTGACCAAGACGTTGGTGATCACCTCATCCTTGATACGGTCGGGGTTGAGCTGGTATCTTGAGGGAAGGAGTTAGCCTCGAGTAGAGCAGTGATGATAAGAAACAAGGGTTGGAGTAACTGGGCATTTCAGTTGCACTAAAGTTGACTTCAGGTGCGGCCAAGTTGAGAACAACCCGCCACACTAGTCAGGTAATAGGAAACGTTGACAAACGGTCATCATATAAGAGTCCCGGGGTGTGTTGTATATATAGAGTAGAACTACTCACAGTTTCAGCAGCGTTCGGTTGGCATTGCAGTCAGTGAACTTCTGCTCGCATTGGTCTTGGAGATAGGTCTCAAGGGCGCCGACAGCCTCGGGGTTGTATCGCTCGAGTCCGTTGATGATGGCCGTGATCTCGCTGGGCCTCTCAGGCGGATCTTCACCGTTCATTATGGCTGATTTATAGGGAGAGGAGGGGTCGTTATGAGGGGTGATGTTCTGGGGGAGAGGGAGGTTCGCGATGGTGGGGCAGAGCGAAGATTTCGATGGTTGTGTGAGTGAATCGCTTGTGCGTGCCGAAATAGTTTAGCGTTGACTGAGCGGGCTGGTTCCTGATTTTCAGAGCTCTTTGACTCGGTCACGTGCCCTCGCGCCAACGTCGTCATAGAGCTGCCGCGCTTATACTTGTTGATTAACAAGGACGCGAAGGGGCGTATTCCTCTATTTACATAAGCTTTGCGGTGGAATTATTTTGCCTCTCTGTTGGGATCATTCTGTTCTTTTGGTCGGTAGTCTGACTTAATGCAAATATGCCCAGTCCGACCAAGAAACGGAAGCTCAACAACGGCATCAAATCATCAACACCAGCCCGTGGTCTTGAGTACTTCTTTTCAAAGCAAAAGCAGAATGACACAGAGTCAAGTAAAAAGTCAAAGGCAGAAGAAAATGCTGAAGGTACATCAAGTGATGCTACTACAGAATTAACAGATGAAGAATTAGCTAGGAAGCTTCAGGCAGAATGGGACCAGGAAGTTGCAAAGAAGCCACAGAACACACTACAGGCACAGACACTTGAGCTCACGAGCAAACACAATGGGTCAGTCTCTCGAGATGAAAGTCCTAGTCCTGCAGGCCTAAAGCCGAAGCCCCCAGTCATTCTCCCAACGGCTCTCAGCAAGCCTGGCATACTCACCTCTACAAAACCTACTCTCAGTCTTCAGGCAGCAGGCATGGCTGAAGATACGACTACCACATCAATACCTCTCGATGAAACCCCCCTAATGTTCGACCCGTCTGAGTATCTGGACCAACTAAAGGAGCACTGGGCATCTGAAGGCGGCAATGCGTCATATGCCCTTCTCACCCGCTGCTTTATTCTCATCAACGGCACTACGAGCCGGATTAAGATTGTAGATACCCTCGTAAACTGTTTAAGAGTTCTTATTGAGGGAGACCCAGCGAGCCTACTACCAGCTGTATGTTAAATCCACATTCCTGGAACTTCTCTGACTCTCGCAGGTATGGCTGGCAACAAATGCGATTTCACCTCCTTATATCTCCATGGAACTCGGACTGGGTGGCTCAGCGATATCAAAAGCATTGCGCAACGTTTGTGGACTAGACAACCGAGCTTTAAAGGCCATTTACGACAAATATGGAGATGCGGGAGATGTGGCCTTTGAAGCCAAGAAAAAGCAGAGCTTCACTCTCAGAAAACCAAAACCTCTCACGATCAAGGGCGTCTATGAAATTTTGGTGAAGATTGCCAGCAGTCAAGGGCAGGGTAGTTCCGAAATGAAGCAAAGACTGGTGGACCGATTACTGCAGGACGCTCGGGGTGGTGAAGAGAGTCGATTCATCGTGCGGACACTTTCTCAGCATGTAAGCAAACCATGTCAATACTCGTTGTTACCATCTGACAGGCAATAGTTGCGTATTGGTGCTGTAAAAACAACGATGCTGATTGCTTTATCACGGGCCTTTTTGCTCTCACGCCCACCAGGGGCTGACTTTCCTCTAAAATCGGTATCTGATCTTGCAAAGCTCAAAAAAGAAGATTTGGCTGAAATTTGGGCGCGGGCTGAGGAGATAGTCAAGGCCTGCTTTGCGAGACGCCCAAACTACAACGACCTTGTGCCTGTTCTCCTAGAAATTGGGATTTCTGAGGAACTGCTAATACGATGTGGTCTCACCATGCATATACCGCTACGACCTATGCTCGGAAGCATCACCAGAGACTTGTCCGAGATGCTTACAAAACTACAGGGCCGAGACTTTGCGTGCGAGTTCAAGTACGACGGACAGAGAGCTCAAATACATTGCGATGAGAGTGGGAAAGTCAGCATCTTCTCGCGCCACTTGGAGGTCATGACAGACAAATATCCTGACTTGGTTGAGCTGATACCTAAGATACGCGGAGAGGGCGTTGATAGCTTCATCATGGAAGGTGAAGTTGTCGCAGTTGATCGTGAAACCGGCGAGCTCAAAAATTTCCAAACGCTCACAAACCGAGCGAGAAAAGAAGTCGACATCGGAAGTATCACTGTGGACGTTTGCATGTTTGCGTTCGACTTGATGTATTTGAACGGGCAGCCATTGCTAGATCGACCCTTTCGAGAACGAAGAGAACTTCTACGATCACTATTTACAGAAATACCGCATCACTTTACTTGGGTACAGAGCCTTGATGCTACATCTGCGGACTCCGAATCTGTTCTCGAGTTTTTCAAGGCTGCCACGGATATCAAATGCGAGGGTATCATGGTAAAAATCTTGGATAACTTACCCACAGTGCCATACACAGAAGAGGCAGATGATGGTGGGCCAGATGGGACCAACAAATTACTTACACCAATATCCAAGTCCAAAGGAAAAGGAAAAGCGAGAGGAAAGAATGATGAAAAGGGGGAGACCAAAACGAAAACAAGACGCAAACCTTTACTGGCTACCTACGAGCCAGACAAGCGACTTGATTCCTGGCTCAAAGTCAAGAAAGATTATAACTCGAGCTTCGATACTCTCGACCTTATTCCTGTCGCCGGGTGGCATGGGCAAGGGCGTAAGGCGAAATGGTGGTCACCTATTCTCATGGCCTGCCGCAACGAAGAGACAGGGTCCCTGGAGGCAGTATGTAAATGCATGTCTGGATTTACGGACGCATTCTACAAGGCCAATCGACAATTTTATGACGATGGCGAAGAGAGCGGCGAACCCAAGAACACCAGAACTAAGCAGCCCGCCTTTGTCGAATATTCAGGCCCAAGACCAGATATCTGGTTTGAACCACAAGAAGTGTGGGAAATGGCATTTGCAGATATTACATTGAGTCCGACTTATACTGCAGCGATTGGTCTCGTGAGTAATGAGAGAGGCCTGAGTTTGAGATTTCCAAGATTTATGAAGAAACGGGGGGACAAGAGTCTTGAAGAGGCCAGCACCAACGATTTCTTGGCTGGCCTTTGGCGAAAACAAGAAGCCAAAACGGAAACCACAAAGAGTGAGACAGGGGTAGAAGCAGAAGAGGCAGAAGAAGCCGATGATTGATCGAGTCTCAGCTACATATCAATCTTGATTTGTATTAATGAACAAAATGCCATGCTCTAATTATTCGAATAGCATCTTTGAATGTGTAACGACGACCATGATGATCTTCTCCATCATTTACCAGCATTCAACCTTTGCGCGATGAGACTGAAAACAGCGATTGATCCCATGAAAAGGACGGCGTTATAGAACTGCTTTCGATCAGTACGTGCCGCCGAGACAAACCGGAAGACGACCCACCGCTTTTCTGGAGACATCTCGTTCTTCGTCATCTGTTCGTGACTCGATAAAGAGTCGACGGAGGTTTGGCAGCGCCTGTTATTTCTTAGATCTCGTTACCCTACGCGAACAAAGACAGCATTCTTCACCATGGGCTTGGCCGATTTCGCGAGGACTCTTATTCCAAGGATCACAGACAACAGTATGACTTCATCGAGAATAGGTATTCTCTTTTCTTCGTGGCTGTGATTGATACCCCCAAGACTCGCGATGATATAGGTTAAGATCCAGTTCAACAAGAGCTGATAGAGGGTGACAAAGCCTGGGCAACGTATTTGCGTTGAAGGTGGCCAAAAATACATAGGTAAATAAATTGTTAACCATTGAAGCCACGCTACACGCGAACGGCAATCAGGCGAGAGTTTGGAGTTAGGGGGTGGCCTAGCCTCGATCCACTAACTGGAGCTTACAGGGTCGCTGTAAAACGCCCCCTTTGGTGGTTTGGGCTCCATGCGACTCAGTGGCCTAGAGGCTAGACCTATCTTCGTGGCCTTGGCATATTTGGTAACAGTTACATCTGCCTTGTCCATACATTAGTACCTAGATTGATCAACTCCCTTTCCGATTATCTCGACTCCGTCGCCTATCTTAAACGCATCCTCCGATACGCGATAATATCGGTGGATGCAGGCTTCGACACTTGAGGACAAGTAGCTTGTACTCGGCCTGACCAATTCGACTAACTTAGACTGTCACCGCCGTCTTCGACGACCCAATCTCTCGTTCCTCTCCAACCTTCGAACTCCTGCCCCGTGCCCCTCCAAAAACCTCGACGATGGCGGTAAATCGCATTCGCGGCGCCTTCGCCGTGCCTCGAAAGGGCGAAACCTTTGAGCTGCGCGCTGGCTTGGTTTCTCAGTATGCGTACGAGCGCAAGGAGTCGATTCAGAAGACCATCATGGCCATGACGTTGGGCAAGGATGTGTCGGCACTCTTCCCAGATGTGCTCAAGAACATTGCGACCGGCGACCTTGATCAGAAGAAGCTTGTATACCTCTACCTGATGTACGTGGAAGTTGAATAGCGGCTGGAGCTGTCCTCCCTAGTTCTATAGCTGCCAGCTGTTCGTGGGGTAAGATGAAGAGCTGACCCGATGGCCAGGAACTACGCCAAATCGCATCCCGACCTTTGCATTCTCGCCGTTAATACATTTGTGCAAGACTCCGAAGATCCAAATCCGCTGATACGAGCACTGGCAATCCGAACAATGGGATGCATCAGAGTGGACAAAATGGTGGATTATATGGAAGAGCCCCTGAGGAAGACGCTGCGGGACGAATCACCGTACGTGCGCAAGACAGCTGCCATCTGCGTCGCCAAACTCTTCGACCTCAACCCTCAGATGTGCATCGAGAACGGCTTTCTGGAGGCCCTTCAGGAGTTGATCGGTGATCCCAACCCCATGGTTGTCGCCAACTCAGTGACCGCCTTGTCTGAGATTACCGAGACGGCGCCCGAGACAAGGGCACTGATTGTTACGCCTGTAACGCTGAAGAAGTTGCTCATGGCCCTTAACGAGTGTACCGAATGGGGAAGAGTCACTATCCTGACAACCCTGGCCAACTACTCTGCGTCAGATCAGAAGGAATCGGAGCACATCTGTGAGCGTGTGGCACCTCAGTTCCAGCATGTCAACCCTAGTGTGGTTCTTGCTGCTGTCAAGGTCGTCTTCATCCACATGAAGGCTCTCAACCCTGAGCTTGTGAGATCATACCTCAAGAAAATGGCTCCCCCCTTGGGTATGTATATGACCACGAGATATTGAGGTTACACACTGACCCGGATCCAGTTACCCTGGTTGCTTCGCAGCCTGAGGTCCAATACGTCGCTCTGCGAAACATTGATCTCCTGCTCCAGGCTAAGCCAGATATTCTCAGCAAGGAGATGCGCGTATTCTTCTGCAAATACACTGACCCTCCTTATGTTAAGCTTCAAAAATTGGAAATTATGGTTAGGATAGCAAACGAGCATAACTACGAACAGCTCCTCGCTGAGCTGAAGGAGTACGCCCTTGAAGTCGATATGGATTTCGTCCGAAGAGCCGTTAAAGCAATTGGCCAAGTGGCCATCAAGATTGAGAATGCCGCCGAGAAGTGCGTTGCGGCCCTCGAGGATCTCATATCTACCAAGGTCAACTACGTTGTCCAAGAGGTGATTGTCGTTATCAAGGATATTCTGCGAAAGTACCCTGGCTACGAGGGCGTTATTCCTACACTTTGCAAGCATATTGATGAGTTGGACGAGCCCACTGCCCGCGGATCTCTCATCTGGATTGTTGGAGAATACGCCGAGAAGATCAACAATGCAGACGAGATTTTGGAGAGTTTCGTTGAGTCCTTTATGGAAGAGTTCACCCAGGTAAGTCACACGGTAATGGTAATTAGCTTTGAGCTGACAGAGTTCGCAGACGCAACTGCAAATATTGACAGCGGTGGTGAAGCTGTTCTTGAAGAAGCCTGGAAGCAACCAAGGCCTTGTCCAAAAGGTTCTTCAAGCAGCGACAGCGGAGAACGATAACCCCGATATCCGCGACAGGGCATATGTCTACTGGCGTCTTCTCTCCTCTGATCCCGAAGTTGCCAAAGTGAGAAATTCGTCTGAAGGATTATTATAATAGTTGCTAACTATGTCTCTCAGAACATTGTTCTATCTCAAAAGCCCACCATCACGACGACCATGACAAGCCTTCCTCCGGCCCTTCTGGAGCAGCTCCTCACCGAACTCTCTACTCTTGCTTCTGTCTACCATAAGCCTCCTGAGTCGTTCGTGGGTAAGGGTCGTTTTGGTGCCGACGAGATCCAGCGAGCAGCTATCCAAGAACAGCGACAAAACGCTGCCGAGAACCCTATCGCTGCTTCAGTTGCTGCCGCTTCATCCAACGGATCTGGTGTTGCTGCTCAAAACAACATTGAGAATTTGTTGGACATCGACTTCGATGGCGCCGCGCCTGCATCCCAAGAGCAGAACAGTGCTTCAGCAACCCCCGACAGAGTGGCCAGCCCATCTGCTGGTGCGCCTTCAGGTGCCATGGCTGATATGATGAGCATGTTTGATGCGCCGGCGCAAGCGTCTGGAGCTCCAGCACCCGCTGCAGGTCCCAGCAACAACATGAATGACTTGATGAACGGTTTTGAAGGATTGAACTTTGGTGGTTCGTCGACAGGCGAGCCCCTACCAGCGGCAATGCAGCTACAACAAGCCCAAGGAGGAGCTCCCCAACAGCCCAAGAAGGACAGTGAAGACTTGCTGGGTCTTTTGTAGATGCATAAACGTATACATGAATTTCAAGCCAAGAGATGGTCATTGATTGGTTCACGAGAGTATGGAGACGCGCTGGTAGGTAGGAAAAGAAGATGGATGCCTTCATGTAGGAGGTCATGGTGTTGGCGCACATACAAACACATGTTATGTTGTTGTTTCCGCGTTGTACGCTTGCCAAATAAAGATGCTCTAATCATAAACTCGATCCCTTGGATTTCTCGTTGCTTGGTGATGCACGTACAGCGGCACAAAGACCGCCTACGTACGGATATCGTTATCTAGACCCTCCGTTACATACCCGCCCTACCATTTCCTATGCCTGTCGCGTGCCCTTTTTATGCAGAAACTCCGTTTGGTATAACCTCAACATCGTGGAAGATAAAGAAAAGGTGATGTCTATGGCTACGCTTGCGCGGTATCGTTGGCTGCGCTCGTCTTTGCGTACTCCTCCGGTGTCTGGCACTTGGCGGTCCAGGCGTGGATAATGGCGATTTCGTCCTTGAGGGCGGCGTTGACGAGGCGGTGACGCTTGAGAGAGTTGAGGCCCTGGAATTGAGGAGAGACGATGACAGAGTTGAAGGCTTGACCACAGCCGCCTACAATATCCTCATGTTAGCTATGTCGGATTCTACGCCGTGATCGGCCTGGAGGGGTTCGCGGGGTAGAATAGAGTAGAAAAGAACTGACCCGACATGTCTGTGACTTCAACGTGAGTAGCCTCGAGGCGCTGCTTGATGGCCTCACGTAGAGACTCGTCTGTGATTTGCGACATTGTTATATTCCGAGGAAAAGAGGATATTAAGGTATGGAGCTTGTTGAAAGTAGTAGAACGAAGAAGAGGTTGATTGATTGATTGATTGATTGATTGATTAGATATCAATCGTGGGGTAAAATGCACAGTGTGAGGCGGCATCTGGACCTTGAGCCGCCGCCGTCGACGGAAAAACACAGATCACTAATACAGGAGTCACATACGAAAGTTGACATAATTTATCGGGGATTTTCTCAACTCTTCAATCGTATTTCAACTATTTGAGATTATTGACATCCAAGATAGTAAAAGGATCCTTGTCGTACTTGCTCACAACAACCTCCACCTCAGGAACATTCTCCTTGATGGCAGCCTCCAACTTGGGCCTAAGCACTTCCTGAAGATATCCTCTTTCAGAATTGCTGTGGAAGACTTGGACAAGTGTTTGTCCCTGTTGAATAGCTCTCAAAGCTGAGTGATGGCTGGTCTCGCCAGTCACCAAAAGATCAACCTCAGCCTTCTTGAGCACATCGTATCCGCTACCAGCGCAAACACCAAAGCTGCTAATCTTGGTAGTCTTGACATCAGCGCCAACAGGGCTTGCTACCATGACATGCTTGAGGCCACCGAGCTTCTCAGCCAGACGAAGAATGATCTCGGAGAGAGAAACAGCATCGTCGAAGTGGCCGATGGCTCCATAGCCTGCGCCAGAGTGACTAGAGGGAGCAGAGCTACAGGAGATCGCGACAGAGCGTTGGCTTTGGTGAGGGCCAGAAACGATATCTGCCAGCCATGTGTTGAGTCCTTCTGGAGCGGCATCGACTGCAGTGTGAGGGCAGTAGACAGCAATACCAGCCTTGGCAAGGCGTAGAAGCGTAGCTTGCTGAGGATCTTTGTTGGTGATGGACTTGAGGCCTCCGAATATGAAGGGATCTAGTATTGTTTGAGTAAATTCCAATATCCGACTCAAGATATGTGATCAAGACTCACGATAGCTGACAATGACACTAACGTCCTGCTCAATAGCATCAACGGCGACTTGGTAGGTCAGGTCATTGGTCACCAAGACCTTCTTTGTCTTCTTGGCATCATTTTCTGAGTTTCCTACCAAGAGCCCAACGTTGTCCCAGCTTTTGTCTGCGATTTCCTCGGGGTATAGCTTCTGCATAGCTGCAACTACTGCCTTTGTGAAGGTTGAAGACTCAACCTGCCAGGCGCCCCAAGCACCATTGTCGGCCATCTTGAGTGAGGAGCCTTTTGTTGAATGACAAGAAGAGCAGAAACTTTTGGGGTTTGCAAGAGGAAGAACCCTTGCAACAGGTGAGCTCGGAAGTCGAGCTGAGCTGGAGATTGTTGTAAGTAGTCTGTTCAATCTCAGAACAGAGCCTCTCATAGCAATTGTGCTACAAAAGCGTGATATGTGATGCTCAAACGTGGAATTGGTCTGGAACAGAGTCTGTGTTAGAGGTCTCTGTTACTGATTGACAGTACAAAGTGCAAGACTCACTCACCAACAATTTTCTCGTTTCCCTAACTTGACATGAGCTAGAAGCTGTTGGAGCTTGAAGCTAAGAACAGAAACTGTAACTAGGTAGGTATAGTGGAGGGAGGGTCAAGTGAGCTCATACTGTGTATACTCGTGTTCTACACTGTCTATTAGGTCCAGATTCTCCATGAGCTAAACTATGACTTGGCAGAACAGAAACGCTGTGAGTAAAATGAACCTCTTTCATGATATTGAATAATAAGATCTTAAGAAACGCCTCCGTTAATGAGGGTTTGCAATAATTCATTGGGTATATTTCGTGACCTGCAGTTCATGACCGTCCGTCTTTTGACACACGACTATCTCTCGATCGCCTTTCATCTCTTGATAGTCGTTCGTCCCTTGATAGTCTCTCGTCCCTTGATATGCTTGGGCTTGAAGTGCTGCTCTTATCATCGACTGGTCTCAACGCCTCATCACCCTCTTCAATGCACTCTTCGACATCACTGCCACCAAGTCCTTTCTCTTTCCATGATTCTAGCAGTTTTCGTGGCATCACCCACTCTTTGCGCGCTTGCGCAGACTTTCCCTCACGAACAAGAGCACGTAATCTCTCAGGCGTCGCTAGGACCTGTGCTGCAAGTTCTCTTGTTCGTTGTTGTCTGTTTGCTGCGTCTCGTTTCTTGCCCTCCTCAGAATCTGGTGAGGGAACTGTTTCCCGAAGGGCATCTCGGATGGAGGATGCTTGGCTGTAGATTTGTGCTATTGCTGGGTCGAGTGTTGAGGCCATAGGATTCAAAGGGTCCATATTTGCTCTCATCTGGTCACAATTGTCAGTATCGCGACTCTTCAGATAGGAACCCATGTACGCACCTTGCGAATAGTCTCTGTTGCTGTAATAAGCTTACTGTAATTGTCGTATACCAAAGCCTTCTTCTCCGCATCCAGCGCGCGCACTTCTCCCACGACTCGTGTATATAGCCTCAGAAGCTCCTCAAGACTGCTCTTCTCAACAACCTTGGCGACATATTCATCGGCGTTGAAGTCAGGGGCATCGATCTCTGTAGCTGGGACTTCGGAATCGGGAATCTCTATACGAGGGGCTGAGGCGCGTAGATTGTAGTACTCGCGAAGAGCAGCGCGATTCGACGTTTTACGTTGCTGTTGCTGAGGGGGGCCCGGAGGTTGTGTAGGTCCTTGTGTGAGAACGGGAGACGCCAGCGCGGACCGAGAGGTTTCGAAGGAGGGACGGTTGGAGTTTGTGGGAGTGCGGCGAGGAGGATCGCGTGGTGAGGCTATCGTAGACATTTCTGCGACTTGTCGGAGTTCGGGGTCGAAAGATGAGGATGATCGTGGCTGGAAGCGTCGTGAGTCTCGGTTTGAAGCTGATGAGTGAGCTAGAGGTTAACAAGGCCGACCTGAGCTTGACATGTTGGAGGACCGTTAGTGGTTGATAACCTACAATCCAGGGGCACGGCACGCTAAAATTTAGGGGATGCTCCACTCTCAGCCGCTGAAACGTCATTCCCTTCACAAGGCTGAGTATGAGCTCCATCTTAGATTTCTCAACACCAAAAGATCAATACTGTGATGATATACCAGTAAACAAAAAATGGATCTCGTCGGCCAACTTCGTGCTTCAATATTGGCACAGAACCTTCCACATCCCTCAACTGCTTTTCTCAACTCACTTATAACCACCCGCTCACCTCCACCACCACTTCCTTCTCTTCTAGCCACTGCCAAAGCTCGATTGCTGGCAGCGGACTTGACCAGCAGTACAATCATTGGCACAGGCTCTCTTCAGAGTTTCCCTTCTGATGCGGACTCTACAGAATCTCGTGAGAAGCGTATCCCGAGACCTGTCCATGTGCAAGTGCTCGATATTGAGAACCTTGCCTCGAGTCGCTGGGAACAGGTTGAAGAGATGGAGGCTGTGGCTAGGGGTGAGACTACTCGTGGAAGAGAAGTTGTTCGTGTTACAGCAGAAGACGATGATGAAGATGGCGTTGATGGTCCAGCCCAGCGACCGCCAGTTTCTCGGAATACAGCTGGCCCAAAACCAGCAGGGAAGAATGCGACGCATCGACTCGTCCTGCAGGATTGCAAAGGAACAAAACTCTTTGCCCTTGAACTACGACGATTTGACGGTATCGGAGTTGGTAAGACTCAGATTGGAGAGAAAATCTTACTCAAGGCTGGGACGGTTGTTGCCAGAGGAATGATCTTATTGGAGCCGGATAAGTGTGTTATGCTTGGCGGGAGGATTGAGGCCTGGCAGAAAACATGGGTCGATGGACGATTGGCGAGATTGAAGGAGGAAATAAGACAAAATGAAAGACAGGCATCGTGAGGGGCTGTGTGTGGATTTACATTTGATACCCCTTTTCTAACAACTTTGCACATACAGTCATCCCCTATGCAACATACTTCTTCTATGACGCTACATGCTACACGTTGACGGTGGTCCAGACTATCCTCGTATAGATTTGCATTCGTTAAATGCCTTCAGTGGCAGTGGCCAGCGATGCCCAGCCACTCTGTTCCCAAGGCGCCAAGAAAGCTGCCCGCTGAGCATCTCCAGCAGTAGACGTTCCAGCAGATGCCTTTGCTAGATCCTGGGCTTCCAACAACCCCTTTGGAGGAATACCCCTTGCTGCGACCTTGAGTGCCATTTGAGCCGCGTACTCGTCGCCTGTAGATTGGGCCAAAGCAGACCAGCCATGAGGGAGGTCAGGGTAGAGCATGATATCTGTCTGTACTTGTGTTCTCATATCCTCCTCCGTGCGTCCTTCTCCAAGCGTGGCCATGGCACGTAGTACTTCGCCAATATGCGACTGCTCTGAGGCTGTTACCTTGTGATTGGTGCGAAGACCATTAAGTTCTTCGACAACTGCTTCCAAAGAATCCTTGTCATTGTCCAACAAAGCCACCACACCAAGAAGAAGAACCGACTGCACATGTTCGGGGTGTTTTTCAATCACCTCAAACAATGCTTCACGAGCTCTCTCTCGAGATGACTCGGCTCCCTGAGCCCAAAGTACCTGAGCTAACAAGCATACAGCATCGGGGTTGCCATCAGACTCCTCCAGGGCAGACTCGAAATACGTGATCGCTTCATCAAACTGGTTGTTGTAGTACTGCGCCAATCCTACAGTGAGATGTGCAGACAAGCGAGCTCTCTTGCGTTGTTCACTTGAGAGCTCGTTCTCTGCCTCCTCGCTGCTCAAGCCTAGTGCTAGCTCGCCACACTCGACTGCCTTCTCGTATGAGCCAGAAGCGAGGTATGCTCGTGCTAGGTCCGTTTTGGCCAGAGCAAACTTGGCAAGACTTTGAGGGGATTCGGTGCTTTCATAGTCGGCCTCGACGGTCAAGGAGATCTTTTCCAGCGCATCAACAGCACGGCTGCTCTCTCTGGTACGCTCTTGAAATAGTGTCATCAAGTGGCCAAATGCCAGGTCATCGGATTTGAGGCTTTGGTATTGGTTGAGAGCAAAGAGTGGCTGAATGAGCGATTCAACCGTAATTTCATTGGGGGGCGATGAAAGAATATGGTCAAAGAGGGAGCTTGAGTAGTGACGCCTGGTAGGTACTGAAGATGCATCTGCAATCTCCATTGCGTGAGTGAATAGTCCTCGGGCTTCTTTGGCGTCACCATGAAGAAGAGCCACAAATCCCTGTCCTAGCCAAGCGTGTGCATAGTCAGGGTCGGTTGACTGGGCCCTTGTGAAGACCTCGTTAGCCATCTCGACATCTCCGGACAAAAGGGCGAGAGTTCCCAAGTTCGTCCAGGCTGCAGGACTTCTCTCGTTTAGGTACAGACTTCGGGCAAAAGCATGCTGTGCTACTGTAGGGTTGATATCGCTGGTCACTACACCAAGTGCATTCCAAAACTCCGAATTCCCAGCTTCTAACTCGATCGCACGCTTGAATGACCTCACCGCAGCTTTGACGTAACTGCTGGACTTCTTCCTGATCTCATACGGCAGGCAAATATGCGCGCGATGCTCTGCCCACCCCAAATTATAATAAGCCACGGCTTGCGCGTGACGATCATTAGACGAAATGTGAACACCTTGCTTGTGGCACAAAATCGTAGCGTGGATACATCGGGTGAGATCAACCCCAGGCTGCTCATCATCTGCATACAAGCCCTTTGCGAAGACCACATCAGTGCCAACCTTATCAACACTGGCGAAAATCTCATAAGCGTCCTGTGAGCCCTTCTTGAGAAGTTCACTGATGGATTCGCAAGGCAAATCACGCGTGCGACTCTGAACAGAAGAGAAGACAGAGCATGCATCAGCTATGGCTTTCCAGAAGTTAAAAGTCTCGAGAACACTGCCTTCGGTTTTTTTTGCATACTCAATGGTCTCGGTTGCAAGCTGGGCTGCTTTTCCGAATAATCCTTTCTCGACAGATGAAAGGGCGTTGTCGACTGTTGTTTGAAGCAAGGCGATAATGACACCCTCCTCCCCAGGATGCGTCTCAATGACGGACCTGTAGAGAGCGATAGATTCATCATACTCGCCCAGTTCACGTTTGATGTTAGCAAGCATATATTTGGTAAACCAGGTGTCTCCGGAAATATCTGCTTCGGTTTCTTCTTCCAGCCTTTGTGCATTCAGAATAGCCTTGGTGGCAGCAATGTGCCGACCGGAACTGTGGTAGCTCTCCCCAAGACCGACCCAGGAATGGTAATCTTCAGGGCTAATACGGAGCGCTGCTTGGAAAGACACGATAGCCTTATGGAAGTCTTGCTTATTTAGCTCAGCCACGCCGAGCGCAGCAAATGGCCAGCTAATGCCCTTCCTCTTGGATCCTGGCGGCGGCTTTACCTTGCCAGAGTCAACAACTCGGCGGGCGACGAGCTCGACTCTATCCCAGTCTCCATCGTCCGCAAAAGAGCGTGCAAGTCTCTCGGCTGCAAGCACTTCGGCGTGAGACAGTTCCAATGCTTTCTGGAAGCAGCGTCGTGATCTGCCTTTATCCTTCGCATAGTCGGCATAATATGTTCCTAGGTACGTGTATGTGGGTGCGTAATTCAGGTTATTGTTGAGAGCACTAAGCCAGTATGCGTATGCGGACTCTCCTTTTCGTTGTTTTCGTGCGGCCTTACTGGTATCGATGTTCCAGAGGCATACTCCCACGCGGTGCTGCGTCTCACCCAGCAACTCCTTTGATTCAGTGCCTTGTTTTTCCAGCGGTTCGAGACATTCTTGCAGTTCTTCCTTTGCGGTTTGCCAATCTCCCTTGAGTGCTTTGACCCAAGCGGCCTCAGACTTTACCCTGATGTTTGTTTGATCACGCTCCAGAGCCCGAGTAAGATACTCGATAGCTTCATCGTACTCCTCTTCTTCCTCGTAAATCAGACCAACACCGATCAAGGCGGAAGTGGAAGTGTTATCCCGCTCAAGAACTTTGTCGAACAGCTCCTTTGCCTCTTTATGATGTCTGGGAGACTGGTAATAGACTAGTGCTGTTCCGAGCGAAAGGTAATAAGAGTCTTCGGCATTTGCGAATGAAAGGCCTGTCTTCTTACGCTCCTGTGCCAATAGTGCCAAACCCTTGCGCATAAGCTCAACAGTATTCTCATACTCTCCAATGTGAAGAAGATATTGCCCAGTGAGTCGGTACGCAAGAACAGAATCAGCTGTAGTAATGCCTTCTGTGATCATGATGAGTCGATCCTCGTCGGTCAAAGGAACCACAAGGGTTGGAACTCCGCCATCGTCGTCATCGGAACTTTCGTCTGACTCATTCAGGGCTGCCTTCACCTTTTCCTGTGGCTTCTCTGGTGGGAACGGTGAGATTGGGCTTGTCAGGTAACTCGTGATAACTTTGTAAAGATCACTGTCGGGAAAGAATGAACAGTACGCTCGGAGGACATCCACGTCCCATTCTCTGATCTCCTTCTTGTCCTGCCATTCTATAGATATATCCCAAGCAAGCTTGTATGGGTATTTTATGGCAACCATGCCGTTGGCAAGATCGAGCACTTTCTGGCGTTCAGCGTTCTTTTCAGCGCCCGTTGGGGCGACCAGGAGACGATCATAACAGAGCTGGAGAAGCTTTTCTTCATACTGTCGTCTCAAGTCATCGTCATTTGTCCAGTTGATGAGTTGTCGATAAATGTGCTCAAGTTTACTCTGGCTGTAAACTTCCCGCTTGGCGTCAAGGGTGACCTCGGTGAGTTTCGCGCCCAGTTTGGTTCGTCGCTCTCCGATGAGAGTGTTTATCCGGTGTTTCTCAGCTTTCTCTAAGATGTGCGCTACCGTCTCATATGTCTTTGCTGGGTGTGGGAACCGGCCCTCGAGGATGGGGTATAGAGGGCTTTCGGGGAGTTGGATGGAAAGTGCTTCAGCATATTGGGTCTCATCACCTTGGACTCTTGCAAAGTCGACAAATTTGTCGACAACATCTTGACACTTGTACATATCATCAGCATCTCGATAAATCTGCCCCAGATTAACGACCGCCTGGTGGTAATCTGCCAGTTTCTTGTTGCTTTGCTTCTCAAAGAGCTTGATCAAGCCCTGCCATGCCTGTGCCTCCTGGGGACGAAGCCACGTCGCAGATCGATAAGTCTCCTGAGCTAGGTCAAGCTTGTCCTTCTTGTCCAAGGCAAAGGCTAGGAAAATGTGCCTGGAAAGGTTGTCAGCTTGGGGCGATCATGGAGGGGTACTGCAGCTCTCTGTTGCGTTGCACATATTTGGTATTCTCACGCTTGGTAGTTCTTGGGATCCTTCTCCAGGAGCTCCTTTGCCTTGTTCACCGCGTCGTCAAACTTTTGTTGGCGAATGGCATCGTTAATGGCCTTGAGGGCTGCCTTTGTCCCTGACATGATGGCTAGATTTCTGTTGTGTTGGAGGGTACCCCCACCAAAGCTCGTAGAAGCTCCCTTTGCTCTCTTGGTGCTTTGACTAATATTTGTGGTGGTCTTTTGTATCTCATCCAGCGAAAGAATCCGATCGAGTGACGTCGACAAATCCAAAGACAACACTCCAAAGTACATCAAATGAATAGATCATACACTCATTAGCCAGGCGGCTATTGCAGGTGGAATTGCTCTGTGGATGAATTATGTCATTGGAAGCTTCACTGATAGCCGAAGATGTCCCGCCTATGTCTTGGGTCCCACAGACCCAACTAGCACTATCTGTAGATATACGAGTACCTTATGCTGCCTTAAGTTTTGTCAATCTATCTTAGTAGTTCCTATCGCTAATCAAAGTGTTGATGTAAGTTACAACGTTGCGTTGTCCCTCCACTTGTTCTCATCCTTGGTAGCAAGTTTTCAGACACTGGAAACAAGTGTTGGAACCCAAGGTATAGCCATTTCATTTTCATAGAAATTTTCAACCATAGCTCAATTAGTTAAACAGTCCGTTGGTTCTTACAGCTATGTAAGGGTTAAGTAGAATTGCTAGGTGGAAGTTTGAACAGTTGCTTTGTTACTAATCGCGAACTTGATGATAGATATAGGGTAGCATGACTAAGGTAAAGTTCACAAAAAAGGATACTCCCCCATCAAATTTCCGTCCATGATGCGATATAGCTCTGCGAGAGCAGTAACGGGGCAGTAATCTCCACCTCTATATGGCCTATCTTCATCATCGAGTTCACCTGGGTAGGGCTCCGCAGGATAGTCCCATTTTGGATCGATCATCCTCACAAGGACATCGGCAAGACGAGGCTCATCCCGTTCAATGTCGAGGGAGAAAGAACAATTGGCCAATCTGCTGATTGTTTGTTCGTCAAGGAGGATACATGCTGAGAACCTGCTTATACCAATTCCTCTGAACATGAGGTCTTCTTCAAGTACCCCGAGACTTCTGAGATGAGCACGGAATTCCTCCCTTACTCGATCTTCTGATGCGTTCTCTAGAGCCTCTTTGTCTTCAATGACTTCAAGTTTGAATCTTTTAGTTGCTTCTTCACTATAGAGAGAAGGTGACATTAGTCTCAAGCTTCTGATTGTGGCTTGGACTAGGTTCTCCAGGGCTTGGTTGAGCTTTTGGCATGCCAAATTGGAATAAGATGTGACAAAGACGAAGTAACCCCATGTTGGGTCCGTGGCTGCCTGTCCGAGTGGTCCTCGTGTCTTATTTTGATGTGCCTCTACAGCGGAGAGAAGCTTGCGCACATCGTCAGACCTCTTTTTGTAGCCGAACCAGTCTTCATCATCACGGACCCACCGATTGAAGGGCCTCTCTCTCTCAAACATTTGACTATCAAGTTCAGGTTCAACACTGTAGTCAGTGGGCCGGATATCCAAGTCGACATCACTGAGATGTCGGGCTGTTTTCTGAATGGCTGGATCAGCACCAGGACCGACTGAGCGGTTGTTAAAAGAGCGCTTGTGAGGGACAGGGCGAATTTCGAGAGAAGGATCTCGTGGTGGAAAATCTGTCATATGAAACCAAGAGTCCATATTGTGCAGGGAATGGAGGTTGTGAGAGACGAGTGTGACGGTAGTAGGAGGCAAGACGGGAATGATTGTGGATAAACAGGAGAGTGTACTCCGTAACGTCGACTGAGTAAGGTATAAATACTGGTCTCAACAATGTCATCCACAATCCTTATTTCATAACTGAAATATGGCCGTGTATCTGCCGAATCAGATCGTATATGAGACGGCGTTTGCATAATCATCAACGGATAGCAACATGGTTCTTTAGGCAGAAGCCCAGGCAGTAAGTGTTTTATGGTAAACCAATGAGAAGACAGAATAGTATACAACCAACAACTTACACGGATCCTTCAGGTTGGACAAAAGTCAGGGTACATCAATCTAAATGTCACTTATAAATTTTAGGCTGTTATTTTCGAGAGACCTGTCATGTCAAGCCACTCTAGTGTAAGTGACGTGAAAGAGGAAGTATATCAGTTCGCAACACCTTCATGCTAGACTTTGTGATACTGCGGCGACTGTAATGCGATAATGAGTTACGCCGTCATAGAACGTCAAAGCCTATCGTCATTATACATTATTTTGTGCTTTTCTTGTCCCCTCTTCATGCTGTTCGCTCATGGGGTACACCGGTAAGTTCAGGTGTTGTAACGAAATTTTGTGATACAGTCTAACTACCTAGGTACTCAAGTTGAGCTTTCACTGAACAATCCAATAGCCAGTTTCTAGATATAGAAGCCTGACGTTTTGTGAGTATCGAGCCAAAGTGAGGTTTGTTAAGTTTTCATCTGAATCACGAGCTGCCTTATACGTGCACACATAAACTTCTGTCAACGTCGCTTCGAACAGGTATCTGTAATCTGGCTATACACACACTCTCTACTACAGCCTAGCTGATCCGCCGACATCGACTCATTGCGCGACGATATATTTGTGTCTTATGACTGCGATTCTGAACCCGAACCCGAACCCGAACCTCTTGATTCTTCCTGTACGCCAGGAAAAAGGAAATGTGCGAAATGCCAGAAACTCGGTAGACGCTGCTTCCGGTGCCGTTTGAAGCTTGCATTAGGGGAAGAGTCTGAGGAGCCTGCCAAGTTAGCACTTGAACTTGTTGTTGCTTCTCAAGCTGCCCAAAGAAACGACAAACCCGAAGATACTATCCCAGAGCCTATCCCAAAACCCATCAAAACCAGGAATGAAACAACACGACCACAAAAATTTGCACAGAATGGAGAAACTCCGAGCCCCATTACACGGTCTAGTTCAAAATCTCAACAACAAGATTGCCCATCGACTGCCCCCAAGAATAGAACCGAGAGCTTTCAAACCTCTTCCCATGATACATACTTTTACGATGGTGTAATTACGAGCAGCACGCAATACTACCAAAGCAACATTTCATCCTGCGGTACCAACATCCAATCTAGGGCGAACGATGCCCACCGCCCAAAAAATTGTTATTCGTATAACCATCCTTGTTCTCAGTGGAAGGGCCTAGCTCCTGACCTTCCATACTACAATCGATCGGACGCAGATATTGAGGTAGTCAAGATAAACAGAAGCTGGCATCTCGTTTCCACAAAGCGCCGCGTTGAGAAATACGATAACAGCGGTATTGAGCACAGTCACAAACACCGACATTGGGCAGAGCCCTCCAGGGAACCCCCCCAAATTGCAACAGTTGCAGGTCTCCAGAGGAGAAGAAAGCCAGCGTTCCTGAATATATCAATTTTTACAATGCCAAGATGACCTTTATAGAACAATTACCCTGGCGAGGGTATGCTCATGCAGTCTGGGTTGCGTTGGCGGATACGAGACCCTCCATGCCGGGCTCAGTGCGTCGCAGCACCAATCAATATAGAGTGTCATGTACAGTGTATCGCGATCAGCTATATGGGCCTGGGAGGCTTGTTGATCAGGTCTGGAAGCCTGATGAGCCCTTACCACTGGAATCAGTTTGCCCTAGCATATATGATTTCGGCAGATCAGCCCGTACATTGAGTGCAAGAAAGGATCACTGGTGTGAAGCATTGGGCGGATGAGATTGACTAGCGGAGATCCCTATACCATCACATAGAACTTCTTGTTGTGCCATTGAAGAGATGGTCAGAGACACTGGCAAACCCATAAGGAGAATAGCTTGCATGCGAATACCACCAACATGCAACCACCAAGATCGACAACCGAGTCGCCACAGGGCCCGCACACACCTTACCTTGTATACGAAAATGGAAGTGGAACTTCCTTGGGGTTTTCGCATTCCAAGCTGGTTTTCGGAAAAGAAGTCATATCGTTGGTTGGGGGTGGATATTTCGGAAAGGAGGCACTTAGCATAAATGGCTCGTATGTCATGGCGGACGTAGCCGATTCGGAGTAAATTGGGGGCCGGCCGTGTCAGAGAATGTGTATATATACCCAAAACTTCCCTGATTCGGGTGGTTTGGCTCTTCAGCATCCTTATATCACGAGAAAGTAGAGCCAATATTCTTTGACCCATAGTTAACATATATTTTGACTGACACTTTCGCCGCGAGCTTCAGTATCTATTCGAAAGTCACATCACAACAGGGATTTCTGAAACAGCACTATTAGGCCATCGTCCAGTGGCGGTCAAGATCCAGTTTGTTCATCATGTTCCATTCTATCTTTGTTATCACTCAGGCTGCCGACTTATTTCTACCGGCCAGTCCAACCAACCTATCAAGTCCGCACTTAACAAACCTCTTATCGTTTCGAGCAGATGCGTTGCCCACCCTTCCATGAACCATGACCTTTTCATTGTCCTGAACAAAGGGACATAATACGCCATCAAAAGAAGAGCCTGAGGTGCCTTTCGCTGAAGACACCCGACAAACAGATCTTGCATGCGGTACAGCCAGCCAAACACAAACTTATTCATCTTTGGTACTTGGACAAGGCCCTCGGCGTTGCCAAAGTTGGCCTCGTAAACATCGCACAAGCTTTTGTGTACCCTCAGGTACAAGGCAGTATCTGGGTTCTCGTGAGACGCTATCCATAGTCGAAGCTTCTCAAGTGGCCCAACCCAATCAATGTACGAGAACCCCATAACCATAAAATCTGGTTTTGTATCTTCCATCTCTGAATTCGTGCCACCGCCACCGAGAGGAGCCATGAGGCCCGTAAAGAGCGTAGCTGGTTCAATGCTCTGTCGGATCAACCGGACTCCATGAATCACGGGAAGCCATCTTTGCGAGATCCCCTCGCCAATAACACACACAAGCAGGTCGTCGGGACCTGTTGGTCCAGCTGCAAAGGTGCAGTAGCAGACGAGCACCGCTGCGACATAGAGAGCGCCACAATTTGCTTCGTTAAGGTTCGTTAAAGTTCTGTTCATTTCGTAAATCCCAAGCTCTGCATGATGCGCCGCGAGAGCGAGGCTCTGGGAATGCCGTTCAGTCCCTTTTGGTTCTTGGTATACCAGATGATACCCTGCTAGAGCATACATCATATGGAGGACGAAATGGTAGGAAAGGCCGATCTGGGGGACATTTCGCGCCCAGAACGATGCGATATCATCGACAGGGTCGTCAGCATCGTGTAAGGTCCTTGAGGTATTGGCCATGAAGTGGAAGAGTAACTCGGCGTCAGCAATATTTAAGGAACATATCTGCGAGTTTGATATGGTTGAAGAGGAAACTGGAGTAGCTGACGTCGAAGACGGCGATGTAGTCGTCCTGTCTGATGCTGGCGGGGGGGGAGGTGGTGGTCGCGTGAGTGCAGCCCAGTCCTTGCGTGGCCTTCCAGGGCCACGTCGCGGCGTCGTGGCAGGTTCTGCTAAAACTGATAGTATCTCAGGAGGAGAAGTGTGCGGCGCTGAGTCGTCACTAGAAGGTGGTTGTGGTGCAAAATCGCAGGGTATGCCAAAGCGCACGCAGTTGGCACAAGCTGGCTTCACCTCGTCACACTGGACGTCTTGTCAGCTCTGATCTGGGACATTCGGAGACTTTTTTTTTCTTCTCTTTTATTTTTATTTTTTGGGAGGACTCACCTTTACTTTTCTCCTCTTGCAGTTGAAGCATCCGTTTCTCGATTTACGGTGCGGTCTTCTGGCAAGCTTGGAGACCCGCGCAGAGGAGATGCTCTCTGGACCAGTTGGCTGTGGCGTTGTTGACTTGCGCATGCTATCTACCTTATGTGACGATGCAGTGTCTGTGAATGTTATATAGAGAACGGCCAGATCATCCAGAAAGCCCCAGCGACTACAGAAGTACGCAACGAACGAACGAACCACGGGCAGGAAACAACAACTCTAAGTGCTTTTGCTTTCGGGCGTCGTCATGGGCTTCAAGGACCCTTCCGAGGTGACCGGGCGATGTCTCCGTGTCTGCGGACGGATGCGCCGGACGGCCTCAGCTCTTGGACCGGGAGAGTCCAAAACACAAAAACGATGAAATTCGAGTCCGGTATTCAGAATCCGACAAGTCCCAACTCTTACCGGATCGCCGAATGTGATGTTCGTAGGGGTGTTTGGAGTTGATGATCTATTAGTCCAGCCACAACCGGAATAGCAGCAGTGCCGGCAAATGTGTGTGGGTCGGTGACAGATGATTTTAGAGTTGATATTCTCGACCCGAGAATGAAATAAAATCTGATGTGAAGCAAGGGTCCTCAGCTTGAGGAGAAGAGCTTCTAGAACAAGAAAGGCAGGCTGTTGATTCAACGTAAAATGAACAGGAAAATGGGGGATTGGTTGGGCGAGGGGACCGAAGTAAAGTAGGTAGGTAGGCAGCTCCAGCGGAGTTAACTAACGGCGACGGGTTTTCGCATTTGTCATTGCGTAAAATGTCCGATTTGCGAGGTCGTAAAGCTATACCTCATTAGGCCAAAGGAATCGGGTTGTCGTTAGTATCTGACCAAGTTCTCACTCTTGAGTACAAAACGTAAGAGGAGAGGATGAAGCTGACGAGATCATTTGAGGCAGTATAGGGAGTCTCACACACTCGCACACGCGGTCTGAACTATTGACGAGGTTCTAGCTTCTATTCTTGTTGCACAACTATAATACTTCACGTTAGGTAGAATTCGTGTTAGACTTTCCGAGGGGGGGGGCTTCGACGGACTCTCGGACAAGTTGCTTCGCTTACACGAGTGATAAGAGATCTGGCTGACTAAATTTGCCTGGCCCAGGGCCGCCCCAGCCTGGGTGCGGTATTCGTTTTAGCGCCTAAATAAAGCCACCATCGGACCCATGGATGACGAATACGATTGATTGATTGATATGCTCGGAACTTTTGGTCCTTATTCACGTTTTATATCCGCATTTTCTTAAACTGACAGGGCATTCTCGCTTTCTTTTCTGTTCTCCTCCCCAAGCTGGATGCTGCTTTTAAGTTTAATTGCAGTGGTCATGCATTTTTTACTCACCGGCCCGCCACTATGCGTACTCATGTTTCAGTATACGATCAATATTCACTCCCATGACGTCTACGGAGACTTATCTTAACACGATCACTAATTCTTATCTAAAGTGGCTTGCTGATATTAGAGCGAATACGGATTCAAATCGGCTGTTATTCGGGTTGCTCATAAACTCCGGGTAGTGGGGGACATGCCCGGAGGTGATGATCTATGATAATGAGACTAAAGGAACGGAGTATGAACCTCATGACCTCGGAATCAAGAAGGATGAGACACTGAAATTGAATGTCCTTAGATGCCATTCTAGCTTCTCTATACTCCTAAATATCGAAGAAATAGTACATTGTTCCAGTTTCTCCATGAAAGAATATTCCTTCCCCGTATATCCTGCTGACTAACAAGGGTCCCCAGGCGCGTACAGTAGCCCGCCTGGAACGTCATCGTCAAGTGGTTGCCCCAGCTAACCAGACTTGGCCTATATCCCAGTTTCCCCTTCAGCTCCGCATTCTTGCTCTCT
The DNA here is from genome assembly GCF_019915245.1 of Fusarium musae. Lineage (NCBI taxonomy): Eukaryota > Fungi > Ascomycota > Sordariomycetes > Hypocreales > Nectriaceae > Fusarium > Fusarium musae. The sequence continues at coordinate 2,026,909 of NC_058391.1, forward strand.
CAACACCAGCAAAGCGGTCTAGAGAAGGGCAAGTCATGTCGTCTTTTCGCCTCTTGATTGAAGATGGCCAGTTCCGCGATGGATACGGTCGACAAGTAGTCCTCCGTGGCATCAATCTCGCTGCCGATGCCAAACTCCCTAGCGAACCCGATCAACCATCTCACATTCCCACTGACTTCTTCGACGGCGATAATGTAACATTCCACCAGCGTCCTTTCCCCAAGGAAGATGCGCGATCCCATTTTGCGCGCCTCAGACGATACGGCTTCAACACTATCCGCTACATCTTTACCTGGGAGGCACTCGAGGCTGCAGGGCCTGGGAAATACGACGAAGGCTTCATCCAGCATACGATTGATATCCTGAGAATAGCAAAGGAGTATAGATTCTATATATTCATGGACCCTCACCAGGACGTTTGGTCTCGTTTCACTGGTGGCTCGGGAGCCCCGTTATGGACTATATATGCATGCGGCCTCAACCCTCAGAGCTTCGCTGCGACTGAAGCAGCAATTGTTCAGAATACATACCCTAACCCTGATGAGTTTCCAAAAATGATCTGGTCGACCAACTACTATCGACTTGCTGCTGGTACCATATTCACTATGTTTTTTGCTGGCAAAGACTTTGCCCCAAAATGTATAATTGACGGTGTGAACATCCAGGACTACTTGCAGGACCATTTCATGAGAGCATGCGGTCAACTCGCCCAGCGAATCCACGAGGCAGGCGATCTGGAAGACGTCGTTGTCATTGGCTGGGAGAGCATGAATGAACCAAACAAGGGCATGACTGGTTATAAGGATCTTACTGTGATCCCTAAAGAGCATCCTTTGAAGAAGGGAACCTGCCCAACAATGTGGCAGACGTTGTTAACTGGAATGGGACGGGCGTGCGAAGTCGATACTTGGGAGATGGGCGGCCTCGGCCCTTACAAGACTGGCACGACATTGGTTGACCCTCATGGCGAGGTCGCATGGCTACCAGCAGATTATGACGATTCAAGATACGGTTGGAAGCGCGATCCTGGCTGGAAGCTCGGCAAGTGTGTCTGGGCACAGCATGGAGTTTGGGATATGGAGACCGATACCCTCCTTCGCAAGGACTACTTTGCTAAAAATCCGAATACCGGTAAGGTCATCGATTATCCGCAATTTACCAATACCTATTTCATGGACTTCTGGCGAAAATATGTCAAAACCTGCCGTGCCGTCCACAAGGACTGCATTATGCTTATGCAGTTTCCTACACTCGAATTACCGCCCGAGATCAAAGGAACGGAAGATGAAGATCCTCGAATGGCGTTCACACCGCATTACTACGACGGCATCACACTCATGACAAAGCACTGGAATAGCACGTGGAATGTTGATGTGGTCGGAGTCTTGAGAGGCAAGTACTGGCATCCAGCGCTAGCGATCAGGATCGGAGAGACGGCTATTCGAAACTGTCTCCGTGACCAGCTCGCAACACTGAGACAAGAGGGCCTTGACCGGATAGGAAAGCACCCTTGTGTGTTGTCAGAATTTGGCATTCCCTATGATATGGATGACAAGAAAGCCTACAAGACAGGCGACTATTCGAGCCAGTCGGCGGCAATGGACGCCAACTATTTCGCAGTTGAAGGATCTCAGATCGAAGGGCATTGCCTATGGACATATTGTGCAAGAAACGATCACTTAAGGGGAGACTTTTGGAATGGAGAGGATCTGTCCATCCTTTCGCTGGATGACAAACCACTTCCAGAATCCCCGGTTCCCGAATATTCGCAGTCGTCGCTGGATCTGGCGAGGACTGCGACTGCGGCAAACACGAAGAAGGATGTGGCTGATGATCGAAATGTTACACCCGACAACCTCAAACGGACACTCACCAATCCGTCCATCAGCTCCGCGCCCTCGGCCAAGGACCCTCAGCTAACCAATGCCCCTGGCTTCCGCGCAGCCGAAGCTTTCGTGCGCCCTACGCCGACGGTGGTGTACGGTGACATTGTATCCACCGGATTTGATTTGCGACAGTGCACATATCTTCTCAAGGTCAAGGCACCAAGAGCAGCACCAGATGAGGCGCCTACGATTGTGTATTTGCCTGAGTATCATTTCCCCAAAGAGCAGTGCGAAGTGGCAGTGTCCTCGGGCAAGTGGGAGCTTAGCACAGACGATGAAGAGGGCACAACACTTCAGAAGCTCAAGTGGTGGCACGCAGAGGGAGAGCAGAGCCTCAAGATCTCAGGTCTCGTACGGAAGCACAACGTTCCTGTAGGATCCGAGGAGGATGCTGGCTATCTTGAGCAGTGTCAGCAAGGCTATGGATTCAATTTCGGAAGCTGCAGTGTTATGTGAGCTGAGCCTTATTTGAGACAAGGCGCGTACAAGTCGCATCAAGTTCAGTGCATGGTAGATTGAGATACGTCTGGTGAGCATGTTCTGGGACACGGCATTAAGGTTTAATATTGAACTATATGTCTGATTGGATACCTTGAAATGCCACTTTGAAACCGTTTCTACCGGTGAATCGTGAACTTTGTCGACTGGGAAGGTAATTTCTATAAGAAGAGTACACGAAGCTAAGTTTTGGCCACGGAGATTTTCCCAGTCAGGCCATTCTCCTAGGGCCGCTAATTGTACGGCGATTTAAAAAGGTCGCCGCCTTACCGTTCTTATTAGAGTACAATTCATGATGGAGAACCTCGTGTTCAATGTGACGCCACGGCAGAGGACCTTTAATCATTATTCCATAGCCGAGAGGATGTCAGCTTGCGGGGAATCCCAATGCTCTGGTAAGGGGGAATTGACTTTCAGGCGTTCCTAGTCAGGAACATTCTCGTATTCACGATACCAGTTTATCTGTGTTGCCATGGGTTATGACTCAGGGGTTCTCTAGTGGGCCTAAACAATGGAAAGACGATTATTAAATATAGAGGGCTTAGAAAAGTCTGGTTGATAATGTTGAGTGAAGAGATAGATGTAAGTGAACAAGGCATAGTCTAACGGTCCCATGACAACCACTCCGAAAATGACAATTCCAATGAAACAAGTTGAAAATAGCACAGACGGGCAGGAATTGACAGTTGGTGCCCCCCATTACCCAAGACTGGCGACATTTGAATGATGCCGATTTGCTGGAGATCCCCCTCCATTAGTGAAGCTAGCGCATGTCTTTTCACACTCTGCACACCATCTCAGCTGTCGCTAAGCGCCAGACGCCCTCGAGCTGAAAGCCTAACGTGAGAACATGGCGCAGTCGGTCAGTTTAGAAAGCCCAGGTCTGCTTAGGTTCTCTAGGTTCCCTTCTGCTGAGGGGAACGTGAGGAGAAAACAGAGTTTCCCGTCTAACGGCTCGGAATAAACCTGATTGATAGTCAAGCCGTAACTAGCCAAGTCGAGTTATTCGAATGCTGCATTAGTTTAGTGGTTTTTACTACCTATTCTTTGTTCGATTAAATTAATATTTCACGTGTTGGTCTAGTCTAGTCTACCTAACTTACCTAGGTACCTATGTTAGTCGTCAACTCCAGAACTTCCTGCTCCTCACTCACTATCTCAACCCGCCGTCAGCTTCTCCCGTCCGCCAACAGTCAATCAATCGAATCGTCTCCTCGTCACTCCTGTCCCAGCCCCTCCACTCCATCCACAATCCCTGACATCTCAGCATCCTTCTCTATCCCATCCTAGCTTGGTCTGGCCTAGCCTGCCCCCCGGGATCCTTGTCGAGACGACCCACCTCGACATGTTACTCCACCGCAGATACAAACCATGAAGGGTAGCGATAGCTTGCGACGGGTTAACCGTCCCGCTGCCAATTTCGACCTACCACCAGCAGCTCAGGCTCAGGCACAGGCACAACAGCAGGCTCTTCGGTCTCAATCTCAGCCTCAAGAGCCCATCTTGGGATCTATAACCTCGACAAGCCCAGAAATCACCACTTCTTCGCTCCATTCTCAGCCTCAATCTCAGTCTCTCTCGACCGCCAGGTTCCGTTCCTCTTCGAGACCCAGTCTTCAGGACCTAGTCCCTGTCGCCGGGACTCCAAAGCCAAACGTCTACGACCAACCTCCAGCCTATGCCCTGTCGTCCTCATCCTCCTTGACGGGGCCGTCCTCTTTTTCCTATCCTCCAGCGCATCCAACTGCTGGCGCCGCAGCGATACATACCCTTACAACCCATACAAATCCGCATACACACACACATACTGCCCCGGCGGCTGTCAATCGACCCCGGCCCCTAGGCCCATCCTCCTCCGACATAGCGACTGCAGAGCAGGCTCACTTCCTCCACCCTGTCTCATCTGCCTCGAGCTTACGTCCAAGGTCTTCCACCACTAGCGCCACTGCGGCTGCTCCTGCTGCTGTCTCCCCGTCTCCATCGCATATTACGCCGAATTCTCTTCTTCGACAACACACCTCGCCGCCGTCTACCGTCGACAACAACTCTGCCCACTTTGTTCCTCGAGGCGGGTTGGCCCCCGCGCCGTCCATCATGTATCCAGCAGGCCAGAGACATGTCTCGGGCGCCGATCCCACACGACCATTCCAGGTCCCTCCGCCGCCGCCGCCCATGGGAGCTCCGAATGCTGGCCAGATGGGTAATATGATGAATCTGCCTCCGCCGCCGCCGCTTCCTCGATATCCCACCGCACCTGGCCCCTCCGGCGTCGCGATACCCCCACCACCCGGTCCGCCCCCGGCGAGTGCTCTCGGCCAGCAACCTCCGTGGCACGGCGCCTTTGGGCGCATGTACGACGGACGGCCAGGATACATCCCCCCGCCGCCGCCCGGTCAGCACCAGCCGTACAACCCAAAGTTACACGCCCAGATCGCTGCTGGGCAAACAGTCTCTATCCCTCCACCTCCTCCGCCGAGTGAGGCCATGAGTGCGACCTATATACCGCAGGGCGACACATACGGAGAGGGAGTTGGTATCCCCGCCTTTGGACTGGAAGACCCAACCCTGACTGTCAACTCGCAGACATCGCGGCCAGTGACAACGCCGCAGAGCGGAACTGACACAAATGCCACAACGCCCATGGACGAGGCCACGAGGGAACGCCTCTATTCTGCCACTAACGCCCAGCCGCGGGGCATATCCAATTCTTCAAACGCCACTCCTCCCAGCTCGATCCCACCGGAAATCGCTGCCCAGTGGCCCCTCGATACGGTTCTGATTTGGCTAGCCCAGAACCAGTTCTCCAAAGACTGGCAGGAAACCTTTAGGGCACTCAACCTGCACGGAGCGCAATTCCTCGAGCTTGGAAGTGGCCACGGAGGGCGTGGTAATTTTGGTATGATGCATCAGCAGGTGTATCCAAGGCTTGCCCAGGAGTGCACCAACAGCCGAACCGGCTGGGACCAACCCCGCGAACGAGAGGAGGGCAAGCGGATGCGAAGACTAATTCGAAGTATTGTCACCGGTCGACCAGCTGATGTGTCTAAAGTTTCAACGGCCCATGGCCGTAAAGAATCCCTCAATGGCGGACATGGGAACAACCTACCAAGCGCTGGAACTGATCCCATGGATTCGCCAAATGTTTGTCGACCCGCTCGGTGCTGTGAGTGTTTGCCCGTACTAACCTTTCTTGTAGACACCTCTCAATGCCCCTGGCCCTGGTTTTGGCGGCCGCAGGTTCTCCCAAACCAGATCTACGACATTACCCAACAGTGTCAGTGGGTCCAACATCAGTTCTGAGTCTAACCACCGTAATATGCTCAAACATGTCGATACAGATGGTGCACGCCGTCATAGTCCTAACGTTAGTGAGTCGAGTGAGGCCACATTCCGTGGTCCTGCTGCGCGCTCCGCGAGTCCGACAGGCAGCCCAGGCATATCCCCCGCGCTTTTCACATCAACGACGACCCCTATTCTCTCACAATCACCCAACACAATGAAAGCTGGGCACCGTTCAAGAAGCAGCATGGATTCCGTTGCTTCTGTCGCAGCCATATATGGATCTGGAGTACCAACAGACGCCGCCAACTTACTTAGCCGGAACATGAACCTGGGAGAAGTTGTTCATGGGCGTAATCATGATATCCGATCTCGGCACTCGCCTTCAGAGGGAGGGGAGAGGTCAGCAGGTGCAGAGACACCCGCTTCGGCCAAAGATTCCAAGAGCTTCCTGAGCTTCTTATCCAGGAAAAAGAGACAAACCAAAGATGATGGTGCCTACCCTTCACCTGAAGAGATGGAGGCTTCCCCAACTTCACCACAAGGATCTATCCGCCCGGTGGGCTTGGGCGTTCGAGGAACCAATGGCAGTGATACTAATCTCGAGCTTGCTGGCTCAACGCTAGGCAGTTATGATGACAGGAACGGCCATGCTCTACGACCAAGGAGAATCAGCCCCGTAAGGACCTACGTACTGGCCACCATGGATTACTGGAACTACCGAATGTGCGACATCACAGAAGCAGAGACAGCAGCGGAAGTCCGTCAAGTCATCTGCATGCATCTTGGCCTTTGCGACTTTGAATATTCTCACATCTATCTTACAGAAGTTGGCAAGTTTGAACATGTGGATCCCTTGGACGACTCGAGCCTTATTACTGTCAAACGGGCAAAGGGGGACCCTCTTGGGACACTTAAATTCTTCGTGACGCCCCCAGGAGTTGCCCCCATCTCCAGTCTTGCCGTTAAAGCTGAGGTCCCTGTATCCTTGTCTCCTGGTTATCTCCCACCAGGAACCACTGCCGAGGATGTCCAACGAAATAGCAGACAACGATCCAGTTCATCGCCCCCCACCTCGCGATCCAATACATTGACAGATGAGAAGACTGAGGATAAGGTAGCCCGGGAGGCAACTTCATATAGAGCTGAAATGGAGAGAAAGCAGCGTGAGTATCTCGCCAAGAGGAAACAAGCAGCGATGAAAGGTAGTCCTTCAGAAACACTCGGGCCCGGCATCGTCGGCCGCAACGTCGATTTCGACCAACCTCGCGAGTCGCCGTATGAGGACAAGAGGCCAGAGCAACTCTTCCCCCAAAGACGGCCTCCAGCCCCACCAAGCGATCCTTCTGCGACACTGATCAAAGCGAACTCGCTAAGTAGAAAGACCGGAGCCAGTATGCGCGCATCAAGTAGCAGTCTTGAGGGATATCCAACACCACGGCATCCAACCGAGAGCGAGATGACGGAGAAGTCCAGAAGATCCAAGGGAGCATCGCAACCAGCCGCAGGTCCTGCTGGTATTGGGGCAGCCCTTGCAGGTATGGGCAGAAACTTGAGCGCTATTGGGCAATCTGCCAAGAATACTCGTGGCTCTTCTCCCTCCCGATCTTCAACACAATCAATTCCTGGAGGTAAGGACACCTTCTCTAGCGTCAATCCTCCTCAACAAAGCCTGGGTCGAGATAGTCCTAGTACAATAGCAACACCAGGCGCCGTGACCTGGAGCAAGAAGAACTTGCCCTTTATTGTGCCGGACTACTCCCCCAGCCAATCACCTATGCTAAGCCCTAATCTTGAAGCTGCACCAGAAGCTAAACTCTTTGAAACAGTCCCAAAGGCAACATCTCCTACTGATATGAGCCCCAACTCGAGACGTACAAGGGGTAATTTCGCCCCAGACCATCCGTCGCCTCCAAAACGGCGTGCAACCCATGGGCCAGATCCAGACTTTGAGGACTCGGACGTCCAATTTTCGAAGCCTGCTCCCGCACCACCAGCTGACGATGACAGCGGGGATGATTCAGATGATGGCCTCTTTGTCATTCCACTTGCCAATCGAAACAAGGGCAAGGGTGCCACTGCGAATGGTGATGCGAACGGCCACAACAAGCGTCCTAGTCTGACGGTTAATACGCGCTCCCGGAAGGGCCTCTCTGTTGCCTTTACATCGCCCAAGTCATATGGTAGTAGCGTGACTCCTGACAGTAACGAAGATTCCCGACAAAAGCCGACTACTCCCCGTTCCGAAACGTCGGAAGAGAAGGAAAAAGAAAAACTCGGTCGGCGAAAGTCGTTCATCGAGAAGGATGTCTGGGCTAATCGCCCTCCAACGGACGCCCTTATCAATAACCTTGACGACTTCTTCCCCAACCTGGATCTTGATCAGCCTGTTCTTGATGAACCTGGCGAAGGTGGACTGCCTCCATCTCCGATTGCTGAGGGCACAGAAACCACCTCTGATCAAGGGCCATCCCAGCCGGCAGTGTCGAGCCATACTCAGCAAGCACCGCCTGCAGCGATTCCGCCGTCCCGGCAGCCATCTCTGTATAATGAAAACGATACTCTTGGCTCCGACGAGTCAACCCTCAAAGCACTCGATCAACAGCGGCCCACTTCTGTGGCTGCAAGGAGTATTCGGCGCTCAGGCGGTCTCGGTAGAATGAAATCCATTCGAGAAGTCGCCCGCGGTGCTCACGAGGCCAACAAGCGAACAAATTCAACCAATCAAGGACCGTCGTCAGGTAACATTATGCGCCGAAAGAGTACAAAGATGTTCAATGCCAACATTGTGCAAATTCGACCGGATAGGCGTGGCAGCGTCATAATGCCACAGATTCCTCAAGATACAGTGCCAAAGCGACAGACGACATTTAGGTGGTTCAAGGGTCAGCTCATTGGCAAAGGTACTTACGGCCGAGTGTATCTCGGTATGAATGCCACTACAGGAGAGTTCTTGGCTGTCAAGGAGGTCGAGGTGAACCCCAAGGCGGCTGGTGGTGACAAGAGCAAGATGAAGGAGCTTGTTGCAGCGTTGGACCAGGAAATTGACACAATGCAGCACTTGGACCATATCAACATTGTGCAGTACTTGGGTTGCGAGCGAAAGGAAACTAGTATCAGCATCTTTCTCGAGTATATTTCTGGTGGCAGCATTGGATCATGTTTGCGCAAGCATGGCAAGTTTGAGGAGTCTGTCGTGTCTTCACTGACAAGACAAACACTCTCCGGCCTCGCCTATCTACATCGCGAGGGCATTCTGCATCGCGATCTCAAGGCCGACAATATTCTTCTTGATTTAGACGGAACGTGCAAGATCAGCGATTTCGGCATCTCCAAGAAGACAGACAACATTTATGGCAATGATAAGACAAACAACATGCAAGGTTCGGTATTCTGGATGGCCCCAGAGGTCATTAGGTCCCAAGGCGAAGGGTACAGCGCCAAGGTCGACATTTGGAGTCTGGGTTGTGTAGTCCTGGAGATGTTTGCTGGCAAGCGCCCCTGGGCCAAGGAAGAGGCTGTTGGTGCTATCTACAAGATTGCTAATGGCGAGCGACCACCAATCCCCGAGGACATTCAGGATACTCTTGGACCATTGGCCGTTGCCTTTATGATGGATTGCTTCCAAGTGTAAGTTTCTCGATATGCCAGTGTTGTTTGCAGGGCTAACAGGAAGACAGGAACCCCTTTGATCGTCCTACAGCGGATGTTCTCCTATCGCAGCACCCCTTCTGCGAACTGGATCCAAACTACAACTTTTATGACACGGTGCTGTATCACAAAATCAAGTCGTTCAAATAAAGGAGCCATAGATACACGATCTTGAACGAGGTGGTTAATTATCCTTCCCTTCTTTCTTTGTTTGTATGTATTAGTGGCATGGGAGTTTTACGCTTTTGAAGTTGAAGAGCGACGGCGTCATTATGGGAACACGGCTTGATAGCTGACTGGCATTGTTTATTCATGTATGGGGAGGGGGATGCAAATGGTAATGAAATGAACGGCTGGATACGGCTGATGATATCCGATACTGTGAAACATGTATCAAGTGACTCAAAAGAATTGTCCAAGCTACATACTAACTTGAAGTCCATACGTTTCTACCTTTCATAGTATATGCCTAAAATAGGCTTATTAGAACGTTGCTGGACCTCTGTCCTATCATATGCTCGTCGGTCGTTACGACTCCAAAGTTAACGTATGTTAAGCCTTGTAAAACAGAAGTTTGTCTCTTAATAAACATCACCAAGATCGCACACTGTTATAAAAGTCCACATCTCGGTTCAGTACTGTTACAGATTCAATCACCTTAATACGCTCGAGTTTCATCCAGCACATTCGGCTGCTCTCACGCCTATCAATATTTTGATATATTCTACAGCACTGTTCATGGACTACTCTGCCACAAAAATCGCTACTCTAGCACTCTACAACTTGTGTATAAATGGAGGCAACCAAGAAACCAGCGAAACTTCATTGCCGATTCCTAGCCTTTCTCCAGCGTTGGTCGCCCCTCCATCGTCAAATAATCAACTTGATTACCCAGCCAATCCACCTCCATCACGACCAAAGTTCCTACAGTGTCTGGAACCTGCGATTCCGCCGCCGCCGCAATGTCACCTCCCTGTCCGTTTTGACATAGAACATCCCCCTTTGACTCCAGAGGCGAATTATGCCCATTCCCAACTGTTTCTTTCACATCAAGAAAGGAACTCGCTACCCAATCGGCCTGTATTACATCTCAGGGGCTTGTTCCGCAACAATAAGCTTCTCCCACCAACTGGCCCAGATCCGCATCGACATCGGCGGCTGTCATATCAAATGAGGACGGCACTTGGAAGAAAGGTGCAGCGGCATTGAGCATACTTCTTGCCCACCTTCCTAGCATACGCATCTACGAGGGAGAGATGCTGGAAATTAAGGATCTCCTCGGGGAAAAGATGCTTGAGCTCTACCGTCTTATGGAACACAAAAAACATAAAGATGTTGGGCTTGAGATCTACACTCTCATTGAGAATAATAAAGAGGGTCTTCTTATAGAGCTCGCCGAGAAGATGATGATGCTCTACTTGGAGTTCGGCTTCGGGTTGGTTGGGAAAGGAGACCAGCAGAGAACCATGCTCGAGCGGGAACGGGCAAAGATGGAAAATGTTTTGAGTTGGGTATCGGCCCTCATCCGGTATTGGAGTTAAGATGTATAAAAGTACATTTTGCCGATGCAATAGAGCAAAATCCCCCTCATCACCATCGACATCAGGGGGCAAATCGGAGATTGTAACAAAAGTTTGGCGCACACAGCAATTGAGTGCACCCTCACACATACTTTCGGTCAACCGTTGCCATTCCCTTCACTACAATACTTAGTGTATTCTCAAAATAAATAGCAAGATATCTGTCCTCGACAGGTACCATGACAAGTAGCCTGACACACTTGAACATTCCATGCCTAGATCTTCACTTCTTACCCTCGGCCTCCCTTGTCTTTCCAGCCTGTCCCTTGCCTGGGGCAGCATCAAATTTCGACTTCCAAGTATCCTCCTGTTTGAACATTGTGATGCACTCAGCAGCACTTGGCTGTCCGTATTCAGGATCCGCGCCGCCATCTAGCAACTCCTTGATTTTCTTGTCAATATTGCAATTCAGCTCCCTATAAAAAGGTATTCTGATACAGAACAACTTCAGAGAATGACTCACTTGGATTACTGCATCTTCCTTCTTGAACACCGCCCCAGCGAGAGGACTCTGTCCTCGGTCATTGAGGCGATTAGGGTCCGCACCATGTTGGACGAGGACCTTTACTAAATCGGCATGGCCATGATACGCAGCGAGCATAAGCTTCAGTTGTCAGCACAAGCTTCTTGAGGGGGTGATGCTCGAGATATACTCGGGTGTCATGGGCATACCAGAGTATCTCCCTTGTCGTTTGTCAGATTTGGAGGTAAGCCTGCTGGAAGAGCCTGCTCAAACGTAGCCATGTCTCCCTTTCTCGCCGCATCGTACATCCTACTTGCGAATTCTATCATCTCCGGCGTGAGAGATCCCGCGCGAGCTGGTTGGTTTGAGGCGTCGCTCATGGTGGTGCCTCAATTTCTGCCTTGACTAGTTTATGTGAATTTTTGGTTGGCAAGGTGAATGAGCGCAAAGTTGCAGAATTGTTAGTGAGTCACAAGGAAAGTTTCGATTCTGGGTTCTTCTGGTGTTGTTGTGATGGATGACAGAGAAGAAGCCCGAGTCATCAAGTGAGGTTGAATGAAATGACGTATGCTATTGGTTTGATTCTGACCCTGGCGTAAATGCCAGTAAAGCAGTCTAATGAATGGGACAGTTATGGAAGCGTACTTCAAAGGTCGATGGTAACGCTGTTTTCCTAAAATAATAATATTGCGCAAAACTATTTGCTAAGCTCCCTTTCTTGGTAAATCACATTTGCAGCTGCTCTCGTGTCATTCTTGGTGATATATCAATACTCATACTCAATCTGCATCATGCCTGATGGTAGTCTCTGACCTCAAAATTCATATGCTCAGGTTCCCAGGTTCAGCAATTAATAAGAAAAAGAACAAGGAGAAGAAGCCTCATCACCGACAATGAGTCGCGTGTTTCGCTCATATTCTAACAACGGGGAAATAAAGCGATCGCAATGCATTCTCGTACAGTTGTGTTTACAAGGGGATAGATAGATGATTGTTCAAACCGCCATATGTAGTGCATCAATTCGTTCGTTTCATGCTAACCATTCCTGATCAGTCGAAAAATGGTGAGTATCATCAGAGAACCTACCGTAAGGTACACTCGTATATCTCAAATGTTCATTTCATGCTGCATTTAGTGCAGAAAGTCTGTAATACCATCGCCTTCGCCATTGTCTGGCTCATTTGGAATCGGCGGGTCAGGTTTTGGCGTCTCTGGACGATGCGCGATGCCAATGATCGGGTTCATGGTGATTTTGGTGTGCTCGCCTTTCTTCTGATGATGTTTTGATTGTCTCTTCACGGACAGTTTGATCGAGAGGGCGATGGTTCTTTACTGTCAAACATCAAAGAGGGAGGAGATGTGTGGGATATATAGAAGCAAAAAGTCAACTAATAACGCGGGGGGGCACGTTACGTTACGTTACGTCAAGGTTTTGGAAGCCATCTAAATCATTGGAGGAGTTGAGCCAAAGACAAAAAACGTGTGGTTTACATTCCATCCCATCCAATCCATTTCAACTCAATAATTGCCGCGTGGGTTAATAAGGGGTTGCAGTTGGGTACAGTATGATAAGCATCCATTCGCAGTGAGTGATCAATCATGCGACTTCTTCAAAGCCCAACATCAGTTATGTCTGAGATCCTCAAAAAGGGACGTTAAGTTCCAGGACCATGGATATCATTTAGACAACAATCTATAGTTGGCAGGAGAATGCGGGGGTCGGGGATTGTTTTACAGATCTTTGGTAACATGCATGTCCTTGCTTTTTCCGCGGATCTGGATAATCAATCGTTGGGTAAAGGTCCCTGACTGAGCATAGGGTAAACGAATTGTTATAAGTTATCGATCATGATGCACTGCATTGCACATTGAACCTGGTCTCTATACTTGCATGACATAGGCAACATGATATGATCTGATATGATATCAAGCATGTGATTCGAGCCTCACGACAGGCAACAAAATCGACTGGACCAATGAACCTCTCTTCGTCATTGCTGACTGATACTATCAATTATAGAGACACCTTTTGTCTCTGGAAAAACATCATTTCTTGAAAGAACCGCCTGGACCAGACAAAAATGCTCGTCACTCAACTTTCCCCATCCCATGTGTGTAGCCCCCATCACGATGTGGGAGTCTGACAGGGACAGGGAGCAAGGGCCGAGGAAACCCAATTGGTTGTGACATCCTTGGAGCAGTTGGCAAAAGACAGACAGGCAGACACAAATACATAATTGAAAGTTGACGACTGTGTCTGTTTTCTAAAATTGAGCGAGATCGGCATCTTGGACGTTTCGGGGTCTGCATGATAGCATCAGCCCTTCCAGGACACATTCTTGGAGATCTTCAACACCACGCTTAGATTACCCGAAGCAGCGTTTCGGAAACAACGCGATGGAATAAACCCAGCTAAAATGGGATTGTTGCCAAGTTGCCCATTGCTACGATCTCCATTCCCCTGATATTTTTGTACCTCAGATGCTGTGTGGCTGAACTAACAGTCGGATCCGGCGGGAGAGGGAGGATACTTCGGCTTGTGATCCTACGAAGCAGATGAGGGGTAGCTAATAAGCTCTCTGCTCAAAGCGGTTCACTACCTCATGGCAAATGTTGGTTCTCATCACAATTGATCGGCATCGAAATCTCAAGCTTGTTGGATTTGGCCGAGCTTTCCACTGATGGGTACTCATATGTGAGACTCGAATCCTTTGCGGATCGCTTCTTAGTGGGAGACGTAATATCATATCAGGGCAAAGCGGGTGTCGTGCATGCATGAGACGGACTAGACTGTCTAGATTTGCATCAACTTCTGAGCTGTACGGACGGTGCATGCGGTCACGTCGGATAAAATGGAGGATACAGACAGAGAGAGATCAAAGTCAAAACCAAAAGGTCCACCATGAGTTTGCTTGCATCCATCCATCCTTGAAGGGCGTGTGTGCATAGAGAGGAGGAAGCGCTTTTGTGAGACAAGCAAGTGGATATATGTATCTTCCCCGGAACGCTCAGGGCCAAGAGAGGCCCTTGTTGATCAACTTGAATAAGTATTGAGGTTTTGGAGAAATGATTGACCATCATCGTCGAACAAGTCATGAGAGACAACAGGGTTCGTGTATGACCTCAGAAGTTGGGGACTCACTGACCCAAGGTAAGTATGTATGCATCTCGGACAGGTCACAGGTCCGCCCATTGCGTTGGACAGCGTAACCCTACAGTACTGTACAGTACAGGAGAAATTTCCTTTCCAGTAAAACAATGCGTAGGAATCATCATAACTCATAAAGCATGCCACAAAACTGACTCTTGACAATCCCCAATCTTTGGATGGGAACCCAATCGGCTGGTAGACGGCCAATTTGCGTTGCATTTCAGGCCACCAAACACGTCGGGTGAGCTGCTACCGACCCGATATGAGATGCCATCATGAGAAAAATTGAAAGAAGGGCATTCTCGTAAAATTGAGGCTAGGGTAAAAGTATCATGATATCAGTCCTTGAGGTGTTCTAACATCAGATGTTAGTTGGATCAGCCACAGACGATACATGACGGAGAGATACTGGTACTTGGTTTGAGCCTGTGACTCGGGTGAATCTGTAAGTACAGACTGACTAAGCCCGAGTACCTCCGGCACCTGCACCCGTCTAAACCGTAAGCGGGTCTCCACCAACGGCCGGGTCCTCCCACTGATTGATTCTTCCTCCCCTCCTGCGCTTCAAGGCCTCCTCCTCATCATCATCATGGATGGCCGTGATCCATTAATTATTACACCCCTGTCAACTCTCTTCTTTCCCCCCCGGGGCCCCAATCAAAGCTCCCCATTCTCCAGCTTCGTCCCCTGCCCGTCAGATGTCAAGCATGTCCTGCGTGGCCATCTATGACCTGGAAAATCAAGTAGCTTGCCTATTGATTATGCTAATGATAGTCAGAAAACGACTGTCGACGTGAAATAAGGCCCGACTAGCTAACATGCCACATTCTGAGCCTTCTGGCTCTGGGCGCTATCTGTTTCATGAGCCCTGGGCCTGCTCTCAATTTATCCCTGCGAATCAACGGTTACGATTCGATTCGATTCGGTATTGTACAGTACGCTGCTATGCTATGCTATGCTAGAAACTCCCTCGTTGGCTCTGCCAAGCCCATCAGCACTTTGAGCAATTTGACTCTGCGATTGACTTTGGTAGTGATTACGATTACAATCCTCAGAACCTCTCACAGCACGACTTTGCTAACACAAAGGGAATTATACCTACAGCGGGAGGTGGCGCTAGCAATGCCATGCCCTTCCCGTTTTGGTGGCAGCAAAAAACACTAACACTACCTACATATCGAGATCCATACAAAGATACATCAGACCACTTTTTGCAACGACCATCAACATCCATCGTCACCATCCGAAGCTCCAGAACGTGTCGAAGCTGTCCACCCTTGACTCGTTCTTGGCTGATATCTGCCAACAAGAAACAAGAGCTAAAGAGCTAGCCAACCTTACTTGGGTACCTATACCGATCTCCCCTTCTGTGCCGCCGGCGGAGGACGAGATATCGATGTCCTCCGGGCAGACCACTTCGCTGCCCATCCCATCCCATTCCACTGTCTATCCTGTCTTGTCCGGTCCGTCTTCCTTGCTCTCTTCCGCTCCTTATGCCTCTTCTGAATAGGCAGGGTAGGTTAGGCAATTGGGAACGTCCCCCACGCGCGCCACTATCTTGCCCATTGCTCATCTCATTACCCATCTTGTGTCTGAACTTTGAGCCGCCCAGCCCAGCAACCTGCTACCTACGGTACTACGTGCCATCCAATCCGTGACAGTGGTAGTCTACACCCACGCCCTCGCTCTCGCTCTCGCCCTCAGCCGTGCAGAAAACCTATCCCATCTCCCTCGTACTCCAATTGGATCACCATCCTGCTGTAACCTCTGCTGATCTCCTCAACGGCCGTCTACCCATACGTAGTAGCTCCATGGGCCATGGGTTTACGTTACCCTACCCAATCTGCGGCAAAGACTTCAAACTAAGCCTGGTATAGTATGTACATACATGTCGTAGCATGTAGCAGGTAGGAATTAGCATAGCCTTTCCTTTCCTTTCCCTTCGGCGTTCTCTCACCGCACTCCCCGTTATGCTCTACACCTACCTCTCTTCTCCTCTTTCCTTGGCAACCCCTTCAGGTTTCTCGTATAAGAAGTCTTGGAAGCTCTGCGTATAGAGTTCTCTCCTTTGTTCTTTTCTTCTCATCTCTCATCCCAAGAGTTCAACCTCACTCACAACTCTTACAACCTCATCACTTATATACATATATCCTAATCACCCTTACCCCCCAATGACAGAGGAAGTCAAATCTATCTCGCCCTTCGGCATTGCCCGCTCAACTGTCAAGGGCGAGCCTCTCTCCAAGGAGGAGATCCAGCAGTACAATGACTTCTTCAAGGCCAGCTGCTATCTCTCCTTAGGTATGATCTACCTCAAGGAGAATCCTCTTCTTCGAGAACCCCTCAAAGCCGACCATCTCAAGCTTCGATTGCTTGGCCACTTTGGCTCTGCCCCCGGCCAAATCTTCACATATATGCACTTTAACCGTCTGATCAAGAAGCACGATCTTGACGCTCTCTTCATATCTGGTCCCGGACACGGTGCCCCCGCTGTCCTGTCTCAGTCTTATCTAGAGGGTGTCTACACTGAGGTGTACCCTGACAAGACTCAAGATGCTGAGGGTATGCAAAAGTTCTTCAAGAGCTTTTCGTTCCCAGGTGGAATTGGCTCTCACGCTACTCCTGAAACCCCTGGATCTCTCCACGAGGGTGGTGAGCTGGGTTACTCCATCTCACATGCCTTTGGTGTTGTCTTCGATAACCCCAACTTGATTGCTCTTACTATGGTCGGTGATGGTGAGGCCGAGACTGGTCCTCTGGCTACCGCCTGGCACAGCAACAAGTTCCTCAACCCGATTGTTGACGGTGCTGTCCTCCCTGTTCTTCACCTTAACGGTTACAAGATCAACAACCCCACAGTCCTTGCTCGAATCTCACACCGAGAACTCGAATGCCTCTTCATCGGTTATGGCTGGCAGCCATACTTTGTTGAGGGCGACGATGTTGAGACTATGCACCAGGCTATGGCTGCTACTCTCGAGCACTGCGTGGACGAGATCCGAAAGATCCAGAAGGAGGCTCGTGAGTCCGGCGAGGCCAAGCGACCTCTGTGGCCCATGATCGTTCTCCGAAGTCCCAAGGGCTGGACTGCCCCTCGCAAGGTTGACGATAATTACCTCGAGGGCTACTGGCGAGCTCACCAGGTGCCCATCTCAGACCCCGCCACAAACCCTGCTCACCTCAAGGTCCTTGAGGACTGGATGCGAAGCTACGAGCCCGATCGTCTATTTGACGAGTCTGGCGCGCCTATTGCCTCTCTCCGTGCTCTTGTGCCTGAAGGTAACCGACGAATGAGCGCCAACCCCGTCGCCAACGGTGGTGCGCTTAGGAAGCCGTTGAGAATGCCCAACTTCAAAGACTACGCCATCAAGGTTGACAGCCCCGGAAACGTCATGAACGCCAGCATGACCAACATGGCTGTCTTCCTCAAGGATGTCATTGCTGAGAACCAGACAAACTTCCGTCTCTTTGGTCCTGATGAGACTGAATCTAACAAGCTTGGTGGTGTCTACGCTGCCGGGAAGAAGGTCTGGATGGGCGAGTACTTCGAGGAGGATGACAACGGTGGTAACCTTGCCAAGGCTGGCCGTGTCGTTGAGATGCTTTCTGAGCATAACTGTGAAGGCTGGCTCGAGGGTTACCTCCTCAGTGGTCGCCACGGTCTTCTCAACAGTTACGAGCCTTTCATTCACGTTATTGACTCCATGGTCAACCAGGTATGTTACATGATTTGTCCTAACGTCACTCTTACTGACCGTTCCTATAGCACTGCAAGTGGATCGAGAAGTGTCTCGAGGTTGAGTGGCGAGCCAAGGTTGCCTCTCTCAACATCCTCTTGACTGCCGTTGTCTGGCGTCAAGATCACAACGGTTTCACTCACCAAGATCCCGGTTTCCTCGACGTTGTCGCCAACAAGAGCCCCGAGGTTGTCCGCATCTACCTTCCTCCTGATGGCAACTGTCTGCTTTCTGGTATGTCTAACTCATGATCTTAGTCTGATCTTGACTAACTTGCCACAGTCATGGACCACTGTCTCCGATCAGTCAACTACGTCAACGTTGTTGTTTCTGATAAGCAGGAGCATCTTCAGTACCTCTCCATGGACGCTGCCATTGAGCATTGCACCAAGGGTATTGGTATCTGGCCTCAGTTCTCCACCGATGCTGGACAGGATCCCGACCTGGTCATGGCCTCTTGCGGTGATATCAGCACTCATGAGTCTTTGGCCGCCATTGATCTCCTGCTCGAGCACTTCCCTGAGCTCAAGATTCGATGCGTCAACGTTGTTGATCTCTTTAAGCTGATCCACCCCAGCGACCACCCCCACGGTCTCCCCGACTCTGAGTGGACCAGCCTCTTCACTGATGACACACCTGTCATCTTCAACTTCCACAGCTACCCCTGGATGGTGCACCGCCTGACATACAAGCGTCCTGGTAGCCGCAACCTCCACGTTCGCGGTTACAAGGAGAAGGGCAACATCGATACACCTCTCGAGCTTGCTATTCGCAACCAGACTGATCGATTCAGTTTGGCCATCGATGCTATCGACCGCATGCCTCAACTCCACAACCGGGGCGCCTCGGCCCGCCAGGCTCTGCTCAATGCACAGATCCAGGCCCGCAACGAGGCCTTTGAGACAGGCATGGACCCTCCCTTCCTCAAGAACTGGACCTGGAAGCGCAATGGCCTTTGGAAGAAGGTTGCCGACGGCCTTGTCTCTCGATAGACGAATATAGAAACATTTTACAGGTCAAGGAGAAACGGATGCAGCCCATCGCTGGATATCCCTTCACGGTACCAAAGATTTCTAGACTGAAACGAATAGATGAAATAAATTCAGCGAAAATAAGACGGTGGGCGTTGCTGGGTGGTCGGTTGTCATGTTAACAAGATGTTATTTTCCTATTTCTTCTCATCTTACAAATTTCTACAGTTATGCAATACGAATCGTTCAAAATAGTTCCCATGAAACACTCAATTCTGAACTGCTTCTCTCTTCATATGATACTGCGTCATGCCCAGATCAGGGAACTCACTTGTTCCAACGACCTTGAACCCAAACTTCTCATACAGGCCCCTTCCTTCGCCAGAGCTATTTAGATAAGACATCCAACCTTCTCGGTCGGCTCTCTCAACGCCGAATCTCATAAGCGCAGATCCTACGCCCCGTCGCTGTGCTTCTTTTGCAGTGGCAATCGTGCTTAAGAACCAATGCCTCTCACCAGCAACGTGTTTGAAAGTCTCATCAGCATTCCTCTGAAAGAAATCCGCCGCGGTCGCTTGGTCTCCCGAAGCAGGAAACGTAGAAGGGTCGATCTGCTTTCCTGACAATGGTGGGTTTTCTCTACGTGCCCAGCGCGCCCAGCCGAGGATTTTAGAATCGTCCTCTGCGACGAGCATGAAATTGTCATCCTTGTCGTCGATGTTGGTTTGGAGAAATGAAGCTTGGAAGGCTTGGACATCAGGAGATGATGGGGGGAAGCAACGCTTGTTTAGAGGCGAGGAAGAGAATGCGGAGAAGAAGACGGCGAGCATTTGGGGGATGTCTTCGGGCGTTGCTGGGCGGACTGTTAAGGGTGACATGACTGCGGGTGGTGAAAGGTTGAAGTTGTGATTTAGGTAGAATGGAGAGAACGTTGGTTTAAGTTCTTTGGCCAATGGGGTGAGTCACGCCGATAAAACAAGAACATATGTTGAGATATCAACCGGTCAGCCACAAGCACTGATACAGAGATCACTTTTGATACTATAACCAACACAACAGAAAACTAAGCCAGCACGAGAGTGTAAGTTGGAAAATTGACTAGCCTTTATAATTCACTACTACAGGTATTGGTCAACTCAATCATAGCTTGTGATTCGCCCGATAACGAAAGAACGGCGACTATATTCTCCAACTAGGTCAGGTTCCTGACTAGTTCAAACGCTCTCGTAGTGTTCTCATGATTAATTCCGACTTCCTAAACGCCCCATTGCCAAACCGACCCATCACCGTGCTATATCGCTCTAATCGAGATGACTGCTTTTACAGCTACAGAGCCTTGACTGACTGAAAGAAGGGGTTTGCTTGCAGCTCAGCGTTTGCCCCGACAAGCTCTTTCAAAGCAGCGACTTGCTCCTCGCGGCTCATATTCCCTGCCTTGACCTTATCCTTCCACTCCACCAAGACTCGCTTGAGCATGGCACTACCCGTCTCAACATCTTGCTTGCTGTACTGTAGTGCTAAATCCTCGTGCTTGGTGGTGAAGTCCTCAAGCTCGTCTGCCTTGCGTTTGGCCATACGGACAACCTTGTCCGGGAAGCGGACCAGCTCAGCGACGTGGATGCCGAAACTCTGGTCACACACACCTGGTGCGACCTTGTACAGCAACGTCACTTCGCGCTTCGCATCCGCTTCTGAAGCCGCTGCTGCGCTAGTGCCGCCGATGTGTGCCGTGACATGGAGATTCTGTACTTGGGGATACTGGTCGGCGAGAGCTGTGAGTTCGTGGAAGTGAGTGGCAAACATGGCAGAGCAGCCAATCTCCTTTACAATGTGCTCTGAGATGGCCCATGCAAGACCGAATCCGTCATATGTCGATGTGCCACGTCCAAGTTCATCAATAATGATCAAGGACTCTGCTGTAGCTGACTTGAGGATATTGGCAGTTTCAAGCATCTCGGCCATGAAAGTCGAGACACCCTTGAGCTGCGAATCGCTAGCACCTACACGTGCCAAAATGGAGTCATAAATGGTCAACTCGGCTTCTGCACAAGGTACGAAACACCCGACCTGCGCCATAAGTGCTATGACACCCGTTTGTCGGATGTAGGTTGACTTACCGCCCATATTGGGGCCGGTAATGATGAGGAAAGACGACTTATCCCGAGTAAGCTCAATATCGTTTGTGATAAACTGAACATCGTCCTGGAGTTCCATGCAAGGATGACGGGCTTCGCGAAGTATCGTCTGGCCCTCTCCACGAGCGTGGATCTTGGGTCGGACATACGACTCAGGGGCATGGACTGCGGCGTGCGATAGGGAAACGATTACGTCAAGGTGGGCAAGAACACCAGCTAGGCGCTCTAGAACTGGGCAGTAGGAGGAAGCGACTTGGACAACTTCGTGGACAAGACTACTTTGTGTTCTGTTGTAGTTCTGAGATAGCTGATCATACTCGCGACGATAAGCCTGCAACTTCTTGGTGGTGAAATAAACACCGTTCTTTTGTGTCGAGCACTCTTGGTACTTGGAGTTGTTTCGAATGCAGCCAGCCTCTTGTCGTGTGAGACGCATGCAAACTCCGTGTACCTTGTGGCTGGTCTCAAGGAAGATCTTCTTGTCGGCATCTTGACCTAGGTCTTTAGCCGAGGCCATAAACTCGGCACGAATATCCTTGTCGAGCTGATCAAGTTTCTTTCGGATGATACGCAAGCTTTTGTCAAAATCGGCTTTAATGATGTACTCGTGTCGGTCAAGAGCGTCGAGATCAACAGTTTGCTCCACCATATCCTGCAACTTGCCCAGGCTATCAGAAAGGTCACGGAGCTTGATAGAGTATGCCTCGTCGAGGGGGTCTTTGTAATTCTCATCCATGACACCTTCAAATGTGCCAATAAAGCCAGGTAGACGGATGACAACCTGATATGCACGGACGACGTCCTCCAGGTTAGCCTTGCCTCGCTGGAAGCGCTTTGAAAGTCTGTAAAGGTCAGGAATGGATCGAAGGTGTTCCTCCTGGAGTGTCTGTCGAAGTTCAGTATCAACATAGAAAGCTTCTACCAACTGCTGACGCTTCTCAATTTCCGTCTTGCTCATCAAAGGCTGTTTCAACCACTGTGCCAGGAGTCGACTACCAACTGGTGTCTTGCAGTGGTTGAGTACACCAAAGATGCTCATCGTTTTGGATCCATCTCGAGGACCTGGCATAAGGTTAAGGGCCTTTAGAGCAGCAGCATCTAGCTTCATGAAGTGTGCCAGGTCGTGTTGATATAGCTGATATTGGCCAAAGTTGGAAGGATCCTGCAGAACGCCGAGATACTTGATCAGAGATGCAGCAGATCCCATGGCCAGCTTCAGATCAGTTTGTGGGAGTAGGGAAGCCGATCGCTCATCCTTGAGCAGACGTGCCAGGTCTTGTTCAATATCACGGGTACCAAAGTCGCCAGCTGGTCTCTCTGCGATAGCCACACCGCAATTATCAATAATCTTCTTCAGCTTGGACAATTCGGGATCCTTCTCCTTTTCACCCTTGTCGATCTGTATCAAGCACTCACGGACACCGAGCTGGATAAGCAGTGCCTCAAAGTTGGAGTAGAGGTCGTTGTCGAGAAATTCGCTTACACCAAGCTCGCGGACGCTGGCATCGGCGAAGCAAACGCCGACATTTCGAGCTTCGGAGGCCTTTGTGGAGATTTTGACAGCGAGAATCATAGGCGCAGACTCAATCTGGCCCCCAAGGTCGTCCTCGACATCCTGTAAGTTACCTGGCGAAGCTTGCTTGATACACTGCCAGTTCATGCGGCCAGAAGGGCTCTGCCAAATCTCTATGCGCTTTCCCAATTTGAGTAGGGCTTCTCGAAGGAATTGTCGGAATACGGTCATGGTCATGGTGACTGAGGGTAGCCCAGAGTTGTCATTTCGGCCGAGTTGTCGTACAACTGAAGTTGTCTTGTAGACCTGTGGCATGGTGTTAGCAGTGCTTAGACTGGCATTGCAGGAGTGGCATACAGTTTTGGCGATGTATGTGGCATCTCGACCATGTGAAGTATACCAGTCTCCTCGGTCAAAGATGCGGATTGTGTCTTCGTTAACGGCTGGCAATGATTTGTAGAAGCGAATGAAGCCGCCCTCGTCATCGAGCTGGACAGAGAGAATTAGTTGGGTGTATTTCGAAGTAATTATTTCTCGATGTGTACCTTTAGTTCTGGTCGTGAAGCCATAATAACTCGATTGTCTTGTGAACTCCTGAGACCAAGTCAATCAACAACGTAAGGGTCGAGCTCGTCGTAGTAAAAGTGCCTGAGAGACGTGGTACTTGTCGCGTCACTAGCTCCCGCATTGGCCCGGAGACGCGTTTTTGTGGGGTCTCGATTAAAGTGGTGACGCGAAACCATGACTCTACATAAACCGATGCGTGCATAATACTTGCATAAATACACACATATGCCTTCCTAGGAACGCACAACCATTCTCAGGCCTAGTGATGGTGATTCGTGATTGGCCAATTGACACAAAAGCCAGCGGGCATCAGTGACGGTGCCTCTATTGGAAAGGTAGAGCTGCCCTCTTACGTCGCCGTTTCTTCACGTGTCAAACCATGACAGAAATCACTGCGTCTCTATTGACATTGCACGATTTATCGTTAAACACGTAGTCTTCCTTTCGAGATCGCGTTAAATGTTCAACAGCAGCTAGCTCAGGAACCCTTGACATGGCTAAGCTGAAGAGCTGCCACCATGCCAGCAGAAGACAGCTTCAGCTCAAGAAAGGCATGGCAGACGCGGCAGACTGCAAATGTCTCGAGACCAGGAATTATAATCCGAGACATTTCTCCAGACTATCGATCTTCACATGGTGATAACCAATCAGAGGCGCGCTATCAAGAAGTTCAGTTGCCAGGATAGACTTTCAGTCAACCACGCCCACAACTCTACTGGGTAAGTTAGCTGGGATATGTTGAGATCTCATTTGACTAGCGTCAGCCGGCCCGTGTCGTTGCTTTGAGACTTCTTATCACGAACATGGTAGGGGTGTGAATCTCGGGCCGTGGGGGCTTGAGAATCACTGCCTATCGTACCGTACCGTACGTGATCATTTCTCGTTTTGTGGCGAGCGACTATTGAGAAGAACTATTTGTGATGTGTGCTGACGAGTCACTAGTTCCTTCCTGCACGGAGATTCACTGCGAAGTCATGAATTGAGTGAAAGACAATGAGATTGTATTCGCAATGCTCGTACGGAGTATTGGGCCAAGTAATGGACGAACTCAATGCTTCTTCTCCAAGTGGAAGCTGGAAGCTGGAAAATAGAGTCGTTTTTAACCTTGTTTTTAACTTCTGCCAAGTGGGTATTTCTCCTTTTTTTTGGGGGTTTTTTTTTTTTTAACAGCAAAAGAGCCGCAAACTAAATCTGCAACTTGAAGCTAACTAATTCTTTACACAGATGAAAGTGACCATGGCATTGTCAGTCAACACGTGCAGTCAAGAACAAGTTGTGCTTGAATATTCCATGTCTTGGCGACAAGGATTAAAACGCTCGACATTGACCATCCGGGTTCTCACTAAAGGCCCAAAATGGAAAACTACCGATTCATAGTGGACACAGACAGACACAGATACCTCGAGGCCATCAAGGTCCTCAAGGTTCTCACAGCCAATCCCACTATTTTCTCTATCATGGCTGCGATTATTGGCTTCTCGATGGCGCCTGGAGGAGACGACTTTCTCTGGGTAAGATGGAGGCTGAGACATTAACTTTTGCTCTCCCTCTTTGTTTCTGTGCGCTTTGATTAAGAGTTTGGATTACTTTACTCCATACATTACATTGGAATACATATCAACTTTCTTCACTGCTACCTACCTACCTTACCCAGTATCTTAAAGTCTTCCTCCTCAAGCAACCCTTTTGGACAGTTTCAAGTCCCCCCCCTCCTCCTCCTAACTGACTCGAAACGAACTCTAAACTCTGAACTCTCTCTTCCTGGTTCAGAGACGCAAGCTAGCGATTTAAGCATAAATTTCGACGCCCTCTCTCGGCTCTCCTGTGCCGTACTCAACGTTCAAACAGTCGATCTCGTGCCGTTGCCCGTCCGCCTCTCGCCTACTGGTCAATCTCAAGATGTACACTTCCGTTTTGTCACTCGCCGGATGGGGCCTTGCCTTCTCTGCGGCCTCTGCTGCTGCCAGCAATGTCCACATCGCCCCTAGAGCTACCCAGGCTCCCTCGACCACTGCTGTCAGCCCCGAGGTAACTGCTATCACAGGATGCCACCTCCATGCCTCTGAACTGTTAGCAAATACCTCTCGCGTATCGAATTTACGGTTGACTAACGCCCCTTCAGATATTGTTTCGCTGGTGAGACCGAGTACTTGGTAGATGTCAAGGTCACTGGAACCACAGACGTACCTTCGCAGTACACCGACTGCCATTCCCATGACTCTAATATGTAAGCTACTCAGTGTGCCCTACCATTGGCCTCTCCTAAATATTGTGTCCTAGGTTTTGTGTAGACTCTGATGGTGGAGATGTTTCTGTTCAAGCTGAAGGTGCTGAGTCAGAAGAGGACCACGCAACAGAAGGTGAAGATCATGGCCACGACCACGATCATGCGGGAGCAAGTAGCACGGAAACTGCAGCCGCCGCTGGAAACACCAAAGAAGCTGAGAACGAGCACTGTCATTTCCATGCTGGTGTTGAGTAAGTCGCTTCCTTCACTTCCACATACTCCATCAACACCCGCTAATGGATCTATCTATGTAGACACTGCACAGGCCACAGCGATTCTGAGTCCAGCGAGTCGGAGTCTGGTTCTTCCTCCTCTGCATGCCAGCCCAGAAGGAGAGACTATGATGTCGGTCTCCGTGTTGGTCTGCTCTTCGTTATCCTAGCCACAGGTGCTCTGGGTGTCTTTGGCCCCATCCTGCTGCACAAGATGATGCCCAGCAAACTCAACATTGTCCTCATTGTATTAAAGCAATTTGGAACTGGTATTATAATCTCTACCGCCTTTGTTCACGTATGTGAAATTATCTACCTACCCTTACAAACGATTGCTAACTAATATCTCTAGCTGTACACCCACGCATTCCTCATGTTCGGCAACCAATGTATTGGAGAGCTGGGTTATGAAGCTACGACATCCGCTCTTGTTATGGCTGGTATATTCCTTTCTTTCCTTGTCGAGTACATCGGCAACCGCATTGTTCTCGCGAAGACAAAAGCTTCAGCCAGTCTTTCTGATGCTGAAAAGAAAAGCGCCTGGTTGTCCACTGAGGTTGTCAGTGTTCTTGTCATGGAGATGGGTATCCTATTCCACTCTCTTCGTAAGTGATCCCTCTATCTTCTCACTGACTGAGTGGTTGGCTAACATTACTGCTAGTGATCGGCTTAACGCTCGTTGTAGCGGGTGACGAATACTTCCTAACCTTATTCGTCGTCATTCTTTTCCATCAGATGTTTGAAGGCATCGCTCTTGGAAGCCGAATCGCCACCATCGGTACCTCTAACGATAGTCACGCCTCTCCCGTGGTCCGCGTCTCCCAGGACACTTCCTCCGCTCAAGATTCAGACAAGGCTCCCGCTTCCACTGAGACGATCCCTAACGAGGAATCGGCCCCTATTGGTTTGACCATGAAGAAGAAACTCGGCCTTGCCTCTCTCTTCGCCTTCATTACCCCTATCGGCATGGCCATTGGCATCGGTGTCTTGCAACAATTCAATGGTAACGACAAGTCTACACTCATCGCAATCGGTACCCTCGACGCCGTCTCCGCAGGTATCCTCATGTGGGTTGGTCTTGTGGAGATGTGGGCTGCAGACTGGATGTCAGGGGGCCATGGCCACAAGGCTGAACTCGCTGACGCCAACCTGCTCACTACCGTTCTGGCCGGCACTGGTCTGGTTGCTGGCCTGGTGGTGATGAGTCTTTTGGGTAAGTGGGCATAGATTTGGGTTTGTCTGGAATGCTTTACAAATTTTGTTTTCATGATAATGCGATTGGCTAAGGAGTTTGGTACCTGTATTTACGGAGTTCGTGTCAGGAGCATATGCAGTTGGGTTTGCCCTGTTAACGGGGGGCCATAACTGTTTGGGTCTATACTACAAACGGCATTGCTAGGATAGAGCAAATCGAAACGAGGTAAATGATGATTGATCACATCACTGCGTGTGCCCGTGTTTGTGACCAAGGAACGATTCATATCGACCCAAGCCAAGTGCCGAATCCCCCTCAGGGCAGTACCCTTACGTTACCGATTAACCTTTTATGAGCCCCTTTCCAAGACTCGGCGTCTGGTACTTGGGTGCTCTGTACTTCAATGTCGAGTTGCGTGTACCATTGTACGGCAGCACCTGGATGCTGCTGGCTGTAGGGCTGTTCATGACATCCCAGTGATCGGAGATGTGTGGATTTCCGTAAGGCCGAAGAGCTGCGAAACGCATTCTTCACAACTGTCAGAATCTTCTACCGGTAGAATTAGAAGGCACTCACGTGTAGTTCCCAGGAGCTATTCTTGTGCCGTTGGCGAGCTTGCCAAACCACCAAAATACGTGAAATCCTCGTGATTGTTGTTTGAGCGGGAATGGCAATGTGTCATTCGGATCGTTGACAGTGGGATCGAAGAACCAGAATTCCTCCGCATCCCGCATTGTTGTTGCTGAACCAATAAATCCATGTCTTCCTACCCGTGGAGGATAAGTCCATAGGGATTCTGACCAACCTTGTTCGAAGATCTGCTATTTATCAGTTGTCATGAACGACGAGAGTTGACAGATAACTTACGTCCCACCTGAGATTGTCGCAAGCATATGATGTCCTACCACCAATTTCAATAAAGTCACTCGCATCTCTATCGATATTGAAAGACCATCTACACCGTCGTCAGCAAAACCTATGCACAGATTGAGTCACATACGCTGAATCTTTGTCGGGATCTGTAACAAACGGATCAACAATGAACATATTGTCAAATGCTTTCTCGGTATCATATGCAGCTCCTGCCAAGATCTCTGTAAGCTAGGCTTGTAATTACTCCACAAAGAGCCAACAAACCTCCGTATGGGATAGCCAATTTCTCCCCATGATCGGAATTGATCAATACCTTGCCACTGTATAGCGGCAGGTAGTCATCGTCAACGTCGGGAAGCCCAAAAGTAACACTAGTCACTGTAAGCGGCCAAGCTTCTGGCACCAACTCAGACCTACCTCAACTCTCTTGTCTCTCCGGGTTCAATTAGAACCCTGTGCGGGAGTCTCACAGGAGGGACAATGTTTTTGGGCTCAATAGCATAGAGTAAAGCCACTCCATATTCGGGATCGTATATGTTGAAGCCAGCTTGGGGTTCAAGCTTAAAGGTGTATTCGTGTGCTATACCGTCAGTATTGGTGATGTTGAAACTCCATCGAGGCCGAAACAGCTCTGTATCCATGAGAGAAAAAGGCTCATACTCGAGTTGAGTATCATAGTTGAGGACTTTCCAGGCGTCAACCAGTCCAGTACCAACCTGGAAAGGCGAGGCTTTATACTTGCGCATTAGACGATTATTGACGAACGGTAGGGTCGTTCCACTCGATGCGATGCGATCTCTGAGCATTTTGGCAAAGCCTGCACCATTGAAAGCACGACCGCCGTACCGACCCACGAACAAAGCCGCAATGCCTGCAATGTAGGGCGCCGACATGGATGTCCCACTCAGCTCCTCGTAGCTTTGGTTCAGTACAGTGCTCATGATCATATATCCAGGGGCGGTAATGTCAGGTTTAAGAAGTAACTCGTTGGTTGGGCCCCATGTTGTGAAATAGACGGGAAGTGGCCCGAGATCCTCGCCAGTCCTGTTAGCATTTGGCTTCGTAGTAACATTAGCAGCGGCGACAGCTAAAACTCCTCTGCCAACAGCTCCGCTACTGGAGTAGAACGGTCCAAACTCTCCTTCGTTACCAGCTGATGCTATCACGACGACGCCCTTGTCTACCAGTCGGCTGGCTAACATAGCCCAGGGATTATCTGACCAGCCATTAGGTTGACCAATGCTCGAGGTGATGACATCTGCCTTGAGGTCCCTATCAGCAGTAACTCATACTTGTGCACAATATTACTTACTCCCGCATTGTAAGCATCACACAGTGCTTGCATGATAGTCTCTTCGTCAGTCTCCCACGGATCCTGGCGATTCTTAGCTACAGAACTCGTGAAATAATCATCAGTGGTCTCGAATCCTTACATCAGAGAAAACCTTGTATATGAGAAGTTCGGCCTCGGGGGCAACTCCAGTAAGCCTGAGGTCCATGTCATTAGGACTATATTGCATCCGCCTTAAACGGGACTAACCATTCATTCTTAGCAGCAATGATACCTGCAACGTGAGTTCCATGGCCTTGGTAGTCCATAGGATCATTATCGGGCTGCTTGGGATGCATTCTCTCATTATGGGTTTCCCCTGGATGTGATGTAAGCCCTTCATCATAGAAATAAATCCACGAAACCTACAGTCTGCTCCGACAAGATCATAACCCCCTTTAACTTTGCATCCAGGTCCAAAACAGCCTCCGAGCTTTACAAAATTAGTACATGAATAGAACCAGCTTCAGATTGAACATACCGCTTTGTGAGTATAGTCAATGCCGGTGTCAATTATCGCAACAGTTGAACCCTTTCCACGAATACCGGCAGCATGGAGTTTGTCAACACCCGTCCAATGATGAATAGAATAGTTCCTTATAGATGAAGATGGGCCCTTCTCTGAGAACTCGACTTTTGGCATGGCCACTTTGTGGGCCTGCCACACGTTCACGACCCCTTCCATCTGGAGCAATGTATCCATATTATCTGTGTCAGTTTCAACCACCATCCCGTTGAAAACATCACTACAATCAAAGCTCTGGAACAAAGGCCTTTTTCGATCAGGTTTCATGAGGAGTTGGCGTGTCACTGTGGTCGTGCCTTGATTCTGCGAGTGTAAGTAATTGGCTCGAGGATAGGAGTGGCTTCTTTACCGGCTCGACTTCAATAATGAACTTGCGGGTGTTTCCAGTGCTTGCTCGACCAGTTCTTGAGGAAAGAGCAGCTAGTTTATTGACAGCCTCGACGCCAACGGCCACTGATGCCGCAACCAATAAGACTTTCAACAGATTGTATGGCTTCATGGTGGCGGTGGTTTGAACGAATGATAGGGTATGAGGAATCGCTAGTGGGAAAAAGAGCTAAGGCCAGGAGAACATATATCTCACTCGTTATATTTGCATCGTATTGGTGCTTCTTCGGAATATTAGCATGGTCGGCAAGGTCTCGGAAGGATGCATTGTTCACGTTACAGTCCTCATTTGGACCACGGATAGGGGTAACAAGTGCGTCTTAATCCAGTTGCCGTTCCGTGATTCAACGTTGAATGTCTTTGTGTCACAGAAAGGGTATTCTTTCCCTGCCTCTTCATGTAGCGAATGTCCTTGGCCGAAGACTACAAGGTTAGCCAAGACATCTTTTTGAAGGTTGCCTCGGTGTACGGCTAAGCACATGGACCTGAGTCGTGGATGGGCTGTACTGGCTTCTACTTGGAGAACACCGTGGCATCCCCTAAGATTTGAGAATGTAGCAAGCCTATGTTGAGAGGACCCCGTTTGATAACTGGGCGTGACGGGAGATTCTTGTGCTGTCCAACGGCCGAGTTTGATATA
Source organism: Fusarium musae (assembly GCF_019915245.1). NCBI lineage: Eukaryota > Fungi > Ascomycota > Sordariomycetes > Hypocreales > Nectriaceae > Fusarium > Fusarium musae. The sequence continues at coordinate 2,057,790 of NC_058391.1, forward strand.
TATGAGTTATCCGGAAATTGCCATTGCCGGATCGTTTTCATGTAACGCAAACGGCCTTTTGGGCCTCTATATCACTGTAATAGGCCGGCTGCAACACGTACTCTCGAACAAGAGCGTTGTGATCCCGAAGCTGTGTGACATTTCTCAAGATCTAGCGAGAGATCCGGCAATGACAAGGAAGCACATCAAGACGGACATACTTTCTGTTGCATCTTCGGGACGTGGATAGGGGATCTTGTGTCGAGAGAATGATGTATCCATCGACAAACGTGTAACAGGCATTCATAGGGAGCGAGCAGTGCTATAACGGAAAGTTGTGCTTGCTATGATTAATCTGTGTTGTTTCTTGTGTAACTTGGTGCATCAACGAAATGATACCGAATGTATTCGACGAAGAATCAAAGCAAAGTGCCCAAGGTACCTAGGTAACTAACTTGTCCATAATCACGAGTGTAAGGGATGCGGTTCAAGGTGGCAGCTCACGTGAACAATACAATGATGCAATGCAGTGCGAGGAAGGTGCACTTTCAGTTTGACAAGCTGCTGATGACAGGTCCAGGTAAAGTAGTCGCGATACACCACACCACCTCATGCAAGCCACAATGATATTTTGATTGCTTATCTTATCTTACTTATTGCTTCTCATGTGGCAGATTCGATTTGTTCAACAACCGCTTGTAGCATTTTAATGTCTTGGATATGCTTCTTCGGCTGGGCAAGAGTACATCGATATCTGTCTACCTACAAATCTATCGTTTCTCGACTGCAGGCTCCGAATTCACCCTTGATCATAAACAGGAATATCTTGAAACACCTCCAAGAGCCAGGCTCTCTATTAAGCGACAATGCACTAACAAGCAATAGATTACCAAAGTTTCTATTCATTAACCAAAATGAGCTTCGCTCTTATTGTTTCTATCAACTCTAACTGGCCAGAGCTTGAGCCGGATCCGAGTCCGTGCCTGACGATCTCTCAGCCGGTCTACCTGACTCGTTGTGATAATCCCAAACCAAGCCACATGGCCAAAGTAGTCAATCTTTGGACGTTTTTGGCTTGAAACGGCGAAGAGAAACCTTTGCAAGTACGGAGTATTCTCATCCAAGTTCATCGGTCTAGAAGCCGTGAGCTGCGCCACTTTATTCATGTTGGTAAAAACTCTGTCGATGAATAGCAAGCAACAGGCTAAAACTACCAGTGATAGCCGGGCAAGAGGACGAGAAAGGAGATCGCGTAATGGATATGGATGAGCCGATTGTTTCTACTAACGTCCCCCACCTAAAGACCGGCCACCCCCACAGACTGGCCACCTTAGCCAAAACACTAAAAACCTGATATTATAATTAATTAATTAATTATTATAATACTATATTTTTTATATTAAATAAAACTTTAGTTAGTAAATATTTAAATAGAAATTAATATAAAGATCCTTAAGTTTTAATTTCTTAACTTTATTAGCTATTTTTTCTAGTTATAAAGTCTTTTATATCTATTTATACGCTTTTTTTATTACTAGAATCTTTATAAACTTTATATTTAAGTTATAAATAACTTTTTTATATTATTTTAGTTAATTTTCTTTATTTTCTTACTATAGAATACTTATTTCTCTATTTTATTACTTAATATTAAAGTTATAATAGTTTAATTAACTGCTAATTTTCTTAAAAAATAGCCTAATAGTTAGATTTTATATTATAGAAGCTAAGACTTAGCTTAAAGCTTACTAAAGCTATATAAATAAATAGAAAGTCTTTAGGAACTTAAATCCTGGCTCTTTTAGTAGTAAATTTACTATAATAGTAAGAAAAGGTATTTCTATAACTATTAGATTTATTAAGACCTTTACTAGATTTATAAGCTATAGTTTAGTAGCTTTAAAGCTAGTAATTATATTAGATTTTATAATAGCTTCTTTTTAAGCCTTATTATAAGTATATAGAAATATAATCTTACTAATATAATTATTATTAGAAATAAAAGTAAGATTTAAAAGAAGATAATAATATACCCTTTTTAAAAGATTAAAAACTATAATATCTAGTAATTAAAGGATATAGGAAATATAAGTAAGAAAAAATAATAGATATATATTATTATTATAATATTTTTAAAAGAACTTTTTTATTATATAATTTCTATAGCTATTAAAAATAAGAAGTTAAGGTTTATTTTTCTTTTTAAGCTATATTAATAAAATAAAGACTTTTCTTAACTAAACTAATACTAATTTATTACTTATCTATTTTTTATTACTATAAGTAAATTTTTAGTCTTTTAAGAAGTTTAAATCCTTAAAGAAATATTATTATTAGACTGTTTTCCTTTTAAAAATAACTATAAGTCTTAGGACTTTTCTAGTTATTAAGATATATTTAAGAATTATAATCTAGGTATAAGAACTAGGCTAATAAATAAGTACTGATTTTTTTAATTAATAATTAAAAAATAGACTATTTATTTTTATTTTTTTTATTATTTTAACTTTATTAATATTATATCTATTTTTTTACTTAATTAAATATATTATTAATATTATAAAGAGTATAAAGAATACTTTTATTAGTTTAGAAAAAGCTTTATAATATTAATTAAAGTTAATTTTCTTACTTTTTAAAGTCTTAATATTAGGATATTATCTTAAAAAGCCCTATAACTAGTTCTTTCTAATACCTTTTAGGAAGCTATTATAGATAGTAATCTTATTAGTAAACTCTCTAACTTATTAATATAATATAAGGTATTTTAGATTAATTTAGATAATAATCTAGTCTTAAAAATACTTTTCTTAAATATTAGAGAGCTTTTAGTAAGGTTTTTAGACTTCTTTTAGTATTATACTTCCTTTAATCTAACCTTAAAGTATAAAATAGTTAATACTATAAGCTTTAGCTACTTTATTTATTAATATACTATTTATAACTATCTAAAGCATAGTACTTATATCTTTTTTAATAAAAGAAGGTATTTTAAATTAATTAATATTAGTTTAAAATTAATTAGAATTAAATTAATAGAGTTATAATTATTTAAAGTATATATAAATTAGGTGGCTGGGTTAAAAATGAGGTGGCCAGTCTGTAGGGGTGGCCAGTCTTTGGGTAGGGGACGTTAAGCGGCGCTGCAGAAAAAACGTGCAGCTCGTGCAGAGAAGCCATACCCGATACAGCATGTCCAATGAACCAACCATGCTCGCTCACCGGAGACCAACAAGGGGGCCTGGTTCGCTTCGCCGCTATGGAGAGGGCGAGGATGGGCTGCAGGAGATATTGATTCTCTTGGAATATTGTGAGCAACAATTGATCATTTCTTGGAGAAATCTATATCATATTCTGAAAATCATATAAATCTCGGTTTAATCTTGGCTGATCGACGAGCTGAAAGACATGTTCTGCGGATGACATTTTCTGAGTCGGATCGTCCCACGGTTGCAACCTAGGATCAACATTTAGAATAGAGTGTGGATACTGACTCGCAGAAACCATGTGGTTTGACGGTTCCCATGCCCATCTCCTTTCCCACCACTTCCATTTTGGCTTCCTTTCTCGCGTGGAAGTCCCAGATACTGCGTTTCCATGTCAGGAACCAATGGAACCTCGTTCGTGTTCGGCATAAAACGAAACCAGCTTCTGCAAACTCCTTCTCCTCTTTCTGAACTGGTGATCGCATGCACCTAGGCAGCCCCTGCGTCAAAAATGTCAACCCGCCAACGACACAATCATGCTGGTGTGCTATTTAGCGCTTCCGCCGGCGTTGGAAACAGACTTGGTCTTCTGAGGTCCGAGCTAGACGGGACAATACCTAGCTACGTACAGAGTACCTTGTTAGCTTTTGGTCTAATAATTAAGAAAGAGTGTGGGTTTCTTTCTTCACGGGCTGGGTGAGCTGAGGACAAAGAACAAACCAAACGCCTTTTGGCGGGCCGTCAGCGGGAGGATAGGGGAGAGCTTTGACAAGTTGGTGTGCAAGATTATCATGGCTTTTAAGTAAGCCAAGCCCAGAGAAGAGGCCACAGTGATTGATGGTTGCAGTGATTTCCAATGTTTCAGCCTCTTCAAGACTCCGTGCTCTGTTTTCCCAAGTCAAGAGCCGCGAGGCAAGCTTTCGCCAGCCTCCTCACTCCTCAAAGGCTCAATCAAGGACAGAGAATCACTCAGTGACCATCAACGTTACCTTTCAGGGGGCCTCAACCCTCAAGCATCTGCAGGTTGCTCCCCAAAAGCTTTTCGGTCGCATGGCACCCTTGACACATCCATCCACTTTCACGCGACCAGTTCCAATTAGCATCCCCTGTCTAGGCTAAAGTCTAAACCCACTTTCCGGGCCTCCCCTGTTGGGTGCATCCTCTTGGGACTCTGGCCGGGTCGACGAATGAGAGCATAATCTTCAGCTCGAGCTGCCACTGCCGTCTGTCTCCAGTGGAGAGAGTCAGGCATCTTACGCGCTACAGACTCCACTAACTCTCTAAAGTTAGGTACTTGCGGGCTACTGTCCCCGGTGTGCTCCCCTAGACAACTGACTCTCTAGGGGCCCTGGATGCATGTTCAGCACCGGACCTCAACCTTGAGTCTTATCTTCCATCCAATCCTCCCCCCCTCGTTCTTCTCCCTCTTCCTTGTACCTGCCGCAATCGTAATCCTTCTTCTACCCCAAGTCTCCCGCTCTCATTCACATCCACTCATTCATTTTTGACTCGGATCTCTTTCGTGGACAAGGAATCATAACTCCTGGCGATTTGCTTCCTCTTGCTCAAGCTATTAATGTCCCCTACTCTCTTTTAATACTACTGTCCAACCAACCTCGATATCACCGAAACAACCGAGCAACTTACATGAGTACTTGACTTGACCTGCTGCTGGTAACCATATAGTACAAACACCAATACCCAGTCGAGACGAACAATTGCCTCCCCCTTTATGAGCAGGGTCAATTCAAGGACAGGACAAGACACACAATCCCCCGAGACGAAACATTTTCACTCGGTACAAATCGAAAGCGTACGGCATTGATTGCAGTACGAATACCTGGGAACTTAATCTCCACATCCTCGACTCCTCCATTACGAAGCCAGCCTCCCTCGCCGCGTCCTCGAATCTCACCGAGAGATCCGAACTGATCGCCCTTACATATACACGGGCTCAATCTCACCTCTTCTGAACGCAACACCTGAAACTTGATACATCCACCGCAAAAATGGGCAAGTCTCTCATGGACAAGATCCAGGCCAAGCTGGAGCTCTTCCGTCTCGAGCAACGCTACACCCGCCGCCGTCACCGACGTTCCACCTTCGTCTCCAACGCTGTCTACGTTGACGGAGAGTACGTCTACCAGACTCCCAACAGCACTGGCTCCTCCTCCGGTTCCTCAAACATCGATGCCCTGCACGGGGACAAGGCCGGCGTTGGCTCTATGCCCGCCCCCTCGAGCGTGGGCATTGATGAGCATCACTTCCCTTCCGAGGTGCAGCACCAGCAACAACCATCTATGGCTACTGCTGAGCGCAAGCGTCTGAACCGCTTCAGCTCCATTCCTCACTTTGGAGGCTCAAGCAACAAGCAGATGCCCAGCATCCAAGAGCGACGGAGCAGTATGATCCGATGAGTCAATTCTCGGACAGTCAAACCAACACAAAAAAGACAAAACAATAAAAAAAAATCACGCGATGTTCCTTTTTTATGATTGACGGTATTGGCGCCAAGCGATGGTTACAGCTTAGGCGCAGGCGTAGCAGGCGCATAGCTACAGCGTGTAAGCAACGGACACGATTGGATGAGATGAGCTGAGATGAGACGGGGACGGATCGGTTTGGATTGGATTACATGAGATGAGACGGCAGACCATCTGATGAATGAATTGGACTTAACGGATACCCCCAATTCATTCAAGATTTTCCCTACGACGAAACTCGCCCAATTTTGTTGGTGCACGTTACAACATCGGATCGCATCACTCACTACCTGCCTCACATCTTATTATGGTTGGGTTGTGTACCCAGCCATGGGGCCTTGTTTAACGACTTTTTACTTGGGTTACTTTTCCGTCCCGCATGCTTTCTCTCTCCCCTTTTACTCTGGAGCCTTGGGAGAGGCTTCAATTTGGATATCTGGGGTGGCTACGGACTGCAGAGCTTTGCAAGGCTGGACGTAGCATAGGTCATCACCGACATTTTTACCTAATTTTCCTTCTATGGCGTTGATTTATACTTTTTTGCTGTTATTGCTGCTTCTGCACCTTACTACCCAGCTTCCCACGGGAACAGCTTGGGGTTGGTTGTTGCATCATTATTTCTAGAGCTGACAGGTGACTGTCAGGCGCTGCAATCTGTACATAACACAACAAAAGTATTGCAGGCGAGTTCTATGGGAGGATATGGGCTTATGGACTTTAACCTGAGTGAGGCACCAACGAATACAAACAGATATCATGTTCAAACGCTTAACTTGCTACCTACCTTGCTGCTGTCTATGACGAATGAGGAATGAAGCAAGTCTTGATCGACACGAGATGTGGCATCGAATTTTAATTTCCGTGGATCTGCGAGCTATGTCAGTGTCTCAGGTTTTCAGATTCCTAAAACAAGGTCTGTTTGACTGTCAGATGCACACAACGCGATTGCGAATAAGAAGACATATTTAATGATGATCATAAATACAAATATCAATGATGGTGCATTTGGTCACACGCATTCTTACACGAAACTCAAGGCTTCGGCAGCCGGTTTCCCGCGTCCACATGTCTCAAATCATTGGATCGTCTAAGTTTGGGTCGGCAGAGACGCTGGATAATGCAAACGCCAGTGGCTATGCACAAACCTAAAGTGACAGAAATGGTTTCATATGGTGCGATCGTCTCTGAATTCCTTGGTTAACGCATAAAATACGTTTACGGTGTAAGTGGCTGTGTTGTCTCGTGTCGTCTTGTCTTCTTATGTATGCATGAATGTCTGAACGCGTACCAGTAACATGTTTATGGGTTGGTTTGTGCTCCATAAACCGAAGAGTTGACAAGAATTTGCAGAATTCAGTTAAAGAAAGACGTTTAATAAAGCAAGGAATACAGACAGTCCTGGCATTACTTACCATACTATATCTAAGCATTAGTATCAAGGGTAGGCTACCCTGTAGATGCGCCATAGCTTTTGAAGTTCGGCCCACCAAATGAGATGTGATAGCTCCTACAGGGCTTATTTATTATTAAAGTAATATTTAAAACAGGACATTGCTTACTAGTTGGCGATACTAAGCCTACCTTCTTCGCGGGTAGTGTTTAAGTGTGGTTCAGTCATGATGGTCCCCTTTCACAATCCATTAACCCTACAACAAACGACACACATGGACTACCTACTGTATAAGGTAAATGAGTATTACTTGAACACAATATGTAGTGCAATCTGGAACCCGATTAATGAATAAACAAACACCTAGATGACAGCCTTTTACCACTGCCTTCCATGCAACCTTTGTATAAATTCAACTCACCCAAACTCCATGAACTCCCCTCGCTTTCCAATGCATCCATCAACTTCGAACAAAACAGGGGGGTATACGGCTATGATATAAGACCAAAAGCATTGGATGCCCATCCCATCTCCGGGTGTGAAGCAACTTACGCCACGCTCAAACAACAAGTCCGTCATACGCTCTCTCCACGGTTCGGCTTCCCATGCCAGGAACAGTCCTCAGCTGAGCAAGACTGTCGATACGGCCACCAGCCTCGTCATCGTTGACGAGCTCGAGATAGTCAACCAGGTCACGGGCTTTCTTCGCACCGAAGCCGACTAGGCTTCGAATCTGATCGAGGTCGCGTGAGTTGACAATATCGAGGAGATGCTGAGTTCGAGGCGATGCGGGACCCTCATCGTCACCCGAAAGAATGGACTTGGTGGCAACAGCCTTGACCTTTAGCTTTCGAGACTTGGCTTTCAAGGCACGGTGAGCAAACTCTTCCTCATCAACGTCTGCCTCGGCAGTCTCATAATCACCGTCCGCATCATCGTAGACGAGCCTTCGCTTCTTGCGCTCTGAACGAGGAGTTTCCCGGCGAGGAGAAGGAGCGGGAGCGTTCCCGTTCAACCGTGATCGCAGTCTCTCGATTTTGTTGAGCAGCTTTGTTTGTCCAGGAAAGTAGGGTAGAGCCTTCTCGTACATCTTAAGCGCGATCTCATCCTCGCCGCGCTCCTTGTGTTGGCGAGCAGCCAGGAGGAACCTCAAACCATCCGACTTGGAATCATCTCGCCATTCATCGCTGTCAATTCGCCGCTCGAGAGCTTCCAATCGCCTTTGCACAGCATCACTGATTTCAGGTTGGACTGTTGGTGGTGGCTGAGATTCCCTTTCAGCTGCAACTCGAGCAGCAAGGATCTCGCTGACCTTTTTCTCAACCATGGCCTCAATTTGGGCAGCGGAAACGGTAACAGATGCTGGAGCTGTAGGTCTCGAGATCTTACTGGGTCTCATAGCGGCATCATTTTCAGACGGCCGCTTGACTTGATTGACTCGACGAGCAATATTGGAGCTCACCAGGGGACGGCTGACAGGTGCTGCTGGCTTGGACTTGTCAGTGTAGACGCTGAAGGCTTTGACGGGCTTATTGGCGTCGGCAGCCTTGTCAGCGGCCTTGGCAGCAACATTACCATTGTGCACGTTGGTGAGATTGGCAAGTGGCCGAAGAGGCTGACGCTGGACATTGGAACCTGTGAGACCCGAGTTTGCCCTAGGAACTTGCTTGTACACAATCTCGTTCTCAATCTCCCTAACCTCAATCCTCTTGGCTCGAGAGCTGACGTTGAGACTGCTGAGGGTGTCGAGGTGATAACTTCGCAGAGGGGACAGATTCAATATCATGACAGTGATTCCATTGTTCTGACCCAGTGATAGAATCCGTGTCATCTTGGACTCCCGGTAGGGTATCCTCTTGTCACCGCGGCCGATAGCATCGATGCACTGGCTCAGTACAAAGAGACTCTTGTTGATGGCCGCAGATTCCACCAGTCTCTCCTTTCCATTGTCGGTTCGGCGGTTGTCCTCAGATCCGGCCAAGTCGATGGCGGATGCTGTGCTCTCCCTGACCATCTCTGGAGTCGTTTGGATCAGCTTGACTCGCAGAATAGCATGGCTGCGGCTACTGTGAGCGTTGAGCTTGGTAGCTGCCGTGACACGGTTGTTGTTGGCTTCAATATACAGCTTCTCAAAGTCCTTGAGGTCTTCGCAAGCTCTTTCTGACAGACCGACAACGATGGTCTTGCCATTGGCCTCAGCTCGTAGTGGTAGGCCGGTTGGCGTTCGCTTCTCGGGTGGCTCGAGGAGATCAAAGACCTTGTCGTTATAGATCTCATAGTAGGACAGCAAAACCTGGACATCCGTCTCACCGCGAGAATCCTTCATGATCTTCTTGCCTCTTCGAAAGACGTTGCTGAGCATCCGAGGAATCACCCCACGGTCTGCCAGCTTCATACCGCCTCGCATCGTGTGTGTTTTACCGGTACCGGTGACACCATAGGCGAATATTGTGACATCGAATCCCTGGAAGAGAGACTTGACGTGCGGCGCCACTATTCGAGTCAACACACGATACGATATGAGCAGGAACGAGAGGTAGTGAACGAAAACAAGATGAAACAAAACGCGCTAGCTTGTGAGATCGCACCTTCAGCAGTAAACAATTCCTCTTGAGTGGTAGATCGGTCGTACACGCCATTGAACGCGAACGAGAACTCCTCAGCCTCGTTCTTGGGGTTGGGAATCTTGACGACCGTGTTTGGCTTGCCAGCATCCGCGGTATCGGCTCGAACGATAATGTCACATTCGCGCTCCTTTTCCAGCAGCGGTCTTATCCTGGAGACCACTCTCACACTCATTGTGTAAGTACTGTGAATGTATACACGTACGTGTATTCGGTATCGAGAGGATTGTATTGGTTGTGAGGGTGAAGAAGCTCAAGGTGTCGTTGAGTCGGACTCTGTTAGCCTATCAAACTGGCCGCTACCACGTCCTGAAAGTTAGCAAAGATTTGCTATAGAGAGAGATGGCATGGGTAGCGGTCTAGTGAAATGAGGAAGAAAGCACGGGCGCTGGCACGGCAACGGCTCCGCACGTGACATGACGTGTGGGAACGGGAAAAGCCGCTAACAATACTGATTCGCTTTTGGTGATAGTGGGTTAAAGTTCCATGGCTTGAGTTGAATGTGAGGTGGTAGATATACGAGTTGTACAGCTCTCTCAGAGCTCATATATCCAAAACAAAATGCGAGGCCAATTGCCCTTGACGAGAGCGGCGCGAGGACTACGGCTGCGGGCAATACCCTCGCATACTTGCACGCAGTGTAGGAGTATCCAGATCAGCGCTGCGCCGAGCTCTGAAGCGCCAAAGGTTGGAGCTGATGCCTTTGGAGCTCTCGAGGCAAGGGATCCTGCGGGTATGATTTCTCTGTGCCATTGAGCCATGAAGGAAGCGAGTCTCTGACCCTTTACATGTTTAGATGCTCGATTCGAGGTTCTCGGCTCCCCGTATTCGCTCCTTTCCGTGACGTTGTCGGCGTCGCAGAAGCTCTATACTCGGAGGGGTACCTTGGTTGCTGTGGCCGGCAAGCCTGAAAATGTACGCAGCATCACGACAAAGATACCAAAAAACACTTATTAATACGATAAACAGGCTCAGTCCACACTCTCGATCCTCAACCCGATCACTCGAGCCTTTCTCGGCGTCCCCTTTCTCTACCAGCGCATCTCAGCCACGACACCCATCACAGCCTTGATATCGACCAAGTCACCTACAACCACTTTTACAGTCCTCCACCTTGACGGAACGACAGATTGGATGATCTCACAGAGGAATGCTCTGTTGGCTTGGACAGGACACACTCTTGCGCCCTCGGCGCGCATTCAGAGCAGCCTCACACTGGCCCATTGGGGCAACACACTCCTTACGGGACGAGGTCTCGCTGCTCTATCAGCACCAGGACAAATCTACGAGCTCACTCTCAAAGAGGGAGAGGAGTTTGTCGCGCACCCTGGAAGTGTTGTCGCCTACTCGATCAGCCGATATCCGCCACAGCCTTTCCGCTTTAAGAGCAACAGCCTACGACTCCAGGTGCCCTCGCTCTCGAGATGGATATCAGAGCCTGAGTGGGTGAAGACTGTCCGTACTTCGGAGGTATGGAAGTACCTGGCAAGAGCTTTCTACAGCATGCGAACCGCTACTCGACGAACCATCTGGGGTGATCGCCTTTTCCTCCAATTTCATGGCCCCACAAAGATCCTCATGTCTAGCCGAGGAGTGCGCGCTTCAGACGTTCTCACCAACAAGCAAGTGAACGAGATTGCTGATGCCGAGCCCGGTGTCCTGGCAGAAGCCCTCGACTTGAAGAACAAGCCCAAGCTGACTGACGGTACCGAGACCAAGCCTGCCCCTGTCAAGGCTGTTGAGCCAGAAGTAGAAGACAAGTCAGCGACGGGGATTCACGTTGCCACAGTTGAGAAGGATGGCAAGGTAAAATTCGAGGACAGCAAGGATCTCAAGGAGTTCATACGATGAGACTGTGCAAACGAGGAGCAATGCGATATGAGTGAGCAATATTGCAGAACATGAATTAAAAAAAAAGGAGGCAGACGAGCACGAGACTTTTACACAACACAACGTTTTGTTTGTCATGTATGATTACTTCCCAACCTATACTATCCACCATAGAGCTGAAGTCTTTATGTATCAATACTGAGATGTTTGAAGAGCTGTCAGTTGATTGGTGTGTTCGGGAATTCGGCTCATACTGAAGTTGTGGCTTGAGTCCTGAAGAGGCACAGCCAGCACCTTAACAACAGCGCATGTCACTTGGTAGGTAGGTAGGTACCGGTATTTTGATGGACGGGCTAATCAATTCTCGCATCGGATCCGAGCGGTCTATTAAGTCTGGCCCCTATACGGATAGGAGATAGCTCAACAACAGGCTAAAACGCACGACGATCACTGACTCATCTCATGCAGCCAACTTATCTGACAAACCATTCCTTTTCAACTTGTATTAATAATGTAGGCTCGAAAGGAGCACTCGCATGTTACCATGGCTCGAAATTATTGGATGGTTTCCGCTGCCAGCCACGTTTTGGGCTTAGACGGCTCGCGACTCGGCTTTGAATTAAGTCCAATGTCAGAGTGAGACCAGCCTTAGGAGACTACCTAGGTATGAGTTGTGTGATAACGGACGAAATAAGCAAAGAGCACCCTCGCTAAAGCCGATATTGATCCACACTTGGACGGATTTATCACCTCCGCTAAGGACGAACACCGATTGATGGTGCAAGGATAGACACGGTACTCCGTAGGTATTGGTTTCAACAACGGGAGATCGACCCCACTACTGTAGCTAACATAGATCATATACTATAGCATAGTACATAGGTAGATGTAAGACGGTGAGATTCACAGAGGGCGACTTGATAGTTATAAAGGTACTGCCCATAATGGACTGAGCCATACAATCACTACCCAGCAATGATTTACACTTGTTAACACTGACATGACGCATCATGGTCTAGTGGCAGCTTGAGTAACACGCAACATACAATAATAATTCTTCCCTTTCTTTGCCCTACATCTCAGATTACACCTACACAACCATCATCATGGCTCGTTCGACGATATCCTCCTCCTCCGAGACGGTCAATGACAGAAACCTCCAACCAACCACTTCAACAGACCCTGAAAAGTCAGGTCCTCAACCTACTACCAAAACAGAAGCCAACATACATCCAGAACCTACCAACGCCGTCGCAGCTGATCTCGAGCGTGGTGACGATGATGTGAAGAAACAGGAGCAACCGCCAGCCGGTCCTCCACCAGGAATGGCGCCAGCTGATTTCCCAGATGGCGGTTTCGAGGCTTGGCTTGTTGTCTTTGGTGGATGGTGTGCTCTGTTCTGCACATTCGGCCTTGTGAACTGCGTGGGTGTGTTTCAGAAATACTATGTTTCTGGACCACTTAGGGACTATGATAGCTCTGCCGTGAGCTGGATCACCTCTGTTGAGGTGTTCTTCATGGTCTTCTGTGGTGCCATTGTATGCATACACATCCTCCTCGTGTCCAGCAATAAACTGACCTCTTGCTAGTTTGGCAGTCTCTTCGACAACTACGGCCCCAAGTATCTTCTCTGGGGCGGCTCGATCGCCTACATCTTTGGTCTCATGATGATTTCTTTGTCAAAAGAATACTATCAGTTCTTCCTCTCACAGTCCATCGTCGCAGCTATTGGATCAAGCGCTGTCTTCAACGCTTGCATGTCCTCACTCGTCACATGGTTCTTCAAGCGCAGAGCTGGCGCTTTCGGTATCATGGTCTCAGGCTCATCTCTCGGAGGCGTTGTTCTTCCAATCATGATGGACAAGATGATTCAGAGTGTCGGTTTCCCCTGGATGATGCGTACCATGGCTTTCATGTTCCTCGTCTTGCTTGTCTTCTCTTGTCTCACTGTCAAGTCGCGTCTACCTCCCCGCCCCAAGCCCTTTGTTGTCAAGGACTACATCAACGGTCTGCACGAACTTCCCATCCTCATCACTGTCATCGGCTTCTTTCTCTTCATGTGGGGCATGTTTCTTCCCTTCAACTATGTCCTCCTCCAGGCTCAGGCTGCGGGCATGTCCGAGACTTTGATCCCTTACCTGCTACCTATCCTCAATGCTGTGAGGTAAGTCATGGCCCTTCCAGACGATGCTTTGCAGTACGTACTAACTTGACCACAGTATCTTTGGTCGTATTATTCCCGGCATTATCGCCGACAAGATTGGTCGATACAACGTCATGATCATCATCACATTCATATCCGCCCTCTTTTGTTTCTGCGTCTGGATTCCTGTCAAAGATACTGCCGGCATTGTCGTATTTGCTGTCATTTTTGGATTCTCATCAGGTGGCTATATCAGCCTCGTCCCAACTCTCATCGCACAGCTTTCCGATATTCGCCAGATTGGCACTCGTGTTGGCGCTGCGTTTGCGGTTCAGTCTTTTGGTGCTCTGACAGGAAGCCCCATCGCCGGAGCCATCGTGTCTGCTCAGAATGGTGACTATCTCGGCCTGCAGTTGTTTTGTGGCTGTTCTATGCTGGCCGGTTGCATGTTTTTCGTCTTCGCACGTTATGTGCAAGTCGGACTGAAGGTTGTAAAGGTCTGAGGTCTGTCCAGCACGGATGGAAGAGAGAATCACAGGCTTGAAAGTCGTTGAGTTGGAAAAACAGGATCAAGGGCAAAGGCAAATGGAACCCACACGAGACACAGGATGGATGAACACATTCAAAAAAGGTTAACATTGAGAACGTGAGATAATCCGCATTAAATAAAGAAGTCGCTAGCCTATACTGGCGTAAATAATGAGATGAGCGTAAAGTCAGATCAGGATAGACAAACGCTTGTGACACAGGTGAAAGAGGAATAAACCAGAGTAACTATACTTGGATGAGTTAGCAACGCATCCAAATGAGCTTGCAGTAGACAAAGATAAAATGAGCGGGTTCTCAGGATGTAGATATTGGTGAGCGTTGGAATCATCAAGATCATAAACAGCCTCTGACTCAATGTATCATCATAGAACGGTATGCGAGAAAATGAAAGAAATCAGACGTACCACGATGCTTTATACAGAAAAGGTTTCGTAAATGGATAGATTAGGAGCCTAGTGTCTTGATGCAGTCAGTATTGTTCACTCAATAATAAATAGACTTGATACAAGTGACAAAGGGGCTCAGGATGTAGATATTGGTGAGTGTTGGAATCATCAAGATCATAAACAGCCTCTGACTCGGTATATCATCATAGCAAAGCAAAAGAACAGAGACATACTTGACCTACCTTGTGAATTATAACATGGGGTATTCCCCAATGATAGAAAGCTATGAATGCAATCTACCATGGTCAGTGAATAGTCAAAAACAACACCATCAAAACTACGCGAATTAAGAGGGGATTGTGCTCAGGATGTAGATATGGGTGAGGTTTGGAATCATTGTGATCATAAACAGCCTCTGACTCGGTGTATCATCATTGCAAAATGAGGAGGGACGGATGAATGAAAGCTCAGATGACATACCTTTAAGGAGAGAACTGACTGCCCAAGCGTGAGTTGGCACAGTTCAGAGCTTCACATGGAAACAAAACAAAACTCCAATTCTCTAGTGTAGCATCTCTTCCTCGCCCAGAAGAGTTATGTACAATCGCTCCCGTCCCGTCCCGTGCGCCCGCTCGTCGCATCGTGCTTATTGGCTACCCTCGACAGTCGCCTTAATAGGGTTGATCTCAACACCATACTTCGCACTAAGTCGCTCTGCCCTTCGCTCCTCATATCCAGGAGGTCGGATGCCTATCAAAGTGTAAGAAGTTGCCCGGCCACATCAAACGTTGTGCGCGACTTACCTCGGCCCTCGCCAACTTCTGAAATAGTCTGCTCAATTGGCAGTCGGGTGCTTCGTCGGATGATCTCCTTGCGCTCGAACTCATCGTCCTCTCTCTTGAAGCTATCGTATCGGCCGCCGAGGTAGTGGAACATGCCCTGGAAGACTGCGAGACCACCACCGAGTCCCATAACAACGGGCATTCGTCTTGCTGTAGCGTGTTAAATCATGCGGTTTTGTGATTTGAGGTACAAGATCAGGTCATACTGGGAAGGCCGAGAACTGAACCCAGGGCGAAGCCACCGAGAGCAGCAGAGAAGGGGTCGTCCTTTTCGCGGAGGTTCATTGAGCTTCGTGAAACGAAGACATATGCGGCGGGGGCGGCGGCTATATGACACAATCAGTACCGCTAAACCTTCAATTGGCCTTGTCCTCCGCATCTATCGTACCTCCGATACCGATGATATGAGCACCTCGGGTGAAGACGCTCAAGATGCCGACATTGTTCTTGGCCATGGCATTCTTGACGGAGGAGAGGAAGAGACCACTGAGAGCACCGATCACACCAGCCTTTGCGGTGTCATCGAGGACATCGTAAGGCTTGAAAAGGTTGTCGGCCTTCTTGTGAGCCTTCCAATTCGCGCTCGACGGGTGCTCCATTGCGATTGCTGTGAGGGAGAGGAGTTGGGAGCTTTTATTTCTTGGTCCTGAGGTTGAAGCCGAGCTATGGAAACTGTAGGATTGAGATGCCTCCACAAGGAACACGTGATGCTGGTCATCCAATTGCTCTGCTCTCATTGGCTCAGGAGAGCTCAATGAAATTCAAGTCCTCTGTCGCGGTACGTACCTCCATCATGCCCCCACCATCACTGGACTCAGTGAGAAAAATTGGCTACTAAGTTATGAGCTTAACAGAGAGATTCTTCCTCTCTAGCTTTAGTTCTGAGTAGAGCTATTCCACGGATTGCCATTGACTCATGTAGAAGTCTGGCTCTTATTACTTTTATACCACTATTTCAACTTCTGCGGCTGCTCGATAATAAGATCGTTACACAACTCATTTTCCTATTTCGACGTTATACTGGCAAACCTCTTATACGACTTAGTATAACATTTAGAGAAAGTTAACCTGAACTCAGAGTCAGTTCATCAATTCGCCAAACATTGGTTTTCTGTATTGATAAGACCGGAAGGATTGTTTCTCCCAGGATGGAGCCAGCGATAAGTGAAGGAGAGAAAGGTCAACCTCATCAGGAGACCCCCTCACTACCAGAAAATTCAGCCAACACTGGACATGGTGAGCAAACAGTCACCGCCGACTCTCACACAAAGCCAACAGTAAATGTGCCTCTTGCAGAGGGCTCAACTGTTCCTCAAAAACGGCCTGCGGATGACGAAGCCGCCGAGCCTATGTCCAAGAACGCTCTCAAGCGTTTGAGAAGACAGCAGCAATGGGAAGCCGGAAAAGAGGAGCGCAAGCAGAAGCGAAAGGATAGTCGAGTCGCACGCAAAGTCCGCAAGCGTGAAGAAAGAGCAGCACTTATCGCTCAGGGCATCGATCCAAATGCCAATAGGCAGCAGAAACCTCCTTCAGTCAATGTGCCTGTCACACTCATCTTCGATTGTGATTTTGAGCAGTACATGCGCGAGAAGGAGCTCATCTCGCTCGGCAGCCAAATTACCAGGTCATACTCGGAGAACAAAAATGCGAGATATCGTACACACATCTTCGTCTCGGACTGGAATGGGAAACTGGCTGAGCGGTTCCACCAGATCCTTGATGACAAACACAAGAATTGGAAGGGTATTGACTTTGTGGACGGAGATTTCATCGAGTGTGCGAAGCAGGCTCGGGAGAGGATGAGGGATCCGAGTGATCGTGTGATCGATCAACTTCAGAGGAGCTTGGACAACAGAATCCCTTGGGTGAGAGACGAAAAAGACCCTCTCCCCTTGCCTGATCCCGAGCCTGAGCCCGCTCCCGAGTACCAGGACATCGTTTACCTGTCATCAGACTCACCGTACACACTCGAACGCCTCGAACCCAACACAAGCTATGTCATCGGCGGCCTCGTCGACAAGAACCGCGAGAAGGGGCTGTGCTACAAACGAGCAAGGGAACGTGGCATCCGAACGGCTCGGCTGCCTATCGGCCAGTACATGGTGATGCAGAGCCGGACGGTTCTAGCAACAAACCACGTCGTCGAGATCATGCTCAAGTGGCTCGAGTATGAGAACTGGGGCGATGCGTTTATGAGTGTCATCCCTAAGCGCAAGGGCGGTCATTTGAGAGACCAGAGGGGTGAATCAGGTGAGGCCGAAGTAGCTGAGGGGCAAGGGGTCGAGGAGCCCGAGGAGGAGGATCAAGAGATCAAGGACCCTGATGCTGAAGAGACCACCCCTCAAACGAGTACCCCTGAAGTCGAAGCTCCCTCAAAGTAGAAATATCTGTATTAGTGCCTTACTGCGCCAGCCAGTTCCAAAAGTAAATACCAAATATACTGTTCATAAGTCTGTTCCATCTCATATCGCATCTAAAAGTCCATGGTTTCATCCTCCCGCTCCCGCTTGACCTTGACATCCTTCTCATCTTTCATCAATCCATTGACAAAATGTCTGAACTGCTCGATATATGGCTTCAGGCTTGTCTTTTCCCAGTCAGCTGTGCCTTTGCCATCCTCCTCCTCCTCCCCCTTCCAGGAGTCGATCTCGGCCAGAAGTTCCTGCACTGTAGGCACACTTAGAGGATCAAAGTCCTCAAGATTCTTTGTGTTAATGGGCACACAAACTCGGCCAGTACCAGGATGCACGACAAAAGGACTCTTCAGCAAATGGTTAAGTTTCTTGCTGACTTCAATATCCAGTCGGGGGTAGGTGTATTCTAAGACGATGTCTTGCTTGGCTTCAAGGAGCTGTCTGGCGTCGAGGTTTTTGCTGGCGCCTGCCTTTGCCACAGCATCAATGTCTGCCCATTTTGAGGCAGATGCACGTCCTGGAGCGGCATCCCATTTCCTTCTGAGTGATTCGTTGAGATTCTGGTTTGGGAGAAGCTGCAACAGCTTCTCGGATTGCTCAGCAGAAGCCCATGGGTCTTGGACATCAAGAACGTCTTCTTGGAAATGAGTTTTCAGGATTTCCAGACTTCGTCTGCAACGAATTAGTGTGCCGTCCTCAGAAGGGTGCAGGTCATGAACTCACGCCAAATGAGGATGTAATGGCCTCCTCACATTCACCTTCTTTCCGCTCTGTGCACCTCCCTTGACCACCTCAAGATAGCCTGCAATTGCTCTTCTCTTCTGATCGTCCATGCTTCGAACCTTCTTATCGCAAACCCAGGCGTGAGCACCTCGTCGTCCCGAGTACACCCACATGATGTGCTTGAAGCCAAAGTCTTCCCTCAGCGCAACATCTACCACTTTAATAGCCATTGTCATGAACTGCCAACACTTGTTGCAGATGTTGGCCTTGTCACAGCATGTTCGAATATCATCGTAATCTGTCAAATCTATATCGAAACATAGCTCTTTCGCGAGGGGCTTGAAGGCGGATGAGTTGCGGAGTTGCTTTCGGTCACGGGGATTGGTGGTGTACACTGGTCCGATTTCGAAACGAGATGGCATTAATCGGAGAACGTCCTTACGGAGCCTGTAACAACATAAGTATTAAAACGCATTGAGCTACGAGATCGCGTACATATCGGCAGTAGGGAAGGATTGGTATCGGAGGTAGGCGTCGTTCTGGAGAGTGAAAGCGAACTCTCGGTTGCCGAAGTCGTTTGTTGGGGTTGGACTGTGATTGAGCCACTGAAATAGGTATCGCCATGGGAATAATCGCTGATAGAAGCTTCGCATGACCTCAGGATCTGAGGCTGTCAATGTCATAGCATCGCTATAACCAATTAGTTCGACCACTGTGCCCAAACGCAGACTTTACGTACAAAAGCGGTGCAACTTGGGAGCTTGGCTGAACAGCCGCAGAACTGGGAAACTCCTCATCCGAGTCGACATCGTCGAATAGATCCTCGAGTTGCTTGGCTTCCTTTTTGACGTCTTCTGTCTCGTTCATCTTAACATCTGCCTCAGTCGCATTAGGAGCCTCATCAGAGATTCCTGTCTCCTCCGTAGGCTCGTCCTTAACGTTGCTTGGGGATGACATGGCTTCTTCTTCGACAGAATGGGGCATTTTGATTAATCGACAACAATTGTAGTCGTGATCAATTTCAGAGCGCCTATGGATTCGAAGTTGCCGTAGCTGGTTGTTGCAGTGATGGGACTGGAAGATTGACTAAAGATAGTGGTCGAGGGGTGAACGTGAAACGCGTTAAGACGCGGCTGTTCGCGTAAAGTTGTTTCCACTACGGAGTACTGGCAATTAAATGAGGTGTGTACGTATCTTTTGATCCTCATCCCACCAAAAAGATCAATCGATTTATAAGTCATTAAATCGGATTCCATTTACTCCAAAACTATAAGGCCACATAAATGTCAAGTAAATTCGACGTCCGATATATATTAAACTTCTAAAATCGTTTCTTAAAATAAAAGCCTGAGTCTATATCTTGATCTATATGCATGGGTATTCTCCAAGATGTCTTCGCATGATCAACCGTGTGTCCGCTTTACTCGACTTCCTCAATCTTTCTAATCATATCGCCACCAATCCTAGCAATCTCTGACAAAATTGCCTTACGGTTCACTACGACTACATCTCCATCCTCGTCGGTTACTTTGTGGAAATTATAAGGTAGACCAGCTCGGAACTTCTGCTGCTGAAGCTTTGGGTTCCAGATCGCCCCTATCACAGCATCGTCCTCGTCGCTGTTATTGGTTCCCCGGAAGAATACAAGTGAGTCGTCGTATACACGCTGCAGCTCCTCCATCAACACATCGACAGGATGAGCACGGATGGGGAGTGGTGCGCGACCTGTGCGATCATCGAGGTTCTTGAACTGGGAGTGACGGCGGGCTGAGGGGTCAGAAGCAGCCTCTCGAAGTATTGAGCGAATAGCTTTTCGAGAAAGATGGAAAAGAACATCGTAGTCTTCGAGCGAAGTTTCGAAAAGCTCAGTAGCATCAATACGGTATCCGCTGTCCTTGACAAGCTTACATGCAGCCTTGGCCAGTCGTGTCATACGTGAAGCGATGAGCTTAGAAGGTCCATTGCGGGTATAAGCGAGGCCAGAAGTGTCATTGGAGGTAGCAACAAACATGACTATGTGGTTCATGTTGGGGTCCTTTTTGCGCCGAGACTCAAGCTCTTTGCGAATGTCATGGCGATCGTCATCAGTTAGCTCCTCTGCAGAGTCGACAATCAGAGGCTCGTCACGCCAATCCCATCGCGACAGGAATGTCAGGGTGCGTAAGAAACCTGTTGAAGCACTCGTGGGGGCCCTCCATGGGTATGGTTGCAAGAACACGTGCAGAACGAAAAGCTCAATAAGCTCCTCGCTGACGTGGCTTGAAAGCTTGTGAGAGTTGAACCAGTGTTTTACCAAGCGGATAGTCTGTGATAGAGGATGGAGGCGTGTGCAAAAGGTTGAGATAGTCTGTGTATGAATTGGCAGGGTAGCAAAGAACCAGTTGGTCCTAGCAAGGACTGCTTCCGACTGTTCTCGAATGTGAGCATCAAGCGTTTTGTTCTTGATTTGGCGCTCAAGGAGGATATCTTCCAAGTCTGCATGGATTCTCAATCTAAATGCCGCTCCAGATTCGTAGATAACATCGAGATACGCTAAATTCTCGATACCAATCTCCTTATTATCCCGGCCAAGGTAGGTTGTAATGTTGTCTTTCGCGGCCGTGAGACGCCTGTCAAAATCCAGCAAAAACTCAATCTTGGTCTCTTGAATGGCCACTAGGTTCTCAGGCCATCGATTCGATGCCTCGAAATAGAGGTTCACATCTATAGGCTCAATAGTACCTGTGTGGAAGCCTGGGCTTGGAGCATCAACTGAAGCATATCTAGCGGCTGGTGAAACCGGCGAAAGCTGTCTAATCTGCAGTGGCAATTCTTCAAGATTTCGAATATCGTATTCGAGGGTCTGGAACGCCCTTCGAGCAGCATCGAAAGCCTCCTTATCCATATGAGAGAATGTGATAATGTTGGAAAAGCCAGCCCCAAAAGCAATAATACTTTCGCTGGCAACCTTCAAGTGTCGCTTCAAGGTGTACGCCGCGATCTCCTCGCAGATCTGGAACGGACCTTTGCTTGACCACTCAACACATTCTAGAATACTTCCATCCTTGAAACGACGCAGCTCGGCCTTCTCGCCCCAGAATTGTCGGAACTTGGCAGCTTCTTTTTGTTCTTCTGCTGCGGGACCATGCTCCATCTGTCTGGACATCTGGGCGAATTCGAACATGACCCCAAATTGGAGTTTACCAGAACTTGAAGTTGGCGCGGAGCCCAATGACCAACCAGCTCTGGTAGGCAATTGAAAATGCACCAGATGAGCACGAGTGCCGTAGGCCTTTGTGAGTACCTTGTGTGCTTCTAGGCTAAAGTCCCACGCATGTCCTCTGCAGTCAGTAGAGCTACTAGACTTAGGAATATCCTTGCTCTTAATTTCGAAGATAGCATCGAATGTCTGCAGGGGAGCATCAGACTTGACAATGAATGTCGGGTTGAACTTGTCGGCAGCTTCATCAGCGAGGAGGTCGGTGGTAGACTTGGCGTGCATTTGAAGTAGACTCGCAGACCAGGGGCTCATCTTTGATAGCACGTTGAGTTCTCGAATTGGGTCATACATGACGGGGCCAGCTTCTCGGACAGAGTCGACACTTATCTTCGAGGATCCAAAAACGAAAGGCTTCTTATTGAAATCAGTGGTCGAAAGGAACTGAACAGCAGCCTTGAAAAGTTCAGTGCTGCTAAGAGAGTTTGAAAGCGCTGCCTGTCCATTTCGTCCACCCATTTGAAGCAAGAGAGCAATCATGATAGACCACTCGAAATGGCCAAACCCACCTTGCGAGATGGAGCTCCCGAAACCCCTCTGCTGCAGCCAAATTCTTCCCAATACACAGGCATCAGTCAGGGCGGGGCACTCGTTTTTGGCGTGCGTAAGAACACGCAGGTAAGAGATGAACGTTTCCTCAGCTTTCAAAGTAGAGTTATAGAAAGGAGTTCCGGTCTGGGTCTTCTTGCCACCGGGCTCTCCACTTCGGTTGTTGTTAGAGCTAGGAAGTAGCTTCGACTTGGGGAAGAGACCATCTGGAGCGCAAGGGATGAGTCGAATAGTATACGGGGATTCCGCAACCTTCGCCTTCTTCTTTGAAGCTCTCCCATTGGCCTCATTGACATCGGTCTCCTCCTCCTCGGGCTTGGGTCGAAGTGCAAGTACAGGCAGAAGCGGGTTCTCGTTCAGGTATTCAAAGCCGATATCCATCGAGTCTCCCAACTCTTTCTTGGCATTGGCGGCAATGTATGCGATGTAATATGCTCGGCGGTAGAAATATCGCATACTTGTAAAGTCCTTCTCTTGGAACATGGTCTTGGGCATCTGAACTACCATATCGATGCCAAATTGCGCCTGGGATTTGATCATGGTCTTGGCGACATAGCTACCAACGACATTGTATGAAGCTGGTTTCTCAAAAGAAAGCTTGTAAGGAGCATCTTTAGCAGGCTTCGGATCGGGATAAGGAATGAAAATGCGGTGCTTCTTCTCAAAGCGACTCGTGACTTCAGCGATCTACAAAATCTGTTAGTCTTGAAGATGGGCGACTTTGCACATAATACGAACAGGTTCGGGTCCGTGGGGAGTCGCAGTGTCAATGGCTTCCTTCAGTCGATGGAGGTTTGCATCAGCATCCTTCAATGCCTTTCCGTAGTCAAGTTTTGCCTCTTTGAGTAGCTCGTCTGTTTGGAGAACAAAAGTGCTAGCGGTTGAGACTCTGGCAGAGCTGCGAGCCTCGAAATCAATGAGAGCATCGTGTCTCAGACCAGATGAAGAGTGGTCTAGCTTCCGGCGCTTTGAACTGGACTCCATGGTGGTTCAATTATGCGCCAGATTGTGGGAGGCGATTATCGACAAATTGGAGGTTCTTTGGTGTTGAAGCTGCCACTATTGACTTTGGTCCGCGCTCATGCTGTAATTTTTTTTCTGATGGAAGCCAGGATCTGCGGGGCGATAAGGAGCTTATCGGGAACGGTACGTACTCGTACGTACTCCCGGGCACCTCCAACCAGGCATTCTCAATCGGATCCTGGGACTTTCGGATCCGAGCATCATTCATTGGTTTGCGGCAATACAATCATCGACTGTTCCCTTCTCACAAACGTTCCTCTCCTTTCCTTCGGTTAGATCGTCGCGTATTCTCCTTTTGAGAAACTCACGCCATATCTTCCCTGCACATGAATTATGCAGCTACTACTGTAAAGCACATTTCCAACCGTTCAGGCGATCGCACTTAAAACAACTCCTTGCTTAATTATACCCGCCAAATAGACCACGCCTTGCAGAACGCTCAGGCCAGTCCACTCTGATACGTGATACCAGCCTAGAGGAAAGAAAACTCAGGACCTTAATCCTAAGTAATACAAATCTTTAGGTAAATTTAGTCTAAGCCTAGGGGACTCTATGCTTAGTTTATTTTGACACCTTATATCAAGGCTCGGTGTTTTCTTGCCCCCTCAGGCCAGCCAAACTCTCTCGCCCTTCTCTTTGGTGGCCCCTCATCTTTCACGTTCACGATCGGTGATCGCCAAGCCATCAGTTCGAAAATGAGACATGTGAGGATTCACGTTGGATAACCGCTTTCAAATATGTGTGCAAATTAGGAAACGCACTCTTCTGAGACAACTGTTTGATGACATGACCCGCGAAGGCGTGGGATTTCGGGTTGTTTACCATTCCAGTATAAACGCTACACTGACCAAAAGAAGTCAAGGCCCTGAAAATCAACCACAACTTCAGCTCAGCTCGAGACAACACGCTTGTTTATGTTGATGGTGATTGACACGAGCCCAATCGAGAGACCAACAATGCAGCGCCAACAGTACAGTAGCTCTGCTTGCCTATGCATTAGCCTTCCAGAATGAGAACCCCTACTTGCCAAAGCGACCTAGTCGCTGCAGGTTTCTTCCGCCCTTGACGTCTTTAGCCTTTTGGACCTAAACGATTGGTCTTTGACGTAACACTGTCGTGTGTTTGTTTTGTTGTGTTTGAGTGTCTTGCCTCCTCCTTGCCTTAACCTCCATACCACTTAGCCTGAGTTGGCCTGGCAAGCCCCAGATGGCACCCACGCCAAGTTCCGTGCTTCCAGTCTCGAATCATTGCTTTTGTGGTGTTTTATGCAGTTCAAGGCACGCAGCATGTAAGGAGAGTTTGCGTTGGAGTTCTCGGAAATTGCCTCTTGTTCATCAACAGGTGGCTATAAGAACAAGGTAACCCTGTCCATCAGTTTATGTATGACTTGCTCTGCAAACCATATATCTGATTGTTGAACAACTTAGATAGCTGTGGTTTCTTGTCCGCTGGCCTGGTCTCTAAGACACGACGGGTATTTCTCCTTTTGTTAGACTGTTGCCTCGCGGCGCGTCACGCTTCTCATCATAATACTGAACCTTGCCTTGCCTGATTAACTTGACGCTTCTGTCCAACAAGATTCAGCGAGCCGGTGTAATTCAAGAAAGTACATCCACTTGTCAAAATGGAGTCATACGCAAAAACAAGACCATCTCTCACGCTTTCCTCATCAGCCATGGACCTTGACACAGATCGGAGAACACCATCGCCCGTGCCCTCACTAGGCTATGATGCCCTCAACACACCCACAGCCGAGATGCTCACACCGCCAGCTTTTGCTTCAACGTTCTCGCTGCCCATAAATGCCGCCAAGAACATATCCCTCGGTGCCAATGCTTCTCCAAGAATTGCAAACGACAACGACTTGCTGCCTTCTTCGCTGCCTCAAACCGAAACATGTGGAAGCGAGAGACCAGATATGTCTTGCATGGGAGGGACTCCGGACTTTCTCCTCCTGTACTGCTTCGACTTGGACAGAGCGGTAAACTTTTACTCGCGTTGCTTCGGCTGGAAGTTCTTTGGGGATGTGAACGCCCAACAGTCTGATGATCCATATATGAGGCAATGGGGATCTTCACACTTTGACGTACAGCCCATGAACTTCTTCAACTCAAGCCAGAGCGGAGGATCTCGCATCACAGGAGCCTTGATGCAAGTGAGAGACACGGGAGACAGCCGTGCTCAGCTCGAATACAAGCGACAGATAGCCATGGCTCGCGGTGTAACACCAGCATGCCACATCCGAGTGGCTGATCTTAGTATTGCCGAGACGTTGATCGAGAATAACTACGGCGAGATCAAGCAGCTGCGATACGGCGTTCGACAATGCATCATGGATATTGGAGAGTTTGTTGACCCTGAGGGAAACTTGATCGGACTGGTATCTCTTCACCCGGAGAATGCCACTACTGCTATGTAACGTGGATTTTCGAGTTGAATGGGAAATGGTTATTGTGGAGGATAAAGGAATACCCGATGGTTCATTTTTCATTCTTCCGCTCATGCGAGCGTCCAATGTTTTAGGGAACTGCCACGGATCTGCCTAGAGAGCTAATGATGGCATTTGGAGTTTGGAGTTTTGCGTCCAGAATATCATGGACACTTGGCGTTGTGTTGCAGAGGAGAAGGGAGGGAGTGTTGATAACCCCATGCTTCTAGCTCAGCTTATTTAGTACCTAATTTGGAAGTGAATTAGAGTCCATAGCCGACCTCGGATCGGAAAGCAACCGGGTCGGAAATCTAGGATACGCTCTGTAGTCACAACAATTACTACTAATACACATAATCACCAATGAATAAAACGGTGACTGAACCCCGAGATGTCCCTCTCCAAGCATCAGCAAGTTTTCCTAACAAAGCTAGCTCGTCGAGGTGAAAACCCGACCTGTTTGGCTGTCATGAGAAGCCCTGTTCCGTCATGACAAGTCAACTCCCGAAACGAATAGCCGGGAGGTTCGGAAAACCCATTACCCGCCCACTAAACTACAGCGCCAGACTGCTCTGTCTAGGCCTGCCCCGGACTTGAGCCCCCGCTGTTCTCACTGTCCTGCCACTCATGACCCCTCTATCCTCGGTCTCCACATGCAGAGACCGGGGAGATCCTCCACTTCGCTTCCGGTCAAAGGTGAAGGTTCTCTTGTACGGGGACCACCCGGCAGCCGTTGGAGGAGAGCTTATGAGGGTGACCCGCCTAAATATTCCTGTAAGTGCTGTTTTGGTATCATACCGAATGCCGATTATCGCTTCCGAACTTTGGTCGCGGAATTGTATTTGAGCTTAGACGGAGGTCGATTTACGGCCAGACCCGGCCTTAATAAACGGATATCCCCCGCCAACGGCCCGTCGACTTCTATCGTCATTGCCGGCTCAAGTTCTCTCTCTCATAACATCTCTTCCTAGACTTCTTGTTCTCTGATCTGTCTCTGGAAGAAAGAGCCCTGGCGCATGAAGCTCTCAATTGATCGTGCATATAAGCATATACTCCAGCTACTTTCCTAACCGACAGCAGGGTTGTCGGCACTGAAGCTATTCCCGACCTTCTCATCCGTCCTCTCCAAACACACACATCATGTCTTCTTCAGCTTTCCGGTTACGGACGCTCCGAGCTTTTGCTCGCAATCCCACCAACGTAGGTGTCTCGGGCAGCTCAATGCGCATCTCGGCTGTATGCTAACAAATCTCAAGCCTAATGCCGTCCTCGCACGATCCTTCTCGGCAACCGCTCGCCGCGCCGAGATCAACAAGGTCTTCCCCTCTGCCAAGGAAGCTCTCAAGGACATGAAGCCCAACACAACCCTCCTCTGCGGTGGTTTCGGTCTCTGCGGTGTTCCTGACTCTCTTATCAACGAGGTTCTTGAGAAGCCTGAAATCAAGGGTCTCACAGCCGTCTCCAACAATGCTGGTACCGACAACTTTGGTCTCGGCAGACTTCTCAAGACTAAGCAAATCCGCAAGATGATTGCTAGTTACATTGGCGAGAACAAGACCTTTGAAAAGATGTACCTCACTGGCGAGGTCGAGCTTGAGCTGACCCCTCAGGGAACTCTTGCTGAGCGATGCGCCGCTGGTGGTAAGGGTGTGCCCGCCTTTTACACCCCTGCTGCCTTTGGCACAGTCGTCCAGACTGGTGATCTTCCTCTGCGCAACAAGGCTGATGGTTCCCCTGATGTCTACTCTTACCCCAAAGACGTCAAGGTCTTCAAGGGAAAGTCTTACCTTCTGGAGGAGAGCATTGACGGTGACTATGCCTTCGTCAAGGCCTACAAGGCTGACAAGCTCGGTAACTGCCAATTCCGTCTCGCTGCCCACAACTTCAACGGCGCCATGGGCCGCAACGCCAAGATGACCATCGTCGAAGCTGAGCACATCGTCGAGCCTGGTGAGATTCCTCCTGAGGCTGTCCACCTGCCCGGTATCTACGTCAAGCGCGTCATTCAGAGCACTGAAGAGAAGTCGATCGAGAAGTACACCTGGGCTAAGGACCCTAACGACCCTGAGGCTACCAAGGCCCTCGGCTCTGGTGACACAGCTGCCAAGCGTGAGCGCATCGTTCGTCGTGCTGCTAAGGAGTTCAAGAACGGCATGTACGCTAACCTGGGCATTGGTATGCCTATGCTTGCCCCTGGCTTTGTCGGTCCTGAGGTCGAGGTTCAGCTCCAGTCTGAGAACGGTATCCTTGGCCTAGGTCCCTATCCTCAAAAGGGACAAGAGGATGCTGACCTGATCAACGCTGGCAAGGAGACCGTTACTCTCAAGCCCGGTGCTGCTGTCTTCGGTAGCGAGGAGAGCTTCGGTATGATTCGAAGCGGTCGTATCAACCTCACTATCCTTGGAGCTATGCAGGTCAGCGCCACTGGTGATCTTGCTAATTGGATGCTTCCCGGAAAGGTCAAGGGCTTCGGTGGTGCCATGGATCTTGTCAGCAACCCTAGTGAGACCAAGGTTGTTGTGACAATGGAGCACACGGATAAGAAGGGCAACCCCAAGATTGTGAAGCAGTGTGCATTCCCTCTGACAGGACGTGCTTGTGTGTCGAGAATTATTACTGAGCTGGTAAGTTTCCCCAGATCTTCCTCATGTCATCAGTTGATGAACGATGAACTGACTCTCATCCCAGGGCGTGTTCGATGTCGACTTCGCCAACGGCCTTACCCTTATCGAGATCGCAGACGGTGTCACAGTCGACGAGGTCAAGAGCAAGACAGAGGCTCCCTTCCACGTCGCCGAGGACCTCAAGCCCATGCTATAGATGACGCAAATAAAAGAGAAGGAATGATATTACGATTGAATACCATAGCGCACGGTCATATGAAAAGTACCTATTTTGAAGAAGGATTACCCGGCTTTGAGATGACAAGCTTGCGGATCGGGAAGAGGGTCTAATGGCTTGAAGCCATCGCATCAGAGGGCGGCCGTTATAAGCCACCCACAGTCTGAGCGGCTTCGCTTGTTCCCGTTGAGGCATGGAAAAACAATAGGCTTGTTCAGACGGTGTTTCCCCGAGGGAGAGCAGTTAAAAGATTTTAAAACCACAAACAATGTAAAAAATTCAAAATAACCCAATGAGAGACTGCATGTGTCATACTTGATTGTTTTTCTTTAGTTCATTATTATGCGCAAAGTCGGCTCATTAAACTATAGGTAAGTTCTTATCAGTGTTACAGAAATGGTGAAACGCAACGAGGAGAAAGAAAACCACTAACATTAAGTCAGGGTGCCAAAATAAACTGGTCTAAAGGCTTACTAAGATATATGTCAACTCACCTAACTCTTTTTATCACTCAGACAAGATATCCTAGGTTTTCCTGCCTCCCCTTGGTGCCGTCTCACTTAACCTCGCCACTTTCTCAATTTCCATTCGATCCAGCAATGTTTGACCCAGAGTCTGGACCAGCGTTTTCGGAGTATGTCATGACCCGGGAGGCTCTCACGGCTGAGAGCAATGCAGACTGGAGCCGGCGCCGTCCATACCCTTCCTTCAAGCCTCGAGGCACAAAGGGGCCTCGATCTTTGGTAGATATAGCTATCAGTGTTGTTGGCGATAATTTCGGCAAGATTCGCTCTGTAACACATCTTGAGTCATTGCCAAAAGCCATACTATGGCGCATTTGGAGGTACCTCGAGGCAAGGTCAGTACGATATACATCCTGCGGATGGCGCGGAAACATCTAGAGATCTGCTACTGATACTGATACTGGAATAGAGGAGTATCTCTCCATGCTTGGAAGTACCTTTCCAAACTCCTCATGGAAGAAGGAGATGAGAAGAATCTTGGCCTGTACCGCTTTCGACATCACATATGCCATCCCGGTAACAACCTCACCCATTACATTCAACCTCTAACAGCACCGCACTCGGACTTCATAACACACATAGTCATCTCTGGCGGTTGCACCTTCAATGCGCATGATCTCCTTGGACTGGCGGACATGCCTAATCTCGGTGTCCTCGAGATAATTCAGCCAACAGAGCGGACTGCGTTCCCAAACATTTCGGACCGTCTTGTCCGGGGATGGTCTGAGAAACCTGATCCATTCCCCTTGCTTCGAGTCCTACGAATATGGGGAGATGAGACGACATCCAAAGCATCTCTACAATGGGTGTCGCAATTTCCATCTCTTGCCCTATACGACGTTATTGGTGCAAGGGACGCGTGGGACGCCAGCAAGGTGGCGGCGCAAGAACACGGATGGGAGCAGGCAGATGCGCCGCCACATAGGTTGGACGACTCACTGTTGCGCTATCTCATGCTCTTTGCGCCGCTAGAAGAAACCCGAAACAGGAATATGCGTGACCTCGCTGCAAGTATTGACAATGATTTGGTGTCGTTGTGCAGCGACTCGCGATGTGCTGTTAAATTTGTTCAGGGTCGTCAGGTTCCACTTCTTCTTAACTACCTCTGCGATACTGCAAAGGAGACTACGCCTTGGTGGGATATTGATGCTGCATCTCGAGAAGCTCGCACATGCCATGGGGTTGCATTTGAGGCTTGGGCATTCTGGCTTTACTCCTTTCTCGGTCAACTTTGTTCTGATCGAGATTTGGAAGCCCGTAGGGCCCTTCCCTACAAGGCTGTAGCAGGTCCATTCATTCTACCCTCGCGGCCGATTGCATGCCTTCACTTGGGTCACACTTCTCAGCGTGGTGGTATTGATACGAGACCGTCATATATCAGCCGGGGGCTATTCGCAACACGACAATTCACGTTTACACGCAAATCTGGCATTCCGCCCAATGGAAAGAAGCCTGCTATAATACCGAAGGGAGTCAACTTGGTGTGTTCAGAGAGGTCCGCACCTATTCTAGCAATAAGGAAGGCCAAGAGAAAACGGGTTATCGATGTTTTAGAGGATATGGGTCTCGGGCGCCCAAAGAACCCATGACACACAAGTCTCTTTCACAGTAGTATCATATTTGACATAAGCTTTGATCTCTCTTCTTTAAACCTGAGAGTATGTTTCAACAGAGGTATTGATCCTCAGAGAAAACCTCTCGCCCTAATCTTAGGTATTAAAAATAGTTAATCAAAAGGCTAGCATAGTCTGGTCTAAGTTTGCCTAAATTTAACCCAAGTCTTTTATCTCTTAGGATAAAAGTCTTGACTTGCTTTGCCTTCTCTTGTTCATATATTGGGTTTCACTAGTACGCGCTCATTCAGTTGCATCAATCCCCTTCCCTCTGACTTTCACCTCCTTAATACATATAGGTTGATAATTTTCGGGGTGAACGTGATTCATTGATGTCTGGAACACTGGCCTACGAACAAACTTCTTTTGTTCTGTCAAAGTGCCGCAAACCATGTTCTACCGTGACAAAGTGACAGTTTTGAGGTATATATAAGGAGACACTTTCTGGACATCTTCAGTGCGGAAGTTTAATAAAAAGATACTTCAACTCGCAAATTCAAACCGTACCGGTTTGCTGTCTCCCGTAGGTCTTCCATGGTCTCACAACCTATATACTTCTATGCTCGCTGTCTCGAACTGGGATTTTCTTGTAAGGTTCCCATATGAGAAGTACCATTTTCTGTAGAGAGCAGAAATGCCGGACTCTAGCATGACCAGTCATGATGGCTCAGAGTCATGCTTCGCTTTCCCTGACTCTCGCACTGCACTGACTTTCTTCAACAGCGACCTGACGGACTCTGTTCTAGCGAGTGATGAGGGTTTCGTCAGTGACGATGACGATCCTGATGATGAGTCCTCCATCCCTTCGGCCTATTTAGCAGCATTCCCTGTTGAACGGCCTCTGTCACCACTGCCCGAGTCTAGGAATACCAGCACGTTGTCGATGAGCTCAGAACTCGATAGTAGCTCACAGCATGGTCTATCTGAAAGCGACTCAGATATCGATAAGCCGGGAACCCCAGTTACATCTCCCGATCACGGCTGTTTGTCCTCAGACTCTTCTGGTTCTAGTTCTGAAAGCGACGACGACTCTGACATCCTCGCGCCCCCTCGTCGTCATTCCCAAGAAGGCGATAGCCCAGATGAGCCACCCAGAACCTCTACGATCGTGTCACCGACACAGAATTTCAATCCAGAAACGGCTTCCGAGCCTTACTGGGACCTGCCGTCGTATCATGTGCACCAACTCGACTGGAAGCATCCGGTCCATGCTGATAGGCTCCGCGAGCGCAGTGAACAACATGACAGTGAGATCAAAGCACTGTTTTGGGACACGAACCACATTTTCGGGCCGACGGATACTTCTGGGAGCCCTCGGTATAGAAAAGAGCTGAGGGACTGGCGAAGATCACGCCGAGAATATATCATGACCAGACCAAGTGCTCAGAAACAAGCGCAGGATGAACGGTATCTACTGGCGTTGTCGGATCTTATTGACAAAAGAGACAGGTTCTTTAGCAAGAAACGCTAGGGAGCAGACGTCATGTAAGTTTTGTTGAATACAAAACCTGTAAAGAATGCTTGGTGGCCCGAAGATAATTTGATGTGGAGGTGTGGTTTGTTTAAGAGAAACCTCTGTCTATTAGTTGATCTGACGCATATGCCGAGATAGGTCGGCGGCATTGGCATCGCAACCTTCAAGAACGGGGCCATATTCAGTGTCAAATATTTAAGATCAAAATAAACCAGCCTCAAAACCTGACCACCAATATCAATGTACCATCTAATTAATTGCCCTGAGGAGTGGTTATGACTCGTCTACCCTATAGATACCACAACATGTCGACTTGTCCCTAGATTCTCACAAGAGCATGATTGATCTCAAACACAGACGTCGAACTTGATATCGCTGAGAATCTCCAGTAAATGAAGAATGCGTGCGGTAAGAGAGTTTTGGGATTATCCCTAGATTTAGGTCTCAAAGGTTTGCAGATCTTGGGAGAAATGCCACTAGCAGACACACCCTTTGCTCAAGGCATATTTATCGTATGGTCACTTTGGAATATGAGGGTAGCATGGCGCAAAAGTAGGTATCAAATTACGAGTATGCCACAGTGAGAAAGCATCCATGCTCTCCCATATTCAAACTCACCTCAATCATGATTTCATCTTCGAAAGATGTGGAAGAAAAGTATGTCCCGCGTCAAAATTTCTCTCTCCCAACGCAGCAAAAGCTACAAGCAGAACAGAGGGTAAGTGTCAGCGGCAATTCATCTTTCCTCCAGTTTCCCCTCCAAGTACCTCCATGGTGTAATGAAAGCCAGAGTGAATTTGAAGGATTCAGTTTTTCTAGTAGGTTGAAGAAGAAAGAAAAAAAAAAGAGATAAAATCGCGGCTCAGTCGATGTGGTTTTGTTTACCTGAGTGGGGCGCCAAAAGCGGGAGTGGAAGATAGATGCGCCGAGAGCCACTAGGTACTAGGTACCTAGGGGTCCATCCATCTCATGAAAGTGCCTGAGACCGAATTAGATCCATTATTTACACAGGAAGTAGGAGTCATTCTGAAGGTTTGGTGAATAAAATTTACCTCAATACAACCGAAGCCAAAACCTTGTATGGCTGTTTCTGTCTGGAATCAACGGATGAGTCGAGATTTCAATACAAATTAGACTTGCGTCGCGTGCACGACGGACGAACAATTCATGTATGGTCGTTGCGAACACACCCCTCAGTGAGTGAGCTGAGCAAAACACGACAAACAGGGGTTCTCTTATTCGTTCAGTTGTTCCAGCGCCCAGCCGCCCAGCCCGTTCCTGAAAGTCTCCAGCAACTGTTGAATTCACTGAACTATTGTAAGCTGCACTTCGATTTGATGTAGCGAACCAGTGGAGGGCTCGATAGGGACACCGTTGTTTTATTTCAAGCTTCGACGTACTGTACAGTGGACAACTCAGGATTGGGCCATACCAGCCAGGTCTTGCTTTTCTGCGTTCTACTTAAGTTATAATTAGGCTTCTGTGCACGTAAAACTCTTATTAGCACTTGATCTATACGCCTATCACTTCTGTCCATTCACCTTGATAAACCTCCGAGGGAAAAGATGGTTTATGTTCTGAACCATATTCCACCTGCAGTGATTTGAAATTCGATTTGCGATCGTATATAAGAGAAGCAACGTCACCCAAAAGTTCCTGACCAACAGTCCATCACTCCATCTCGTGCTTGTTCGTTTATCAGAGCTGCCGTCATTAGCTACCCCGCTACCCCGCCCTGCTGAACAAGGTTGACCAGCAAACAAACGTTCATTTGCGAGACAGCGTGATAATCGACAACACAGAATATCCCGACCCAAACGATCTGAACAAGTCATAACACAAAAGTCTCGAGATAGACTCCTGCCCCCCAAAAAGCTCGCCTCCCTCGTCCCTATTCTCTCACAGCTTACCCATCATGGCTCCTGGTGGTCCCCCTGGAGGAGGCTCGCGTGGCCGAGGAGGAAAGTTTCGAAAGCCCGCACGAGGAGGTATGTTGACCACGAGCACGTGCCCAACAACCAGACTGACAAACTCCTAGGTGGTAAGAAGTTTTCTCGCGATATCCGACCTCTCGATGCCGACGGAAACGAGGTTAGCATGTGGGCTGTCGACCCAAACAAGAAGGACGACGACAGCGATGAAGAAGAGTCTTCCGAAGAGGAATCTTCCGAAGAGGAAGAGGACAGCGAGGACGACTCTGGTGCTGGCCCTTCCCAGGAACAAACTCAAGAGCAGTCACGCGAGGCTCGAAAGGCCGAGAAGAAGGCTCGAAAGGAGGCTGCCATAGCCAGACAGAAGGCCAAGACAGTCGAAGTTGGCGATCTGCCATCAAGCGATGAGGACGAGAGCGAAAGCGAAGAGGATGACGATATGCCTGCAAACCCCAATCACTCCAAGAAGGCCCGCAAACAAGCGGCGTCCTCTGGTGTCGACGAGATCACAGATGGTGTCGAGAATCTGCAAGCAGCACCAAGCCGACGTGAGCGTGAAGCTCTTGAGGCTGCAGCTGCTAAGGAGAGACACATGCGCTTGACAGCTCAAGGCAAGACGGACGAATCTCGGGCCGATCTGGAGCGTCTCAAGGAGATCCGCGAGCGACGTGCTCTTGACGCCGCGCGGAGACAAGTGAGTCACCCACGTACCCTGTTATTATGTTCACAAGGTGGCCTTGCTAACATACTGTCAGGCGGAGCGCGAAGAAAGAGAGGAGCAAGAAAAGGTCAAGAAGGCCGAGTTCGAGGCAAAGGAGGCCCGTCGACGAGAAGCTGCCGCTGGAAAGAAGGGCAAGAAGAAATAAAGGGCACTAAGAGCATGACATACGAATTCTCATGAAAGCATATGATTTGGCTATTGCTCAGGTATTATCTAGACTCAAATTGTTCAATAATTTGAACAGAAAGGCGTAAAGTGAAACAAGTCTAAACCTGGTTTTCTAGCCCATGTTCCAAGTTTCTCACATGAGGTCTTAAGAACGACCTACCAGCCGCAATCTGTGAATCTCATCATAGCATGGAAATCTGAGGGATTAGTGAGGAATCAGGACGGCACAGACTTCGATGATAAGTGGCGATATATCGCACTTAGATTACTTATGGCCATCATCGAATTCCATCCATACTTCAGCCAAGCTTGGCCCAAAGTTTCAAGCATCGCGACGTAGCAAATAACTAGCACAGACCTATGACCATGAAAGGGGAGCCGATTAAGTGGTGACTGTGATTCAGTGACACATAATCTGGTTGAAACCATTGGCGACTCTTCTGAGATCACACTCACGACGTAAGTGTCTTGGCCTGGAGACATTGGATCTAAGAAACGCCATAGGGCCCTGGTTTTCAGCATTACCTGGTAGGTATGATGCTGCAGGGGCAACTCATAAACTGTGGAGTGACAGATCGTATAAACGCAGCTCAATGAAGGGGTTTCAAACTTAGAATCTCCCCAGTCATAATACGATTTGCGATCGATTCGACTCATACAATGAATGCTTGATGAGGCTCAGTGGACCCTGAATATGGCGTCGGTACGTACCCGCTAACTGCAGGGGGTGGATCGACTGTCTTGAATGGGCCTTCCCCACACAAAGCCGGTCATTCTTTAGCGGGCTCAGGAAAAAAAATTACAACGATCCTCCCCGAAAAACTAAAGCAGCAAATCGCCATCCGAGCTTTCTTTTCCAACCTCTTTTTTGTTATCGAGGGCATTTCATCGCCACGACTCTCCATAGCTGACTTGCTCTAGTACTGGAGATATCGCGGCACCACTGATATCCAAACTTCTCAACCACCAGTTAATATGACAGAGTCTGAGCTGCAGGTCCGTTCTTCCAAATGCCCTCCAGCCCCGCCTGTGATGGGACAAATCTTTGAATCATGGCGATAGGGAACCCTGAAGCTGACTGTTTGCGCTTTTAGGATTACCTGAGCGGCCAACGCGGAGCCTTCGAGGGCATCCTTGG
Source organism: Fusarium musae (assembly GCF_019915245.1). Lineage (NCBI taxonomy): Eukaryota > Fungi > Ascomycota > Sordariomycetes > Hypocreales > Nectriaceae > Fusarium > Fusarium musae. The sequence continues at coordinate 2,094,025 of NC_058391.1, forward strand.
CCTCATCCCAGCCAAGATGTACTATGAGCAAGACAACAGTGTATGTTAAACCAATGCCTTCTCAAGTAATGGCCAACATCATCATCGCCTGGAACGACACATCACATGAATTGCAATCAATCAGAATCAGGCTAATACAAACGTAGGATCAATGGAGCAAGAAGAAACAGACAAAACAACAGGCTGCCGATGCCCGACGCGGAAAGCTGGATCCCGACAGCGAGCGGAATCGAAATGCCAAGGAAGTCCTAGATGAACGGGCCAAGAACAAGCGAAAGCTGCGTGAGTTGAAGAAGCATGACGATGCTGATAACGAAGATGATTGGGAGGACCATGAGCCTGTCCCTGGTGTAGAGATGGAGAAGCCTGGCGAGGGGCTCAAGGTCAAGACAGCGGAGACCAATAAGAAGCAGAAGCGCAAAGACGCGACAGATACAGAAGCCCAGGATATTTCAGAGACCAACAAGAAGCAGAAGCTCAACGAAGAGACAGAGGCCGAGGTTAAGGACACAACTGAGACATCGTCTTCCAAGATATCGAAAAGGGAAGAGAAGAGGGCGGCCAAGAAGGAAATGAAGAAGGAGAAGAAGGCTGAGAAAAAGGCTGAGAAGAAGGTCAACAAGACAGAGACTCCTGCAGCCGAGAAAAAGGACGTGCCAACTCCGACACCGAAGGCTCAGAAGAAAGCTGCGAAGAAGCAAAAGGAAGTCGAGGAGGAGGAAGACACAACAGCCCACGGTGACGGCGAGGTTTTACCTATGGACATCTCGGGTCTGGAGAATGAGGACGAGGCCACCGCCAACTCAAGTAATGATTCCGAGCCACAATCTCCTACCTTTGACACCAACGATTCCACGACTACTCCCGCGGAGACAACCGCCGAGCCTGGCAGCACTACTACCTCCACCTCATCCACTATTCCTCCTTCAGAGAAACCCAAGTCTATTAAGCTCCCTGCCGACACCTCTGCCATCCGAGCTCGACTCGCTGCCAAAATTGAAGCGCTTCGTGCCGCCCGAAAAGCTGACGGACCTGATGGCAAGCCAATTCGCACACGCCAAGAGCTCATTGAGTCGAGAAGAAAGAAGCAAGAGGCTCGAAAAGCCCACAAGCAGGAGATGCGCAAGCAGGCTAAGCTGGAGGAGCAGCGAAAGCGTGAGGAGGCTTTGGCATCTAGTTCACCAGGTGTTATGAGCCCCGCGGTTGAACTCGACGAGAGTGCTAGCAACTTCACATTTGGCCGTGTCGCTTTTGGTGATGGTGCTCAACTTTCACGCGATCTCGGCCACGTGCTGAGCCAGGGCAAGAAGAAGGGGCCCTCTGACCCCAAGACAGCCCTTATCAAGGTCCAAAACCAGAAAAAGCGTCTTCAGGAGCTTGACCCCGAGAAGCGTGCCGACATCGCGGAGAAAGACATCTGGCTGACAGCCCGTCGTCGTGCCGAGGGTGAGAAGATCCGCGACGATGAAGCTCTCTTGAAGCGTGCCGTGAAGCGCAAGGAGGCTGCCAAGAAGAAGAGTGAGAAGGCCTGGCGTGAACGATCTGATGGCGTCAAGATGGCTCAAAAGGACCGTCAACGCAAACGTGAGGATAACTTGCGTCAAAGACGGGATGATAAGCTGCTCGGTAAGGCGGGCAAAAAGAAGAAGAAGGGTGGAGCCGCCGGAGGTAAGAAGAAGAGCCGTCCTGGTTTCGAGGGAAGCTTGGGCGTTGGGGGCAAGAAGAAGTAAACCGAAGAAGTTATGACGCGGCGAGGGGAAGGTGGAAGATGGAAGATGAAGAGAAAGGCTGGCTGAGTTTTTACCCTTCGATTTATTCAAGATACACGGCGCTGGCGGAGTTATGGTCGGCAAAAAGGAGAGGAGCATGAAAAAACATCTTCAGGACTTAGCTCGGCGACGCATGTACTACCTTAGTTGATATAATCCATCACTATACGAAACCAGAGAGCCTGTCTCGAAGGTGTCGTCAAGCCAGTTCAAGCCCCAAGTCCCAGTAGCGCAAGTCCCCAAGATGTCTTATCAAAAGTTGCAGTATCCTTGCGTTGAGTGTGTAGATCCAAGCCGTTCATTCATACTTAAACTATTTCAAGTCCATCACCAGATGTAAGAGCAAACATCTCGGGGTTCCAAGTTTTCATAATAGACAAACGCCGTCGCAGGGTGTCTTAAAGGTTGTCTGTGACATTTTCTTTTTCATTACAATAGAGATACCAGGCCCAAGTCGACGACAAAACGGCTACCTTTCACACACCAAACGACCTATGGATTTCGCCCCCTAACCCTAGCCTTCCAAGTAACGCATCGACAGCACACACACACATACACAACAAAGCCATGGTCAGAGTCAGAGTCAGAGTCATAGTCATCCCGTCCACCTCCTTTTTCGTTTCCCAAAAGTAAAAAGGACGAATAGATAAGCCCCGATAAAAATAAAAAGGACATTAAAAGAAGAAGTTTGGGTGAGTTATGGAGTGAGTCCTACCACCGACACCACTTGTTCAAGCGCCCAACAAAAATGATACTTTGCGCTGAGTTAATCGATCGGCCAAGCTCCCAAGTGCTTCATGTCTTAACCCAGCTGCAAACCTGTTCAATTGAGCAGCAGGCAAGTTCCAATTCCCTGGAATTGCTCCATATGATAGCGGTGGTGTGAGTTGGGCGAAGGGAGCCTTGAGACGGTTGTCGTCGAAGTCATTTCGTGAGAATGGGTTTAAGAGGGATAAGGATCGGATAGTTGGAACAAGAGATTTCGAGGGGGGGGCTTGGCCTGGTTGGGAGCTGGGTAGTTGAACGAAGGTGTAGCCAAACGTCACGTTCGGCAGTGGTGGACACGCATGAAGCTTGCACGAGTACGTCTATAGGAGAGAGTCAAGTCTAGTGAAGACACTCAAGCAAGCCGCAACCACCTCAAGCTGGAGCTCCTTGTCCTTGCCGCTGTTGACCTCCTGGAGTTACTGTTAGTTATGGAACTCTCGCATTCATCAAACACTACCCACCTCGTTAATGAGTTGAGGCAAGTTAGCACCAATGCCGTTCTGTGTGGCTTTCTTGCCGAACGGCCATTGGCTGTAGTCGGCGAGTAAATCATCGGTCTGCGCAAAAGCCCGTTCCCTTGCCTCGTGGCCAAGGGATGCGAGGGCGTTCTCGAGGACATTAGCGGCGTAGGCGGCGCAAACCATGGCGATGCTACGCATATAACGGAATTCGAGCGACTCGGGGAGGAATTGGCTACCATTGAGGACGACGGTCCGTTGGGTAAGGATGTTGCGAACCCGGCGGCGGATCTCCTCCTTAGCACCACCATCGGCGACGGGATGAGTTGCCATGTCGAAAAGAAGGAAATTGCGCTTCTCGGTGCGGAGGATGCCCTTATCGACCAAGCCCTTTGCGAGCCGTTCTCGGACCTGCTTGAGCTGGTATCCGATCTTCATCAAGTTCCAGGTCTCGCCTGTTATTGGCAAGGCAGTCAGCGACGATTGCTTCAGTACTGGGAGAATGGTGGACAGGGTAATTTACCGCTCATCAAGTCAATCCAGGTTGCGACGCTCATCTTTTCGCTCTGCTTCATCATCTTGAGAGCCTCGTCGAGAAGAACCTCGCCAGTAAGGGTGTCGTCTATGACCTCGATGTTGCGGTCTGCGAGGGGGAATCGGCGTCTTGAAGCATCCTTCTCCATTGCAATGCGACCACGGAAGGCCAGTTCGATGACAATGCATCCTCGAAGGGCGTAAGAGATGTTGTCGTTCCAAAAAGAGAGGTAGCCCTGTGAGCATTCGAGAGTCAGAGGTGTTGTTCCCTTGAGGACAGAGGGCACGTGTGTGAGCACGAGTGGCAGCCTACCTGCTTATCCTTGAGGCCAAGTAGCAAGACCTCCTCCATGAGGGTGAGCTTTGGCTGCTTGCTCCGCTCGGCACTCTCACTGATATCGCGAGGGTCGAATGCGATCTTGTGGCCATTTTCTGTGCTTTCGTAGCTCGTCTCGGGTCCGTTGTCCCTGGCGCTTGGTGTGCTCGTTCTAGGGGCAGTGCCGTTGCTGGAATCGCCCTCAGCTGCAGGTCCTGCGCCGCCAGCACCGCGGCGTCGCGTCAATCCCGAGGACATTTCGAGCAGATAAAGATGATTAGTTTTGGTGCTGAGAGAGAGAGAAAGGACGGAGACGGAGGTGGAGGAGAGGGAGCGACAGCAAAGTCGTTTCTCGGGCGTCGAGATGAGGTTGAAGGGGTAGGTTAGTAGTTTGATGGATGTCCCGTCCTGGAACTTTGATTGACTGGGCTGAGCCTGAACGGGGCTAGTTGCGCGTTCGAATTTAGGGGTTTGGGACTGGGGCCCGCGGGTTACTTTTGATAAGTGAATGAGCTCCCCAAGTTACAGGCGTCTCATTAGCTGTTGGAGCCAATAGATCGCTGAGCCATTGGGGGACGGAATGTCCTTGCATGGGGGTATAGGACCAACTATTGATACTATCGATATGGGCCGATTCTCCCTTTTTTCGCCTTTTTTCTAGTTGACCTTTTTGATTTAAAATGAAGACCCAATGCCTTCCAGAAGACATTAATAAAAACGACCTGGCTTCTTTTGCTTCAGCAGCTAAAGCAGGGGTAGTCTAGTTGAACATCCGTCAGCCGACGATGATCCGTCTTGTGAGACAGTGAGTGGCTTGGACACAGGAACGAAAAAGCAGCAGACAATAAAGACTCTCTACGCAAAAGACTTTGCAAATAATAATTGATTTTTTAGGATTGGTTTAATTAAGTATACGAAAAAGAGGAATGAGTCTCCCACCTCGGTAAGGTTGGACGCATGAAAGGTAACTTATACGGGGTCTCTAAAGTGTAGGGAGGGAAAACCACGTAGCTGTGTCATTTTCTAACGAGTACCATTGAATAGGTGTCAGAAGTTTAGCTTGAAGAACAAATCCCTTTCACTAGGATATTTTCTATTTACAAGATTGAGGGGAAAATGAAAGGATGCCTAAAGGAACGGCCCAGCTTACACGGCCGCGCAGTAGATCCACCGCTATAGAGTGGGTGCTGGGCGTGTAAGTATGTAAGTAGTTGAATAAAAATAAATAATTCTTTTTGACTACTTTATTTATATTTTTGGAATTGATTAAAGAGCAAGAAGTGTTGTCTGTGTAAATGAATTATGTTTACCCTCTTTAAAAATTATTTTCCAACGCTCTTCTTCCAAAGTTCATCAAAGTCGATGTTCTCATTCTCAAATAGCTCCCTGATTCTCTTGGCCGCTGCCTCTTGTTCCTTTGGACCAAATCCGCCCGGCTGTGTCGCCTCGAATTGAACAATCTCAACCCAGCGATAGAACAAGTCCTCCTTTCCAAGCGCAATGAGCACGTCTCGAAATGCAAAGACTTGTCGACGTCGCTCATCCTCACTCGACGCACCACTACCGCGAACATCATAAACTATCCAACCATAGTCAGCGTGGTGGACAAGAACCACGCTCTTGAAGGCCTCGAGTGCAATCTCCTTCTTGTCCACCAGGCGATGTGCGAGTATCATGCGTGCCCAATCCAAATCCCAGTGGCCGTTCATTAGGAGATATCCGGTCTTTTGCTCTTGAAGAATAGGAGACGTGGCATGATTGATGTATGTGAGCAGAATCTTCTTGGAGCCTTCATCCGTAAAGATGTCAGTCAGAGCTTGATCCCATTCTCGGCTTCGACGGACATAAATCTCCTGCTCGCGGAAGCCGACTTGCCATCGCCATTGACAGGGATTACCACGAGCTCGTCCAGCGACAAATTCCACGGGCCAGGGCCAGACAAAGATGAATAGGATGAAATCAATCATCATTGTACAAGAACGTTTGCCGATCTCCCAGGCAATCTCGGACCACGTTGAGTCTGCAGTATTCCATGTGGTTTCGTTGTCGTGGCCCAAGCCAGTCATGATGAGCGACCAGTACCAGGGGAGAATCCACCACATGCGAAGGACAAAGAGAAGTACAACGACAATGTTCATGCCAACAGGCACGAGGAAGATCTTTCGTTTGAACTCGGCAGGTTTGTTATCAATGTGTGTGACATAGACGTGCTTCTTGTCCAGAGCGTTGATGAAGGGCTCAAGGACCTCAGGGGGCCGCTTGAATGGTGAAGGGGGAGCCTCATTCTTTTTGTCGACGAACTGGGTCGATTTCTGTTTCCCTCCCCTCTTATTCGGTGCCATTCTTGAGCGGATTACCGAGTTTTGGTGATGAAAGGGGTAATATTAGATATTGTGGTCAGAGATATGTATGTGGGCGGGAGGTGTAAGTTGGAAATGTGTTCTCGAAGAAGGAGTAGAAATCATGTTCATATCTTGGTTCCACAAAAGATCCATTGGCTGGATAGGTAGGTCCATGGACTTAGAGTTGATATTGCAAAAGATGTCTGATGTAACAACTATCAAAAGAAATGACCAAAAAGAGCTTTAGCGGTTTGGCAGAGAAAATTTAAGTTACCTCTACTCGGCTACCTAAGATTTGGAATTTTATATCTTCATCTTGGCTCACTAATTGAAGCCCAAAGATAGGTCAATTGGACAAATGACGTCCATTCATTATCCGGGCTATAACTGTGGCGGACAATCCCGGCGCCGAGAGTTGGTAGCCCACTGTGGTCAACTAGAACTCCACTAAGTTTGGATTTCTGTTCTAACTTAGACGAACTTATAATTAGCACATTCAACTTATTCGGTTGCAAAGCCAATGTCGAAGCAGATTCGCTCCAAATCTGCCAATTCCCCGCCGCGGCAATGTTGAGAGTGCGCAATTTACAGGTTAGTTCTCGACGATCGGTCACTATTGGCAAACGTCTCACACAATGTCCAGGAGCGCGGTAATTCCTACGTATGTGCATTCTGCCGTCACAAACTCTCGCCCGGGGATTTGCAGCCCAGAGATCGCCATGTATCCAGCGTCGGAGCCACAATAACATCATTTAGAGCCACTCGGCCATCTTCGTGTCACTATCTACGATTATCGGGTGTGCGCACCTTGTCGACGAGCTCTATACTCCACGGACCGAACGATAATGGCAAGCCCGGAGGCTTCCCGGGTGGTGGTTTTCCTGGAGGGTTTGGAGCTGGATTAGGGTCTTTCGGGGCATTTGCGAACAAACCGTCACCAGATGCTTCGAAGCAAAGCGTTGACTTGCTTCCTCATGAGCTAGAAGCTCGCAAAAAGATGGGATTGCCTTTGAAGAAACCTCCTCCCAAGGTCGAGGCTGCCCCCACCCCGCCGCCTGTACAAACCAACGTCAAGAAGTCATCAGGCCCCAAGAACGCAAATCAAAACCAAAGCCAGACGAAGAATGCACCTCAGGCGAGAGACAAGCAGCAATCAAACCGATCGAACGACGGTAACAGCCATGCCAGACAACAGCAACTGCAACTGCAACAGCGGGACGCAAAGCCAAAAATGCCCCCATCAAACCTGTTGTCAAGCTCAATTCTTGCTGAAGCTTTCAGGACAGATCGCACACCGGCTCCAGTGGCAACGCCCAAGTCATGGTCTATCAATGAGCCTCCCAAGCCGGCTGCACCCGCTTGGGGAGCCTTCAGCGCTCGAAAGGTTGATACTCAAATACCCCTCACCAGCAGAAAAACGGAGGCGAAACCTGCGGAGAGCCAAAACAAGAAAAAATCGCAAAACGTCGCACCAGCAACAGGCCAGGAAGATGGTGAGAGCGTATGGGGCCAGCTGAAGCGCTCCCGCAGGCTGGAAGAAAAGCCAAGCCGCGGGGAGGCCGGTTTCTGGGACGCACTTGAAAGTCGGGTCACAAATATTCGTAGCAGGCCTGGCCCCAGTGGCCAGTACTTGGATGCGCTTCAGGGGGCAGATGGCACGTTACGGGGTGCTCAACAGTCGCAGGAAGATCAAATAAGGCGCAGGTCACGTTTCGAGATGGAGGAAGGCGATGTGTCTGATAAGCGGAGAGACAAGAAGGACAAGCGCCCCAAGAATGTTCGTCGGAACGAGGCTGAAGATGATGACTTTGACGAAGATTCAATTCGACGCTGGGAAGCTAGACAACGTAAGAAGGCTGAGAAAGAAGCGAGAAAACGCCTCGAGGAAGCTGCAGAAGCTGCTCCCGTACCCATCTTTCTCCCTGAGTACATTAGCATCTCCAACTTGGCCGGTGCTATCCAGATCCGCATAGCCGACTTTTTACATGATCTGGAGTCCATGGGATTTGAGGACGTCACAGAGGAAACCATCATGACTGGTGATACGGCAGCCCTTGTCGCCCAGGAGTACGGTTATGATCCCACAGTGGACACTGGTTCTCAGCGCGACCTACAACCTCGCCCGGCGCCCGAAGATCCGTCAGTATTGCCAAGCAGGCCTCCTGTTGTTACCATTATGGGCCATGTTGATCACGGAAAGACTACTCTTTTGGATTGGCTACGCAAGTCTTCGATTGCTGCTCAGGAGCACGGTGGCATCACACAACACATCGGTGCCTTTGTCGTACAAATGTCATCGGGCAAGCAGATTACCTTCCTTGATACACCAGGTCACGCTGCGTTCTTATCTATGCGTCAGCGAGGCGCCAATGTCACGGATATTGTGGTGCTGGTCGTGGCTGCTGACGACAGTGTTATGCCACAGACTTTAGAGGCACTGAAGCACGCTACGGCTGCCAAGGTTCCTATCATCGTGGCAATAAACAAGATTGATAAGGAAGACGCTCGGGTGGATCAAGTCAAAGCTGATCTTGCCCGCCATGGCGTCGAAATTGAAGACTATGGCGGTGATGTCCAGGTGGTACCTGTAAGCGGCAAGACGGGTAAGGGCATGCAAGACCTCGAAGAGAACATCGTCACCTTGTCTGAAATCCTCGATGTCCGCGCTGAAGCAGATGGCATGGCTGAGGGTTGGGTTCTAGAATCTAGCATCAAGCAGACTGGCAAGACCGCCACGGTGCTTGTCAAACGAGGAACTCTACGTCTTGGTGATATTATCGTAGCCGGCAAATCATGGGCCAAGATTCGTGGTCTTCGAAACGAAGCCGGTGTCGAGATCCCTGAGGCACCCCCTGGAACTCCTGTCCAGATCCTTGGCTGGCGCGAGCTGCCTGATGCTGGAGAACAAGTTCTCCAGGCGCCTGATGAGGGCAAAGCTAGAACAGCTATCGAGTACCGTGAGGAGATGGCTGAGAGACTGGAGAGCTCCAAGCAACTAGCCGAACAAGAGCAGCGTCAGCGTGAGAAGGAGGCCGCTGAGGAGGCCGCCGCTGCTGCAGAAGCTGAGGGCACTGAAGCAGAGCCTGCGAAGACCGAGCTCGGCATCATCTACCAGAACTTCATTGTCAAGGCTGATGTTGCTGGGTCCGCGGAGGCTGTCTGTGGCACTGTCCAGGAACTCGGAAACAACGAAGTCCAATCCAAGCTCTTACGATCTGGTGTCGGCGCAATCTCCGAATATGACGTTGATCACGCTGCTGCATCCAAGAGTATTATCGTCAACTTCAACATGCCCATCCTTCCTCATATTCGTCAGCGTGCCGAAGAGGCCGGTGTGCGCATCATCGACCACAGCGTCATTTATCACGTTGTCGATGATGTCAAGAGTGCACTGTCGGACCTACTACCGCATACTATTACACACAAGGTCCTTGGTGAAGCAGACGTATTGCAAGTATTTGGCATCAACGTCAGAAAGAGGGTGCAGAAGAATATCGCCGGTTGCAAGATCCGCAACGGCACTATCAAGCGGACGTCTATGGTTAGGGTTATCCGTGGTGGAGAAGTCGTCTATGATGGTATGTTACGCCTTTCTCCTTTCTACACATTCTGCCTGTCTCTTTACTCCTTGTGTTTCTCTTCCTGATGCTAACTCAATCCACAGGTAAAATCGACACACTCAAGCACGTCAAAAAGGACGTCATGGAGATGGGTAAGGGTACTGAGTGTGGTATCGGTCTTGAAGATTTCCAGGAGCTACAGATCGACGATCAGATCCAGACTTACGAGGTAATCAAGGAAAGGCGAACACTGTAACAATAGAACTGTAAAATATGTACAAAAGGTGGAAATCAAAAGGTGATCGCTCTCTAAAAAAGGGAGTCGTGTATGAATAGATGCATATACAGACATGGTCTTATGACGAAAGAGCATGCCAAGATTTGGGTGTTGGATAGAGGGACGATATACCAAATTTCACTGTTTCAGTACTGAAAGTTACAATTCCATGACCCCATTCTTTAAATTGGCGGATAAGTAATGTTGGCTAGAGTTATACGATTTTTGTGTGGTTATGTTCTGCTCATCTTCGAGATGGCGCCCCCACAGCGTTGGATGAGAACGTCCTCGTCGTAATAGTAGCCTGATTACGCTCCTTTTCCAACTTGGCCAAACCAATACGATCAGTCACAGGCGTAGCCTCAATGATGTTATCAAATTCATCGTCATCATCGTCACCCTCGCTTCCGCTCCTCTCGTTATCTGAGTCAGGCTGAACACTGGTATTAGGCTTGAACTGCTGCTGGTGCTGATGTGGGTTGGGAATGGTGGCAGGCTTCTTGCCGTCTTGTTGGTTGGGGTTAGTGAAGGTCTTTGAGGCGAGAACTTTGCGACGGATCTCGGCCATTGTGTCCTCGTCATCTGAGTCGTCAGATATTGCATAACGATCCTTTTCCTCCTCCTCCTCCTCCTCCTCCTCCTCCTCTTCTGGCTGAGCTTTAGGGGGCTTCTTGCCAAGATATATACCGTCCACGCTTCCCTCTTCCTCTTCGTCACTATCATCCTCTTCGTCGTCGTCGTCGTCAGAAGAAGATTGAACACGTCTTCGATTGGTATTTCCGCTGGTCCACATATCGTCGTTTCCTTCCTCTCGACTCTCGGCGTATTCCTTCTCCAGTTGCTCCATCCACTCTTCTTCAGTCTTTTTGATCTCGGCCTCATCAGCACACGCAGCATATCGCTTGAGTAAGCTGTGGTTGATCTCGAGGAAGGATGGTCCGTATGAAAATGGGGCAAGAATCTGCTCCGCCCAATCTGAGTGACCACAGATGTAGAAAGCTGCAGCCAGCGCTTCAACACAGTTCAGGCGCCAGGGCTTGCCATAGTTGACCGTATTCGCAGCGACGAGGTACGGCAACAACCGCTCACACTTCCCACCTACTTTGTTCCACTGAACCTCCTGCGTCCTCGCCCAAGAGCACTCTACAACAGCAGCGCCGTACTGGTCCATGAGCTCGCGATCGGCGGGGGAAACGGTATGTTTGCCGTTGGGTGTGATGATGACTCCGTTATGGCGTTGGCCGAGATGCAGGTCGCGCATCATTCCAAGCTTCATGAGTTTCTTTCCGGAACAGCGCTTAGGATCGCAATGGCCGAGATCCCAGCATGCGGCTTTGAAAGCTGGGCGCGAGGAACCATCGCCATCATCATCACGACGGGGTCCTCGTCGCGGGGTTGGGCCTCCCTTTCTACCCTTGGAGGCGAAATCCTTTTTGTGGCGGACCATTTTGAATGGCTATGGCGAATATTTGATGTTCTATGGTATTATTCGGCAGGTATGTGTATGTGTATGTGTATGTGTAGTTGATGTCTTGAATGCAAGTAATGCAGGGACGTCGAAATTAAATTTTGCCTCCTCCAAAAAGCTATGAATGATCCATTGGGTTGATGAGATTCTCATGGTGGGGTTGATTGATTCTGTCAGTCAGTGAGGGGCAGCAATGGAACGTGAGGGCACTGAGCGCTGGGGTCCTCTAGCACTTGTGACCTTAGGCTGGTAAGCTATTGAAGGCTTCAGCATTAAATCCGCTATGACGCCGTCGGGTTGTAAGATGGGCCTAAGGACAACAGCAAGAAAACTAAGGATCTTTGATCTTAGGCTCCATAAAACTTGGGTACATTAGCAATATTTTAGAGTGGTTCGCTGATGGGTTTATTATGACATCCTATCTCAACTCATCGTTGTCAACTTAAATAGTCCATTCCTTGACTTGGCTGATAAGCTGCTTTGTCCATGACTGCGCCACAGAGCCACATCTTACCTCTTTACAGGCCTTGAGCACCCACTAACCTCCCGTATCATCGTCTTGTCTACCTAGGTACCTGTACAAGCTCAAAGACCATAACAAAGCAAGACAATATGGCAAGGAAGCTTTTATTTTAGATTGACAATTTCTACTCTTTGCTTCCTGTTTCGGGTGACATTAATTGCCGTATCTACTTGTCTTGTTTGTTCTTTCAGGCCGTTTCCGTTGGCTTGCTCCGTATTCGGTCGACCGCTGACTGGGCCGGGCTACCAGGACAGGAGCTCCCCGCCAGACTCCAAGGCTCGGGTCCAGTGGTACTGGACTCCGTCCATTAGTTAGTTAGGTAGTTACCTTGGTAGGTCCCATCCAGTTGACCAGCTCACCCTTCTACCAACGTAGCACTACCTCGCACTCGTTGCCCTCGACCAACGCGCGCACGCGAAATATCGCGAATAACATCGTCATTCTGTGTGTGCATATCAGTATCTCATATTCGCAATGGAAGCCGCTTCTGCACGCGCGGCGGCTCGCGATCGTTGGGGCGATCTGCCATCATCTGGCCGAACCCCCTCCCAGCTCCAGCGCTTCATCCAGGCTGCCTGCAGTCCCGAGAACTACGAACCCAACCTCGCCCTCAATCTCGAGATCGCCGACCTTATAAACTCAAAGAAGGGAACTGCTCCTCGCGAGGCTGCTACTGCAATCGTCAACTACATCAATCATCGCAACCCCAACGTGGCTCTGCTCGCCTTGGGCCTTCTTGACATATGTGTTAAAAACTGCGGATACCCCTTTCATCTACAAATCGGCACAAAGGAGTTCCTCAATGAGCTCGTCAGGAGGTTTCCCGAACGGCCGCCATTGCGCCCTACACGAGTCCAGGCCAAAATCCTCGAGGCGATCGAGGAATGGCGAGGGACGATATGCGAAACGAGCCGATACAAGGAGGATCTAGGATTTATTAGGGACATGCACCGATTATTGAGCTATAAAGGATACGTCTTTCCTGAAGTGCGGAGAGAGGATGCTGCTGTATTGAACCCCAGTGATGTAAGTTGGTCGGTCCCCTTGTGCATGGCATGTGTCCCGTACTGAACAGATCATGTAGAACCTCAAGTCCGCTGAAGAAATGGAAGAGGAAGAGCGAGAGGCGCAATCAGCTAAACTTCAGGAACTCATTCGCCGCGGTACCCCCGAGGATCTCCAAGAAGCCAACCGACTTATGAAGATCATGGCTGGCTACGATACACGGTCAAAGACCGACTACCGCGCAAAGGCTGCTGAGGAGGTTGCCAAGATCCAGGCTAAGGCGCGATTACTAGAGGAGCGACTCGATTCCTTCAAGGAGGGCGACAAGATGGAAGACGGTGATGTCTTCAGCGAATTGGCTGCTGCCCTACAGAGCGCCCAGCCTAAGATCCAGAAGATGTGTGAAGAGGAATCTGACGATCACGAGGCTGTCGCCAAGCTGCTTGAGATCAACGACAGCATACACCGAACAGCAGAGCGGTATAAGCTGATGAAGAAGGGTGATATAGAGGGCGCCGCCAAGGTAGCCGCCGGTGGTCCTCCCCCCTCAGCTGCAGGAGCTACAGCATCGTCTTCAAGCGCAGCGAACGAGCTGTCTCTCATCGACTTCGATGTTGATGCCAGCAGTAATGGCGCTCAATCAAGCGCTGCCACTGCACCTTCTGCGAGCGCCGCAGGCCTTGAAAATGACCTCCTCGGCCTAGATATTGGCGGAGAGTCGAGCAGTTTCGGGCAAGGCGGCGGTATTGCTCTGGGCTTTGGCGCAAACCAAAGTAAGTTGCCGACATAAACTTCCCATGCCCCTTTACTATACTATACTAATGCTTACCAGATATTCCTGGACCTGCGTTATTATCTTCCATGACTCAGGACAACTCTGCCCGAGGTCAAGTTTCAACTCCAACTCCCCCCCCCTTTTCACAATTCGCCTCCTTCTCACAGCCCGTCTCTCAATCGACGACGCCTCAGCCTCACTTTCAACAGCAGCCTCCTCCCCCATCGCAGCCCGCCTCTGATCCATTCGCCATTCTGGGTGCTGGCAACTTCAACTCTCAACGCGCATCTCCTGCGCCCCCTCAACCACAACCCACTTCTACAGCAAATGATGATGACGAGTGGAACTTCTCCTCTGCTTTACCCCCAGAGCCAAGCAAGCCCAAGGAACACCAGGCTGTTGTGAGCAACACAAATGTGAAGATTGAGATGATAGCCAGACGAGCACCTGGCAATGAGAACGCTATCAACATCGTCTTTGCCTTTTCCAACAACGTGACACAGCCCATCGGCGAACTTCACTTCCAGCTCGCCGTCACGAAGGTAAGCATACCCTTCCTGTTTGCTGAAATGGCATGAACTGACATAAACCCAGGGCTACGAACTTCAACTCAAGCCTCAGACTGGTCGCGATCTTGCCCCCCAGCAAAATCGTGGCATCACGCAGGAGGTGCAGATCTGGCACGCGGGCAACCGCGCTCAAAAAGTCACAAGCGCCAAGCTGCGGTGGCGTGCCTCATACAAGACCGGCGAACAAACCGTCAACGAGATGGGCGAGGTCACCGAGTTCAGCCTCGCATGAGGACAGTGGTTTGCTTCCCGGGATAGAGGTAGGCAGTATATGCAGGAAGTAGGTGAAAGAGTGGGATGGGGGTTTTAAGAAGGGTTGAAGGACTACTTTCTCGTTTGTTTGTCTGTATGGACTGGAGCATAGGACAGAAGAGAAAAAGCGAGACAGCGGATGCTTTCTGATTGGTCAAGCGGGCAGCTAGTTGCCTGGAATGATTTGCGTGTTGTGATGGTGACAGGTTTCTTCGCAAACTTGCGACGTCAGAGAATACATTTGGATTCAGATCATGAATGACAGAAAATCGTTCACGACGAGCCACCATTAGAAGTCCAAGTTCTTTATCTGGGCTACCAGGGCAAATTACATGGCAAAGCGCAATTTTGATATAGGCTCGTTATTGCTATAGTCATCAGACCATCATCTTTTACAATTGTTCAACTCCATCTCTAACATCTAATACCGCTGAACTAGTCCTCTCTGGTGGGAAGTGCCCGAATGGTCGTGACGCCTTGCCTGGCTAGTCTGCTTTCAAAAGCCACCATTGTCTGAGGGCGAATTATCAAATCATCTCTGGTCTTTTCTTGCTTCATCACCAGGGCCACCCATGTGCCATCCCTCTGCAAGCATGTAAACCAGGTAAACGCCTGTAGTCCCACAAACAAATCTCTGACACGCCAATACTCCCACAAATTTGGAAACCGCATAAGGAGGTCATGCCGGACCATCCATGATCCGCAAAACAGCCGAGTAGATTGCAAAACAAAAGGAAGAAATGAGGAGGACTCGGGATTCCCAGTGTTGATAGTTGTGGGCGGTGTATACTGCCATAGCACGATGACAGAAGGTTAAGTGTGCTGAGTTGGAGCACACCTTTTGTTCAAATGTTGTTTCTCTTTTCAAGAGTGTTACGCTTAGCGCCGGCGTCCAAGATTATATGGCGGGCGAGAACCATTAGCAGATAACGAAGGATCCTAAGCCCCTAACTCGCTCACAGCAAAGGATGGCGTGGTTGGGTTTAGTGAGTAGCCACCATGGGTAGGTGTCTTGGCCATTTGAGCCATTGTTTCGCGCTCAGCCTTCTCGCGTTCCCGTTGTGCCTTCTCCTGCTTAGTGATACGGGGTTTTCGGGTGACAGAGCCACCTCGAGATCCAGGTCCTCCGCCGCGGCCGCTGCCTGTCCCGCCTCTGGTCGATGCACCTCTTCCACCACCTCTGCTACCTCTTCCACCCCGTCCGCGCTTAGGGGGACCATCATGGCTATTACTTGTTATTGCTTGATCACATAAGACAAAAAAGGAAGATACATACCCAGCAGCTGGCTTCTCGACCTCAGGTACAAGAGGGCCAGAGTAGACAAAGAATCCATCACGGCTTGCCGCCGCCTGAGCTTCCCATAGGAGCTCTGAATCATCGACAAAATCATCATCGACATCGTACTGATCCTCCTTGAAATTACGCTTCTTCTTGGGCTTAGCCTGAGCATCAGGGCCGCTGGTCGCGCCGTTGTCGGGGTTGCTAGCCTCGGCATCGGAGAGATCGACGGACATTTCATCACCAGATTCGCGGCCCGATTCCGCCTTTTCTAGAGAGGCAGCCGCCGCGGCGATACGAGCCTTGCGGTCTCGGTTGGCAGCCAGGCGAGGGTGAAGAGCATCCCACCCGTACCGATCCTCAGCCATGCGCATAAAATTGACATATCTGTTTGTCTCGCCGGGCTGGATAGGTATACTGAGAACAATGGTTGGGGCCTGGGCTTCTTCGCCTGGCTTAGCTCGGCCAAAGTCGAGGATCGAACGGCCTTCGCTTTCTCCCATATCATCGAGCGTGTCAGTCTTTGGCGTGGAAACTCCAGTGTAAGGCTTCTGTTTTGGCGATGACTTCTTGATAGGACCATTGGAAATAGTGGTGAAGTTGGACTCTTTGATGACTGGCCTTTGAACGGGTGGCGGTGGAGGAGGTGGATCCTTCTTTGGTTCCTGCACTGGTGGTCGCGAAGAAGGAGTTGGTGTCAATATGTCGCGAGGGTCTTTGGATGGTGATGGTGGTTGAGATGGTTCATGCGCCTGGAAGCGAGGCTGGTTCGAGGGTGGCTGATATGGACCGCGTGATTCATTCCCACCAAGAAGGCTAGCAATGGTTGGCGATCGATTAGGCATCTGAGAAGCAGCTCTTGGTGAACCAGAAGTAGAGGGGTAAGGGCTATGAGAAACCATTGTCTCACGAACAGGATCGTAGTTACCGCGGATAGGATCGTAGCTTTGACCGCTGGTACGAACAGGAATAGATGTAGAGCTATTATGCTGAGACTGAGGTTGGGACTGGGGTTGAGATTGTGGTCGTTCTACAGGAGTATCTGAATTTAGTATGTTCTGCATAAAGTGTTCACGCTTCAACATCTTTGGTGAATAACGTTGTTCGGGTTGATGTGATGAAGACGATGTTTGACGGTTATGATGAGCAGGCGACAATGCTGATACATGGGAGACATCCGACATGTGTCCCTGGCCGGCGGATGATGCAGCTGCGGCAAGAGACTTTGAATCTGCCGGGATCTCACTCTCGCCGTCTGCAGGGGCAATCTTTCTCTTGCGTGGCAATGCTGGCGCATTAGGATCTCGAGGTTTCCTAGGCTTTCGAGCAGCCTTTGCTGCATCGGCACCGTCCGAAGTTCGAGGTTTCACAATGGTACCAGGTTTGCGTCCGGGCTTCTTGCGCGGCACACCTGCAGCGGTTAATTGAACCCATTGGTTGTCGACAAGTGCGTATCGTCGAGGGGGGCCTGTGCCTGATTGGGGTGGCATAGGCGGTGGAGGGCGTTCGCTGTGATTCTGGTGGCCTATGTGTTGATATTGGCCATCGCTGGAAACGACAACGATCTCGTCATAGTCTTGCGGTGCTCGGCTACCGGATCCATTTCGTGATGGTGAACCAGGTTCTGATAGCGATCCGGAAGGAGGCGATGATAGTTCGCCGGCCGATGAGTCGTATCGTGACATAGACGTGTCGGCGCCTGTGGCAGCCATGCTGGGGTGTAGAGAGGTAACGAATAGCCTCGTGCAGCGCGTATTACAAGATTGTGAATGGAAACACCAATACAGGCGGTTATTGCATGTGACAAATTGATTGCCAAAATTGGAAACAGGGAATATTGATACTAGAAGCGGGCAAAGGAACCTCGCATTTACAGCATCAAAACCCAAGGATCAAATAAGGCGTCGCGTAGGGCAAGGCTGTGATTCAAACCATCAAATGTCGATAAGGCAACGAATAGCGGTCGACGGGTGGTAGTGAGTGGTACACGCTAAATGGCACCGAAATGCAGCGTCAAAGCGAGTACCAGGCACAGCGAATAGAAATGCCTAGATCTGTGGCGTGCGGGCCTCGTCAGAAACGGAATGGTTGCAAGCGGGAAAGCGTCCAGTCGGAGAGTGACGAGGTGAAACGAGCTGTGAGTGGCCAGAATATGGAGTGCAGGTGCGGGCGGTGGAGCAGGTCGAATCTCTGAATAGCCTCAAGATCTCGAGTTGGGAAACCACTTTGGCAGTGAACGCAGGCTTCCAGGAGGAGGAAGTGAGCCGACTGCGGGGTACACGTCGCTTGGAGGACGTCAAGAGGTACTGCTACACCAGACGCAGAAAATAACAACAGTTTGGAGATGATTAAGATGTGCGAATAGTGTCAAATTGATGAAATCTGACGGATTCGACGATAAAATCCACTGGTCGTTGTTGAGAAAAATGTGTGGGAGGTGGATGTTTGAGTGAGGGAGAGGAGGGAAAGAAGGGAAGAAAAGGGAGGAGAAATGAGATGGGGATGGCTACGTTTTTTTTTCGGGGCGACGACAATATTTCTTATTTTCCAGGCCAGGAAGGAGAAAAACGGGGCAGACCAACAGCTTCTCTTGTTGCCAGCAGCTAAATAAGAATGTTACGACTCGGAAACAACAAGAACGACGAGACGAGACGAGACAGACAAGGCACGAGGTACGGTACGGGAAGAAACGAGCGAAGGGGGGGGATGGGAGGGGGGGCGGACTATGGCAAGCATCACCAGAAGAAGGGGAACCAAAGGGAAAGGTAAATGGGAAAGGACAAAAGGGAAATTGTATTAAACCGCCGAGGGGCGTGGCTAACTCTAGAACCCAAACTAAGGTAATGAATGAGATGGGACTCAAAATAGGCATCGACAACACCATGGCAGGGAGCCAGCTAAGTTGACGGTGATAGGGGGTCTACCAAGTAATTAGGTCATGCCATGGCATTGGATGATGGGGACAGTACAGTACAGAGTCAAATTCATCAGAGGGAGCAAGTGAAAAGAGCCAGCAGACCCGAGCTTAGCGGGGGGGGGGGGAGAATGAGTAAGATGTAAGTTAATGGTAGACTCAAAAAGACATGCATAGGCGGACGTGATAGAGAAGACAGACCTCCATGCCCGTTGACGCACGGATACTTTTTTTCTTTAGAGTAAAGGTAAAGGTAAAGGTACCGACCGACTCAGATTCCATGTGTAACATCTGTAGAACATGACAGGGGGGGTCGGGTCAGCTTTGGCAGGTGGGTAAGAAAAGGGAAGGCTTTGAGTAAATTAGACGGTCTACTCATCGTGCAAAGCTGGCATGACATGATCAAGTATTTTTGACAGCCCAGTTCAAGCACTGAAGCTTTTCTTACTCTCCAGGAAGGAGGTTCCATTCTTAGGTACCTTGGGTAAGGTAGGTAGCGTGGGGAAAACTGCCTGCCTGCAGTGGACTGTGGACTCCAGGAATATCTCTCGGCTTGTGACATGTGACTTTTGTACTACCTCCAGAGGCTATATCTTGCAACACGTCACTTATCCGCTCACCTCTCAGCTGCAACAGTCATACAAAATCACAAGCAATAATTATCTCGTGATATTGATCAATTTGTTCAGAGTCAGCAATCAATTTGGACTAATCACCTTCTTGCCTAGGTAGTGACAAAACACCCCAGTCCAGCCCAGCCCATCGCAGCGATGAACAGATCCCCCCCTTGAATGGTGTGGACCATCTCATCCCGAAACCAGAAACGTTGAACCAAGCTTAGGCGCGGCACGTCGACAGGGATCCGACGCGGCTGCAGTAATGGCTGCATCAGCCACAAGTTTGTTTTTTCCAGACAAGGTACTATTATAATGTGGCTTGTTTGTGTAATTTGATTGATCTTTTTTCCAATGTTCTGAATTGCCTCCCTGCTTACAATTTGAAGCTGATGCAAATATGTATCACCATTTACTTCAGAGTGACTGTTTGTGATTTCATTATATTGATGCTCCAAGTTATTAGTCTCGGGGCGTTTCCAACGTCGTTCAGTCACCAACTAATGCTGCAGGGATTGAAACTCTACACGGCACGTTTCTCCATACTGTACGCCATAAATAAGGTAGTGTACCTATCATCAACTGTTGAACTCAAAGCTTAGGTAGTTATGCCCTTGGGGATCGTTGAAAGCAGACAGAAGAGGCGCCAATTGTGTATTTTCTCTTTGATAATCAGGCTCTATTCATTCCACTCATTCTGACCACGTCAACTTTGACTCCACCAGATTTTCAGAAGCATTCATTTCCTGACAACTACCGAAAATACAAGCACGGAAATTTTCAGCATACTAAATAGTCGTGGGTAGTAAACGCTCGAAATCTCGTGATGCTTGCTTTGTCACAAATAAATTGCACCGAGGACCAACCAGAAAACATAACGATTAAAAGCCACAAATTATAGTCTGGGCGTGGTTCTGTGGCACAATTGTTCTGGAACTCAAGAGGAACGAGAATCGATCGGCGCTAATGCACCACTATCCTTGTCTAATCTGTGGCGGTGCGACATACCCTCACAATTGAAATCGTATGTCTCAAGAAACGAAACTCGAAAGCCCTGTTTTAATGATAAATGTATATTCAACATATTGCAAATTCTTTTGAGAGCGGTGGGAACTTCGTAAAAGTGTTAAGGTTTTTTTTTTTTTTTCTCTCTATAAATGGGCAGGGTTTTCTTCTTCTTTGCACCGTAATTACAGAACGATCAAGAGAGGAAAACCGGGGACAGAAGATCGAATTTCCAATCCTCAGTACCTCTTACGAGTCATAACGTGCTTTCGCCTGATAAAATACATCCACTACGGAGTAGCAACTCACGCTATTTCGCCCTTTTCTGAATAGGACTCTAGCATAATTTTGACTCTTTTGTATTTTATCTTGACTATTCTGGGAAGCTTCCATTAGCATCGGTATTTCCACTCCTGTTGAATTCAGGTCATTCAAATCCCTGCACGTGGCACATTCAAACAAACGCGCTACTGGATGTGGGGTCGCACAAGGCCCCTGACCCACTAGCATTTCTCCACGGTTCTCTCCACTGACTAAGGATAAAAAAAAAGACGTCAGATCCAAAGGTTGAGAGACATCTCGTCCATACTGACTGCATATGCAACATCACCAAAATGGATCCGACACTTTTGATCAACGACATCGTCGAGCACGATACTTCCACGAGGAAGCCTGTTGAGTTTAGCGACCTGCCTATATCCTCTACCGGCTTTCCCCAACATAAAAGAAGATGGAAGACCTCCGCTTTCAAGCAGAAGCGCGCCGAAGCGGCCGGAGCAATAGCATCTGCCGAACATTCTGAGGCCGGAAAACTATCTCAAGCTCCCCCTTCAGATGTAGACTTCAAGACTGTTGAGAGACAACGCATAGACCAGGAGAACCAGCAGAAGATTGCAAACATGACACCCGCCGAGATTGCTCAAGCCCAAGAAGATATCATGAACGGCTTGAACCCAGCTCTCATTCAAAGATTGCTATCGCGGGCCAATATCGAGGAGCCTACTGGTCCCTCGCCTTTTGACGCACCAAAACCAGAGAAACAAGAAAAAACACAAGACCCACCCCCTACGATTAAGGTCGAAGACACTGCCACGAACGAAGCACTGGAGAGCACCCCAGCGACTGCGCCGCACGCTCGCAAGGCCTCAATAGAATCGGCATCGCAAAGTTCTCCTCCAGTTTCCCAAGTACGTTCATCGAAAAAGGTATCGGATCACTGCGATGAGGACAAAGCCCCGGCGCAAATACCACCCGATCTATTTCCTATTACCGACCAACCCAAGTCGGTTCATTTTCCTGTACCGCCAGCTTTGGCCGATCTCGACCCTTCCGACCCGAATTTCTTAGAATCGCTGCACAAGAAATATTTTCCTAATCTACCCGCCGACCCTAGCAAGCTCGCATGGATGGCACCCATTCCTACCGAGGACAGTCCGGCTGACAAAGACTCTTCATACTACCCGCATCCTGAGATCGCTGTTAATGCTCTGCGCTTCGACTTCCAGGGCCGATTCTTATCACCAAGAGTCAGCCGATCCATTCCTTCTTCGAAGGGTTTACACCACCATGGCGACGCCCCCGAGGCTGCAGGATACACAGTTGCGGAGTTAGCTCATCTTGCCAGAAGTGCTGTTCCTGCGCAAAGATGTATGGCTTTCCAGACATTAGGGAGAATTCTCTATCGTCTTGGACTCGGTGAGTGGGGCAAGAGTGAGGATCACCCTATTGCTATGGGAATATGGGCAGCTATCAAGAAGGGAAGGGTTCTCGATAGCTTGACTGAGGCTGCTATGACTGAAGGCGGTCATCGAGGAAGCCGAGTCTACGCTACTGAGGCTTTATGGCTATTTGAGAAGGGTGGCTGGAAGGAGAAATTTAAGGGCAGATGATCGTGCCATTCCCCGTTATATAGGAGGTTGATTGTATGACCAATTCACGATAATGAGACAGCAAAGTACAACTTGTGTTTAACAGAGGAACATCACCTTGGCTGGTGTTGGAAGAGCTCGGCACATGCAGGCTCGTTGGTCCAGTTTATTGACAGCATCTGTGCCCTAAACTCTGCTTGTTAAGGCCAATTGGTGCCACGTAGCCATGACAATGGGAGTTGTAGCAGGTGCTTGGCGTGAAAGACATCAGACCATGCATTCTTTGAGGATTAACAGAGTCGCTTGGTTTTGTTTCTGGTGGTACTTCACGTAATAGAAGCTTAACCAGGCGTAAGCGGTAGGTTGGCGCAATACCTTGTCACAAATGATTACCAGAGGTACCACAGACAGAACTTACAAACCACAACTAAAAGGGGGATTATATGGTTGATGGCGTGACTATAGCCATTGATAGCATGTTCTATGGAGTTTCAAATTGATGAATGGAGTAAACATGCTCAAAACAACTCTGTATATAAAAAGCATATGGGGCTCTTGTGGCTCAAAAGCAATGAATGAATGGCCTCGCACTTGGAATAGAATAAAGGATCCGATCAGCCCATGCATTCGGTGTTCCCGTTGAAAGAGCCTAGCATAGGGAAAGGTTCACGGAGCACTCGACGATCTTGACACGGTTGGCTGCGATTTAGTTTCTGAACTTCTGATCAAAGAGAAATCTGGAGCCGCATGCACTGTCAAGATAGGTCAGATATGGACGGGATGTTTCTGAGCTCAACGAGTGAGACAGTGTCTAGGCTGAGTCAAGGGCGAAAGGTTCCATGGCGGTGATTATGCGGTGTGTGGCTAGGTTCTACCCAGTAAGAAAAAAAAGGGAGGCCACCTCAGTGGGAGCCTCCACTGGGCTTGGGCACTGGGCTGCCTACCACCTACCACCTACGGATGGATACCTTGCCTTAGGTACGTACGGAAAAAAAGAATGGGAACCTGGTCCGGCCTAATAACTAACGAAAAAAATCCATATTTACCTATGCTTGGTGGCCAAAGGCGTCAACTTCTTTCTCTTCCCTCTTGTTTCGTTTCCCTTCAACCAAAAACATCACGGCACTGCCGCGCCAATTCCTCCTCCTTCTCCCTCCCTCTGGGTGACTTGCCGTCTTCTTTTTATCTTCCTTCCGGTCATCGAATCAGTCAGTTCTTGTCTTACAACTTCGCTTTGTCGGCTTCGCTCAATCGCAATCGATCGATATTCCCCCGCCACTTTTTGTTTGTTGCTCCGCGACGACTTTGAACAATAACTCTCGATCCAAAACCCTTTGCGAGTCGGATCCAGCGCTCCTGATCCCCTCTCAAGCGACTATCTGTACTGCTCTTCGTTGCGCAGTCGAGAAAAGCACAACGTTTCTTCTGGCATTTTGCTCTCCCGCTTATTCGCCCAATCCGAATCTAAGCCCAAGCTTTCTGCCCCACGATCGCGATCTACATCGACGTCGATAAGTGCCCGCACACGACACGACAGAACTTTTTGACAACCGGCCCCAAAAAGACTCACGCAAGACACGAGACACTGTGACTTTCACTAGCCATGGCGTCTCCGCTGCAGTTTGCCTACCGAACCCAGAGGGACATCGGCATCACCGACGCCGCGCCCGTCTATCAGCCTCTCACTGGGTTCAAGAAGCCTGAGGGCAACCTCCGGTGCTGTACCTACTCGCCATGTGGTCGCTACTTCGCTTGGGCCTCTCCCGAGGCTGTCACTATCATTGATCCCTCAACCTCCCAGCAGGTCCTGTCACTCCCGATCTCCAACGTCTACGAGCTCGGTTTCTCTCCTCGCGGTACTTTCGTCATTACCTGGGAACGCCCTGCCAAGGATGAGAACGGAGATGCCACCAAGAACCTCAAGGTCTGGCGTGTTGTGGAGGAGGATGTCTCTGGTCAGGACAAGCAGCCCCTAGGCCGCTTTGTTCAGAAGCAGCAGCAAGGCTGGAACCTTCAGTACACAGCTGATGAGAAGTACTGTGCTCGTCTCGTTACAAATGAAGTTCAGTTTTACGAGAGTCACGATCTCGTCAAGGTCTGGAACAAGCTCCGAGTCGAGGGTGTCACCAACTTTGCTCTTGCTCCTGGCAGCCAAAACCACGCCGTTGCCGTCTTTGTTCCCGAGCGCAAGGTCAGCGAATAACAAAAGCTATTTTCAAGAGGTGTATACTGACAACTTACAGGGTCAACCCGCTGCCGTCAAGGTCTTCAACGTCCCTCTTTTCACCAACCCAATCTCCCAAAAGACCTTCTTCAAGGGAGACAAGGTCCAGCTTAAGTGGAACAAGCTTGGCTCCAGCCTTCTGGTGCTGGCCCAAACCGATGTTGATCGCTCAGGCAAGAGTTACTATGGTGAGACCACGCTGTATCTGCTCAGCACCACCGGTGCTTTTGATGCCCGCGTGTCCCTGGATAAGGAGGGCCCCATTCATGATGTTTCTTGGTCACACAACTCGAGAGAGTTCGGTGTTGTGTATGGTACCATGCCTCCCAAGGCCACCATCTTCAATCACCGGGCCGTTGCAACGCACTCGTTCCCGATTGCCCCTCGCAACACTATCACTTTCTCGCCAAACGGTCGCTTTGTTTTGGTGGCAGGCTTCGGCAACCTTGCTGGTCAGATCGATGTTTACGATCTGGAGAAGGATTTCCGCAAGATCACCACTTTTGAGAGCGGTAATCCCAGCGTCTGCGAATGGAGTCCTGATAGTCGCTACATCATGACTGCCACAACCTCCCCCCGACTCCGTGTTGACAACGGCGTCAAGTTGTGGCATGTTAGCGGCAATCTCATGTATAACGAGGATATGGTTGAGTTATACAATGTTGTGTGGCGACCTCAGGGTCCCGAGAGCATTGCTCCTGGTGATCCTTTGACCCCCGTTCCTACGCCTCATGCCTCGGCTACGGCCTACCTGGGCTCGGTCAAGACTCCCAGCAAGCCCGCTGGTGCTTACCGCCCTCCCGGCGCCCGTGGTCTGGCCACTCCTCTGCACTTCAAGCGTGAGGATGAGGGCGGTGCCGCCCACGTTGTGAGCAACGGACTACCCAACGTCGGCCCCAATGGTTTTGGTCGCCCTCGCCGCGCTGTGCCCGGTGCTGATTTGGCTGACCAAGCTCCCACGGTTAGGACCGTTCCTGGAGCTGAACCCTTGGGCGATGAAAACTCGTCCAAGTCGAAGAACAAGAAGAAGAGAAACAAGAAGAATCCCCAGGGTGAGGGCCGGCCCCAAGGCGAGCCTAACGGCGGAGCTAGCCTGGCGCCTCCTCCTCACGACCGAGGTCACGGCTCCGGCCACGAGGGTCGCAGCCCCGAGCGACGAAATCACCGCAACCGGAGCCAATCGCGTAACAATCAGGCCCGAAGCCGCAGTAACACTCACCGCAACGGCCATGGACACCATGCTCACTCAAGCCAGGGTGCCGGAGGTGGTGCTCCTGATGCTGCACAGAACCCTAACGCCAAGAAGATCCGCAGTCTCCAGAAGAAGGTTCGCGCCATCGAGGACCTTGAAATGCGTCTGGCTGGTGGGGAGAAGCTCGAGGACACCCAGCTTAAGAAGATCAACACCAAGTCGTCCGTGCTTAAGGAGCTCGACGGGTTGGAGAAGGGGAACTAAAAGGACGGACGACTTTGGGGGTTGATAGGGGACAATATTTTCGGGTGGTTCTTTAACAGAGGTGACATGTAGTAATAGGTTGGAATCTGTCAGATTGGGAGTGTTGGCGAGCCATAGCGGACTCTGTGATATTGGGCTGTACTTTGTTGGACACCTGCACGGCGTGGATAGGTCGACTTTGTGGTTCTTCTTATGAAGGCAGTCAACCAGGGAGTCTCAAAAGTCATTCGGATTACGGGAGACTTGGTCGGCGTACCATAGTCTGACAGTACAAAATCGCAACAAAAATGAATCTTTTTGTCTACATAAATGTTGAATTTCTATGGCGAGATCTTGCAAGAACTTTTTGTGTGCATATGTGCATTGTCGTTCAGCATGTGTACTACCCTATAGCTGATAATGGAGATGATGAAAGATGATATAGAAATCTCCGCCGCTGCTTGTTCAACATCAAGCCTCGATACGAGGCCCGGTTAGCTCAATCGGTAGAGCGTGAGACTCTTAAATGAGTACACCATCTCAAGGTTGCGGGTTCGACCCCCGCATCGGGCTGTTCCTATATGTTCCAAATGGGATTGAGTAATCGTTAAATCTTTTTTTTTTTCCTTTTTTTTTTCTTTTTTTCTTTTCATTTTTGAAATCTTGAGTGTAAGTCATCTGGCAGTTGGTCTTTATATTTTTGCAGGCAAACTGAGCCATACATAGTATGTTAGCACTTTGAGTAGCACACTCTCAGAGGCTAGGTAAGTATCTTAAAATAGATAGCATAAGGCAATTTCTGTCTTGCGGTTTGAACATGAAACAAGCGATCACCTAAATCTTTTTCTTGACGCGGCAACAAGGTGACAATGCCCAACTTCCATTTCAGAGTGCTACATATACTGTAAATAGTCATGTATGATTTTGTTGTCCTCAACTGTCTGCCGTCTTCTCCAACACTCCAGCTTCCTCAGTCTTTGCATTTTCTGCTTCTCGTTGTTGCTTCCTTTCAAGCTTCTTCTGATACTTGGCTCTCTTCGCATCAAGTCGATCCTGCTCCTCTCTCAGAGCCTTGATGGCCGGACTCTTTGCCCTGATCTTGGCTCCGTATCGCCAGAAAACAAACGGAATCGGAATCATAGCTACCTCCAGGAGGCCCAGAAGTGTTCCAGCCCACTGAGGAGTCATGGCGGCGTACATCTTAGGACCAGCCAGGGGTAGAACACCGCCAGCAATACTTCGAATAACAGCGTTTCCCGCGAGGGCACTGGCAGCGTATATGGAGTACGCGCCAGCCAGGTAGTTCGAGCCATAGATGAAGCTGATGGTGTTACCTGCACCGAAAGGGATGCCGAAAGCGATCGGAATAGCCCAATGAACGGTCGCTGGCAGGCATGTCCACGAAAACACAAGCTGGCCGATCGGTGTCAGGATGGCGCCAATGGCCATGACCAGAGCCGTCGCTTCAGGCTGAGGCCTGCCAGTTACTGGATCTCGAGGCTGAGAGTTGATCAGTCGCCGGAAAAGAGGCTCTGCGAAGATGGCAAGCATGGTTCCGACGCCGATGCCCACAAAGGCCAGCCCTGACATGCCTGCATCCCATCCACGGTGTTGAGAAAACACGATAGGATATGCCACGAAACACAGATAGAGGATGGCATAAATCAGCGATATCCTGTCATGTCGTTAGCACACAGGAAACAGGTGGGCGAGCAGAAATGGAACTAGTACTCACCAGATGTCCATAAACCACAGAATAGGTTCAGATGCCAACAGAGTGAATGGTCTACTCATGTTGATCTTGATCAGATGACGGGTGGAAACCCTTTGGTCATACTGACACCAATACCGCGGGTCATCGTTCTCCTTGCGCAACCGTGCAGCCTTTTGTTTCAGGATTGCGGGATGGTATGTCTCCTTGACTGTTATCATCATGAGAATTCCAACTCCACCAAGGATCAGAGGAATCCAGTTATCCCATCGCCATCCCAGATACTGGTACACAAACCCCCCAATGATTGGGCCAGTAGATGGTCCGTTCAGAGGCGCGATGGACCACATGGACATGGCTGCAGCCAGATAATCTGGATCCGAGATATCGACGATAGTTCCAGGACTATTCGAGATCATGGCGGCACCAAAGACAGCACTGCAGTTGTGTTAGCACAGCTCTGGCGAGAGGAGATTGGGTGACACCACTTACCCAAAGAAGCGCACAACAATGATTTCTGTTAACGAAGTTGCCAGAGCACATGGCATGATAAACAAAGCCCATACAGTCAAACAGACGATGTACACTTTTTGTCGACCGTACAGCTCACTCAGAGGGGCCACAATCAGACTTCCCGCAGCAAGACCAAGCAAATATGTTGTCAAACCAAGCGTTGTCACAGTCGTCGACGCCCCAAACTCCTCGGCCAGGCCAGACACCGATGCAGTGTAACATGTGCTATACAAGACGACGACCCACGTGGAATACGACACACATACGATGATCCATGCACGATAACCCTTTGACCAGTTCCGGGGATTGTCTGGATCACCGTCCTCAAAGAAAACTTCAAAGTCTGGGGGGCGAGAGGCAGCGCTGGTCACACTGGTGCCAGTTCTGGTATAAGTAATGGGTTCGCGAGCCTCACGCTCTGCCTCTGTCTCGACATCTGGAGTGAGGGCGTGCTCCAGAGCCTCAAAGACATCAAGGTCGTGGGTGCGGCTGCGGCGTGTTTCAATGGTCCTGATGGGCTCTAGAATTGGCGACGACCCTGTTGAAGAAGCCGAGCAAGACGATTCAGCGCCATTGGCTGGCGATGCCTCCTCAAGGTCTTCTTTCATGGCTGTTGTGAGTTGACTGGCCAGATGGAATGCGATGGCCGACTTTTACAAGGAACTGTCGTCATGTGCCGACTCAGGCTGGTTGCCCGTGGTTTATAGGACAATACAGTTCACGACACAGGGGGGGCAATAGTGAAATGTCTGAATTTTCAGGACAGAGATAAGAAAGAGATAACATTGACGATGACGGGAATACGGCACGCAAGGGAATCAGAACCACGAACTGTTACACCTACATGGGTAAGTGGTAAATTGCGCCCTAACTACCTAGGTATGGTATGTCCTAAAACCGATGTGGGCGCCGAAGGAGCCTAGGAGCTTTCATCAGCAGTTTCGCCTCTTTCAAGTGGAGATCAACACACTCTTGCCAGCGCCGGGTGGATTTTCTGGTGGGCTTGTTTGATCACATTTGTTAAGGACTGCTGTGAGCAGGCCTGCAAACAATTAACTCGCCCGTTGTCATGGACCCAGCGGATCAGATAAGCGTCTCAGGTTGGACGAGTCAGCCTAGTCAGTCCACTGACGACCCTGCGAAATCTGAATCTGACTCTACCTATTTCAACCAGATCAGAATCCGAGAAGACGTGAGCCAAGACCCAGTTGTATAACTGAGGAGCAAAGCTGAATAAGAACAATAGCTCATGCTAGATGCGTGCGTCATTATACCCCGCAAGCCTTGATTCACTCTTGGCGCTGTTTGCGATATCGACCTTCCCTTGATCGGGGCCGAAGTCGGAGATAATCGGCCGAATGTGCCCTCCTTTCGGAGCCGCTCCGGCCCCACAACGGCCGGATCTGAACCTTAAAGGTGGTAAATGCTTGATTGAACCTTGATCGTGAGTTAACTTCAAGAGTCACATCTGATGTCTTTCCTGATAATCCTATTTAAACCTCGCTGCCCATGCAGAATCTATCTATCAAGGTATGTCACTTGTTCAGCTGGATCTTGGGGTTCAAGGTAGCAGCTGAGTGATCTATCGACTTGCTATTAAGGTTCTTGTGTTTCTTTCGGGCGTAGTGTATCCGTATGACGCCTTATATTGCGTTTATGACTAAAATTCCGTATTCCTTTTTACGTGTTCACGATATCATTTCCCTCTCCAAGGGCATCATTGTATGGTCTTGACTACTCATCGTTTTCTCAAGACGGCTCTCGGACATATCCTTCGGTGACGTATTTTATCGAGACTGACTGAATTCTGTTTGTGTTTGTTAATGAGTATTCATTGGAAGCTAACCCCCAAGATTCGTTTCAAGTTGTACATTTATCTCATTAGTTCACAAGTTTATATCAATAAAAGAGGCCATTGCCTGGATAAGTGACCCATTACTTGCCCATAGTACATGAATTAGTCAGTATCGGACGAGGCTGAGTTCTTTAGACGTTGTTTGGCTATCATCGTTCGCTCCATTTAGTGATGATCAATGTTGAGTGAGCCTCTGTGGGCATGGTCGAGCTAGATGAGGGTTTCCTCCAGACACTCTATCCACAAAACAACGAGGTTCAAGTCTTGGTATTATGTTTTTGTATTGGCGAGTCTGCTCCCAGCTTTATGGCGCGACCCTGGCACCCCTAACTCATATAGGTTTTGCTCAACTAGGTAGCAGGTGTATCCTTACCTATACATGACACTCTTGTCCATTTCCACCGAGACATTCTTTTTTCCAGTTCTTCCACGAGAAATTATACTTGTTATGCTTTCCCTCCTGTACGCCATGCACCTAATGAGGTCTCAAAACAAGACCAGTATCAGGAACAATACACATATGTACAATGACTATTATCTTCACCTAAATTTGGGCCTGGTGTAATGTAACCAGGGTAAGTGTATGCCGTCCAACGTTAAGATAAAACGATGGCCGCCGTGTTGGGCGGGTATAGACTATTTCTAATAGTAATGCTGAAGATCCGAGTTGTTGTTGGCTGCTTGAACGCCCATGGGTCGTCCTTGTGCTGGTGCTGGGCCTCGAGGCGGTTGTCGGCCTTGACTGGGGCCGCTGGGCGCTGATACGGGAGGGTTGTTGGATTTGCTGAGCGGCGGGTAGGCGTCATCATAAT
The DNA here is from genome assembly GCF_019915245.1 of Fusarium musae. Classification (NCBI taxonomy): domain Eukaryota; kingdom Fungi; phylum Ascomycota; class Sordariomycetes; order Hypocreales; family Nectriaceae; genus Fusarium; species Fusarium musae. The sequence continues at coordinate 2,124,871 of NC_058391.1, forward strand.
CCACCTGTGGCCCGTAGCCGCCCTGCTGGTTCTTTGGCTCAACATCGTCGAGAGATCGATAGTTGTAGCCTCCTCCTCTACCACGACCACCACGACCGCCTCTGGTATTGCTGCGGCCGCCACGGTTACCTCGACCTCGACCTCCTCGGCCACCTGAATGATAGCCTCGGGATTCGTTGCGTCCGCTGTAGTGGCCATGGGGGTTTCTCTGGTTCCAGTCCTCGTCGCCGTTATGCTTCCGTTTAGATGTTTTGTTGGCAAACAAACTCTCGTACTCGTCTTCCCTTGGATCCTCTGCCTCGATGCGTAGAATGACCTTCTCACCAACCACAGTTTCGAAAACAAAAGACCTTTCCTGCGGCAGAGGTTGCCAGTTCTGAATCTTTCCCGCGTCCATGGGTCTGATGCCCTTCTTCAGTGCTAGCACGACGAGCGGACTGGGGTTGTCGGTATGGAACTTGGCGTGTTGGGGGATAGGTCGAAGCTGTGCTGCCCAAATGCTATTCTCAAAACAAGCTGTGCCCACTACCTCCCACTTCATCTTACTGCCCATGCCGCCGACCTTTTCCAGGATACTAGCTGGGCACGGCCGAGGGCAGATGAGAATGTTGTTGCCATGGTACTTCAGCTCATGCTGGGGCATGTTTGGTGGTATATGTGCGAGCTTGATGAGCTTCTTGGTGTCCTCGGGCCCAATCATGTAACCAGTGAAGAACACAGTCTTCTTAATCCTGAGTCGATTCTGGCGTCCTCGTGGGGATTGCTTCGAGACCGTCTCGTTGTGGATGTTTATCATGTGCTGAATCTCGGCGACCTCGATCACGGGATCTAGAGTTGTCGCGCAATCAGCCACTTGGATCACTTCAGCTGTAAGAGGGCCGCGCGTTGGGGATATGTTTTGTTGGCGGTTGAACTCGGCGAAGAAGTCGCGGAAGCCTTTGGTGTGTTTCGGTCGATCCTCGTATACGCGAATCTCTTCTGCTTGCTTGTATGTCTCCATCAGGGCTCCGAGAAAGAGCTGCTTGAAGTGCATCGTACTTTGGAACTTCTGGTTTGAGGGGCTCACGGCGGGTTTGAGACCAATCATGTCGAATTCGAGTCCTTTGGCCGTCACCATCTTCTTTATCAACTCAGCGAACCCACGCTCCGAACGACCCGTTAGTAGAACGCAGAGAGCGTCCTTCTGCTTCATGCTCAGCTTGATAAGATCAACAATCTTGTCGTTCCACCAGCCGTCCCAGGCACGCTTTTCCTCGATATCGATGCCTTCCCCTGTCGCCGCGAGGATGCGACTGTCATGCCACCAGCCGCCATTGACAAACGTTTCCTGATTCGACAATGTCCCAATCGTGGGCCCGTTCCAGAGTTGGGGATTCGGTAGGGGGGTCTTGAATACTGCTTTGTGTTAGATATGTGCTATGTTTCCGTTGACTGAGGTGCGAACTCACGAGTGTTATCGAAATCGTAGACGTGCAAAGATTTGATCTTGTCGACGGCTGCAGAGGGTGAATTAGCGCCACGTATGGGAGGGAGAGGGAACGAGAGAATGGGCATGATGCAACACGAACCTGGTAATGAGTTGTTCAGAACGGACCATCGCCCCAGAGCTGTGATAGTGTGTTGCGACGTGGCGGCTGTAGGCCCATGATATGCGCTGAAGGCCGAAGCCATGGCGCCTGAGATGCTGGGTCTGCGAAGGCGAGAAGACGCTGTTGCTGTTGCTTTATATGGAGATGCAAAGAGCATACGGTTGGTCGTAAGGTATCGCGGTGAATTAGGATGGAGGAAATGCGAGGCTAGAGTTGAATTGGCGATGGTCGATGATGTAGTTGAGGTCCAAGTTTGTCGACCCTGGAGAATAAAGTGACAGTGGGGCCCCGGAGTTATAACTGCGACGCTACTGGCCAAAGGCAGCTCCAGGGCCTGTACAGGCGACAGGCGCCGCATTTCAGGTCGGGTCGGGGGGAAGAAAGTTACAGGCGGGCGGATGCTGTTCAATTGCCTTAGGATGGAACAAAATCCATGGATCTCAAGGTGTAAAGTCAATTCAAAAGGTGTGAATCATATTTTGTGAGGGCGTATCAGAGCAAGCTCAACAAAGACAACTGCTCACCCGAACTCCATCCATTACATACTCTCTACCCTAATTACCCCTCATTGAACTGAAGTGTACTGTATTCAGCTGGGCTATTTTCCTCTGCCTTTGACTATGGCGTCGCCTTGTGCTATTCGCTTCGTCACTGGCACCAAAAAGTCTCCTATGGGCTCTTTGCATCTTCAGCTTCGCGTGAAACCTGGAGCCAGCAAAAACCGCGAGGGCGTCATAGCCGTCACCGATGATGCAATCGAGCTGTGCGTTTCTGCTCAGGCGAGAGAGGGCGAGGCCAACAAGGCTGTAGTTCAGGTTCTCAGCGGTATATTGGGCGTGCCAAAGTCTAGTCTTCAGCTGACACACGGCACCAAGTCGCGCGACAAGACGATTGTGCTGAATGGGATCAAAGGCGACGGAGAGGATTATGCAAGGAGCATACGGGAGATACTTGACAAGGCAGCCGAGGAATAGTCAAACACGAGTGATAGTATGCACCTACCTACCTGGGTATACACCGTTGGCTGCTTTGTTTCTCTCAAGATATGAGCTTCTCATTGGTTGGTGCGGTTCTCTTTGAGATAAAGACTATATTACTGGATTGTTATAGCCCAGAAACGCTTGGGACTGGCTGAACATGTCCTTCCCCTGGTTTCCTGTCGTCCTATCGGTTGTGTATTGGATGAGGGTGGCTGACTTTAGAGTATGGCTTATATTCTACCTACCTAGCTTACCTACACTTCATTTATGCTCACGAAGTAAAACCTTTTAGAATAAGTTTCACTCTGGTGAGGGATAAGAGTCTTGGAGTTATCCACGTTGATAGTAAAACGCCATGTCGCCTTCCCGGAGGACACATAGTTAATTACGTGTGGTGGACCATCAAAGCATAACAACAGATGATCAAGTGACAGTCAAAACTCTTCATAGCTCCTCTTCATGTCAAGTATTGACGTGGCTACGGATAAATGCACTGATGCACTAGCTTCGCCAGGCATATCTTCCCTTCAGAATCCACAGTTGTGAGCATCTCGATGATATCGCATGAGGGGGTGTGATGTGGGAAAATACCTGCGTACAGATACTGACTATGTCTGAACCCTAAACGCATGAGTACTCGGCAGTGGTATTTGGGTATTTACCGTCTTTTTCCTACCTTATCCACAATAATGTTTCATAGAGAGAATGCAGGGCTGCATATCAAGCCCTGGGGCTGAGAAGGAAAAGGCCCACGGACTACTGAACGCGTATGCGTCTCTCTCTTTTTTTTCTTTCTTTTAAATTACCATGCGCTGCCCATCGGCTTTTCTCATCATCATCGACATATTGAAATTCGATCGATCGGAGGGAAGGGATTGTCACCCTGCCGTTCTGGCCGTGGGTAAAAGAGAGCCCAACTAGAGACAGAAAAAGATCGATGCCCGATATTTGACAGTCCCTTTGATTTGGTCCAAGCGGCTAGGGCGTAAGTGTCCGCTATGTCGAGAGGATTGATAATGTGGTGATCAAGCTGAGGTTGAACAGAGACAGCAGGTATAACTAACATCCCAACAACAGATGGGGCGAAGAGTTCTGAGTATGCTGGAGGCCTCTGGCACTTCCATTAGGTTTTGCAAAGCAATAGCACCAAGTTGTACGTGTGTATGTACTTTGTGTTCCATCGCTTATCGGAATCTCCAAACAGATTATCAGAGCATGCAACTTGAGGCCCAAAGGATCGGCAATCCCTCACTCACTCAGGTCTAGTTTGTAGATCGATACTTCTCGACCCCTTTGACCAATTTAGAGACCCAATATTCACACACCGGCCGGCCGGTAACACACAAGACCCCGCACCCCATCCTGCAGCACAGAGTACCCGATACTTGTTGCCCAGCCCTTGGGATACAGCCCATTACTTCACAGTTCTCAGCGTCATATCGATCGCTAAGAACAGAGGAGCCACAGTAGCGAGGGGTTCTCCTCTCTAGCCCCAGCGAAGTCGCACTCCCTATCTTGGTGCTGAGAGTGACTCTGCTGTGGCTGAATGCCCTCAGCTTGCCGAAACAGGAAGCATGTCTGGCTGGTTGACAGATACCATTGGACGCTTGTTGCACAACCCACGGGCGGGATCTTCTCATGTCCCTGCCATGTATAGCACAATCCCTGGTCTCTCTTTCTTCCTCTGAATTGGCAGTTTTCGGGGAATGTATTGACACTTGTCGAGTGAAATGTCTCCAGATAGCTTTCCTCTTTCTCACCGACCTTTTATCGCACTCCTCGCAAAAGAACCGCCCCTCAAACGGTCGCCCGCGGTTGTATGTAGTCTTTCTTGGCCGTTAGAGCCGCTTCGCATTGAACCACGGGATCCCTCCAGGCCCAGGGTTTGTCGTGAGTTTGTTAGCCACAAGTCCGGCGTTTTGATCGACGACATCCAATGATGGCTCATGTTGGAGAGTGACTTGTGGCTCAATGCTCGTCGATCCCCTCATGACAGCGCACGCCCTCTCAAGGACTAGACTAGGTAGGTAGGTAAGTACAGGCTCCATTCACCTATCATATGGAGGCCAAACCAGTCAGCGTTGTGAAAAAAATCATGTGAGGTTTCACTGGGGTCGAAACGCCTGTATGTACTGTATCGCCACCTATGAGGGGGATATGATGTGAACTGTGGCTTATCATTGCTCCCCTGCTGTGGCGAGTAGAGTAATTACCTAGTTATGTCTGTCCCTGGGCCTAGGTCCCATTGAAGCACACCACAATTGTTGGGGCCTGGGGGCCCTAATTGTGTCCTGTATTATGTCTCATCCGGGCCGTTGACTGACCCCTGCTCAGCTCAATGAGCCAGCCGAATTGAGGGGGAGGTGGCTTGGGAGAGCAGGTGAAAGTGGTATGTAGAGTGTGTCGCGTACCCGCCCGTCACTTTCAATTGACAATGGCGATCCCATTCCCCTGAGGCGCGAGCTTAACCTCGATTGTGGCTAGTAATGGCCAGTTGCACGATCATGACATAGGATTGGGTCCCAATGTCCGGGTACCGCCATGCGCCGGATCCAATGTTTGCATGATAACACAATTTCCCATGTCGACGGGCACTGGGACGGGAGTATGTTGCCGACCGAGATGCTCTTGAACTGCAGACACCATGCATGCACATAGTTGGGTCATGCCATGCCATGCCATCGCCGATGAATCGAGACTCATCCGCCAAGCCAACAGCCAACATAGGCGACGCAACAAAAAGACCAAAGGGCTCTGAGCCAAAAGGGTTTGTCCCGATGGGGAAGAGTTATTCCATGGATGTCTGGATCGTGCGCGCGTCCTTGTGCTCGGTGAGTTCCTCCATCATTCTCACGCCGTGAGCTGGGTGGACTGTGGGATACCTCACTGCAGCCGCCTCTAATTCCCCTCAAACTAGACAGCGCATCGCAGATTAGAACAAGCAGGTGCGACAAATCATATTCCAAGACGCGCCAGGCACCTTGTGCCCATGAAACATCGCTAACACGTCAATGTCCAACAAGACCTTCCATCATTCCTAATCAAGTTGAGCAGAAGCTTGAATCACTTACAAGCCACGACGTTAAATTGATCTTGGACTGCGAAGCCCGAAGTATGTAACCCCAGAGAGGAGACACAGTATGGTTAGGTAGGTTTGTGTAGTCTGGGAACACGCAAACCCCCTCGCCACAGGTGGCTAAGCTCGGCACTTTGCTCCTTTCCACTCCATCTTGGCAAGGTAGTCGGTCGACCAATTGCTATTAACTGAAATAGTAATCTGCTCGGAAGACGGCCCTGTGGCAGTGTGGCTCATGTCGGTGTAACCCAATTGCGTTGCTATTTCCGAAATCTGGGCTTCGCTTTCTCATAGTCTAGTTAGACCATCTCTTTGAGTTTGCTGACCTATCCTTTCTAATTATTCATGCCGCTTGGCGCTTGTAGTCACCGGATAGAAAGTCCGGCTTGGCCAGGATATGGCTGTTTGGCTCTTGAATTCCTTACCCTTGACGCGCATTCGAAACGCATTATCGATGTGCTAGCCACGAAGTGGTAGCCTGGGATCGAGTCGTTATGATTTGCCCACGACACGCATGTAAACAATGCTTCGAATAGCGTGCGCTATTGCACTATCGGTCCTGGGTTCCGTGGGTGAGATGGCACCATCTGACCCTCAGCGACACAAACACAAGCCTGGCAGTAACGAATAGCGGCCGTTGAGTGTCAAATTGGTCCGCCACCGATATCTGGCCTAAAGGACTCCACAAACGGTTGAAACCGAGGCTCGAGCATAACTAAATGCTATACTACATACCTCATTGCCTCTGGACCTCGCTTTATGGTGAGCACTGCTGCTGTTAGACGAACCATGAAGATCTGGGGCATGCTTGAGATCTTGAACAAGTGTGGGTATTGTATATGGAATTATATGTACGTCGTGTTCCCCAAGAACAAGATAAATATCCCATCTTTTTCGCTCGCCCCGTCTCTTGCTTGCATTACATCGTAAGTCCTATTTTCGTGTACGCCGGACTCATCTGCCCATTGTATAAGAATGCGATGCATATACGCTTCTGTGTTTGGCTCAAATGCATTCAAGAAAAGATGTAATATCGCAGTAGAAATATGATGATGTTGCTTCCACGTCGGGGGTTGGACAGACTGACGAGGCTCTCCGTGTAGCGTGTTGCACAAACGAATATATATGTTGCTTGGCAGGATGTGGATTTAGGTAGCGAAGATCCACACGCTTAGATTGTTTTCGAATAATGCGGTAACAGGCGCCAAGAGTGTGCGCTCATCTTCGTATCAGGCAATCCGGCCATTTCCACATGAGCGCATCTCGGCTTGCCAGGGTGCTGTCTGTTAATGAGAGAATTAAGGGCGGTACAAAAATTCTCACTAGTACTCCTGCTCGACGCGAGAGTAGCCGCCCATCCCATCCATCGTCTGCCAAAATCCTTATGCCATGCGTCAAACAAAAAGGGCACTGAAGTAGTTGCCATGGCTGTCACAAGTGTGGCAGCAAAGAATGAAGAAGAAAGGTGAAATAGAATAGTAAGAATAAAAAGAAAAACCGGTGGTATCATTTTTCAACAAGAGTAACAATCGTCAACGCCCCGGAGCCAACAATCCCAATCCGTATATGTATGTGATCGTGTGTCCAACCTGGCGACAGGCCGAGAGACCCCAGCAAAACAGTACAATCCCAAGTCTAGACCCATATGTTGCTTATCGCCGCAAACTCATCGCCGTACGTACTCAAGGTAGCATGGCGGGAGTAAAAAAAGAAAAAAAAAACTAGACACAAAGAAAAGAGAGGGAGAGGGCAATTAGAAACTAAGACGGAGAACGAAACCACTTGTTGCTTTGTCGTTGGATTCTGCAATGTCTTCGTTCGCATCGACAGCCATTTCCCATTCCCGCTTGACTGCCGGTCCAGTAACTTCTTGTATCTCAAGCGTCATGTCTTGACCTTCCTTGAGCTCCTGTACCACATCGTCGTCCATCTCCACCTCAAGGCCGTTCTGGATGGAATGAATTGTGCGAAGGATTCGGGCAGGGTCAATGCCCCACTTGGCCGCGATTCGGTTGTTGAGTTCCTGAAGACTACGTTGCATCAGGTAGATAGCGCGGTGGTAGTCCGAGCTTCCGGGCTCGTTCGGATTCCTTCGTTGAATGTAGAAGCATGCCACAGGCTTTGGACTTCGCTCCTGGGGTGGGCGATAGGACGAGTCAACACCTAGAGCCTCGATCCATCCACTAAGACTGCCATCATCGTCACCCTTGGCAATTCTGGTGGGTTGTTCAGACCCTTTCCGCGAGGTGTCACCCCCCGCTACTGAGTCGAAGTTCTTCCATTGACCACCAGCGCCAATACCAGAAGCCTGTGATGCCAAGGACAGAGAGCTGGGTGAGGGGGAAATAATAGAGCCTGCGACAGAGCTTCGTCCGCTTCTGGCCTGCCAGTTGGGACCTTCGCCAGGCTTGGTCAGAGGCGATATATCCCCAGGAAGCGAAACAGGGTGCAGATCTGGGTCGTCGGGCTCATCGCCCCGAAGGAATAATACACTAACGGGCCGTGTACTAGTGAACATATCCTGCAGCGTTTGGAGCTTGAAATGTAAGTCTTCTTCCATGGTAGCTCTTCCACCACCGCCTGCAGAACTGGCTGAGGACATAGACCATGTTCGTTTATGCTTCTGAACTTTGCCGGGTCTTTGCGGCTCTCCGATCTTTGCAGCTCCACTTGAGCGTTTGCGCTTGCCAAAGTCCTTGAGACCACTCTCGGCCTGTGCGATTTGCTGCTTAAGCTTGTCGATAGACTTTTTCACATGTGCCACGTCGTTAGACAGCTTCCTCTCCGCTCCATGATCACGGAAGAGCTTGACCTTGCAGTAACAAATCTCAGGATTGGCGTCGGCCGCTGGCTGTGAAGGATCGCACGGCACAGGGTGAGTCTTGGCGCAGAGTCTTACAGGAATACCCTTGACACCCTTCGAGTGGCTGAAATCGGTAGAGAGGAAGTTGAAGCGAACTGCAATGTTAACCTCGGGAGGGCCATTGATCCCTGGTGTCCAGGTGACACAGAAGCCATCAAAGGATGACGATTCAAGCTCCACACGGGTTCGCTTATCGTCACCTTCAGCTGGTTGGCCTGCCTCCACGTATTCAACTGCTTGAAGCTTTCCGCCTCTCTGGTGTGCCTCGTTAGTGCCTCTGCCTTCTTTCCAGAGACCCCAGCATACACCTGGCCGCTGTCGTTGCTGTTCATCCTCAAAAGACACCCGCACGAAGGTGCGATATTTGGTTCCAGGGGCAACAGGCATGGTAGCATTTGTATCGGCAACAGAAAGTGAGTAAGCCTGTCCCTTGTTCAGATAAGTGACAGGGATTTCGTCAGCATGCTTGATCATGGCTGTAGGAGCGTTGAGGGTTGAGTGAAATCGAAATTTTTCTGCTGAGGCCGGAAGAGGATGGGATATAGGACCACTTGAGAACTGTCTTGTTGGCATGTTCATCATGGGTGTGTTCTTGTGAAGGGTAGCACCAATGGATGACATGCGCTCTTCAGAAGGGTCCGAGTCCATGGGCGATCCATCTTGATCCATGGTCTCATATCCTGTGTCTTGGTGAACGAACGTAGAGGGCGCAAAGGTTGGCTGGGGTGGTGGCGCTTGAATGAACGGGTTGAAATGGTGAAATTGATGTGGTTGCAGTGTCTGAAACCCCGACATATCCATCACTGGTTGAGCTGGGCCAGGATGCAACGAGTCCCCCGATGTTGGCATAGACAGCGGTGTGTTAAGTCCCATTCCCAACCCGAGAGTCGGAGTATGCAGGTCGCCGGCCTGTGGGTGAAATAGTGTGTTAGTGCCTCCAGGTGTAGGTGTGTAGTAGCCAGGTGGTGCATTAGCGAAGCTGGCGAATGACAGGGAATTCGGATCTAAGAGAGAGGGAGTAAATCTCCAAGGGTCGTGAGTCGCCCTAGGGGTTGGATCTTGATCACGGAATGCATCTTGAGTGAGGTTCTGGTTCCTGTGAAGGATGTTAGTAAACACTGCCCAGGTAGCCCAGGTGCAAGCACCATGGTACATAGTCGCAAAAGCACATACCGGTCAGGTAGAGGGACAGCAGGCACGTTCTCGGCGCCAGTAGTTTGTGACAGGCCTGGGGCAGTAGCAGAAGTACTGGCAGCAGCGAGGTCAGGGAACTGCTGGCGGAAATTGGCCAGTAGTTCATCGCCCGGCTTCTGTGAGCTCGTCCTAGGAAAGTATTGTGTTAATAAGTGAAAAGTAAGGTTTTCGGCCTATACTGCGAGGCCATAGCAGCGCAGAAGCCCGAACTAGTCGTATGGTGCGTACCTTTGTCGAAACATGTCGAGACGAGCGTGCTAGGCCGTCTCAAGACAGCAACAATGTGGAAAGGTTGTCAGCGCAGCGCGGAAGAACAATGTCTTCGAGTTTAGACGATCGGCAATGTTGCTAGTTTGCGAACAGAATACGCAGGCGCAAGTTTCGAGGATAGGTTATTAGATAAGGCAGTTGCTGAGGCTATTCATTGATCTTGAGGTGCAGCGTTCAGTGTATGTATTGTTGCGACAACGGGTTGTGGTGTGGGATTGGATGGTGGTGCTGGCCAAAGCGAAGCAAAGCGGAAGCGGAAAGCGGAAAGCGGAAAGCGGAAAGCGTTGATCGCGGTAAGCCGTTAGGCGCGTTATAACGGCGAGGCAGGGTAAAGCGACGAGCCAGCTGTACTGAGCGAGCGTTGACAGAGGTCGACAGTTTCTCGCGAGGGTAGAGGATAAAGTAGAAATAGAAGAGAGGTGCGTGAAGCCTGTGGGATATTGAAGCAGGTGGTGTAAATAGTAATTAAGAAGGGTCAGGTAAGGTAAGCTAGAGAAGGTAAGGGTATATTGGAGGAGTGGTGGGGACCTGTCGTCAGTCCTGCCAGGCCAGGCCAGAGCAGGAGGAGTAGGAGGAGTGGAGGGTGAAAACTGAAAAGACTCGATGGACGGAGAACGAGGATCTGACTTCGAAGTTCCTAAGTACCTCGTACCCACGTCCCAAGCTCTGGGCTGGGGCGCCGAGGCGGTGTCGTGGATCGAGTGGATGAGGTGAATGTGGATATGAATCGGGAGGAGGCGTGTCTATAGCAAGCGTAGGGAAAAGTACTTGTGGCACACGGTTTTGGTGCCTGTGCCAGACGCCAGGGAGTGAGTGGTGCGATGTTGGAGTCAGGATGCGACGTAACGCGGTGATCTCAAGTGATGAGATATTATTGTATGTATGTCTTTTTGTTTTGTTCAGAGCTGAACCCGCGAAGCCTATTTCAACTGACTGTCGCAACACTGCGGCGTCAACTTCTGTCGTCAGAATGCGACTACACTGTAGATCGGGGCATACCACTAAGCTTTCTAAGAGATACTCGAGAGAGGAAAACACTTTTGCCGATGGAGGCTGGACAGTTCGACTGTCGGGGTTCTAGCGAGCGGCGGCTATGTGTTTTGTAGGTGTCGACGCAAGTGTCCTTCTCTCACGCCGAGCCAAGAAGTTGCAGAGTGGATGTGATTTTGGGGGGCAACAATAGCTTGTCCGCAGTGCCGGGCTGCCGTCAAACAAAGGATAGGTAGTAAATGAACAATTAATGGAAACTGTCAGTGTTTGCTGGCTAAGATGTCTCTCCTGTGCCCTTGTCTTTTACATCTATGCTGGGCTGCCAGCAGTTCATTTGTGGCTGGAGCTTGCGATACCTTACATACATTAAAATGTGTGCTTTGCTGTACATCAGTAGTATAGCCCAGCCCAGCGTCGACTTCGTAAACACTGAGGGACCTGACCAAACGGCGTCATTTTGACGATGCTACTTCGACACTCAAGGGCTGTCGCTACCGATCTAGATGAGCCTATCTCTCTGTGTCCAGCAAGACTGTCTGTGCATACTGTACTGTGATGGTCGATTCAGGAAGATGCACTGTTGTGTCGCTCACCTATGCAGGCAGAGTCAGAAGGACATGCATTCATACCAACAATATCCACCCGTCGATTTTCGGGAGCCTGTGGGGTCAAAGCCATGGGGGCAAACCAGCGACCAGCAAGGGGGACCCTGATCCCAGAAGTCTTCTCATCCGCCAGAGTCAAGGGTCGGCGGGCAGCTAGAGACTAGCAACTAAAAACCCTTGCTTGTGCTGCAGAGTCCATGGGCATGGGTGGGGAAGAGAAGGTTAGAGGGGAGGCAGAAGGAGAAAGAAGAGGCTCGTCTCGTCCTTCGTTCGCTGTCTGGTCTGGTAGGTATCGGCCGTATCGCTTGAAAATTGTTAGTGAGGAACAAGTACTTTCTTTCTCCTTCGGGCGGTTGGTTATGACAAGAGTCCATGCATGCATGTCCTTTATTTCTTTATTTCTTCCCATGGATCCTTTCTCCCTGTGATTGATCGGAAGAGGGCTTGTGGCTTGTGAGGCTTGTGACAGGACAGACTGCCCGAGTATGGTAAGGTAGGTAGAACAGCAAGGGAGGCTTCGAGCAGTGACGCCATTGCAGCGTTGTGGACATTTAGCTTCCGTACCCTTCTACTGGATGGAACAGATGAGACTTGCGTTAGGCTTTCTCTAGACTGTAGATTGAGTTAACAGAAGCGCACGTCGTCTACAGTACCTACAGTACCCGCGAATGAATGCATCTGCATCTAATTATCGCTACAGCGTACGTGCCGGCGAGAGTGGCTTTATCAGAAGTTAGATGAAGAGGGGTGAGGCTTGACCACTGGGCCCCCAAAATTATCCCATTTCCATCCCGTTATTTTCCCCGGGTGGTTAGGCTAAGGTAGGTTGAGTTCTGATATTGGACGTGTTGCTGCGCTGTAATGCACTGTAGCAGTTAGTTAGGTTAGCTCCCATTCAACGCTGTACTGTAGGCGGGGACCCGGTCTCTCACTGTCGGGTCTGTTTCTAAAAGGCAGTGGTCCTGGCGCCTCGGATACAACAGCGGTAACCCTTACGCAGGAACGCCAGAGCCGTGGGATGTGGAGGCTCCAAACCCACCCTCGAACACTAGTTGGATCGGATCTTTACTCTGTCATCGGTTTGTATCTAAGAGAACCTCGTCTGCCATCGGCTGCCCACGCCAAAATCACCCCTCATCGAAAGTTCTAATTATCGCGAGGTGCTTGCTCTTCTATCGGAGGCCGGGGCTTTGGGGTTAAACCATTGTTTGAGACTTTTTTTTTCTCTTACCCTTCTGCTTTTATGGGCATTCTCCTCTTCAAGCGCCATCCCCGACTAATACTTAAGCTTGGGGTTATTCGAGCCGGTAAATTAAAGTCATGGAGCCAATAGCAGCTGATGGAAACAAAAACTCTACCTCTGTTCTATGCACGCACGCATACCGAACGCTAGTCATCCACAAGGTGTACATTGAATGGGGGAAATCAAAACAACGTGACTGAAATGTATGTCTGTTTTTCACCTCCTAACCTGGGGATGGAGTCTGTCCATGCCTCATCTCCCGTTTCCCGCCGCAATGTGTATGCGCTATGCTCCCTTGTACCCCCTGCTGCGTAGGTATATCCATCATATGAGTCCTATTGGTCGGAGGATGGCTCATTTGGAGAGCTCTGCAACCGCATCCGTACAATATGTGTGAAGGTGAAGACTACATAGGTACATGTAGGGCAGGGCCTGGTGTTTCTTCCAATACTGTCCCCGGTCTGGCGGCATGACGGATGGGTTCCCATCCGTTCCTTTTCTCATCTGCATCACTCACTCTCACTCCACGGCCCGAAATGACCTCTGCCTCTAGGCCTTCCCCTTTGGGGCCCTACCACCTGACCAGGTCCGTCATTCATCAGAACATCCCATGGTCAATCCGTGGTGAGATGTTGTGCTGTATTTTTCGATGTGACATAGACTACAGCAGCACGCATATAATTTCTGTCATTTCCAGAACGTCTATCGATATGATAGCTCCAAAACTAGAAGGGGCCTGCTCTGTTCTTCCCGCGTGGCTGTGCTGAACCCTTCGGATTCTCAATATTCATCCTGGTCTTGGTACTACCTTAACTGCCCATGGTTCATCTCTTGTCCAGGCGCGCTTGTGTGCATCTAGCAGAGGTTCCGGAGTAGTCCCTCGATCATTTAATTGGTCTTAGCGACGCTGAGGGTTTAGAGCTTATCCATCCTCTATGTTCGAATGAAGAAAGTCACCTAGGAGTCACAATCGAACCATTGCCCTCACACCGCTTGTCCTGATTCAGTTTGGTCCGGACGTTGGGAATGCCATTTGCAAAAGCCATGCACTGCAATTGTAGCGGCCGCCGAAGTCCCTCCCTGGACCAAGTCTTCGGTGGCCGTTACCATCTTTTCGATTAAAGATCTCCACCACTCACTCCAGATTGAGAATAGGCACGTGGGTGATTTGCATGTGTGTTCTTCGGGTCTAGGTTGGGTTGGATCCCGCATAGCCAATCCGTTATTCGGGATTGACGACAGACAGCTTCACAGCCACAGTTGGAGGCGATATCATGACGACGCCACAGGGCTAGATCCTCAATTCTCGGCACATTTATTGCCCAATTGCATGTTCTGGGCCGATTCCATCTGTGCCGATCAATATTTTGACTGCTATCTTGTTGATCATTGCCTGAGATTTCAGCTGCTCAGGCATGGGCGTGACTGACAGATGTGGCTCTGAGCGTCGTCGTGGCGTAATAAGCGTGGCTTGACGCGTGTTGCCGCCCCCTTCATACCTTACTTGTATGTAGGTACTGTACTGTACCTCGCTCCCTCAGAGGTGGGGAGTTAATTAATAAGAAAACTATTTTCTTTGGATCGCCGACTTCTTATCATGGCATCTCGGCACTTTTACTTGTAAACCTTTTTCGTGGCTTTTTTGTGCTAGAGGTGGTGGCCAAACTTTTTGGTTTGCCTGAGAACTGATCCATGACAGGGACGGACAGTGTTGTTGACCACGAGCGTCATCCCGGAGGTGAAGCTTCATATCGTGCGAGAAGTTGCAGCCCTGTAATGAATCGAGAGGTAATATAACGCGCCCTCAAAGTTTCTTTCTATAGGGTAATGCTAATAAGAAATTGATATAAACTGACTTGTCCCTCCCTCCTCTGAAAAGCATGAGATTTCTTGGTATATTTTCCAGTATTGTCTGAACTGCCGGCGAAACAGACCAAGCATACACGTCTATCCTTTCAACCAGCACAAACAGAACCTGGCTCTGGCAGTAGGTAAGGCATATCCTTCCAGTATCAGAAAAGTTTCGTAGCAACTGACCTTGTTTACAGTAACGGGCTCTCCTCTTCTCCCAACGCGAGAGATGAGGTTACTCTATGGTGTTTATCTGCTTCTGTCTGTCGCGAGTGCGGCTGATGTAAGAATTGCTTTTATTCGCAACATAGAGACAAATGCATCTTCTCTAATTGCATTTGGCGCTAGTGGGGACTTGATCACAAGGATCTGTGGTACAACGATTAAAGCTAAAGAATCCGTTGACTTCTCTAACATCAACGAAAATGGTGTTGGGAATTTCACAGTTGGTAGCACTAGCTTCTTTGTTCACTCCGATCCCAAGTATTCTGGAGGCCCTTCATGCTCTACAGATTTTAATCATCGCTATACTGCCATACAGTGCTCAGATGTAAAATGGGACCCTGAGGGTGTTGTTAAACAGGATACGACGTCCTGTTTCTCCGGAAATCTCGTGGGAAGGGCCTTTGAAGATTACCAAACTGACGCGCGGTACCGCAAGTTACAGCGCCGTTACAAACAGAAACCAAGGCTTGACGGTGACGGTCGGTATCATCCTTTCGAGTGAACTACATACCTTACCTACCTAGGCTCGACCTTGCTGACATACACTTCAAGGATGGCCCCACCAGAGATACTACTATGAACAGCTTTCAGTAGGTCTCTCCACTCCCCTCCTTACCCTACAGGTTCTTTTACACCTTCATATTGGTACTGAACATCTGTAGGAGGTTGGGTATTGCAGCAAAACCGAGGGCTGCTCTGTTAGTACAAGCAGCACGAAAACTACCACCAAGTCTTGGAGTGCGACTGTCGCCCTGCCGATTTGGATCTCGGGAGGCTACTCTGTGGCAAAGTCCTGGGCCTTTGGGGCTTCATATAGCTGCAATGGCGGCCCGGGAGACGCAGCCTGTGTCTGGTACAGGGTTGCGCACACTGCCTGTAAGTCACAGCCTTCTCTAAATGGCATTGACAGAGTGGCTAAGAAACGATACAGATACGGTTCGGATGCCCAAGGGACTTACCAGGAAGGGTATGCATGGCCCGCAAATTGTTATTGCCTCCCCAAACAAACACAATATAGGCGGTGGCTTTGAGTGCGCGACTGGGAAGGATTGCGTGCATAAGGGCGCGATGTTCTGGGACTGCCATGGGAAGAAGTCTAAAGAGTTTGCCCACTGTGGACCTCCAGAGCAACCAGAGATAGATTTCAGGGACAACTTCATAGAACCCTATGCGACCGAGTGGAGACAAAAGCAATCTCAGAAGAAGAATGTAAAGATCAAAGATCCTGATGTTGAAAAGAGGATAGAGGATATAATGGGGAAGAAGAGGAGATAGAGGGTGTACTGCTACCAGTATGAGCCAAACAGCGTCGATCACCATGATTTCACGATAGATGCCCGAGCAAGAGTCGTGGGGCACATACGGAGTACGGGATAAGGACTATACGGGACCCTACAGCTGGCTCCGAAAAGGGTGTGTGGCTGGAACAAATACCATGTTCTAGCAAGATCAGGCTCCTTGTTCTTTTGCTACTACTACACCTGCTGCCACAATAAGTTGCCTGGTATTGCCGCTTAATATATAAGTATTCATCTTATATATTTGTTTCGTGGCGATATCTTGTCTTGCTTGTCCCGGGATGCATAACTACCTAGGTAGCTGGCAACTCTAGCTTACACGCACCAACCGTTCGAACAGCTGACCCTTGGCAGGCATAGGCAGGCAAACAATCTTGGAGGACCACGATATCCCAAGACCAAACTCCTACCTGGCAATGGCTTATGCCACTATCGAAATGCGGATTTATTCTATGCTGCCAAGCATAAATAACATGGCAATATGTTCGACCAATTCGGCAATAAACTTGAAGTAAGTACGGAGAGCCCAAGCTTCTAACTCTTTGTTTTCTAACACTTCCGAGACAGCCTCCCCTCAAATCCTCCGACTTGATACCTTCAGCACAGTCAAGCCGGTGGTCCAATCAGTTGGACGACTGGTGAAGCATACAGCTCACCCTCCGGTTGTGCTTGTTTGGAGCTCCCTGATTCCGCGTTGAGAGCGTTTGATCTGGTCTCAATAAAATTATGTCGAGCATCAATTAAACGCCATTGGTGCTTTACCTTTACCAGGGTCACCCTGTCAAGTCCCATCTGGTGCCATCTCGGAACACATCCTAATCCCAGTCAAGTCCATCCAACAATTGCATGCTCCGACTTGGGTGTGCAGCCAGAGATGCAGGACCGTGCCACTACTGGGCTTGAGAACGGAAATACCTATCTATGCATCGAGCCAGCTCTACATCCAACTTCCCAGTCTATGCGTTTTACAGTCATCAATGACAACGGTGCAGCCCTTCGTCTGTGGCTTAATCTCGGCAAATTGTTTATGGATCACGTCCGGCAAGATCTTGCCCGGATCACAACGTTCACTAGCACAATCGAAGGATGTATGTTGGTTACGTCAATGTAATCGCTAAGGACAATCTCTCTGCTCTATGTCCTCGCCGTTTAAATTTCAAATTCTCAGCGATGCTGTCAAGATATATCGAGTCGTCTGGGGCTTCTACAATTTTCTCAGCCCGAACCACCTAGAGATTGATTCTCCTCTTAGCCCTGGAGAGGCCATCGTTGCCCTATGGCCATGTACGTGTGACCGGTAGCTCACAACGGTCATCTATGTACCATGCGGCGGGTATCTTGGTGTGAACACCACACAATTTTCGGGCGAGTTGCGTACCCCATGTAACGCTTCCTTCCCCTCACACCCTTCCTCACAGATCAATCTTTCTACTGTACGGAGTAGGGGTTGTTGATTGACGAACAATCTCTTCGAATTCCAGGTTCTACCACCTTTCGAGGATAGTCTACTGCATTGTTTGTCATGGCTTACAATGCCTTGTCGTGCTTGGCTATACCTTTTTTGAGATGATATGTATTAGTTCACCACGCGCTCAGGCAGGTCAACACAAAGCCGTTTCATGTGGATCAATTCAGATGCCATCTTTCTCAGATGTCAACCCCACAAACGACAGCTGGCTCGTGATATCTTGCAAGCTCTTCAAGTGGGCAGTGTACGAGAGATGCATTTGATCCAATACCGGCCAGCACCGCGCACCAAGTTGCCTGAAAGTGCCGTACAATGGATGTAATGCCGAAGCCGAAGAATAGAAAGAAAAGAAGCTGGAACTTGATACCCGTTTCCGTGCAAGGGCACCCAGGACCTTGGAGTGAGACGAGACGCCTGATTGACTTCCGGAACATTAGCGTTCATCAGAGCGGAGATGTCGCCAAACTTGTCCCATTTTGCCCTACAGGGGGGCCAGGGTTTTGTTCGTTCGTCCATCCGTCACAACATATGGATGGGCCCAGCCACAATGCAACAGCCGTGACAATGATGTCATTGTTGCTATCCAAGATCCTTCCACGTTAGTCAACCCACGAGGCTGAAACCGTTATCGAAGCCTCTAAGGAGCAAGACATGGAGTAGTAATGGCAAGGGACTTGGGAGAATACTACTGTGCTCACTGTACTGGCGCATTCATTACAGAACAGGTTAGAGTTGTCAACGTGGCACCCTCTTTCGCCAGTCAGACTGGGACGCTAGGTATCATCTTTCGAGTCCACCTACTGATGGATGCCCCCGCATGATGATTGAGGGAACTTGAGCATCGCGAATAGCAAGCTCTTTAGAGGCGTTGACGTCATCGGAAAGTTTTGCTGGCCCCTCCACTAAACAATTCAATTTTATACTACTCGGTCGAAACATTCGAACAAGCTTCAGACTCCTCCCTCATGGTCGTCCCGTTGTTCCCCGGTCCAACATCTTCAGCAATCAATTGGTGGAAGTTTACCGACACCTATGAGAAATCAGATGGAAAACAGTACTGCCTATCAACATCCATATGATCAGGGTCCTGATTATCAGAACTGCATATAGCCGCGAATACTGCATCCATACCTGCGGCATGATTATTACATATCTTGAGCTTTGTCACACGAATGTGTGAAGGGAACGGAGTAATCAATAACGATTTCTGCTGGTTTGCTAGGGTGAGCTTCCACCGGTAACGCCCAATTTGGGAACGAGCCCTACCTTAATCCACCTGTTATGCAGCACCCTGTTTCCGTATACTGGGGTCGAATGTGACCCTGTGGTCAGCCTCCAGCATCGGCAAACCCCTACTTTGAATACTAACCGCAACTTTATTCGCTTTGCTCTGTGGGATCGGAGCCAGATCTTGACAATTCGGTTTTCAGGGGTGGGTGCATGCCAGGAGACCCAACTGTTCAAGATACTATCCTGACTGGGGCTTCTTGAACACTGGTTTCACGTATCAAACGATGGCTTCTTGGAGCGCGGTTCGGGGCATGTCGACGATTCATTGGAATCCTTTCACATTCCGAGACGAGCTGGTGCTCCCTCAGCTGCGATCTCGAAAATTGATGGTCTCGATGGCTCCGTCAACTGAGTATGCCTATCATCGAGCGGCTGGTGCCGTACACTACACTGCAGTCAAGCCACCACACCCCTCTCCCTTGCTGAGGGTCACAGTACTGGGTACTTTCAAGCATGTTCAATCTCATCACCGGCAGTTCGAGATTATCATCAACACATTGTCATCTTGCCGCTCTCGGTTACCAGCTCGTGTTGTAAGCGAGTGTTATCTTTGGGACCTCAAATTCAACTGGCGAGAAAACTTCGTTTTCTTTTTTCCAAGGATGATGAATCAGGGTCCTCTTCCAGAAGCCTTCGGTACCACAGGGCTTAAAAGTTTGACTGGAACTGCCATACCTAACGGGGACACGATCAGGTTGATCACTACATCATCGCACGTCCTACCCATGCGCATCTGCCCTCCTTGAACGGTTTTTGGGGGGATTCCTGCCCCCCTTCTCCACGCTTTCTGTACCTGAATTGGTCTCTTTCGTAGTGACCGCAAAGGCTTGATGGTGAAGGGGGCTGATCGTTGCTTGGGCAGTACGTCCGCTCCGGCAATCTCAATGGCGCGTTGCTGGTGAGAGACAGGCCAAGATGCCCAAAATAAGAAACCCATTTACTCCCTATTTTTGGAAATGCTATTTTCATCCCAACAGCGACGATCTCGGTTGGATATGCACATGGGTATTTGAACTCCAGGGGTTTTTGGGGATGGTGGTGGTGGTGGTGGTGGTGGTGGTGAGTTTGGTGATAGTTGCATGCAAATGTCGACAATGTTGACGCGTCCTTTATCGACTCATGATCACCGCCATTCTGCTGTCAAGGGGAACGATTTGCGCTGAAGAACTGAATCGTGACATGCCATTTACTGGGTTATGACTCGTGTGGTTTTGCTATCATGTCCCTCAACATTACAGCTACAAGCCGTCTCATGGCTGCGCTGGTTATCCACATTGTTTGGGTCACAACGGGTTGCATTCCAGGCCAAGGCCAGAATGTTCCTCATCTTCTGGACAGCGTTTATGTAGAATAGTGGCTTTGAAGGCAAGAGTAAGTAAAGCAGAATATGGGTAGATATGTGTGGCTCTATACATCGTAAGGTCTACATTTTCCCTCAATCGCTGACCAAACAGAGTGAACAGTTCACGTCGAATAAATAACAGAAGAACATAAAATAGGTGCTTGTAGGACTTCTCCATACCCGGGTAGATATTCCGGGCAAATAAAATAAAACAGACCATAAACTCTAGTCTAGTCAATCGGTTGTGATATCTGGAGATTTTAGACTAAGCGATATAGGGTAGGCAGACATCCACCATCACGGATACATGTGTTGAATAGGCAGGAATCATGCGTATCAAATGTGCCACAACTGAAGCGCTACATTTGTGCAGGGCTCGTCGAGCCGGAGGATGCTCCATGTTGAGATCAGTCCCATTTAGCTTACGGTTGAGAAAAGACTAAGCCGGTGAACTATCTTATAAATCAGTTATAATACGGCAATTAAGTCAAGGTTGGGGTTATTTCATGACACTACTCGGCGATGGTATGATAACGCTGAGTATTATGGTTACTATTTTTAATCAAGGTATCCTATATCAATGGAGACTTTGATGAACTGTAGGTATACGGTTACTCAAGAAGTGTGACCAGACAGCCCATGCAATTTCAGATCTTACATGCACATGACTGGAACACTAGTATAGCCTGGATTCCGGAAGCAGATGTAAATAATCAAGTTGAATATACCCCTGTTGAGCAACATGGACAGAGCCAGCAGATAAGATGATGTTCTCCCTATCTTAAGTGCAAAGTCAACACGGATAGGGATGTTCATACAAGAGTCTTGTTAGATGAAAGGGAAAGGCCTGACAGTATTAAGATGGAGGACTATTTAAAATAGCCTCGAAGATGATTGCCTCTATGGGCATCATCAGTTTGTCCTTGCTGTCTAGATAGGCGGTAAACATATCAGGTAGCAAGGCAAATGTATAGGCGAACCTGACTAACAAAGTCTGGATGAAGGCGATGCGTAAACATGATACGCCCGGTTCTTACGGTTACCGGCGACAGTCCAGACTCTGACTGAAACCATATAAACAGGTAGGAAGGTGTCTTGTGTTAGACTTTTTTATTTTATATAAGAAGCCATGCCCCTTTGTTTATTTTGTACTCCGTGATCTTTACAGACAGAATGACGCAAAACCATCTATTCCTCATCACTGTCATCCTCCTCCTCGGCGTTCTCCAGCCACTCCACCAATACACGACACTTTTCTTTCAGCAATGTCATAGCCTCACCTTCAACGGTACGCTCATTACCCCACCAACTCAGAATACCCTCCTCCTCAAGGATATCGAGCGCATATAGCTGCTGTAGCATTGCGGCGAGGAGAGTGCCAACACGGGACTGCTCGGGTCCTTGGGAGCGCGTGAGTGCCTTCTGGAGCGCAATGATGAACTCGACTTGCTCGGCCTCATTATCATCATCGCCACCAATTCCGACCTCATTGATGAACTTTGCTGCACCCTTGCGAGCCCTTAACGCTTGTTCAGCGGCCTTGCTGGGTTCGAGATTGCCGTGCTCAGGGGTCATGAGGTCGACTGCGTGACGGGCAAATGCAGTGGCCACAGCTCGGCGCATCATAGCGTCCGAGGCATCGTTGGAGAGACGCAAGCCCATGAACTCAAGCTTAGCCGAATCGAAATCACCGGACTCGGCACGAAGAGCGTCGACCAGACCGTGTACGGCCTCGCTGTGGAATGAGAGTTTGTCGCCAGCATCATCGGAGGCGAAGGACGTGCGGCGGGAAGGGTCGGTGGTGTCGACGTGCAGCGAATTCTCATCCGGAATATCTTCAGAGATTTCCGAAGACAGTGTCGACACCGATGAGGTGGAGATATTGAACTGGGAAAGGTTGTACATGAGACTCTTCTGAAGTTGGCAGGGGTCTCTCTCGTCAACCTCATCATCCTCAGGGTCCTTGAATGCTGCGGCGTTGGTACCAGATCCAAGCAACTCGGTATCCGGCGTCAAGGGATTGCCCTTAGAATCGACGCATGAAATGACAGTATCTTTAGGGGGACTAATGCTCTTGCCAATGGTGGCACCAAAGGAGATGAGACTGCCTTCTGCTATAGTTGAGTTCTCTCCAATAGTGACCGAATCTGCCACGATAGATCGGTATATCCTTGCGTCGTCCCCGACTGTGGTGTCATCCCAGATGTAACAGTCCTTCAGAATGACATTCTTACCAATCTTGCAGTCTCGCCCAATTATGCAATTGGAGATTCTACTTTCCGGGCCAATGTAGCTGTTGCGTCCGATGACCGAGTTCTGGACTTGGGAAGTATTCGCGTAGAATGCACCGTGCTCGACCACAACCCCTGGTCTGTGACGCTGGTAAGCCTGTTTGGGAACAATATTGCACTCTGGAATGAAGGGATAAGTCCATCGGCCTAGAATGTCGCGGCTGATGGCATCGTACTGCTGTAAATTGCTTGCTCGGGCGGCGTAACCCTCCTCGCAAATCTCTGTATAGATCATCTTGCCGTTCAGCTCCCAGTCCTTGAGCACGCCGTGAAGGAAGTTTCTCCTGGGAAGCTCGTAGTCGAAACTTTCTGACCAAAGCGCAAGTACCTCGGGTGTACAAATGTCGATCTGAGCATCGATGAGGTCGGATCGAATCTCGAATTCGGTGGATAGCTCATCCACGACAGCTGGATCTAATGACATGTATCGATCGCTTGCTAAGGGGCTCATCTCATCGTAGTGAAGACATCGTTGAGTCTTTGTGTCGACCACAAAAATGGGCGTGATTCCGTTCGTCTTTGTTCGGTGATCATCCTCTCCACCACTGCGCAACACCATTGTCATGATATTGGCTGCGCTGTCTTGCCTCCGTTTTCGGTGCGCCGCCAGAGCACCATCAAGCATTATGTTGGACACGAGGTCGCCATGCACGAGGATAAAATCGCCATCGACAAGAGATCTCTTGTCCATATCTCGTAGGACATCGCCGGCTGATCGGGCATCGGAGACTCGGACAAATTGTAGAACGGAAAAGGGAGACGTGCGCGCGGCTGCTGACCACCGAGATCGGCTGATGTAGTCTTCGACTTGGTCGGTATGAGCACCACAGTAGATGTAGACTTCGTTGACACCGTTCATGGCTAGAAATTCAAGGGTATACTCGATGAGGGGGGTGTTTGCGAGAGGGAGAAGACACTGCGAATAAGCCCATTAGTACGAATACACGGCCGAGGCGAGCAGGAGGACATACTCTTGGCTTCTCGGTGGTGAAGGGCTTGAATCTGTCTTGAAAGGAGTCGGCAAGGACCTGAAGAATACGCTGTGAGCTTGCGCCGGTCTCGAAGAATAAGATACCCCGCCATGTCACTTACAACCGCCTGGAGAACATCCTCGCTTTTGCTCTCGGCTCCTGTTTTTGAGGACTTTTTGCCCTTGCCACTATTGCCCTTGTGCGACATGGTTACTTGTCGGGGTTAGAGCGTTGCGTCCGAGATGTTTGGGCGAATATTGTGAAGTTTAAGTTGAAGCGCACGCGAACCGTGGGGTTAGGTCAAATTTCCAGTGACTCAATCAACAGAACCTACCTCCCCACCTCACCTCGGTGTAGGGGCTCTCACCTCGGTGAATTAGTCAAACTGCTCTGCTGAGTAATCACACAAACCCTCCAACTCCCCAAAGAACTAATCGCCCGTTGATCTGGTGGAAATAATATTACCCGACGCCGAACGATGGGTTCTGATAGACTTCGTGGACATTCCAGACTTCACTTTGCTACACATACCAGGCATAACACTTCAGCTCGCTATATCTGGAGCTTTGACTGTAACACGCGGACCACTCAAATTCCGAAAACACCCAACACTTACATATTTGTGACCTCCACAAGGTATCTCAGTAGTTGTGTTTCCGCCTTGTTTGTTTCTCCGCAAGCCTAGACGCCCGAGCGTCTAAGTTTCGCTTAACAAGGAGCTATTGCCTTTGGAGGAGGGGGTTTGACTTTTGACAGACAGCTGACACTCGAACTGGCTCGATAATGGCGTCTCTCAATGAGGCCCGTTTAAGCACGAGCCTGGCGGAATATGAACGACAGGCACATGCTCAGGAACAGGCAGTACTCATCGGGTGAGAAGACTTGGTGTCGCTTCGGTTCCGGGAGGCTGTAGCGCCCGATCGGGGACTAAACTAGAGAGGCAACATTTATCTATGCGGCTTCGCCGGCGGTCCGACAACTTTCGGGTCGTTTGGTTTCCTTTTTAGCATCTTCCATCTTGAGCAGGGGAAACAACATGCTAAAATTAGAGGGTGGATAGGGCTTCTGGCAGCTGGAATTGTCCAAGCATCAACTGTAGAGTTGTCCCTTGGTGGATCCGGTTCCTCGACGAACGAGGGAAATATCCGAGACAATGAGAGACACAACTTGAAATATAGTCAAAGCGATGGTCTCAGACGACCTACCATGCAACGAAACCTTGCCGGCTGGGAGATGACCGTGGATAGTGTGGCTGTCAAATGTTGTTTGCGTTCAATACGTTCACGAAGGCATCCGCAACTGTCTTTTTTATATATCTTGGGTCCTAGGCATGTCTCGGTCGTAGAATTTGATGCAGATGTCTCTCAATTTAGACAGTCGCAAGTCAATTAGGTCAGGTTTGTGGTGGTAATCCAGCTTTGTAGATGCCCTCGACCTACCTAACCCTGAGAGGTAGTGCGTGGGTGTGATGATCTTGCGAAATGTGCTTCAAAACGCTGCCCTAGTGTTATTCATAAGTACAAACTGTACAGAGTACCTAGATGATGGTTATCGACCAAGGCCAGGCCAACAAAAGTCTTCCATCTGAGGGTTTTCAGTGATAAAAGCTACAAAGGTAAGGCAAACCTCAGGAATTCAGGGTCCTCTCCCCCTGTCATTAAACAACCCCGCAAATAGGCCCTAATAATTCAAAAGAACTAATAAAAGAATGATTTCTGAGAGTACAAGCGCTGGACCCTCCCTTCATCTTTGCCCTTTTAAGGAATTCTCAGCCGTGCACTGTGTTAGGTCGCCAGATTAGTTTGAGGCAGGTGATAGATTGCGATCTCCATATCTGCGGTTCGTGTACAGTGTGCCCGCATCCGCTCGTACAGTTGCAATGAAGGTAGCTACCCGCTTCGTTCTCGCCCTCGTTCTTTGCCAACGGCCACGGTCTCGACCGATCATGGACCTCTCGCTTGTTTCTATCTTGACCTCCACATTTGAACAAACTATTGCTTCCCGACAGAGCATCTTGGGGGTTCAAGAGTCTATCTTGACGTTCAATAAGATGCGGCAGTCGCTTCTTCAGCACCCACACTCTACCCGACGACCACAAAGCACGCGAACCGTACAGTAAAGGACAGTGCTTGATATCCTATAACAGGAATAGACGCGAAAAATAACAGGCTAAAAAGAAACATTATCATATCCTGGTCTAGCATTGCTAGATCGAGTTCCGGCTTCCACTTTCGATGTTACTCAATATTGCTTGGACTCTATTCAGCTTCGCTGATCTCCCTTATTGCAGCTAAATCCGTACCACAGCATGCGAGGAAAGATGACCATTCCGGGCAAGGACAACACTAAGACCTGATATGCTGCGGCCAGTACTCAAGCATTGGCTGAGACTGAGGGTGTCGTCTCAGTTCTTGGCTGACTTTCTATGACTCTGGTTCGACGATAACCGAAACGTCTACAGCAAGTGGTCATTAGCGGACTGGTTCCTCACTCTCATAAGCTATTCTCTCGGAACGTTTCCCTCATGTCTTTTCAGCTTTCTTCCAAGGCAACGGCTAGGCTGTTGATTGAGCATGGTGTTGCAATGTACGGGGTAAGGTTCTCAGGTTTTCTCAGTATTTTATCCCTAGCGCTGTGTCGATGCCCCGATCTTGCTGCATCATGATTCTCTTCCAGATCTTCTCACAAAGCGTCAGCGCCCAACACTGGGTCCTCAGTCAACGCAAACTACAGGGTCTAATGGTGTAAGAAAACCTGACCGGCCCTTACATCGAATCTGTATGGAAACACCAGTCATGGTTTCATACACCTCGAGGGCAACACAGTCTCAAGACATACCCTTAATTATTCATCCCCGACAACTGGGAGTCTCACTACTGTTTAGTTAAGAACGTTGGCGTTTGGCTTGACCAGGGAACCGCCGAGCTTAGCTAACAACGACATGCCTCTATCTGGAGCCTAGAAATAGGCAGTCGCATTATCAATACCACTCAAACTACGATTATAGCCATCTGATGTCATCAATGTTGCTGTATCGAAGAGAACTATGGTTGTGGCTACATGATTTAGACAGTAGCCAGATTTCCAGGCTGCTGGGTCTCCAATCCCGAGTCATGAGCTACAACCACGACAGGTATCTTCCGTTGATCGAGTGAGAGAAATTCCCAGCATTCCACAGCATGCTACAAATGCAGTCAGGAACGTGGCCCCAGTACTCAACACTAGGAACACTTTACGACGGCTTTCTCATCTAGTTAAAGTCTGAGTTGATTGGTCACGTTGGAAGTTTAAGCTGACACAATAGCGCAAGCACCTGGACACAAAGCTGGCCAGGCGTCTATTGCTACATCAAGGAAAGCATTCTTTATCTCTGCTGTCGGCTGCCCAAGTCTTGAATAACACCACCTGCATCCGCCTCCCTACATGGCGCAACACTGCATGGCTTTACAAATGGAACCAAGACACGGGACAGCTCCAACAGCCTTCCTGACATAACCAAGCCAGGAGTGACGGAAACAATGGGGCTAAAGGAAGAGGAACACAAATCTGACGGACCCGTCATTCTTGCAGCGAATGTCTCGTCGTGACCGGCTTCGTGTTTGTAGTGAATATCCTGTTTTCCGTGCGCACGGCGCGAGAACGATCAACATGGCGTCGAAGCCAGGACTGTAGCAGAATGGATATCTCAACAGCTGTGTGGTTTTTTCTCTCTCGCTTCTTCACCAGCTAGCGATCTTCCAAACGAAGCTTAGGTCACATAGTGGCCACGGTGCGCCATGATCACCTCCACACAGTCGAATTTGGGGACGATCTCCAGTACAACCGGGCAGCCAACCAAGGGTCATGGAGTGCTGTGAAGGACCAAAAAGCTTTGGATGGACACAAGGGGACCCCCCACAGGGACGGCCGCCAGACTTGTTCGCGCAATAGCGCTTCATTCCCACCGCGATCTTGGTTGAGGCTAAACCAACCTTGGCCGGAAAAGCCCACTCTGGCTCAAGCTTTTCTTTTTCGCCTTGCTCAGAGCATCAGCAGCGACATCAGCATCAGCACCAGTACCAGCAAAAGCACAGATCCCCCTGCCCCAGCCCAAGTGGGAAGTGCCATCTGCTCTCGGAAGAGAGCGTGTTGAGCAAGGTGCGCTAGGTACTGAGTATCTGGTAATATCCACATAACCGGGCCAGGAGGTAAGTCACTACGACCCCCCGCCAAAGCCAAGCCACTCGAGTTCAGAGACAAAAGCAGGCTATTCCGTTCCACCCACGCCTGTGCCCACTCCCGCTCACACGGCCTCCCAACTTTGTCTGTCTTGAGATACAACTCAGGCCTGGTCCCCGTTTCCCGTTCCTCATTCCCTCCCCATTTTCAGCCCCTTGGTCTTGCAATTGCGACAGCCCTCATCTATCGCATCGTCGCCCTCGATTCGATCTCCCTGCGAAGGCCCTTTTAATTCATTCTGGAGCACTCTAGCCAGCAAAGCTTTGGAGCCCCTGGACCTGCTGGCGACGACTGAACATCAACGCGTCCAGTTCTAGAGTCTGCAACTAGCCCTTACGCCATTCGTTATCATCTCTGCTCGGCGCATCGAAAACCATTCATCATCTGTTCAAAAGAACCAGAACTGTTCTTTTTTGACTTATTGTTTGTTACCTAAGGTTCGACAACGATCAACGGCGACTCGGCCCGGTTAAACGCCTCTTCCATCCGTTATCCGTCGAATCGACTCTTGAACAATCCGTATTGTTCTGATAGCAAACGGGCGGCGAAATCATCTCGAAGCAAAACATAGAGTAGCAAAGGCACTCCTGATATAAACACATAATATGTCTGGTGACGGAACCTCAACCCCCGGGGTTGGTGGCAGCAATGCCAGCGAGTTTGTAAGTCGACAAGACGACAGTGGCTGATTACATCACAACTGACACCTCTGATAGGTTCGCAAGCTTTATCGGTATGGCCACTTGTAGCTGCCTGTGCATGCAATGCTAACACTTTTCAAGGATGCTCGAAGATCCAGCGCATCAGGACGTTGCAAGATGGGGAAAAGACGGCGATACGTTCGTCGTTGTTGAGGTAGGCTTGAGCTGAAATCGACTATAACCATCAAACGCTAATAGGCCTAGAACGAAAAATTCACACGTTCAATCTTGCCTAAGCACTTCAAGCACAGCAACATGGCTAGTTTTGTCCGACAATTGAACAAGTACGATTTCCATAAAGTGCGACAAACAAATGACAGTGGATCTGCGGCCAATGGTGCCAATGTGAGTTTACCTGACCGTTGGATGCTAAAGCCAATAATGACCAAAAAGCTAGACTCTCGAGTTCAAGCATCCCAATTTCAGGGTGGGCAGCAAGGACGATCTCGATAACATTCGTCGAAAGGCCCCGGCACCAAGGAGGACACAAGCCACAGAGGACTTCACAACTAGCCATCACATCAGCGTCATGACTGAACAACTGACAGCTACCCAGCAGCAAGTTCAACAGCTTCAGGAGCTCTTCACTGAAGTGTCTCAGACCAACCGACTTCTTGTGAATGAGGTTCTGACTTTGCAAAAAATGCTCAATGCGCAAAAGCAATCACAGCACGAAATGCTTAATTACCTCTCACCTTCAAACAACCGCCATCAACAGAGCATGCACCTCAATGTCGGGACATCTCCTCTGGATGGTAGTGACGATTCGGCACCAGAACTGCGAAGGGCTCGTGAGCTTCTGTCCAGCGTGACACCTGATCAAATTGCCGACCGAGAGCTGGAACGTCTTCAGGGCGTATATGGATCTCCGGCAGACTCCGCAGTTGTCATCCCACAAGCCTCAATGCCTATGATGCATGATCCAATGAACGACATCAACCGCTATCCCGTGTACCCGGTGGGTCAAACCGTCGGCATCGATCCTTTCCACTCAGATCACATCCACAAAATCCCTTATGCGATGCCGAATGAGTCCAGCGCCAATGCCATGCAGGAGGTGCCTGCTCCCCAGCCTATCAACATCCAAACACACGCAAACTCTAACTCGTCGACCAACTCGGCCCTCACTTGGGCATCACGAAAACCCAGGATTTTCCTTGTTGAAGATGATCCGACTTGTGCTAAGATTGGTATCAAGTTTCTCAAGTCGATGGGCTGTGAAGTCGAGCATGCTGTATGTGATTTCCCCAATAACCCTATTGGGCCACCTGACTGACCATCGATTAGCAAAACGGAGCAGACGCATATAGCCGTATCACTAGTGTTGCCCGTGATCATTTCGACATGATCTTCATGGACATCATAATGCCCAAGCTGGATGGTGTCTCGACAACCATGTATATTCGGCAAGACTGCCCTGCCATTCCCATTGTTGCTATGACGTCGAATATCCGATCTGACGAGGTCCACTGCTATTTTGAACACGGTAAGTGCTAGCTGAAGCAGGAGAGTTGCGAACGAACATGGGAACTAATTTTGCATCACTAGGTATGAATGGAGTTCTGGCCAAGCCATTTACCAAGAGTGGAATGCAGAAGATTGTCGAAAATCACTTGAGCTACCTTCTTAAGGGTTATGACCCTTCGACTCAACAAGAATCAGGCTCAGGTTATGTAGTTGGTGGCGCAGGTTACATGAACCCGCCGAGCAACTTGAACACTCCCGGCGGAACGAATTTCAAGTTTGAGACAACGCCCACGCCGCCAGCGACTGGTGCCACCTGGTCCCCGGGACAGATGCCGCAGCAGTCTCCCATGACGGCAGGGATGGATCAAGGCTACGGCATGGTAAATGGCGCAAACCAGTACGGCCTGACGCCCACCAGTGCGAGCCGAGCTAGTTTCCCAACAAGCATCTCACAAAGCAGCCAAGGGCGAATGGATGGCCAAAGCCCGCCAGAAAAGCGCCAGCGGACCTACGTTTGAGCCACTGTTATAGTGATATGTGCCTGATGTACGCGTGACGCTACATCATGAGGAGTATGGCGTTCGGAGCGAGACAGGATGGGCAATCTAAGACTGATGGCTTCTTGGTGTTGGCCGTCGTGGAAGAAGGATTTTGTTGTCGTATATTTCGTATTTATGATCGGGGAGATGCATTGAGCCCGGATACCTTGACGAACAAAGACATGTAGCAGAGATACAGCAGGCAGGCAGGTAGTTGTCCCTGGCGCGTTCGTGGATTTGTTTCGGGAGTGTTTGGAACGTCTGATGAACAAGTTTTGATACCTGCGATAATATCATTGTCATTTGGGCGCCGACCTGCCCACCATGCAACATTTCCGCTTTCTTGGTGGTCCCAAAGTGCTGAGTTGTTGAGATCCATTTCATGGACATGAGGAGGGCACTGTCCGTCTAGTGAAGCCTCGCACACCACCTAATTGGCTGGCCTCTTGATTCAGGCTGTATTCATATTCGACATTTGTTTCTGCTAGGGGGTTAAGTATGGATGTTTGAATAGTTGGTTTAATCCGTGGTTAATTGGGAGTATATGGGTAGTGTTGTGGATAGACCAGGCCGTATAGTAGAGTAGAGTAGAGTAGAGTAGGTGGACGGATGAATGGATGGAGAAGGACGGAAATGTCGGAAACGACAGACCAAAAGTGTTTCAAGCAGCAGAGAACAGATGACAGATATAAATACCCAAGCACGTCCTTATTACATACATACATACATACATACATACTACAACAAGTTAACGTTTGCAAGGTTCTGTAGGTGT
Organism: Fusarium musae; assembly: GCF_019915245.1. NCBI lineage: Eukaryota > Fungi > Ascomycota > Sordariomycetes > Hypocreales > Nectriaceae > Fusarium > Fusarium musae. Next base: position 2,156,117 of record NC_058391.1, read on the forward strand.
GGCACAGGGAGGTGCAGATCGATTGAGTTCTGGACCGTTTCGAATGGTGGGGTTGGACTTTGGAGCGAGCGAGTTTTGGGCACACGAATTCCCTCGATGGGCTTCTATAGGGGCTTTGTTCAGAAGGGGGCTTTCTGCCTATAGCGCCATCATAATAACAATAACGTAGCATCCGTCAGCCGTTGCACCGCAGAGTTGGCTGCCGTTGAGCTCCCGTCTGGCTGTGCACTGAAATGCGGTATAGAGCCGGGTGTTTGTGTTGTACGATAGTGGATGTATCTGAATCTTGTGCAACCATTGACAGGTAAGGTAGGTAAGTAAAGCAAGCAGACCTATACTTGTGTTTGTGCTCGTGCCTGTGCTTGTGCCTGTGCTTGCGCTTGTGCTTGTGCTTGGAGGGAAATATTCCTCTTGCCTTTGAAAAGTACCTTAGGTACGGATAGAGTATCCAATTTCTATCCCCTGTCATCCAGACCCTGTTATACTTTGACATGGCATGGCTTTTGGAATAGTCGAGACTGCGCTGCTGCAGACTAGAAGCTCGAGACAAGACACTACCGAGGCCAGGACCAGTCTTGGCGCTAAATAACATGAGAGATGACGTCGGCATCGATATCATGTCATGTAATCGTCTGAGAGGGACTTGACCTTCTGTATCATATGGCCAATGCCTGTCTCTCGTCAATCGATCGATAGTTGCTGATCCGTCCGAGCGGGTCTAGCAACTACGTACATACTATGTTTATTGTGGCTCGGACTCCAAAGTAACCCTCCAAACAAAGCGCAATTGCTTACATGAGCGACCGTTGAACTTGTGGCGGCAAGGTAGAATGTTCGGAGTATGTGGTTACTGTATGTGCTGTAGTGCACTCGCTGAAGGGTGGTGAGCATGTCACCACAAGCTCCAGATTCGACTGCTTACCTTAGGTATTCCATCTACCGGACTCCGGATCTACTGTACCTAGGTAGTTAGAATGGCCACCACCAGTCTTGTAGCTTACTATTTACCTGTCAGTAAGAAACTGGCCCGTGGTGTTATCGAAAAGAACCTGATTGGGGTTGGCCAATGAATGGATAACTCGGGTCTATCCCTCGAGACCCGGCCAATGGGTGTGTTGATGCTAAACGAACGGGGCTGGAAGGGCACTGGCGCTGATGCGAATTCTTGGGCATGGCTATAGAGCCAGCCACGGACAGACGAGGTGCTTCGATCCATCTAGACTCCGAAAGACTCTGTAGCTTGATGCATGAGCATGAGCAGGGGGGACATTAAAGTCTTACTTATTCAATCTTGCTCTGATTAACCCTACTTAACGCCATGCCATGATATAGATGCATATATACAACTCAGTGTCCCTCCTCGTTGTTGATCGTCATCGCCCCTGGTATTACAATCCGTTCATTACCTATTTATCAAGCAGCCAAAAACGGCAAAATTTTTCAAACTGTCTTTGCCCCATATCATTTCTCAATCCGTCTTTAACAGCTCTATCTTCTTTGCTTTTTCTCCACCTGCTGAGTCGAGAACGAGCAGAACTTGTCCTTGATCGCAACAACCTCGTACGTACCCTCCTGGCTCGCCTTGACCACCTTGCTGTGTTCATACGATACATCATGCCTTGTTTCGAGGACAACACTGCGTTGGCCCTTCTTGGCGTTGGAGCTGCGTGTGTAGGTGAACTCGAAGGGCGGCGTGCCCCAGAACTCAAATAGAATATCCACTTCGTTGCCTTCGTGTATGTCTACGCGGGATTGTTTACCACGGCTGATCTGAACACTCGGCAGCGGGTGGATAGTCTTGGGGATGTTTACCGCAGCACGACACTCGCTGGCCTTGTCCGAGATGCTAGTGATGACGAAATCACCAGGCTTCTCCGCAATACGGCGGAAGTTGGTCGTTGTCGACTTAGCATTCCACCGGCCGTTGAAGTCGTATGAGATGTCGAACGGAGGTGTGCCAGATAGAGTATATGCAATACGCTCGCCAACGCAATAGTCGCGTCGAGCATCGAGAGGATAGATGGATGGAGCCTCGTAGAGGTGGATTTGCACTGAGGGCCCGCCAATCTCGTACTTGCGCTGGCAGCCTCGAGCGTCTCTAACAGTACGAATGCGTACCTGCTGGGCTCCAAGACGGAGATGCTGACGAGGGATCCTGATGCCATACGTGTTTGAGTCGATCGACGGAATTCGATACGTCTCGGCGGGCGAGCCAGCTTGATGCTTGATCTCAACCTCGACATAAAAGGGAGCAACTCCCGTAAGCTTGATCGGGATCTTGTCCTCGTGCTCCTGCTCTTCCATGCAATACTTAAACGACTGACCTGGCTTTGTAAACCCGGCAGCAGGTTTGGCATTGACGCGCTGCGTAACAGTAAGAGGACTGAAGTTCTTATCGCTATTGTAGAGATTATCGGCAAGAGCAGAGAACTTGTAGGTGTAGTCGCCAGCCTTGGTCGTATCCATAGAAATGGCTGCCTTGGCGAGGGCGGCGTCGAAATCCTTTCGCGTGAATGCCTTTGCGCCTTGGAATGACTTGTGGGTAACCTCATATTCGACATGATAAGGGGGTGATCCTGTAACTAGTCAGCGAGACTCTCGGGTCAAATGCTGCCGACTGCTTACCTTTGAGATTGACTTCGAAGCCGTCAATGTCTCCTTCACAGATGTCTTGCTTGACCAAGGTGTTGCCGTCTGAAGTGATACTGGGAGACTCCACAATCGAGATCTCTGGCCTAGGGAACCAGCCCACCTCGAATTGGGATGCTGTTGGCACGACAGATCCAGGGCACTGGCTATCTCGCACATCCACCAATTCGTAGACACCCTGTGACTTGACAAGCAGGTTGTCGTTGGCGTTGTTGGCGCGCTTGGTCAACACTTCGCCATTACCGTTGAGGTTCCTGTAGCTGATCTCGAACGGAGGTTCTCCCTCAAGGCGGAGGGGCAGTCGTAGGTGAGTATCTTCTACCGCCATGATCTTCTGCTTATGTTCGACAAATCCAAAGGCGGCTCTTGGTTGCTGGCGTCGTACAGCAATCTTGACTTGGTCCTGAAGGAAAGTTTTACAACCTCGCTTATCCTGGACACTGCTCAACGCAAGAATATACTCTCCTCCCTTACGGAGGGTGTTGGTCTTGATCCTGAAGCTATTCTCTTGAACACCGGTGACTCGCTCAGACTTGCGTTTACCATCATGAACAATCTCCCATTCCAGATTGAAGGGAGCTTCACCGTAAAGGAGGACATCGAGTTCAACTTCCGAGTCAAGACAAGCATTGATAACACCGGTGGTACTTGCGATTTTGGCCGAGGCAGCAGGCTTCACAACCTGTTCCAGGACCTTGTCCTCGCCGGTGAGAGGCAGATTGTCATAAACAGCATCATCAATGGACTTGAAGATGTATTTGTGGTGACCTGCCATCTTGGGCACCAATTCCAGCTGAGATCGCAGACCAGAGACACGGTGGGATTGCTTCTCAATATGCCCGTCACTGGTAACGATGTCGTACCGAACAACAAATGGCGGTGTTCCGACGAGATCCAGGTCCACCCGCAGTCCAATGGAGTTACCTGCACATTTGTCGGGGATCTCCTCTGATCGAATTGAGAGCGACGGCTCCAATGGATTCAGGAGAAGGCATGAAGACGGCTCTTTAACTTCGCCCTTGCAAGATCCGCTTGATACGGTCTTTAGAGTGTAGAGACCCGGCTCCGACACGAATGGCTTATCCAGTGCGTTCTTGGCGTTGTAGTTTCCAATTGAGACCTGGTCTCCATGCTCACCACTGTTGGTGAGTGAGTTGATGGGTGAGAACTCCCACGTGACCTCGTGGGATGTATCGTCTTTCGAACCGGTCAGAGAGAAGTCTACAGGAAGTCTGACGGAACGGCCCTTGGCAACCTTGAAGGGATTACGCAAGTCGCAACCATTCATACTCGCTCTAGGTCGCTCTTTGACTTTGAAGCCGTATTTGAGACCCTTTGAACGGGCCTTTTCATCCTCTTCCAAGTCGGCGTATTTGACAATATTGTCGAAGGCATCGCGCACCTCATCGATCGAGTACTCCCACTCTCCAGCAGAAGTCATAGACTCGTTAAGACCAACAGTCACCTTGGAAGGCCGCACCCAAGATATATCATCCTGGCTCTCCAGAACAAGACTGGAAGAAGCCGTCAGAAGAGGTGATGAGAATCCATCAGGCTGGAGACTCTGGAAGTGGAAGCTGTGATCTTTGCCATTGATCGTACGGCTGTACACAATCTTGAGAGGAGGAGTACCGTAGACGTCGAGGGAGAGATCAGAAAGCTCCTGGATACAGCGCTGAGGATCTGAAGACGCTCGAATTCTAGCTTGAGGACAAGGCACTACATATGTGTCCCTGGTGGCGCGCTGAACTTCTAGCTTGTACTCGTCCAAAACCCGTCCAAGTCGATAGACACCCGGCTTCTTAACCGGATAGTCCCACTGGAACCCGGACGTAGTCTGATCGGCGGTATGTTCTCGAATTTGCTTGGCTACCTTGTTGACCTCCCGGTTCGAAATCTTGATTGTTTCTTCCTTGTTCGTTTCGAGATCAATGCGAACCAATTCAATTTCAGCAGGGATCGTGGCATTAAAGTAGATAGGCAGAGATGCGACGTTCTTGGGCTTTGCGCCCAGGCAGAAGGGGGCTGCTTCCGGGTTGAGGATTGCAGAACCTTCAGGCAAGATGTTGATAATCTGTTTTCCCATGATGAGGGAATGGTTGTTGAGAATGGTCGAAACTTTGACATTATGCTCGGAAACTGATAATTCACGGTCGTAAAGAACTTTGAAAAAGCCGAGTAGCCACGAATGCAGTGGGATCTACATGTGGGTTAGTGTTGCTGTTCAGTATTGATTGTAATGATGGCCGAGAGCTTACAGGAATGTTAAACATGAGCATCCAATTGAATGCCATCTGTACCATGAAGATTCCGGTAACAACAGACTGGGAGAGCTCAAGCCAAGGTATCCTCAATTCTGGTACACCAAATAGGAAGACAAAGTCGATAAAGATCCATTTCAGGAAGAGGAGCCAGGAATAGTCGCCATCTTCAACCACCTGAAGCCAGTCGTAGAACTTCCAAGCCCACAACAGGACGTAGACGCCAAATGCATAAAGACGTTGTTGGGGAGCATCGAGAACGGTCAGAGGAATGACAGGTTGGCTGACAGCGCCCTGGGGCTGCGTCTTCTCGGGTGCAAGAGGGAGAGAAGGCGACCTCGCTGAAGAACCCCTCCCGTGTGACGGTGAGCCTGCTGAGCTAGGAGTCTGTGAATTGTTGTGTCGTCGAGCAGCGGTAGCTGGGGTAGCTGGGAACCCAGACCGCAGGCGGGGAGTCGATGTGCTCATGGCATTCGCATTACGGAGAAATAGACGCGCCTAAAGGAGAAACAAATAATTAGAAGAACCGAGTCGCAGCCTGTGGATGCCGGGGCGACTGGTTATTGCGCGTTGTGAAGTGCAAGATTGGAGGTTGGTTATCGCAGTTAATGTTTTGATGCTAAAAGTGAATGTACCTAGTTTTCACGGGTGGATGATGGAAATTCCTTTGGACTCCATGCGTCACGTCCACTCTGGCTGGACTGAGGTGGACGCGACTGGCCCCTGCAAATTGGAGCTACAGTGGATACAGTGGAGGCCACTTGGCGCCTAAGCTTCAGTACCTACCTAGGTACCTAGGTATTCTGTAGGTGGCTTTGCAAACGTTTTCGGACATTGATGATCAGATTGGATGTTGCCAGAGAGAAAGGTTGATAAACGATGGTTTACAAAGAGGCGTTTTCTTCTATTACGACAATCAACCGTCTTCCGCCGTTACTTGTATCCATGTATCGATATGTTCATGCATGATAAGTGATTGGCTGGTAGCTATGGTTTTGAGCTAACGATGCAGGTAAACTGAATGCTTATTGGCTACAACATGAAGCTGTCCTCTGCTGTCTTTATGCTCATTATCAACTTCAACTTCATCCTCATGCAGCATATAACAGCTTCTTTTTGAAGCGTGCGATGAAATAATAGCTCAACAGAGAAAAGTCTGCTAGCTCATAGGTATACACTTACCCGACGTCCGGGGACTTTCCTCTGTAGAGACAAGTTATCAATACTCTAATGTGCTTCATATGTAGACACAACACCCTCTCCGTTGCTAAGCACTGCATACCGTCATCAGAGTGCTTTAGAGGCGAATAGCTGCCAATGATGATAGCCTGAGCTTTTATTCTTTCACACACGCACAAGGTGAGGTCTACAAGTCCCCCCTTTCTTGTGTAAGGTACCTATTTGTAAGGGTTCCTTAGGTACTAAGGTATGGATTGGATTGGAAGTTTGCATGCACTGCTTTATTGTTCTGGCAGGTAGTTTAAATCATCCAGCGCACAAACATCAAAAAGACATCCAAGTCTCAACATAAAGCCTACATGTCAACCAAACTACCGCAAAATAACCAAATATCTCTCTTTCTTATTAGTTTCACTTGGGACGGGCAATCTTATCTTGATAATCTCAAGATCTTCCTCTCCTCCCCCTCCTTCTCCTTCGTCTGCATTCTCTCCTCCCTCACCGTCGATAAATGTTCCACCATGAAAAACAAGCTGCAAGCTAACGACAATTCTCAGGGCGAAAAGTCTCTTGAAGACACGCCCTTTGTGCGTCGTTCTACTCGTCTGGCTTCCAAGCCTCCTCAGCAAACCACTACAGAAGCCACAATGAGTGGTCCCAGGAGAAACCCGAAGCGCAAGGCCAGCGAGGCGACAAACGAGTTGAACCATCGCCTAGATTCTGAACAACTTCTTGATGAAGCCTTAGCTCCTCTGTCACTAAAGGATGTCGAAGAGTGGGAAGGGTGGGTAGAGCTTGAGTCAGAACCAGCCTTCTTCAACATCATTCTTCGAGACTTGGGAGTTTGCAATGTTAAAGCGCAGGAGATCTTCACCATTGACCAAGATTCACTCGCATTTCTACCGTAAGACTACATCAAGCAATTGCTTATATCACAGCATATACTAACATCTCTCAGACAGCCGGTATACGGGTTGATCTTTCTGTTTCAGTATCTACCTGGTCTCGAGGAGGAGAGCGAGGAACAAGATGCAACAGGTGTGTGGTTTGCGAATCAGGTAGGTCGCATAAAACCTTTGGAATATCGTTTCTGACCATGAAAAGACCACAAGCAATGCATGTGCGACTGTGGCCATGCTAAACATTGTTATGAACGCCGAAGGAATCGACCTTGGTGAAAAGCTCCGAGCCTTCAAGGAGTCTACCAGGGATCTCAATACTGCTCTGCGAGGTCATCAAATCAGCAAAAATAACTTCATACGCACGATACACAATTCTTTCACGCGCCGTATGGACCATCTCAGTGCTGATCTATGTCTGGAGAACGAAGCGTCAGACGCAAAAACCAGCACGAGCAAGAGGCGCACAGTAGGAAAGAAAGGGAAGAAGGCACCTCCACGAAAAAAGAAGTCCAATACAGAGTACGGATATCATTTTATTGCATATGTTCCCGCGGGTGGTTATGTGTGGGAGTTAGATGGGCTCCAGTATAAGCCTCGTAGGCTGGGTAAGCTCTCTGCAACTGTTCCATGCAAGTATTCTATGGGCTTGGCTAATTCTGTCCATCAGATCACGTTCCCGATACTGGTGATTGGACAAGTGTGGCAAGACCACAGATTCAAGGCCGAATGCTTCAATATGAAGAGAGTCAGCTCTCCTTCAACCTTCTAGCTCTGTGTCAGAGCCCGCTCACTGCCTACTCCCAAACTATTGCCCAGGCCGCTGCATCTCTCCGGTACCTACACGAGAACACCGAATCTCTTCCCGCATTCAAGGACCTCATCTCTGCCGAGGAAGCTCCCTTGGACATTGAAGACGACTCGCGACTGTCCGATTTTAACCTCACCAAAGCAGATATCATGAAGACACACGTTCTAGACACTCTACAGGAAAAGCTTAAGCGACCGAGTTTCGACACTCAGAGTGCTTACGAGCTTCACCAAGAGCTTGTGGTCGACGTCAAGGCTGCCATGGGCGAATACCGCTCAGAATTGATGGCTATCTCCGATAACGAGCAGCGAGTAAAAGGCCGAAAAAAGGACTACGGACCTGCCCTACACAAGTGGATGAAAAAGCTTGCCGAGAAGGGTGTTTTGGAAGAAGTAATCAAGGCGACATGATATGATTCAAAGTTGTATTGGAGTCACAAAGAGCTTAGAGTGCTTAGAACATACGTAGTACCTGAAGAGTCTGCTTACTCATGCTATTGAAACCAATTATATTGAAGCAATACTCTGCACACCTTTTCGCTGCATAAACCACCTGTATCGTGAACCATGATCTTCTCTAAGGAGATACTACTCGCCGTCCATCGTAATAAAGCTTGCCGAACACCATGCATGCATTTCGAAGAGTAAAAATCGTGATAACCAACATAAAAGAAATGATTCTCAACACCCTTTAATCGTCCGGGTACTGCTCCGTAAGGTTGGACACAAAGGTGCAAGTCTCAGCATCAAATCTCTTGAAGAACTTCCCAGCCTGGGGAAACAAAGATTCCGGGACCTCTCTCGGATCCTGAATCAACACAATATTGTCTTCTGCAACAACATGCCGCTCAGGGCCTATTGTGCGTCTATAGTTATACGTCAGCTTGTAAATGAGAACTAGAGATGTTTAGAAGACTTACAGGCATGTGTAAAATGTTTGGTTTCGGGGACGCACCCGGTTAGGTAATTCTGTATCGCTGTTATCGTCCAGCGTCTCGTCAATAGCCACGGTGTGTGGCACGGGCAAACGCCTCGTACCCTGGTCGGTCCACCCATTAACAGCACCGATCCAGCCATATCGTCGGTGTCTAAAGACCTGCCCAATCTTGTAGAGCACATTTTGGGTCCTCGCGCTATCCCTGCGAAACACCGGCGGTGAAACGTCATCAAACTCATCCACAAGATCTAAGACCTCATGAGGATCTTCCCACCTACGGGGATTGTTCCTCATGAATCTCTCACGAAAGGGGCCAAAGCGATCGTACAAAGGGAATATGTACTTCTCAACGAGCCAGGCATCTACGTGCCAGCTCTTTGCAAATCGGTTAAGGAAAGGTTCCAAAACTTCGTCCCATTCGAAGGAGTCGACCGGTGTAAGAAGAAGAGACGCCCAGAGTGCGGAGTAGAGGGAGGCCTCGATATTGGCTGGATCGTTGCCGGTGATGAGTCTAGTAAGTTCGGGGTCAGCCTGCTCGTGGGCGCCAATTACCCTGGCAGCGGTGGCTCTGATATTGCGCGCTGTCCGCATGGCAATGGCGACAGGGTTCACGGGAGACAAGAAGGTATCGGTGCTCGACTGCCAGCCAAAACGGGACAGCAAAGCCTGTAAATCAGCCAGAGGGATCTCCTCACTCGAGCCATAGGGATCTAAGTACATCCTCTCTGGAGGTGCATTGTCCTCCGTAACAGGGTTGCTGTCTAGAGTCTTTCCCTTTTCTGCAAGCACTATAGCATGTACATGAGTTGGAAATGCACAGCATTGTGCTTCGACGCCCAAACGCTGAGCGAGACAGCAAAAGATGGCGCTCGAGATGATAGGAATCGAGTCGTGATCTTCATGGCGCAGAGCTTGGCCGATGAGACAATTTCTGAGGTTTCGATAGCTTGTCTCAGGATTCCGCAAACCTGTGAGGTTATTCATTCGCAGCCATCGATTTAATTCCAGTGCCTTTTGTCGCGTTGACATTTCACCAATGTCTGGTTGAGTCTCAAGAAACTCGGCCGCCAGATTATCAAGAATACCGCTAATCTTGACGCAGTGTTAACCGAGGGAACCCTGGTCATACGAGGAGTACTTACATCGTCCAGATCTCCGGGCTGGTCGTGCAGAACGAATAAATCGAATGCCCCAAGAGCGCGCTCAAGGCTGAGGCTCTGTGGTTGGCCACTGTGAGTCGAGGTCGCAAGTTGAATGTTGTACCACTCATCAATGGCGATAGATCTGTGGATACTATCCAGCAGGGATTGACTGTAATATCTAAAAGTTCTGGATAAGTATTCGAATGGAAGATTAGCGACGAGGTTGCTCACCGTCGAGCCAAGACATCTTCGGTATTCTCGTCTGCTTTGCACTGCTCTAGGAGAAAATCTTTGGCGTCATAACCAAGTTGGCAAACTTTTTCATATCGCTTTAGGCGGCCAACTTTGGTTACAAGGATCTCGCCCAAGAGACGTTTAAGCTGTTCATTGCGGAACTTCCGCAAGATGAATAATTTCTTCCACGGTGTATCAGACGCCCTACCCTTTAGACGGCGCTGCAGGTTGTGCTCGGGATGCCAGAATCTAAAATTGCTTCGGCAATGATATTTCCACAGAAGCGGTTCATTAGCCAGATGCCTTAGGCGATGTGAGACAAGTTGGAAATTAGAGAGGTTGTCTTCTGGGGGGATATAATAGAGCAAATGTTGAATTATCTCGTCTGGCACTTGGGAAAAGAACATGGCGGGCCTCTCGATGAGGCAGGCAGTCGATTATAGAAAGAATTGTGATGCGGTGTGTGGTGTGTGGTGTAAGTGGTGAGTTCAGGTTGGAGGTTGGCCGATTGTTGAATAAGATAGTCAGTCAGTCACTGTATGGATGTGAGATCTTTTTCTGATCGGGCTGTCGCTGTGAATCCGTTGTTCCGCCGTGTCACTGGAGTCTGCCGATCAACCTAATTCAACATGTCATGCTTTCTCCCCTCTCAGTGCTCATCAACCTATCGCCTCATTCTTTCAGGCGATGTTATCATCGTTAGGCAGGCCTGGGGTACCTAAGTAAGGGTGAAGAATATTAGCGGGGTTATGACCGTAGTGAGCAATGCTGAGTCATGCAAGCTTTCAATATGATTGGGCACCATCGAACGACCGCAATTGGCTGCGATTTGTTTTGACTCTAGGCCGGAAATGGATACCAAAGTAAACAAAAACGCGCGTGGTAATAGTGTCTGGTCTTTCTTGCCCGACTTACAGCGGTAAGATAGCGCGCTACAATTCGACGCTACCTTACCTACACATCTTTACGACTTCTTTATCACGATTTCTTCTCTCATCACTAACATCAGGCACACACACAGAGAGACGCCCTTCGCAAGACTTGATTGCTCTAGATTGCAGAGCATTTTACACTGTTTACATAACATGCATTGCGTCTCTAATACACGGCATTTCTAAACTTTATACCGCCCACGCAACGACCGCCATCATGCCCGACTTTGGCGGCGGCGCGCTCGACACCCCGCGAACAAACATTGGGGATGCGACCTACCTTGGACAGCCCGACTTTGCCGATATAACACAAGAAGCATCCTTTCAGTCACCCCCAAAAGAGGGCAATCTCCTACAACAACTCCGCAATGGCCGCTCTAATGGCATCAATCTTCGCACCCCGCGCCAGAGAGGGCCCTTGGCCGACCGCAGAAACCTTCCTCCCAGCGTTGGAGGTGCCGAATTCACACCCTTACTTAAGTCAGCAACAAGAAATAGCGTGCGACGCTTCGGCAAAGAAAATGGCACCGCAGTACCGAACACACCCGCATTAGACAAGATCGACGAAGGTGACCTGACTCCCGTCCCCCGCGGCGACACGTCCATCTACCTAGGGTCGCGTAATCAGTCTTATATGGAGTACACCATTCCCGAGGTCGATACCAGTAGCGCTGCCTCAACCCCATTGGCCGTTCCCCGAAGGAGAGGCGGTGAAAAGGGACCCCTCCAGGATGGTAATCAGCTTTCGCTAAGAGAGCAGGAGAATGTGATTGATAGGATCGAGAAGGAGAATTTTGGACTGAAGCTCAAGATTCATTTCCTAGAAGAGGCGCTTCGAAAGGCTGGGCCTGGCTTTAGCGAAGCGGCCCTCAAGGAGAACACTGAGCTTAAGGTCGACAAAGTTACAATGCAAAGAGAACTGCACCGGTACAAAAAACACTTGACAACCGCAGAGAAGGACTTGGAGAGCTATCGACAGCAAATGCTAGAAGTACAGGAGAAGGCTAAGCGGAAATACGCCAACCAGAGTTCCCAGGCCGAAGTTGAGAAGCTGCAGCGCATATTAGAAGATCGCGAAGCAGATATCGAAGACCTCCAGCAACAGTTACAACAACAGAAAGGGAACAGCGACCAGGTCGAAAAGTTGCAGGATGATATCGGTGACCTCGAGGCTGACATTCGGGAGAAGGATCAGCAACTTACGGAGCGTGAAGACGAGCTCGAGGACCTGAAGGAGCAAATGGAAGCCCTCAGAGATGCTGTATCAGAGGCGGAAGAGAAAACCAAGGACGCTCAACGAAAAATGTTAGCATTAGAGGAGAAGGCCCAGCACAACGATGAGCTAGATGATGCCAAAGACACCATCCAGGACCTCGAGCACAACATTCGCCGTCTCGAGGAGCAAGTTGAGGATGCGAAAGCCAAGATGGAGGACGCTGTAGCCGAGAAAGAGCGGGCCGAGCACGATCTTGAAGAGCTTCAGGATGATATGGCCAACAAGTCAGTGGTGACAAAGGGACTTTCTCGTCAGATCGAAGAGAAGGTTTCTCGGCTGCAAGAGGAATTGGATCAAGCTGGCCAAGATTATGCTACTCTAGAGAAGGAGCATCACAAGGTAACACAGGAAAACGACTCCCTGCAGTCTACCGTTAAGGAGCTCAAGAAGAACCATGAAAAGTTCGATTGCGAACGGAATTCTCTATCAACCAGAATCGAGCAGCTTGAGGCCGACCTTCAAGCTCGAACTGACGAAAAGAACGTCCTTCAAAACCGACACGATGCACTCGCAACTGAGTCCAGGTCCCTCCAGAAGGATGTCCAGAAGCTAGAAAAGGAAGTCCAAGATCTTGAGGATGGTCTAACGGAAGAGAGAGAGCATGCGCTAGAAATTGAAAGGGATATCCGTGGCCAATACAAAGCGGAGATGGATCGCCTCAACGACGAAATTTCGGATCTTCAGGCAGAAATCCGCGAAAAAGACAACCTTTATGATAACGACAGCGAGAAATGGGAAACCGAGAAGCAAAATCTTGAATCAGAACGAAATCGGGCCGAAGAAAAGGCAGCAGGTTTACAGAGAACCATTGATCGCCTTAGGGAAGCTGAAGGCACACTCTCGGATAAGGAGTCAAAGTTACAAGCAGTTATTCAAAGCGAGAATGAACGACACAGGAGCGAAGAAGGAATCCTCTCACGACAGATTGAGGACCTTCAGGATGCCCTTGAAACTCGACAGACGTTATTGACAAATCTGCGCAATGAACTTTCCACTGTTCGTGACGAGTTACGACAGACACAGATCGAGCACCAGACACAAGTCCGAAGAGTGGCTGCATTAGAGGATGAGGTGGATGTTCTGCAAACAACACTGGATGAAGAACAAAACGCCGGACGCTATGAGGCCGAGGCTGCTAAGCGAGAGTGCGAGGATTTGAGAGAACAGCTCAAGTCTCTACGACAACGCACCAATTCATCCCAAGCAGCATCAACGCAAGTCCTCAACAAGGAGATTGACGATCTCAGGGAACAACTTCGAGAGGCACGCAAAAGGGCAGATCTCCACGAAGGTGCCAGTCTCGAGGTGGAAGACCTGAAAGAACAGCTAAAGGCTCTTCGTCAACGAGCTGACTCGTCTGATGCTGCCAGTCAGGAGATTGATGACCTCAAAGAGCAGCTCCGAGCTTTGCGGCAGCGTGCCAATGCATCAGAGGCTGCGAATATTGAGGTTGAGAATCTCAAGGAGCAGTTGAGGGTGATGCGCCAGAAGGCCGGTTCATCAGAAGCCGCTCAGTTTGAGATTGATGACCTCAAGGAAGAGCTTAAGACATGGCGTCAACGAGCCGAGGCAGCCCAGGCCGCTATTGCGACTTCAGAGCAAGATGCTCAACAGTCGACGGAATCGATGACACGATTGAAGTGGCAGCTTTCGGACGCAAACTCCCAATTGGACAAGCTCTCCAAGGAAAAGCAGTCTCTTCAAGACCAAGTTGCCAAGATCACTGCTGAACTCCATTCTGTCAGCTCCTCTCTGGCTGAAGTCAAGGCAGAGCGGGATGAACTTGATGGGGAACTTCGCCGAACGAAATTCTACGACAATGAAACACTTCGCGTTGATCAAGAGAGACTTGACCTCCGCACGGCCAAACTCAAACTTGACAATGAAGTACGACGCCTCAGAGATGAGAACAAGGCTCTCATTGAGCAGCGTGATGCGATCGAAAAGACGCTAGAGGATGAAATCGAGAAAGCTGCCGAGGAGGAAGAACGTCTGGGGCAGGAGATTCTTCAGCTGCAGGCCAAGCTACGACAATCGTCCTCAACAGACAGCCATGATATCGCTGCTGCTCGGCGCACGATTCGTGAGCTTGAGCGTCGTATCGAGGATTATGAAGCCCAGCTGAATACTCGCCAAATACCTAACAACTTCGAGGGTAGTAGCGAGCTATCTATGATCCGCAAAGACCTCACTACAGCTCGTCAAAAGGAACTAGAGTTCCTGCAGAAAGAATCTGCCCACCGTGATGTCGTCAAGGGTCTGAAGCGACAAATTGCCGACCTCGAGCGTCAAGTTCATGAGACTGAAGTCTCTCGCCTCATTGTGTCTCCAAAGTCTTCAACCAGCGATTCTGGTCGCAAGTCGGAGGTCACGGAGCTCAGAAGCCAACTGTCCGCAGCTCAGAAGTCAATACAGGATCTCAGATCCAAGAACCGTGATGCCGAGCGCAGAGCGATGCAATTGTCTCAGGACTTCCAGCGCCAATTGAACGATCTCGAGGATCAGAAGATAGTACTCGAAGAGGTTCTCGAGGAGGCAAGAGCGCAAGCCGAGGAGACAGCAGCACAGCATGAGCGTGCTCTTCGTCGCATGAAGCATCAACTAGATAAGGCAGAGCTCGAGCGCAACGCCTTGGCCACAGTGCAGCCTGACCTTAGCAAACGCGACCGCCAACTGAGGAAGAACAAGGCTGAGATGGAGAACCTAGAGTATGATGTCCTTCAGCAACAGGAACTCATCGAGGGCCTTGCCGCCTCCGAAGCTTCTCTTCGGCGCAAGCTAGAGCGAGCACGCAGCGAGCGGGCAGCTTTCCGTATGAGCGCGGAGAAGTTACAGAAGGATCTTGAGCGCATCAAGGCCACAGCAGTTGCCGCTAGAAACGGAGCTTCTGACCGACGAAGCGCTGTTGATCGCAAGGCTCTGGATACCACCATCGAAGGAGCTGACCAGGCTCTCGAGACAGTGATCAGGGCAGCTGAGAGCGCCGACGAGCGTCACAGGAAGGAGTTGCGAGGCATGGTGATGCAGATGGAGTGGATGCAGGCCCGTTTCCAGCGTGAGGCCTCTCTTCGGGCTGATGCCGCGTACGCGAAGAAGTTCCTCCAGCTGCAACTCGATGTTGCCAATGCATGGTAAGTTCTCTTTGTCTCGTCTGTGACTCGATTCATACTGACAACTGCACAGCAACAAAGCTCAATTGCGTGAGCTTGAAGACATTCGCACAAATCTCCTTGGCAACAAAAAGGCTCTCTCTCTACCCAGCCACACAACAGCTACCACCTCCAACACAAAACCTACTCTCAAGGCCTTCCTTGTCATGGCGCGCTTCATCGCTCGTGCTCGCTTGTCTGCCAACAACTGGGCCAAGCAAGAAGTTGTGCGTCGCAAACTTGTTGTTGCAACTGAGGAGCAGCGCAAGGTGAAGCGATCGAGGCAACTAAAGGTTGTGAGAGCTGAAGCATAAGGAAACAAAGCATGTCTTTACCCGGAGTCTGGGTATATGTAAGCTGGCAGGACCACCGACAGAACGAACATAGCATTGCATGAGCGAGAGCGTATGGTTTACAGGGCTTGTATGGCTGGTCTGAATCATTATCAATTTGGTTATTAGCAGGGTTATTACGGATACCTAAGTCATGTTTCTACATAGGGTGGTTTTCGGCGTTGAGAAATGGAATTTGGCGATCGAAGCAGCAGTATGTTTGTTACGTCACAAAGAGGCTAGGCGCTATGAGCATCAAATCAAGAGTATTTTGATTTAACCATACTTCTCACAATACGCTTTATGTTTGAGTTCTTCGACACAGCTAGTCATCAAGACATCAGAGGCCAACTACCAAATCTTTCAGACAGCCTCCCATTGCAATACTATCCAATGGTACTATGATACTCGTTTTGAGAAAAAGCCACCCCCCATTCCGCCCAGCTTCCACCTCTTTACGTGTCTTCTAACACAAACGCAGCCGGTTTTTCAGTAGATTCGGGGTATTCCAACTCCAAGTTCGAGGTACGGCGGTCATGGCTTATATACATTACATGACGAATAGTAGATTTGTGTCTGTGCTTGTTAGTGTCTGGCTTTCGAGGTCAGGGATAGTTAGTTCGACTTACCCAGAGGGTGACTACATGACAGCTGAGGCTTCTGGGTGTATCGTGTGGCGAGCTCGTCACGGATGCTGTTCAGAAGCTGAACGTAACTCTGCTGAGGACTCTTCTTGAGGGCAGTGACAAAGGCCCAAGACATGGCACCGGTAGCCTGAGAGGCGATAGTTGCATCGGCACTGTAGAATATGTTAGCGAATGACTTGAACCATGCTGTGTCGTGTAGGAGCAAAGGCAAAATCTCCACCGATCCAACGCAGCTCGTCGCCCCAAATGCGCAAATATAGACTCTTTAAGAGACCATATCTGGCATCTGGAGCAGGCTCGGAAGATAGTTATTCAAGTTAGATACAACAAATTGTTAAAGCCAAAAACGCCTTGCGCCATGCTAACAAGCCCAGTTGAGAAACCTGTCCCAATAACAAAAAATGAAGAAGTGAAAGCCAAATAATCAAGCTGGGATCATCTGGTAACAAGGGTAATACTGAGGAAATAGGGGTACCCACGAAGTCTGATCGTCTTTGCTGCCGGACCACATGATAACGTCGGCTGGAGAGGTCTTTGTCCTCAAGTTGCGTTCGCGAACCTCGTCGCCATTGGCAGCCTTCTTGATAAAGCCGAAGATATTGCTGGCCACGCCCCCAAGATCGCCCTGGCTGTACGAGGAGATGACACCAAGCAGACCTTGTCCTGCTTCCTTGGCCAGGTTGGGCTCCTTGAGAATGCCTTGCGTGGAGTAAATGTACGGCAGATCGAGGGCGGTGCCAGAGTGACACGAATCGAAGATTGCTGTCAGGCGAACACCGGCTTGTAGGGGGCGAACCATGATGCGGTGCATCTCGTCATCGGTGATATGGCCAGTCTGTCTGAAATCAACCGGGTAAATGACTTCGTCGTAGCCGTCGTCTTCGTCGCCATCAAGATCCTTTGTTTGTCCACCATGACCTGCGACTGTTAGTATAGGTCTCGGAGCTTGGGGGTGCTCGGGGTCCCAAAGCACAGTGCGTACCTGAGTAATGAAAGAATAAAGAATCATTGGGTCGAGCATCTTTCACTAGCCAATGCATAGCTCGAAGAATGTTTTGTTTGGTTGGCTGGCTCATGGGGTTTTGCTGATCATCGGTAAGGATTACCATATCCTCACGCTTGTAGCCAAAGTGCTCAGAAAGATAAGCAGTCATGTTACGGACATCGTTGATGCAGCCTCGGAGTTGACCGCGCTGGTTGAAGTAGTTGATTCCAATGAGAAGGGCTTTTCTCCTGCCGGTGCAGTTCGAGTATCTGAAGTTGTAGCTATTGGGAGCGCCATGACCGAATTGCTGGGGTGCTGTAGGAGGAGGAGCAGGGCCACCTGGTTAGAGTTAGCTGGTACTGCACAAGTCGGTCGAGAGCGCATTGTCTGTAACGTACCACCAGGTCGCGAGCCGTAATTAGGCTGAGGGGGTCCTTGTTGGTACTGACCACCGTACTGCTGTTGTTGAGGGGGAGGCCCTGAGTAGTACTGCTGTTGGGGAGGCTGTTGTTGGTAACCAAACGGCGGCTGCGGAGAAGGCTGGCCTTGCGGGTAGCCACCGCCGTACGAAGGTTGGGGTCTATAGAAGTGAAGAGATTGTTAGTTATGAACTCCATGATGACGAATGGTTCGTTGGGCAATAGCATTAGCGATCGCCGGGCGCATGGGAAATGCGGGGGACGTGTATCAAATGATGTTCGTGTTTTTGGGGGGAGTCGTACGGGTAATAATTGCCCTGAGGCTGCTGATGGTATTGGGGTTGCGGCGGGCCGTAGCGGCCAGAATTGTAACCCGGATATCCCGACATGACGGGGCGGTTTTGGTGTTGTTTGGAGTTGAAGTTGTTAGGTAGAGCAGCGGCTCAGTATATCGGTCGTATCTGGACTTTGCTGATGATGTTGGAGAGGAGATGTCGAGTCGGGTCGGTCGAGAGAAATGCAGGTAAGAAAAGATGAAGAAGAAAGCAAGCCTGGCTGGGCTGGGCCTGGGAAACTCGGGCTCGGCGCCAAGACAGGTCAGACAGGATAGCGCATGTAAAAATGTACCTAGTTCTGGGGCGAAGCTGGGCGCGATGACGATGTACTGTAGTAAAAGCGCGTGGGACGGTCAAGTGCTCAAGAGTATGGGCCAATGTTGCTGATTGATGCTGTGCTGATGAATGCTGATGGGATGGATGCTCACGCGGGGCAAGAAAAAGAGGCGAGAAGAAGGCGTTCGTTCTTGACGCTCGTTCGCTCGAGTACTCGACTTTGATTGATTGATTGATTTGATCTAAGGGTTCTCTAAAGGCCGGGGGTCGGGACTGGATGGTTCTTTGATAGGATTGGTTCCAAGCTGAAAGCAGCGTACCTTAGGTAGCTGTGCACGGGGCGTTTGGTCTATGGAAGCTGGAGGCGGGGGAAGAGGAAGAGAAGAGCTGAGGAGAAGGGAAGATGTCGGTCGATATGCTCCTGTCTGATATTGGATGGTGGGAGACGAGATGATATAAACCAGCCTCGACAGGAAAGAAGGGGAATAAAAATCGTAGATGAGAGCAGCAAGAAAAGCAATGAGAGAGGTTCAAGGTCAAGGTCTGGCAAGCTTGAGATAGTCTTGGACAGGGGGGGGAGGGCGTGTAGAGGGTGTAGAGATATTGGATGATGGATGATTGATCATACAGCGGCCGACCAGGGCAATTTGATGGTTGATTTCTGTCTGTGGTTGATGTTTTAGACAATCGCGGCAGTTGCGCCTATAATTGGTATTTCGCCTGTGAGTCTGAGACGATTGATCGTTCGATTAATGGTTGTTGCTGAGAAATGCCGTGTTTAAGGGACCCAGCTCGACTGGAACTTTCTTGGGGTAACTTCGCAGGGCTCGTGATGTGTGGGGGGGATAGGTAGGACCCTTCAATAGTGCAACCAGTGCTGTACCTTGGGGTCTTGAATTGGATTGGACCTGAAGCCGACTGAGGACAAGCAGCATTAACAGTCGAGGGGATATAGCATCTTCTTAAATCATATATTCAAAGTCTTAGAATAGATTCTTCTAGCTTTAGTGTAACTCGACTAATGGATGTCTATGTATTTGTCTTTGAAGCTATTGCTTGCTCTCATGTCCTGTGATGCAACTCTTGTTGTCTTGACAGCTCGGTGAGGGAGGCTCAGCGCCAGAATAGGCCCAAAGGGGAAACATGGCCGACAATGGAAATCGCTGGTGTTAGCTCAACGACCACTACGGAGATGTTCGACTGCGCTACAGCACGAGACGCGTCCGACTTGGCAATATTTCACATCACACCGTCTCTATTTGGGAAATCCTCCTTGACACTGCCTTTTACCTTTCTCTATCTGTTCTCTTTAGACTGCCTATCTCAGAACTATTACTCTGTTCGGCCACGTCGTCGTCATTGATAGTTATTCGAATTACCTACCTACCTATCCAAGTACCCGACTCTTCAGGCTGTGCTTCTACAGGGATCTCGTACTCATACTTACACTAACTACAGTGCTGCCAACTGCCTACCTTAGTTTCCGACCCGACTGACTGGGCCCCGGCCCCAAATTGCCGAATCTCTGGGTTCTGGCCTTGTGATGCCCTGTTTGTCGTCTCATCGGACATCAGCCAAGTCCCTCGTTACGTGTCGTGGTGTTTCTTGGCCCATGTAATAGTTCATGACTGACTATTTTGTCCTATCCGTTACTTGATCTGAGATATCAGCCACTGTAATTCAAAGCTTGCGGCTCTTTTGCTTTTGTCGGTTCGCCAGATCTATATGACGTCTTATCTGTTGGTGGCATAGCATTCTTCATGGTCGAGACTTACGCCATGTGTGAAATGAAATACCCTTCGATCACTGGACCCAGCGGCCAATCTGCGACATATCTCCGTTAACGTGGCTTTGAGTCTCCATCAAAACCAAAAACGTTTTCGCTGCGACGTTTCAAATGTCACCTCGGGGAACCACAGGCGGGACAAGACGCGGTATGTGATACAGTCCGCAGGGGTTACAAATGTTATTACAGGTACTTAGATTAGTCATTCTCAGTGGCCAATCTATGCTAATCACTCCAGTATTATCTCCATCTATCTATAAGAATAATTACCTCTTATTAGTCTTCTTTAATTCTGTTGTGGCAAAATACCTATTTAAATCGCGGAAATGCACATTTGTAACCCCTGCGGACTGTATCGGACAAAACACCATATTCATAACGAGTCGCGAAAAACGTGGTCAAGTTCAGGGTAGAACGTGTGTCTAACAATGATCGACGCCCCCCATGTTCACCTGTCAATCACCCTAAGATTGAGTTCCTAGGCGCGCTGAATCTGTAATCTTGCGCGTTAGCCAATTGATGTCTCGAGAGGCCAAAGGCTTCAAACGTCATAAAGACCGGACTCTGGTATTCGGCCCCTGTCAGGCTGAGGCGACGTTCCGCACCCGCTTCCCGAGGCCGGTGCAACGGCGATCACCGATGCATGCCCGGAGCAGGGGGGGTTTTCAACGTCAAGTGAGCAATTGCATCAATAGACCAAACCACTCTATAAGCACTCTATTGTGTGTTTGGGGAGGCTTGACTACGGGGTATACAGACGATCACAAGAGTAACGGCCAAAGAGATGACGATATTCTGCGCAGCCATGTCCGAAGCCATCATAACTTTCACCGACCATTAGCCAAACGATACAAGACATAGCATACATACAGCCAATAGGGGCTACCCCAATCGTCCAAGCAAGGGCGTTAGACGACAACAAATTCACGATCATGCATGCACCTGCAAATACAACAAAGGAGGGGGGGAAAATGGCTGAAATTACCCGATAGCTCCCCCGTCTACGGCACGAAGATCATCCCGTAACGGCTTAGCAGACGGACAGACCGAGAGCTGAACCAGGGCTGAGTGGGCCAATGACGGACGTTGCTGCTCCGCCGCCTGGAGCTGAGCGGGGAATTGAGGCTTGAGGAGCTTGGGCCACTTGCGATGAACGGTTTTTAGGGTCGAGGGTCTTGTTCAGTTGCATTCTCGTGGCTGTGACTAGGGCCTCAGCTTATGTATGTAGGTAAGGTAGGTTATCATGGCATGGACATTGACAATGGACATGGACCGTTAGGTTACCATCACACTGGGCCTCATTTGATGACAATACCCAATCTCCTTGAGATGTCATCCGAATTGTCGGTATCCGTACAGCACTCCAATTACCGCTGCAAAGCAAATGTACCATGACATAGTTCTCGGAGTCTCCTAAGAACTCTACGCACTCATCATCACATACCTCCTCAACCGATACATCCTTCTCTTTTCCGTATCATGTCCGGCAGGCTCAAACTAAAAGCCTCAGAGCCCCAAAAGCCAAAGGCACAAGCCTCCCGAAGTGGAATACCAAACGAGAAACGTACTCCGTCGCTAGACCCGACTATGCCACACGGGCTTCCATCCCAAATAAGATAGCTTCAGCCTTTCAATGCAGCCACAAACATCAACACCAACACATATCCACATTCGCTTGATATCCAAGACAATATGGGGTGATTTCCTTAACCAGCCTGCTAGCTCACCCGTCGATACGGAACGCTATAGGAAGCTATGCTCCGCGTCTCCCTCAGCTTCGATCTGTCTCGTGGCATGCTCGACATGTCTCAAGTCCCCTGGTCTATCCCTACCCTGCAGAAACAGTATGCCATGCCATGCCCTCTCATGCCAACACCAAGAGACCAGACGGCAAGGTCGATACCCATGCCTTGCATGAGGTTACCCGAGCACCCGTCTTCACGTCCACTGAATCATTGTTCTAGATCCCCAGCACACGGTTCATGGAATCTGTGTGTTGCATCGTACGTGATCGTGTACCAACACCATGAGACTTCCAGTTCAGCCTTCATTGCTCGAATCCCTGATGGCGTGACGACGATTACGAGGTACAGCCAGAGTTACCTACCGGAAGAAATCCATGCAGCATCAGCTGCAGGTGATACAAGTCCCAGTCTCAGCTGCCGCCTCATTGTAACCTTCCTCCTTAAGGGTATCTGATTGATAGAAAAAGCCAAGCTAATCGGGACCGGAGACGGGAATGTGACCCTGGTTAATGCATGTTATGTATGGATACCCTATGTATGCGTGTGATCAACCAACTGGGCAACTATGCCATCTTAGTCTTTCCTAAACCTTGTGCTGACCTCTCATGCTGAGATCCAATGTACTAATGCAAGCAAGAATGAGGTTTCCTCAAACCCATGGCCCACCTCAAAATAACCTTAGGCATTGGTCATAGCAACGTCTCCATCAGACACATCATCTTTTCTCATCTGGTAAGCCATCATCGCCCACACTAGTTTCATAGCTGCTAGTCGTTGTGTGGTATCGAATAAATCGTACCAGGGGCTCCTCCAAGCCTCAACCTTACCCCAACTTCGCCTGGATGCATCTGGCTCCCGTGCCCCTTCCAGAGCCTCAAGTAACCGATTAGGTACTCTGACACGGATGAGCGAGATATGGTGAAACAGCGAGCTCACTACAAAGATATTGTCATAGTCAGCCCCTTTGCGCCTCCCAATGGCTTCGTATTGAGCCTTCTTGTCCCAGGTCGACGATGGAGGTCGAATCATGCGATAGTTGTCGTAGATGCTCATGTTTTTGCGAGGTTTCTTAGCAAGTGGCATAGGAAGACCGTTCTCATCACTAGGTTTCGCGTCCTTATCGCCTTGTACTTGGTCCTTTTCGATCTCGCGTCCTATGGGCCCTCCTGGACCGCCTCCCCAGCGCTTCTTGGTCGTCCACCATTCTCCCTCACCAAATCGCTTCTCAGTCTTCCCTTCACGTGCGCGATGCTGCGCTGTAATAAGAGCTGCTACGATCTCTCGAGCAAGGTCGAGTGACTGCGCAGTCTCAGGATCAGGCTGAGTGAAATCAGTTGTACCTCTGGCACTGACGGCGGCGACGGGCCCGTGGACCACACCAGCACGAGCGGCTTCACGAGTTGTGGGACTTTGAAATATGAAAAGGCAGCCAGAGGGGCAAAAAGATTTGCGAGAACCAGATCCTTGGGGTGAGCTGAAGTGAAGTCGTGGCTCGGTTCGAGAAGGCGAGACGTTGCACCCAAAGTCATAAGCAACAAGTTTGATGAATGATGTTATCAGGTTATTGCGATATTCGAGTGGCATAGATGATCCAGCGCTGGTTCTGAAGAAGTTTGCGCTCTCATCTGGCTTGGGACTCGCAGGTTTTGCGTCCCCCGAGTTCACGACATCACCCGACGAAGTAACTTCGGGAGAAGCCTCAGGGGAAGGAGGAAGCGGTAATGGCTGAGTTGGGTCATCCCAAAAAGAGGTAAAGGCTTCAAGGCAACGGAAAAACTCATAGGCATTCCCTAGACGAGCCTGCGTCTTTCCTTTAGGGGCTGGAAGCCTTCTGACTGTTCGAAAAGCATCCTCATTGACATTCGACAATTCCTTCTTGCGTTCGAGGTAAACATGGCAGCCAGGAGACAGGTTGCCATTTCTTAGGAGGTAACGGGTGGACTGATTCTTCTCTTGGCCTTCGTCTGACGACAGTTTGTCCCAACTATCAAAATCCGGGATCAATGAAGGTTCAGGTACCAGGTCTTTGGGCTTTGCATCGAGGTGCAGATTAAGACCAATGGCAGAGAAACCCGACGGACCGAGAGCCGCAGTTGATCTTCCAGTGTTACAGAGAAGAGTAGATAGTGCAGACGATTCATCAATGGCATCGTCGTCCTGAGCAAAAGGTTGGAAGCGAGGAAGAGTAACCGGCGTAGGGGGCGGCACGTCCTTAGGATCAACCTTGCTCTTGGCCGGAATGCCGGCTGAAGAAGACTGAGTTTAGCAAGGGTCTATCAAGGTGGAGAGGCAGGTCGCAAGGTAACAGAATTGTGGGGGAGGGGCAAGCGACATAGACAGGGAAACGAAGTGAGGGGGTTATTGAGGTGTTTTGTGAGGATCAGATGTGCATGAGGATCACGATGGCTAGGGAAGGATGAGGTTCAAGTGTGATGGGAGGCGGATGGAGAGAAGACTAGCTTACCGAAGGAGGTGAAGTTTCCAAACATGGCTGAAGCGCTTGTAGGTGGCGCAACTAATAATGTAAGGTACCGCGAGATAGGATGCTTAGGCTATGGATGAATGAAAGCTAAGGTAGCTATGGATGCTATGGGGTGCTATGCTAAAGAGAAGACGACGTCAGCTTGGGTCCAGCGAGGTGCGACATAGCACAGAGCACGTACAGTAGCTAGATGTTGATTGGGTACGCAGAAGCTGAGTGAGGGCCTCAAGACAGCTTGGTTATCGATGGAGGGAAGCTGGCGGAGATGATGAACTGATGGGATGGAGAATAACTAAAAACGATAAGACTTTTCGAGAGAGACCCAAAAGCGATACGCTAGCCAACAGCTATGAAACAAACAATAAGACAAGAACGGCCTGACAAAGACTCGGTCAGACAATAGAATTGAGCCTCTGGCGTGGAAAGGACAAAGTGCGTTGCAAGACGAAGCCTCAAAAGTTTCGGTGACTGAGATTGAGTCGAGCAAAGTGTTGGTCAGTGCCAAGATCGGCTCGGTCCATGCGGGAGCAGCCGCGGGGTTATCTTCAATGCCTAACAAGAGAGCCAACCACAGGCTCTGCCTTCTAAGGGACTAATTATCTCCTGCTGAAGCGATATGAAAAGAGGATATCAGTTGGTTGTCTTGTTTAGGTAGACAGGTAGGTAGGAGGTCGTGTCGATGTTCTTGATCCATGATACGAGTGAGTGAGTTAATTGGTGGTGCCTGGCCACCGCCGCCTTTACCCGGCAAATGGACTCCTATTTCCGCGATTGGTCAACTGTCGACTGTCTTCAATGCATCGCCATGCGAATTCATGCTTCATGCAAGACCGGTCAGTCTCATTGGTAATGGATGTTTTTGAGACACGAAGAGAGCGAGTGAGCATCTCAGAAATTGTTTCATGTCACTTCCTAATCTGGTCAAGGAACGCCAATGGAAGTGCTAGAATTGACTTGATGCTACGGATACAAACCTTTACTTTACTTTATGTAGGACATAATCCGATGAAATGATGGAAAGGTACGATATGAGGTGTTTCATAACCTTAATTTCTCCCTGTTTCAACAATAAACATTGAGGTCTTACCAGTATGATTTCAAGAAGAAGCTGGGAGAATAGCCGTCGTTTCTTAACTGCATTGAAAGTCTTTACCCACTTATTCAACGTTCATCTCAAAAAAACTTAGAATGATGAACCCTTCATGTGCTAACATACCCTGGACCACGATGTATGATTCACTGAGTTGACTAATTCAACACACTCGGTATTCATCTCAAAGCTGAGTCTGAAAAAAGCAGCTCCAATAACAGAGTCAAGAAAGGATTCTATATACTACTTTGGGAACTTATAAACCAGAGTTGTGATATCCTCAGATTATGCATCCATGTTTAACGATGAAAACAAGTCAAGAAGTTAGTCTTCCAAATTTTCACACAATGGGACAATGTTCTCGCTCTGAAGGATCACATAAAGCTTTCCCTATATATTGTTTAAAAGTAGGTTCAATCAGTTAAGTCTAAATAAACTCAAAGCTGGTGTTTCATAACGTCCTTAAATCATCGTCTAGTCTCATAAAGGAAGCATAAAGGAGTTTGATAGACCTCTTCAGGATGTGTTCATACCGAAAGTCTCGTTATAGTCCCATTCGTCTCAACAACTTACCCGGCAACCTGGTAGACTCCCAATAGACTGGTAAAGCTCAATTTATTTCTCAAGATCATCCCTGGAATGAAGGATGATCTCCATGTTTAAGGTTACGGTATCAAAAGCTTTAGCGTCTTCGCACGCCATCAACTTTATTCCGTCCTATGCTGGTGACTCAGCGGAATTCGACATTACGGACAGATGTTCTATTTCGGTAATCGAAAGGCGTCGCTAACAGAGGCACAGATAGATTTTGAGTACGAGAAACGGGGACAGTCCGAGTCAGGCTCGAGGCGAAGGAAATCAGGGATGTGGGCGGTCGTGACCCGGAACATGGGTATAGAGCGGTAAGGCAAGGGATGCCTGAGCGGATGAACTGATCCAAGCAAGGATATTGGAAGACCTATAAGCATTTAGGGTCCTTAAGAGATAGGATTGATAGTGCATGAAGAAGGATTAAACCAGCTGTTTTCTGCTTACCAGCCTAATCTATCTGGCGATTCAACCCTGTCGTGCTTCCTAATGCTGAGCCTTGGGCTGATTTGTTTGGTTTCCTGCGTGTGATGGTGTTGAGAGACTGTTTGTGTGTGGTAGCGGTGGTGATAAATATGCCGTCTGATATGACTTTGGAACTAATGCCGGTGTCATCCCGAAGGAGACACCTTTCAGGTACGATATGCAGGTACTACAGTATGCACGTTCATTGATTAGCTGCTAGCCAAACAATCCTCAGGAGGATGAAATTTGCAGTCGGGTCTGTCCAGTCCCTCATTTTGTTCTAGAGTGAGCTTTGTTTCGTGGGATATTTTGCCATGCCTTGTCTTCCACGTTCTGGCAGCGGGGCCTTTGGCTAACTTTAGGTGCGATGTACCGGGCTCGGCGCGTTTGCTGGCGAGAAGGGCCACAACGGGCAGGGCCAGGGAGAATGGTGGTGGATGTTCAGGTGTCTCAGGTGGTCAGGTACAGGTATTAGTAGCGCTTGGGCGCTAACCAGAATAACCCAACTTTTACTTACATAGGTAGGTACCTACCTTAGGCACTACTCCTGCCAAGATGATTGAACAGGCCCAGGCCAAACTCGGGGCTGGAATCTGGATCAATCCCCACCTGAAATTCATCTCCTTGCTGAGGCTCACTCACCTAAATCCGCTTCGGGACTTCTTTTTCCATCAACAACATTCTGTATTATGCGCGCACTATGCATCAACACGATCGCGATGCGAAGTCGCCCACGTTGCCGAGACCGTTTTTTAATTACGGCGTCAAAGTGACCAAGAAACAGGAACCAAAGGAAGCAAAAAAAAAAACAACAAAAAAAAACAAACGGAATGATGCCGCATGTGGGTGACATCCTTCTAATTATTCCGACCAACTTCCACTCTATTTGGAGCTTTGGATGTCACGCCGACGGGGAAACACCCGCCTGGAACATCGTGACAAACGCAAATGCAAACATCACACAAGTCCACGCAAGCCAAGAGAGCCAAGACGTCCCAGAAGTCTGGAATATCAACCTTGTTTATGTTGCTCCCATCGGATCTTTTGTTTGCTCCTCGGATACTAGACTGGACTGGCTAGGGCGGTAGGGCCTGGCTAGTCAGGTAGGTAGGTAGTGAAGCTCAGACAGCGTGGGGAGGCTGTCGTGCTTCAGATCTGTCGCAGGACAGGGTATTGCTCCTAGCTACGACGAACCCATGTCTACCGTGGTCCGCTTAAACTGATGTATAATGTCAGTTGTAGTTTCTGGAAACAGCTAAAACGCTAGTAAAGGGTAAAGGGAGTTAGTTCATGGTAGGTCGGCTCGGTATCTCGATGTTAGGTTGACCACCCTCCCACTCGGGGCAATCATATTGTCGTTTCATTCTCTCTCACACTTTCTGTCTTGTCTTCCTTTCCTTCTCTGTTTCTGTTTCTCTTGGTGTCTTTCCTTGTTTTGCGCCCTCTACATTCTCTTGTCGTACCATTATTCACTCATTCTCGTTTCCCATCACGGTAGTTGGCCGTGATATCTACATTCTCTTACCTTCATTACATTGGCAAGGTGACTGGATCATCCATCTACATGCATATTGTCAGAAAGTAGATGGCCACGGGCCCTATGTTAAGCTTTTCCTCATTTATCAGACTTTTTGCCTCTGTTCACGGTTGGGCCAGGCTCCAACTCCAGCTCTCACTAACAGCCACTGGCATCGCGAACGCTTCTGGTCGAGGATGTTAGCCCTCCGAACACGGGCTTTGTTCAACTTTTTATTCGGAAGACAGTATGCCGGCATACCACGAGAAATCGATACCAACCATACACACTCGCTCGAAGAACGAGCATTAGTGGTGATCACTCAGACGAAGATGGAGTCTCGTTATGTGGTCATCCCCGAGCCTACCACCATCGTGGTTACATACCATGTCCCAGCCAACGCTACAGAGAACACCGACAGCGTTGAATTGCCGCCGGCTTCAACTGTGCCTGCTGCAGACCTGACATCTGTTCCTGCAGCGGATCCTGCTGCAGATACCCCAGTGTTTGCATCATTGATTGTACCTACAACGCAAGAGGTCGAGCCCGTTTCAACGACTGTACCTGCAGCTGGAGGAGAGGCAGCGCCTGAAACCAGTGACGCAAATGTGAACGAGACGACGACAGTCCCCATCGAGCCGATTGCTCAGCCAACTTCTCAACCACCCCCACAGGAAACACCCCAAGAACCTCCAGTGGTTAATGGCCCTGAACCGGTAACGACACCTGTTCAGCCAACCACTGAAGAGCTACCCAAGGGAACACCAGAAGATGCTCGATTGACAGGCGGACCGGATCCGGCAACAACACCCGTCCAGACAACGACCCCGCCGTCATCTCAGGAGACACCACAGGATGCCCGATTAATCGACGGACCAGACCCTGTAACGACTCCTGTTCAGGCGCCTAAGGATACTCCAGAAAATGCTCGACTCATAATCGAGACTAAGTCTTCATCATCATCGTCCTTGTCCTCGTCTTCGACGTCTACTTCGGAGGTCCTCCTTTTTGATACTGCATCCTTCACCTTCACTGGTCCCCCATCTCGGTCAACGACCCTCCAAACCCGATCTGGGACCAGAGCTGCTTCCTCCGCTACTGAGACTACTGAAGCATCTGATAGTTTCGTTTTCGATGACGGTGAGACGAGCGCTGACGGGGCTGCGCCAGCACTTAGTACAGCAACTCTAGCCGACGGAGGCCTTACGACCATTGGCCTCGGTGCTACTGCTGGAAGCGACCATGCCTCGAAGACCGAAAGTCCCGATTCAACTGTCAAAAAGGACCCTGACAATGCAGGCCCAACTCCGGTCGTTGTAGGCAGTATTGTCGGTTCCATCGTGGGATTGTCCTTCCTGGCACTCGCCATCTTTTGGCTCATCAGGAGACGGAGACAGCAGCGTCGAAGGACCACTCTTCTCACCCCGCTCGATTTTCCTCAAAGCGGATCTGGTAAGGAGAAGTACGAAATCGACAACAATTCGCTCGGCCCAACGCCTCGCTCTGTCAAGGTTGCTGCCGCGATGAGCGCCAATGCCAAGAAGATTGGTCAACGATTCCGACTGTCCATGAGCTCTTCGCACGTCGACATGAGCCGAGGAAACTCTCAGTTCGGCGCCGAAAGCCACAGCGCGTCTACAAACCGCGCCCCTAGCCGAGGGAGTGCAGCTCCTGGGCAACAACAGGGATGGTGGTCACGACTTATTGAAGAATCAAGCGTCGTGGATCTGGCAGCAGCCCCCCCAGTGCCTGACGATGGTCATGATGGAAGACGGACTCCTAGCCCGAACCCTTTCTCTGATGCCAACAACATTTCTGCAGCGTCTCATGGGGACTCATATGGTCGCGGTAGCGTCTTGCCTCACGGTTCTCTTGTGCCACCCCCACTTGCCTCTGCTCGGCCTCATTCTTTGGATAACCCGTTTGCCGACGAGAGTTCCAGCTTGTCTCCCGACCCCATGCAACCGCCACCGATGGCCTATAGAGAGCCAGTCGATCAGAGGCAAGGCCCGACCATGTCGCGGAACCTTACACCTCAATCGACGGGTGACGGTGTGAGGCTAAGGCCACAGGAAGTTTGGCGCGGCAACGTTCACTCAAACCCCTTCGACTTGGAGCTCGATGGCCGACACATGTCTAGCATGGGACACATTCAAAATATGCCACGCTATACTGCCGCCAGCTCCTTCTATAGCACAAACCGCCAGACCGTCAGGCACTCTCGGGCTGAGAGTTACACTTCACGATATACCAGTGGAGTGAGCGACGTTAGCGAGTGGCCTCCTGTGCCTCCTCAACCACGTGTACCCAGTATCTATGGCCGATACGATGGATCTGACTTTCCCCCTTCATCTCGACACTCCCGAAGTGAGAGCGACGGCCATATCCTGAGACGGCAAACTGGCCAGGCGATGTGAACCCTCATAGCAGGGACACGGAATTCACTTCGTTCCTCTCGGCGGAGGACCAACATAGTGGTTCGCCTGGGATACTCATTGGCTCGCTGTAAGACTTGAGAGGGAGTTTAAAACAGAAGATGGATAGATGGTGTTGATGTTTGATGTCAGCGTTTATGCTTATGATACCACAGAACTAGGCTTTTCTCCTTCTTTTGCTTTAGAAGAACGCACACTGCGTGAGGTGTCGCTAGAGTCAAAATCAGAAAAGCTTGCTATGCTCCGCCGAGACTTTAGTTTTATACCACTATTAATACAATGTGCTGTTCGTATCACTGTGACTATGCGCGTGATTGTGCAGGCACTCTTAATTGGCATTGTATGATTAGGATATCGGCGTAGTGTAGTGTTAAACTGTGTTACGGAGTAGTAATGCATCAAATACGTGGTGCTTCCACTTCTGGCAGGTTTTGGCAGCCAATATCGAGCCTCTCTGATCGAGTACATGTCTCGAAAGTACTGTCGAACCCCTCTTCAATCCACATGATGCAGTCCATCCAACCAAATAACACGCTTTTCCCATCCCTCGGGAGTTCATGACATCAGACTCAAAACTTAGACTTGTGGCATTTCGTCTAGTGATTGGCTCTAGATGGTCAAAAATGGGGGTTTTGGAGGCGCGAAACAGACACGACGTAGCTACGCGCCAGCTCTTTCGCGCGTAAATTGCCCGTCGCACGCGCGCTTGGACACGGGTTTTTATGCGACGACCTACCCTTGCGCGGAGGAGAAGGATTTTCTCCTCACTCGTTTTCGTTCCACGTGCAGGCATTTGCAGTCGTGTGATCAATCAACCTTCTCAAGAACGACTCGCTAATAATGTGAATTTGAACTCGAAATAGTTAAGTAGGTAGGTACTAGTAGTAAAATAAGATGATAGTCACATTGTCCATAAGCCGTTCCATCAATCCATCCAGGCAGTGCCCCCTATTCTCCTGAACCGGCCCATAATGTAATCTGTTTTAACAATTCTTGACCTCAGACAAGATAAAAGATTTCAGCCGCTGGATAATAAAAACAGTCCTCCTGGTCTCGCTTGGTACAAGACGTGGTTTTCAATAACCTCCCTTGAAAGACCTTCTTTCATGCCATTGCCGTTTATTCTATAACGCCGTCGCAAATAATGGGAAACCCAGACATGTACAGTGGTGCTACTGTACGCCACGGATATTCGAGGCCAATTGCAAATGATTGAATGAAAAAAAAAAAAAAGAGTACATGCGTGAGTGTCAGAACAAGTGCTGTCATGGTATCATGTCCACAAAGAACTCGGATCATAATCACACCGTTTCCCAACCCTTCATTCAGACGCTCAGTCGAACGTGAGCCGCCTTTGAGTACCGCTCACAGGTGTCCTAGTTGCCGTGATTGAGATTGGTGTCTTGAAGGGCTTTTGTGCTGGGCTGGGTGTGATGTTGACAAATTCGGCAAAGTCGAAAGCTTGGCTGGGCGTGGTTGGGAAGAGGTTACCCCCACCAGGCGTCATCATCATTGAAGACGGTAGATCCATCTGCTTGTTCTTCTGGGGAGGGGTTGATGGGGGCTCCATTCGTGTTCGAGTTGAAGTTCTGACAGCTGGTGATGGCGAAGCAGCGAGGTAGAGAAGTAAATCTGCTCCCTCCTCACCAGTTTTGCCATTGGTCCCTGCACCGTTCTCGCCCTTGTTCCGCTTGCTAACAGACCTGGTACGCATAGGTGGTGTGCGTGGAGGAGACGAGCGGATATTGGTATGGTTGAATGAGTGGATGGGCAAAAGATCGTCATCGTCATCGGAAGGTGCAGCGAAATTGGGTGATGTCAGCTCACGACTCATCAGACGCTGCTGGAAAAAGGAGACATCGGGT
This sequence comes from Fusarium musae, assembly GCF_019915245.1. Classification (NCBI taxonomy): domain Eukaryota; kingdom Fungi; phylum Ascomycota; class Sordariomycetes; order Hypocreales; family Nectriaceae; genus Fusarium; species Fusarium musae. Next base: position 2,188,551 of record NC_058391.1, read on the forward strand.
CCGCCCGAGGTAGTAAAGTGTTGTTGCCGCCTGGGCTTGAGGGGGGAAGATCGTGTTAGTTGATGCGAGTTCTTCCATACACCATTACTGCCAAAGGACTTGTGTGCTGTAGGGGAAAGTCGGAATCGTTTGCTAGGGCTCGATGATACATCGTGAAAGGAGGCGAGGTATGTGCGCTTGCGGTGTCCCGTGCTGCCGTTGCTAGAGCCTACCGCATCGGAGAACAGGGGCGCTTTGAGGGGAGAGCTCATGAGGGCTCGGGACGGATATGGGAGATCGGATGCGCTTGATGATGAGTCGGAGAGGACATCTGTAGGTTCGGTCAAGCGTTTTCGTCGCATCTCCTCTTCGATTTTCGGCTCGATGGAGTCGAGTGTGAGGTCTTCCCAGCCATGCTTCGTTTTGAATTTGGCGAGGGCGAGGCGGTTTTGCAAACGTCGTGCAATCTTAAAGAGTGGAAATGTCAGTCAATGCTTGCTTCATCAGGAGTTAAAAAGAACAGATTGAATTTTTGCCAGTAAAAAGTCAATGGATCAAGTTACTCACTTTGCTCACTTCTGCACGCCTGAGTACACTGTCGACGACATCTTCTGGCTGTTTCTTCCACGGCGAAGACATGACGCTCCAACACTCGCACTTGTGCTCTACTCTGCTCTGCTGCTAGGGGCAACCGCCGTGAAAGTTGGATTAAAAAGTCGAATCGATCGATGTGTTGTGTAAAGAGGGAAAAAACAATATTGGTTGATCTTTGGTAAAGGTTTGTGTGTCGAATGGCAAGAAATCGAGTCGTAATGGTCAAGGAGTGGATTGTGGTGAGTGGTGGTGGTGGTTGAAGTGGCTTGGGTGCGTGAATGAAGAATCCAAAGTTAAGTTGGAGAGAACAGAGCAAGCAAACGCAATCTCGAGGGACCGTTAACTACAGTTGAGTACTGTACCTTATGAGCTGGAGCCTCCACTGCTAACCTGGTCTTAGTGGCACGCACTAACACTGCAGTTGCCCGTCATTAGGTACTGGGTACTTTGTCCTTCAATTGGTACCTATAAGCGGACATGTCCTGTGAGGGGCTCGTGCCACTAGGTACGGCCGGGTAACGACTTACAGGACAGGAGAAGCTGAATTGAGCTGGAAACTTTAGGGAACCTGGGTACTAAGTTTGGCTTCTTCGTCCACAGACTCGAGGTCTTGGAGATATCTTTGTTGGGCTAAGGTATGGTGGTAATACAATGATGGCTCTTTTTCTTTAAATTTGTATCTGCGCTTGATACTCACCTGCCAATGACTAAAAAAGAGAGACTGCCAACTTGCACTATCGTGATCAATTAACATGAGATCCAAGACGTCAAGGAACTCTTTTCAGTCGCCGGTCGCTGGGGTCACCAAGTAAATTTGGTCACATTCCTCTGGAAACGAAACCCGAGTTTGCTCGCTAGACTCGATCTGCCCTGAAAGTTTTAATTAGACTTGTACCCGGTACTTGGGTACTTTGGGAAAAAGTATTTATGCATGCACTTTGCACACGGATCTCAGCCAATCAGATGCTTCAAATCGACCCCTTCGCACTCGATCTGACGCTGCCGGGCCAGCAAATGGACCCATCTGGCGTTTCCCAGCTCTCACTGTCAGAGGCTTCAGCCAGCCTCAGGTTTGAGTAGTTCATGGGATGTGAGAAAGGCTACGGAGTATAAACTCGGCAATGCCATTTGATAGGCTTTTCACGACAAGCGAAATGCAAACCCCTCAAACAGATCAGGCCCACACAAGCTATGGTCTCTCTACATCTGTCAAGTGTACGGATATACAATGCCAGTTTACTTAGTATACTGGCGGCAGCCTCTGTCCAGGCTGAACAAACTCGTTTGTTCTGTAGTCCATTGCTCGGTTTGATTGGCTGCAGATTTTCCGAGGCCTGACTAAACTTGGTCAATAACTGCATGTATGTAAGGGACCAGCTGACGGAGTATAAGCTTGGCCCTATATATTGTTTCCTCCACATGTTTGAAAGGAGTTGCTTGATTGTAGATTCTTCCCTGTTTTCGGTTTTAAATGAACTACGTGCTTGGCCATTGTATTCAGCAACGATTTGCTCGAACCTCTGGTAAGTGGATATGAGGAGCTTCAACAGCGAGTTGTCTCTTATCTCTTCTCACTCATGATGACTGATGAGATGGGTTATGGCGATGAATAGGGATAAGGGCTTGCATTTTTGTTTACTTTTATTTGAATGCATTGACCAGGTTATCAAAGCTCTGTTAAAGGGATAAGTCTCGCTATGCTGATCCATACATGCTCTCCTTAACAGTAAATTTCGTCTATGGGATAGCTCCACAACTCACGTTCGTTGATGCTTCAGCCAGCCAATACGACAACACTAATTAAATTCCGTAAATATCCACCAAGTCCATCGAAGGAAACGATCTGTAAGTCGACTGATCAATATCAATGAGAGCTGAGTTTACAAGAGACACATCGTTACTCAATTCGAAAGCGGGGGATCCGAACTCTGATTCCCAACAGCGTCAAAAGAGAATGTGAAAATGCCGACAGCACAATTTATTCGGCTTGCATGGGAGTCGGAGTCGGCGTCGTGCTCCCCGACCAAGTTTGGTTGCCGTCAAGTCTCAAGTGATTTTTCTGTCAATCTGGAATGACGAATTCACAAGTCAGTATCCAGACAGCATTTGCTTTGAGACCTAGCCAGTTCACCCACGTTATCCCCACAACACGAGGCGTTGTCGTCAGTTGGTCATCATCGTATTCATCAGCTCACCCTCCCAAGATGGATGTTGATCAATGTTCCCCTCATATAAGCTGCATTTCGCATATGTGGACTCTTTTTTTTTTGCTTTCGGTTGATAGCCGCCCGCCATTATCAGCATATGATTGAAAAGTCAGGATGCAGGGCATTTCTGCAGAGTTGCTCTCCCTTGATCAGAATTTACTTCCCTGTTTACCATGATGTGGGATCTATCGGCTTACGGTCTCGAAACAGGATAGTTTCGAGTGAGGAGATAAAGTATCACCGACATTATTCAATTGGTGTTGCAGTGGGAGGGGACATGGTGGTTGGCCTTGAATTAACCTCGAATCTGAAACGAGATGGCCAAGGTCGGTACAACCACCTCGAGAATGGGGAGAAACCATGAATCCCATTGATTCAATCACTTCTGAGATAGAGTATTCTGTGTAATAATGCGTTGGCTAGTCTAGTTGCAGGCGCTAAAAAGAACTTCTGCATGGCCTCGCAATCATGGATGACACCATCAATCAACTGGCTCATCCCCTGGAAACACTTACCAACAACAGTATTGACCAAGTATGTTTATTAACGTGAGATCTTGAATGGAAACGCAATTTCGTTGGATGGTCTACTATCAGCGGCGGCACGGGATGGTCCCGCCTAGGTACCTTAGACAAGGCCAGGGGCTGTACTATTATGTATCTCGACGTCATCGAAGTCGAGGATTGATGGTTTCAAAATAGCAGCGACTTCTGATATATTATAGAATCATCAACACGATTGCGTGGTGAATATTAGCCGAGTGCCACGATTGCTTGTAAAGTTGATGAACACCAGTGCCTAAGCGAAGACATTGGATTAGATGCTGGCCAAGAGCTACTATTAGCTGCCCTAGCTCCTGGGATCATCTCAAAGACTGAGTTCCCGCTGTATGCGGCTGGTTGAATTCAATATCAAGATCCACTGAACTTGTGGTTGTATGCAACTTGGGCCTCGCTCAAGCCCACCCAGATCACGATCGCTTTCAACTCGGCACGTCGTGAGTCTTGGCCCTTCTGTGGCCTGCCCATAAGCTTACAAGGATGAGTCTGGGACATTTTGATACTGGATCGACCTGAATTGATCAACAGAGATAGACAGACACGGTTGGAGGAGTATAATGTCTCAATGTTTCCGATGGGTAATCATATCATTCATTCCATTACTGCCGTCTTCCGTCTTCCGGCTTCCATCCCTCAGAGTGATTCAACCTCTCTCTCTCTCTCTCTCTCTCTCTCTCTCTCTCGTTCACTGCAAGCCACCATCTGGTTGAGCACGCTTGCAACGGCCGCAATAATAAATCGAATCGCTGCAACCCACCAATTCCAGCGGATCCCCCGGCTCCAAGCTTGATCACATCCTCGTTCTCGGCGAGTGCATTAGCGACACCAGCCACTTTGTGCACGTCTTTGGATCGGTTGTGGCCGTCTTTTCGTCCAGTCCGGCCATACAGAACAATCTTCCGTCATCTGTCATCACTCGTTGAGTGTCTAGGATCCTAATAAAGATATCCATCCTGCTCCGTTGTCCGTTGAACAGGGGTGGAAGGGGATATTTGAGTGAGGGTTATCTTTTCCAAGGCCGTGAAGAAGATCCTGGGAAACGAAACAGTGGATTTCCATTCAATTCATTTCCATGTTACTTTCTCTGTTGGTCCTTCTAGAGACCATCTCCCTCTCATATTACCTACCTACCTACCTACCTACCTAGGTACCTTACCTTAGGTTCTCATCTCTAAAATTTTGCGCCTTTCCTTCCTCCTTCCTTTTCCTTCGATCGTCAAGTCAACCTGGAACTGTCGACAACTGACAGCTTCCACTGGTTCTATTCTTGTTACACCCCCCCTCGGGATCTCACTCCACCTCATTCATCTAAACTACCACCCCATTCGTTCCTCCAGACTTGCAATACGAGCGCTCTCCTCTCTTACTCTGTCGACCACGGCTTTCTTGGGTACTTGAATCTCGGTCTCTCCCTCGGTCACTTTTCTGTCGATTTTGCCTTGGTTTCTTGATCCGTCTCTCGCTTGCCCGCGACGCAATTGTCATACAACTTTGACTCTTATTATCTGGATACATTTTGGAAAAGGCAGGTCCTAGTCGCCGGCGACAATGGCCCCGGCCTTCCTCAACAACCTGCGCCGCCGATCGAGGGCCAGTTTCCGTACCAATCGATCAACCGACACATCCAGTGATGGTGCTACAAGTCAAGCAACATCGCCCTCAAGCGGCTCCTTAACGCCGCCTTCGATTGATCACCAGTCAGATCCTGCACTTCATCTGCAGGTAAAAGATCAGCAACAACTCCAACGTAGACAGTCTCAAATGTCCCAGAGCCAGAGCCAGCTCAACGTCCCCACGCGACCGCCGCTATCGTCCAACTCCAACCGCAACAGTGTTTCGGGGATGTCGGGTCTCGGTGCGCCTTCTATCAATGGAAGACAAACCCTTCCAGTGTCACCATACGCCCCAAGAGTGGTCAACATCACCGAAAATGCATGGGTATGTCTTGGTGTTTTGCTTTTGAATTGTTTTCTTTGGCCAGTGGGCTTTGTGGCGCGCATGCAAATGCAAGCCATATCGTCAGGGGTACAGAAGCTATGCCAAGACTTCCAACAAACATCACTCGCTCAAGAAGCTAGTTGAAGTGTTGTGCTAACCGTCGCCAGGTCTATCAAAAAGTTCTTCTTGTTTATGGCACAATCGGAAATGCCGCCGAGAAACCCCTCGATGGCACCCTTAATGTTTGCCGACTCGACGACAACTTCCCCGCGATCAGCTGGCCCGTTTGCAACTCGCATTTCAAAGCACTGGTGTACCTTCAACCGGGTCCTAACAGATTGCGCTTCGAGTTCTCAAGCCCGAAACTTGCGAACAGCAACAGCTCCAACCCAATCCATGCTTCCTACCTTACTGTTCATATGCTGCCTGTAACCAATTCACCACCTTTGCAGCTAGCGATACTCGTTGCGAAGGACTCCCCCGAAACATTCGATGCCTCGCCCGCCCGAGCCGAAAAGGAAGGAAATGGCCTGGAAATGGCCGTGAAGAAGTTCAGAATGGCAGCGTACCTGTGGCAGGCCTTCACATCGGAACAGATGTGGCGGAACAAGCTTGGCCGACGGGCCTTCCGCTTTGATGAAGAATGGACAACAGGCTCGGCCAATTATCGTGACCAAGAGAACGGCACCATGCGCTCCGAAGCCCGTGTGCATATTATTCGCTCCGACAAGACCCTTGCTGAGATTCGAGATCTTAACAAGGCTCAGCAAAATGAGAAGGCGACCGATAAGGGCGCTTTGTACGGGATCGCTTCAGAGGCCGTTCAGAAATACTTCAACCCGCTGCCAGGGCAAAAGCTATACGTGTCTTGTCTCCTCTTGGATTCTCATTGGGATACGACAGCAAAGACCGTGACCGGCCATGCTGCTCTTGGAGGAGGGGATGGTGATCTTCAGCTCGCCATTTTTGGATCTCACTGCCTTCACAGTTACCCTTCCACTTTCGAAGAGGTTGTGCCTGCTTTCACTGACTGTACTCCGACGGATACAAACCACGTGGCTAATGACTGCAACGAAGCGGGCAGTTCTTGGGAGGCTGCCAATATCGGTATTGGCGCTCATATGCATGAGACGGGCCATCTATTCGGGTGCCCCCACCAGGAGAGTGGTATAATGCTGCGAGATTACGTGGTGCTCAACCGCACATTCGTAGCTCGAGAGGCCTATTGTACAAGGACCAAATCCAAAGGTGGTCTTGCACTCCAGGCCGACGAATGTGGATGGCACCGCCTTGACTGCTTGCGTTTCCGAGCTCACCCGTCTTTCCGACTTCCCAACGATCCCCCGATGAGCCCCGACGGTAGTGTTCAAGCCTTCCCTGTCGAAAATGGCAATGTACTTGTTATGGCGGCCACAGGAATTTTCTTTGTTGAGATTTATGCAGACGGTGACGATGTCTGCCATGCTTGGATCGAGTATCCCACTGATCAAGGGACGCCCTCCCGACAAATCACACTCAGCGAGAGCGAGCTGCGAGGCAGACTGCCTGAGAAGAAAAGAAAGGGATCTCTCAAAATATCAGTCAAGTCTTACGGGGGAGGATCACTTGATATTGACGATTACAAAAGATTTACCTCCAAGGAATCTCTCATTAAGCTACCGAACGGGAAGGGTGCATTCCGAAGCCAGAAGCTGGGTAGCTCTAAGATGGATGGAAGCCAGCCTACGGAAGCCATCTTTACGAGTGCTGTCAAGCAGGACCGAGTTCTATCCCGTGTGGTGATTTACCACGGCATGGCCGTGGACGGAATGGAATTCATTTATGACGATGATTCCAGGCAGTTGTTTGGAAAGAAGGGCGGCAAAGAAGGAGGAGATACTTTCGAGTTTGGTAAGTTCTTACTCATTGATGGTCCTACAAGAATCTAACAGGAGACGTAGATGTTCGTCGTGGTGAATACATCAGTGGCTTTGCCGTGCGATCTGGGTTTTGGATCGATGGTATACAAATTCTGACGAGTTTGGGTCGCAAGTCACCCGTTTATGGAAATGCTCATGGAGGAGATGCGTAAGTTTTATTCTTGTGTCGCTACGAACTTAGCTGACCCTAGTCACTAGGCACACTTTGATACCTCCTCGAGGATACATCATCTGTGGTGTTTCTGGCTCCTGTGGCCAATGGTTAGATGGATTCTCGGTTCTCATCACACGATGAGCAGGAGCAAAACCACACAATGTCCAGACTTTTGCACACTCATTCTACAGGATAACAATCAGCCGTCTATGGATAAAAATTAATTGTTAATTATGAAGCATGGGAGACACGCACACATAGTTGCGTATCCTGACACACCCTACCTGTCTTACAGCGGCCAGACAAATACCGCAAGCATTGTTTGGGACTTTTATCTGATACTGGCGTTGGGGTAGTTTTCTTTTGTTTACCGCCTCTGAAAGGAGGCTGCACACTCTACATACATACATACATACACGCTTGCATATCGAGTCAAGGGGTAACGCATACACAGTATGCCATGAGCAGACGGGGACCTGAATAAACACCGCTGGGGATGCCTGGTCTTGAAATCTTTATCGCTCTGTGCTCAATTTGACCGTTCTCTGCGTGTGTCTAGAACAGTTGTGTGTCTGTACTAACTCTCATAGGTTTCATCTAACTTCGCTTAATGTTCTGACGGTGAGTGAGCTTGTGCGAATACGATACGAATCTGACATGTGATACTCTACCCCAGAATCTGTTGAGCTGTTGATCAACTTGGTGACAATAGAGATTTTGTACCATTCTGACGTACTCTGTATGTACGTAAGATAAGTACCTAAAAAAAATCCAATGTACCTAGATGCGAACGTGACCATGAACAACCGCCTTTGACCTTTCCGTGTGACGAACTGTTGATGGCTGGCGACTTATCAGGAACGGTTGAGCGTCTAGTAAGTCTAAGACATTGCCATCACGTGCAGCTGGCCAGCACTAGCGCCCACAATGACGGCATCCACCCAAGCAAGGAAAGCAGGACGTCCCGCGGCGAAAGCAGTAAACACGACGTCTTCCTCAACGTCAACGTCAACGTCAACCACTTGTGGAAAACCTGCTCTCTCTTCCCTTCTACAACTTCACACAACCACCAGAAACACAACAAGTCCTGCACCGTGGAATACCACTCAACTTCGCATCGCTAGTATTCCTGCTCTCTTGGAATATTCTCTTTTCGCATCCATCGACACCGCTTCCTGCCACCGCCGCGAAGCTTATTACGATTGTCCGATTCCTGTACTCCTGTACAGAACACTGCTAAGGTCAACCCCTCGCATTGTCCGACTCTATCAAACCTCGCATTCACCGGAAGTCGTTGGAACTACCGTAGAATGTCTAGAAGGAGCAACACCATGTCGGGCTCCAATGGAAACATCCCCAAGGACGTCACATCCTCCAACAGCCCAGGTAAGCTTTAGCCAAGGATGACAAAATTAAGCGAGTTTTGCTTTCCAGTACTGACAATGATCTTCTCTATAGCAATTGACAAGCAAAAGACTCTTCTTTCCGCAGATGTTGGGCACTTCTCTCTCGTGCGCGCCATGCACCTTGCCGACTTGATTACTCTCATGAATGGTATGTACACCATGACCACGAAGACCGTCGCATTTGGCATGCTTCGTTCTTCGTAGAAACGACATGGTTTGCTAACTCTAGCGTCATCACAGGTGCTTGCGGTGTCATGTCCATCTTCTCCTCGCTACGATACGCACTTGGCGACCCCAAGGATTTTGACAACCTTTGGCTTGCTCTCTTCTTCCTTCCTTTCGGTCTGTTCTTCGACTTTTTCGACGGCAAGGTTGCTCGATGGAGGAAGAAGAGTAGTCTCATGGGCCAAGAATTGGATTCTCTTGCTGATTTGGTATGTCTTAATGCACGCATTGTCACTTATTATCGCCGCTGATAGTGATGCTGTTCAGATCTCCTTCGGTGTCGCTCCCGCTATGGTCGCCTTCACCCTTGGTTTTCGTTCGCTGGCCGACACTGTTGGTCTTACCTTCTTCGTTCTGTGTGGCCTCACTCGCCTCGCCCGCTTCAATGTTACCGTTTCGGTTCTTCCAAAGGACGCCACTGGCAAGAGCCAGTATTTCGAAGGAACTCCCATTCCCACTTCGCTCGGCATGGACGCCATCATGGCCTATTGGCTCTCGCAGCGTTGGGTTCATGACAATCTTCCCTTTGGTGTCTGGTTCCAGGGTTCGGCTTTCGAGTTCCATCCTGCCGTGATTCTGTTCATGATCCACGGCTGCCTCATGACCAGCAAGACCATCCGCATACCCAAGCCTTGAACGACAGCCGATATTGCTATTTAACATGGTATGTTGGTTTGGCGTAGTTGTACCGAAAAATTGGGTGGGGTAGAGGTCATGTAGTCTGGATCTGAGCATACGTTTGCCATCACTGGAGGGTATCGCAGGATCGAGCAGGGGGTTCAACAGGAAGTTCGCAAGGACAAACATCAGGGACAAAAGGGGTTCAGCGCAAACGGTCGGAGACATTTTTATTTGGGGGTTGGGTGTTTGGACAGGACATGATTTACGCAGCTTATTGAAACAATGGTAGTTCATGATACCCATACATTCCTTCCTTACCTTGTTACTTGGTTTATGTGACAACTTTAAACCGGGTTCTTTATGAGCACAGCATTATGAATAGATGCGCAGTACATGGCCATATGGAGTTGCTCGATAGTATCGACTATGATCTGTTCGTGTGGCGTGTAGGCTTGTGTCACATTACACAGTGATAAAGATGTGACGGTCAATTGGTTGTGATGCGGACGCACGGCTCTCAATGATGAGATCATTTTCATGATGAAAAACAGAGTGCCTGCTGTAGGTATCTCTTTCATCCAGGGCTTTGAGAGAGTGAATCTCGCTTGAGTGAGTGGATATTCGGAATCCAACAGGATTTGACGCTACTAGACCATTAATTCATATCTCCTGTTGATTGTTTCCAAGTACCAACCAGTATAAGGTTCAAGAAAAGCTTGTATGTGCTCGCAGGTTCTCTGTTCTCGATGCAATGAGTAGGCATGGGAAGCTGAGTATGACCAAAAATAGAGTCCTACGTGATGCCTGCGCACAATCTGAGGCTCTGCGGTGAGTGGACCGACAAACCATGATGAGGCTTGGTTGCCGAATTCCCGGTAGTTACTGAATGAAACTGGGAAGATCTTCATGAAGTGGAGGCAACTAAGAAAATCACATAATTTGTCTCACAAAAAGACCAGAACGATTCAAGGTTTGAGTCTTCACCAACTTGATAAAGACCAATCAACACCATCTATATCTGAAACATGCTGTCGGAGGCGCTGGAGCCAGAAGCTCAAGACCCAAAGAACGTGTTCAGGGTAAGACATGGGTTGTGATATGTTGAGGCTGTGCTGTTGAAGGATGCTAGGCTAGGACTACGGGCTAGACAGGCTCTAGAGAGTGGCGGGTGGCTGCGCTGTTGATGATAGGCAAGGATGGGGGGATCTGATCGTCGGGACATGAGAGGAATACCACCTAATTAGGGTTTTAGTTACACCGATGATGATGCTGTAACAATGCACTGAGGAAATAAAAGGGAGAATAATATTGACGATCACTAACCATTGATAGACAATACCTATGGGGACAGCAGGAGTGTAGCAGTGGTACATACCTACAGACTGCCTCTTGCTGCATTGGCCTATGTTGGTCGTAGCCGCTTTGATGAGAGTGCCTTCCACTACTGTACAAGTATCACCAACACCATTTTTTTTCGTTTCTCCATCATCACCAACAAGATCGTGATCGATCGACCAACCAGATTCTTGCGTGAACCACTGCAACCGCCGCCTGTGTTAATGCATCACCGACTTTCTGAACTGTCTAGACTGCACGGCCTGTCTTATCCCCGCCCCAATTGAGCTTTGCTCAACGTGAATCGTGATAAAAGTCAGGCATTACTAAAAGGAGGACTAATTATCGAGACAAGTAGATCACTACCTACAAGAATCCTCATAGAGGCCAAAATCTCTTTCTCCTACCAGTACGGATACAGCTTGTGACGACTTGCAAGATCGATGGTTCTATTTCTGGCTCACCCATATACACTAACACTACTACACTACCCACCCTCATCTCGGTTCAAAAACTAACGGTTGGGCCAAGACATGGAAGTGTCTGGTCCTAAACCTCCGGACCCTGAACCAGAGTCTGAGCCTTAAAAGCTAAGCTTAGTTGCGGGGGCGAGTCAGCCCTGAAGGCTTACGGAGTGGTATGGATCAGCTTCCATTCTATGAGCCGACATGCCTTCTTACAGCTTGAGGCATGGGTTATTATCCTCCTTGTAAGCTGTAAGCTATAAGCGCAGCCTTTCCAATTGACTAAAAGCCCCAAGCGTCCCTGACTATATCTCGATTGCTTGATTTCTGATTCTCTTCGATTATGATTTCTGATTCAGTTACGAGGGTTCCTCAGCCTTGATCATCTGCTTTATCGACTAATAACATCTTCCTCTTTCCCTCCAAACCATAATCAACTTCCAGAGCATATACAAGCGAGGACATGAGGGGCGACTATTGCTAACACAGGCGTTGCTGACTTGTCACCAACTTCACAATGGAGCCGCTTCGGAACGTATCACGACAAGACTCTGAAAAGTCTGAAGCCCGTCGAGAAATAAATCGATCCAACTCTGCCGTCCAACATGTCACCGATACCATGATCGCTGTCACGGAATCTTTTCGCCATCATTATCAACAACAATATGGCGGTTACTCTCCAGCAGCACCGGCTCCCCCTTACACAAACCTCAATTCTCACTCTCAGCCTGGACATTGCTCTCACTCTCGTTCCAATTCTCATGCCAGAAGTCCTTCAAGCGTCAGCGAAATATCCCCGAATGTGGATTTGCTAGACATGGATGTGGCGAGCCAGATGAGTGTATCAGAGATGACTGTTTCACCCGTTTCATCGCATCGAAGCAACTATATACCTATATCACTTATGCCAGGACGACCTCCAAATGTCGAGACCGATTCTCTCCTTGACCGTGAAGTGGAATCGGAAATGGCTCAGACTCCAGCACAAGTCCCTGAAGACTTGATTCGACTGGCAACACCGAACTTACCACCGCGATTAGATACGCCTCATACACCACCTCCACGATTCAGTGTTCCAGTAAACCTGGCCGAGTCTCGCCCAAACGAAATTCCTGCTGTTACTACAGGTCCAACACCATCGGACTTTTCGGTCAACCATGGCGGACTTGTCCAAGCTGCCAGGCGCTTTGAAGCCTTCCGAGGAACAACACAGCATCACCAATACATGGCCCTGAGGCCTGACATGGGTACACGATCACTCCCACTAGGCACGGTCACCCACGTTCGTGCGGGATCCGACCTAGATCCTTCTTCATCTGCAAGTCAGGGTTTGCGAAGGAAGCCCCTGAACGAGGGGGCCAGGATGATTGAGTTCAACCATGCCACCAACGAAAGCCTTTTTGTTGCTGTCATATGTATGGCACAGGTTCTGACATATGCCAGTCTTGCACAGACACTGACATCTGCCCGACGAATTGGAGAGTCATTCTTCGAACCAGAGCGCACAACACACCTTGCTTGGTTCACATCAGCGTATGCACTGAGTTATGGCGCATCCACTCTTTTTGGCAACCGGATCGGGAATGTCTGCGGACAAAGATATACCTTCATCGCTGGATACATTTGGTTCGCCCTTTGGAGTCTGCTTACTGGTCTCAGTGTGTATGTACAGACGAGCGCAAATGGAGGAGCCGTGTTCTTCTGCTTCTGTCGAGCTATGCAAGGCATCGGCCCTGCACTTACTATTCCAAATGGACACGGAATGCTGGTGAGGGCTTATCCTCCTGGGCCTCGCAAGATGCTTGTGATGGGATTCTTCGATGCCTCCGTCCCTTTCGGATTTGTTACTGGATCGGTAATGACAGGATTGTTTGCAAATTATGCCTCGTGGCCATGGGCCTTTTACTGCTTGGCCGGCGTATGTACAGCCCTAGGTATTTCAAGCATCCTTGTCATCCCGGCAAAAAGAGTCTTGGTCTACAATTTCGAAGGCAACTTGTGGAAGCGGTTAGACATATTGGGTTTCGTGTTTGGAATCGCTGCCTTGATTTTTTTCAGCGTTGGTTGGAACCAGGCGCCCATTGTGGGATGGGATACTCCCGAGACGTACATCTTGATCATTGCAGGAATCATACTTATACCGCTATTCACTTTCTTCGAGTCACAGGCCAGTCACCCGTTGGTGCCCTTCAAGCAGATTCACCTGGCTGCTGGTATCACACTCGGCTTCGTAACGGCAGCATCAGCAGCATTTGGAATCTGGGCATGGTATTTCGTACAGTTTATCGAAGTTGTCAGGGGTTGGGGTCCTCTTCTCACGAGTGCTGCTCTTGTGCCAGTACTAGTGGTTGGTGTTATCATCGCCTTTGTATGTTGGCCCTTTGCAAATCGCGATTTTACAGCACAGTTGAGCATGGTGGTCTCATCAATCACCATTCTGGTTAGTTCAGCTCTTCTGGCGTCAGCCCCAACTCAACAAGCATATTGGGCCAACTCATTTGTCAGCGCCATCTTCATGGGAGTTGGTATGGTGTTGATTGTTCCCGCTTCCTCAACTGTGCTCGGACGAGATGTGCCAGAGGGACAACTGGGACTCGCAAACAGTATCACCAATACAGCAGCAGCTTTCGCCTTTTCAGTAGGGCTGGGCATGGCTGGAGCTGTGGAAATGGGCAAGGGCGGTGACAAGGATCCCTTGGGAGGATATCGGGATGCGCAATACTTTGGCCTAGGACTAGGAGGGCTGGCCTTTATCTTAGCTCTGGGCCTGTTGTGCGCGGCGTTACTCAGACGCCGAGGGGAGTGATTTTGATTGTTTGCATGGCGTTCCAAGAGCTTGGAGACTTTGAGCCTTATATATACCCCGTGAGCGTAGCAGGAGATTTACAAAAGCTAATAAAAACGTACATTTTTCACAATAAAGACATGAGTTAAGTTAAAAAGGTTGCCCGTTCTTTTCGGTTTCTCTCTTGTCTTCTTCGTTGAATCCTCTTGTGTCTGTACATACAAACTCCAATCCGATGCCGTATCATACGAGCATGGCGACCGCGGGATTTGGGATATAGAGCCATGTGGGAAAGCCAAACCAAGCAAAGCACTTTGGAAAATCAGATACCGTCCAACGCCAGAGAAATACATGTCAATCCCTTCTTTCTTTCTTCCTTTCCCTCCTCCTAGATTCCATGGTTTTCGATCCCCATTCCCTTTAAGCAGCTTTCGTGGGTCGCGTAGTCGCTTAGTCCTCCCTAGTAACAGAAGTTATCTGCAGTCGTCGTCGTCGTCGTCGTGGCAAGGAGATTATCGGCCACCGCGGCTGAAGCCACCACGTCCGCGACCACCACCGAAGCCGCTTCCACCTCGTGAGAAACCGCCGCTGCCACCACGGCCACCTCCGCGACCACCGAAACCACCACGAGCACCACCTCGAGGACCTCCACGGCCGCCGCCGAAACCACCACGGCCACCGCCTCGGGCACCGAAGCCGCCGCGTCCACCGCGGGCACCACCGCGACCGCCACCGGCGCGCTTGGGCTTGGGAGCTCCAGGCGGGGGCTTAGGCTTGGGGAGGAACTTGTCGAGGGGCAGAAGCTTCTCTGAGCCGATGTAGAACTTGTCGCCCTCCTTGAAAGAGGTGGCCTGGATGCCCTCTGTGGGCTTGATGGTGAAAAAGACCTGGTTGATGGGGCCGAGGACCTCGTCGACCTTTCCGACGGCAGTCTTGTTCTCGAGGAAGATCTGGGCGTTGAAGTGAGGGACCTTGGGGTTGATGGACTCGCAGACCATCTCGCCCTCGCAAGCGTGCATGAACTTGCCCATTTCTGAGAGCGTTAGTTATGGGATTCCGGATAGAACATGATGCTATACATACCGAGGATCTGAGCAGGAGGGCCCATGTCTCGCTGTTGGAAGCCACCGCGACCTAGAAACGGTTCGTTAGTAGTTGATCTTGAATCCACATAAAACAATGCTATAAGAGCTAATCACTCCCAGATCCCAGCCTCAATTCGCATGATTCCGACGTCTCTTGCATCGCAAAGAGCCAATTCCCCCAAAATCAACCGCGAAACGAAGAAATAGAGACGTACCACCGCCACGGCCTCCAAATCCACTACCGCCGCGTCCTCGCGAACCTCCACGGAAAGACATGATTATCGAGTTTGCGCTGTCGCCAATTGGTATAAATCCAAGGTATGAAGAATTCGCGATTCGATCGCTCGATCGATTCTGTTTCGGTTGATGCCCGTAGCTGGGGTTTTGGTCGTTGGTTTGGGCCTTGGAATCGTTTCCGCGTAGGTCGAATGCTGAACTTTTTTTTTGCCGTGTGAAATTTTGCAAAGGAGTGTCCACCGAAGGTTTGGCGGGAGCTAGCTTAGAGCGGCCCGATTGGTTGATGCGACCTGGGGCGGAAAAACTATGTTACCGACATCATATACCGATCTCAGATAAGGATGAACATCGGATGACATAATAAATAGAGCAAAGGAGACGCTGCAGGTTGTGAGTGAACATCTTTTTTGACCAGTGTTTGACAGTCACTGTAAACTCATCATGCTCGCTGAACTTTTCAATAAATTGAAACAGACTAAGATATCTTATCACACCGATCCAAGTAAGTATTTTGCAGAACCAAACCAAAACCAAACGAGGGATATTCCATTTCAAACCGTACCATAAGTCGACCCGCCAACACATTTGACCAACGCCTCCCTTCAGTCAACGCTGTACCATCCTCCCAAACCATTTCTCTCCATCACAGCAAAGTAAAAATAACAATAAGGAAAACAACAAAGGGCACAAAATGTGGGGAAAACTCGAATACTGATGCCCCATCCTATGCTTGAGTACTCTTGGGGTAGCCGCCGGGAATATGCAGGTTTGAGATGGTGTTATGACTCTCAGTCCGGTTGTTACCAGATGGCCGGATTGGGACAGGCTTCTCATCTTCATCGTCTGTCTGGAGTAGAACAGAGTCACGTTCGGTGTAGACTGATTCGCCTCCTCGAGTCGACGGCCTTCGCTCTTCAGTTGCGCGGCCATCAAGTCTAGGAAAGCCCTCTCCCACAGTTGTCATTGTGTAACTGTTGCCCTTAGCGTTGCCATTGGCATAGCTGTGATTGGGTTGATTGTCATATGATGCCTGAGGATATGAAGGCTGCTCAAAGTTCGATGTCTCATGGCCAGCTCCACTGATTGTATATCCACCGTATGGCTCCTCTCGTGGCTCCATAGTATGATTATTAGGATGCTCATCAAAGTGGCGCTGTTCGCTATTGGCGAAATTACCATGGCGCTCATCCTTACCCTGGGGGATCACAACAGGAACAAAGGTTTGTTCATGGTGTTGATCGACGTAGTCTGACAGCTGTACAGGCTGCTGCGATTCATACTGTGACTGGTATAGCTGCTGCTGCTGTTGGTGGAGGGGGGCCGGGTCAACGGGAGTCTGGTTGACCGGCTCGCTCGTATAAGGGTTAACACCGTCGTAATGGGCCTTTTGGCTTGCGATTGCAGCATGCGAGGGCATCTCATCCATGGGCGTCTGGTGAACAGTCCCATAGCCGGGATGATCGTCCCTGCTCTGCTCCGATTCTCCAGCGGCCGGACGAGAAAGGGCACCCGTGACAATCGGTGGTACAGCGGGGTCCCTGTTGTCCTGGAAGCCAGAGCTTACACTAGAAGGCGAATGAGGGGCCTGTAAGCCACGTTGCGCATTGACTTGGATATCAGATGGGAACCGCCCACCTGCTTGAGATCGCCGGGGAGTCGCCTCATGTTGTCTTGGTCCCGGATTGGTAAATGATTCAGTATCGGCCGTGAAGGGCTCCTCGTCCTCCTCGTCGACCAGTCCATCGCTACTAACTGATCGTCGGGATGATCGGCTAAGGCTTCTAGAATGGCTTCGAACAAACTGACTTCGCTCCTCGGCAGTCTTCTCGGTGAGAGCCTTGATATCCTCATACCAAGCCATCATGGTGTCATGACTTTCGGCACGGAAGACCCAAGTGTGTCCGCGGTGCATGCCGCCCGTTTGGCGACCCTTGAGGATAAACTTGTTCGAAGAGCCTCCTTCGTTGGAGTGGGATCCTACTTTCTGTTCTGGAAGATAAAGAGACATGATAGGGGCTTGCGCCTTGTCCGCTGACTTGAATTCGTGGAGATGCGTAGCAGAAAGTACATACCTAGCAACTTGGTTAACTTTTCTGATCACGACGTTTTGACAACGAATACTTACCAGCCGGCTGTGTAGCTCTTCAAGTATTTGCTCTTGCGCTCCAACAATCCGGCTCGAATCTCCTGGGCTGCCTCATGGTCCTGTCCAGGGTAATGAATCTGGTCCGGGGTCCTGAGCGGAATATTTGGGTCAACGAACTTGTCGTCGTGAGTCACAAAATGCATCCATTCGTGGTCCTTGGGCATGGCAATAGGGCCATCTCGAAGCTCGCCAATAACGTTATAGGAGTTGTCGGCCTCCCGCTTAAGAATGCCAGCATAAGCGTTGTAGGCTTTCTGAATCTCTCCTACAACAATCGCTTCCAGCTCTCGTCCGGAATTCTCCAGGTTGAGATAAGCTTGGTGGAGGTAGTTCTCCTCGTCCAACTGACGCTCAACTTGACGGTCGACAGCCAGGCGCAGCAGGTATGGATCTTGCTTGCCAGTGGTAGAAGATTCATCCAACTCATTTCTGCCGAGAATATCGCTGAGGGTCTTGACAGCTTTGCGGGTATGGTCCATCTCCTTCTCGACCGAGTTCTTGAAGTCGCCTGAAAGGTTCTTGATCTCCTTGATCTTCTGCTGGAGGTCGCTCCTCAATCCAGTGAGTGCAAGAATAACATCCTCTTCAATTTCTTTGGCCTTGTTGGCCTCGAGGATAGCATTCTTGTTGTAAATCCGTAGAAATTGGAGCGCATCATCTATTCCAGCTGACTGAAGGAAGCCAGGTGGTGTAGCAATATTGTTAGCCACATTGGCGAGTTTGAGGAGCGACTTGGAACGCTGCTCATAGTGATTTTGAATTTCGCGGAAATATGCAATAAGGTCCTTGAGCACCTTTCTCCAGTTCTGGAATCGGTTCGAGAGTGTCTCGGTAGGATTGCCCGATGTAGGGACTGGGCAATAGAAAGCACTATGCGCCTCATCATGGTCTGATGAGGACTGCAAGGCAAGACTCTTAACGCTGCCAGCTCTCATAGAGCGACGGCTACTACTACGCTTGAGACTCCCATTTCGGCGCACTGAACTCTTCTTCTTGAGCGTGTTCTGGCGAGCCAGGAGCTGCTGGTCATCGCCAGTCACGAAGCTATGCACCGAATTGCTGCGCTGCATGTTTGCGCTTGGTGAAGGATAATCAAGGAGGACTGAAGGCCCGCGCGGTGCCGCACCCCATTCCTCGGTAAAACGACCTCCTTGTTGCGACTGCGGTTGCGGTGCGTAAATCGAATTTGACCGATTGTAGGTATCGTCGTGTTGAGAATATGATTGTGTGTGTGTGTTGGCGGCAGTATTAGTCGCAGTTGCACGCTGGTGCGAAGCTGAGGATGATTCTGGAGAAGAATCGTGACCGTACGAGTATGAATAAGACGCCTGTTGGGGAAATGACGAAGGTTGAGATTGATGAGAGTGAGAGGGAGGTAGATCCATGGCGGAGGTGGCGTTGTTATTTCTCCTACAGTACGACGCAAGCCGAGTACCGTAGTTTAACAGCCTGAGCTAGAGCAAGCAAGGACCAACGGAGAGAAACAAAAACGACGGAATGGACCACGAGGAGATGGGGGACGGAGCCGAGACGGAAGGGGAGAAGAGCCTGGAACCTAGAGCCTAGAAAGTCAGTACATAACGACACTGAGTGGAGGGGTTCCAGTCGGGTTGGGCTGGATTGAGCCGGTTGCTGGGCGAGCTTGTGCAGGCAGCCCGAGCCAAAACCAAAAAATCAGGGTGTAGAGCTCACAGGATGATGGTGTTGACGCAATGGGCGCACAACCTCACTGCTGGCAGATTGCCGCTAGCACTAGATTGGAGGCCTTTGGAGGTTCAAAGCGTGAGACTAGCGTCTCCTTTTCGCGTTGCAGTGGAGGAACTTTCTGAGACAATGATGATGGTGAATCGACGACGTGCGTACCTTGGCTCTGTCGCTTCTTCTGTTTCGAGGAGCTTGAGCGGAAACTGTGGAGTAGAGGATTGAGAATCAGCGGGTAATAGAAATAGACTGAAGATCAAAGGAGATCTATATGTCCCACAATGGAGGAGTCTTGCAGTTCGTTGCAGGTGAAGGTGAAGCAAAGAGATAGGTCTAGTACTAACTTACTGTTAAGCCTCGGTCTGAGTGAGGAGCTTGTACCTAACGAAAAGAAAGAGTGAGCGTAGTCGGAATCAACTGAGTCAACAAGCGCCAACGACAGACAGGCCTAGAGCACGGTCAAGTCTTTGAGGCACCAGATGGAGATTGTGTTAGTGATACTGGCCGTGATGTTTGTTATTATGAATGGATGATGTAGTTGATGGGCTTGGAGAAGGGGGGCATTGAGTTCCATCTGGTCGCACGCCAAGAGAGCTCATGGCACTTACACCGAATGGGCTTATTGACGGTACTTGCAGCTACTTTAGCGACATGAGCTGGGGTCACTAATCTCCCTATCTTCCTCGAGTGCCTGGGCAGGTTCTAGCTTCTGTAAGTACTGGCAAGTATCTTAATCCCAATGAACACCCCAGCTCAGCTGCTTGCAGCCAGTTTTCCAACGCATCTTCCCCACCAAATGACGTAAACGGACGCCACCAGAAGGGTCCATCCCTTGCTTGGTCTTGATCTTGGTTTTGGTGATGCCCTCACACTAAACCAGAACCGCAACACAACCCAACGACGATCGTCATTATCCCCCAGGCTGTGCCCAATCTCACATGCGGCCGATCCCTTTCAATCGCAAGACTTGTCGCTCCCACGGTTGTATCCACCTCACCACTGAAGCTGAGATCTGCTCGGCATCGCCGTCTCCCGGATCTGCAACTTGTTGTGTCGATGTTTCGTAGATATTCGAACTAGGAAGGCCTTTGCAATCTTCTCCGCATGGAGATTGTGGATCTTGATAAAATCGTGTTCAAAACTCCATGAAATCTAAGTTAATCTTGATTTGTACAAGCCGCATCCCGGCTCGGCACTGTAAAGTGACTGCCGATGACATCCACCTTGAGGGATATTAACAAGAGGCATCCGAGGACGGCTTAGACAGCTTCAACTCATCGTTCCTCAATCATAGCTTTCAAGGCATTGCCAAGTTACACAATTCACTCAATGATGCCATCATCACATGCCATTGTCGAACAAAATTATCATTCTCTTCACTATTACTAACTCTACAATGCTATTACTACATAGTAGCACGTAAAAAGAGACTTGCCGCAGTTTACTTACAATCTCCCCCCAAAGCCATTACCAAGACCAATGCCCAAATCTTTCCAAAACGCCATGCCTTATGCTTTGTGTTCAGCCAAGTGCAGCAGAAAGCTCCACAAACGCCATCTTCAAACCGAGAGTCTCCCCTAGCGCACGGTGACGGTTGTCGACCGGTGCCCTCCGCCCAGCGGGATGTTACTGTTTTAAAGTTCGTGTCCTGGAGAATAACAGCTACCCACTAGTATCACGCTTCCTGCTCTGGGACCGTTTCCTGAATTGGGTCAGCAGGAGGCTTCTCAACCGTTTTCATCCGTCCCCATCGCCGCGGCGGCGGCGCCTTAGGTGGTGTCTTCTTCGGTCCTCCGTCGACGAACTTCTGCGCAAATGGCACCCCATGGCGGTGTTTTGGTACCTCTGGCAAAGGCTTCTTCGGTCGAGTAGCTATTGTGACGCTTTCATCATCGGTAGCAACGTCACCTCCATCGCCTGATCGACTCGGTGTCTGCACTCCCGGCTTCTCCTTAACTGCCGCGACGTCGCTTACACTGATACTACTCGCGGTTTGCGACCGTGATAGACTCATGCCGAGGAATCTGCGGGCGACTTCAGCCTCACCGGATCCTACCGTGGGGGACTGCGCTTCTTCTATCCATTTGACCTTTGATACACGGTCGACCAGACGAAGCGTTGTGTCGTCTGCTGGCGCAAAGTGAACATTGTGCGAGCCTCGGAGAATGCTCAGCACACGCAGAATCTCATCCTGCTTATAGTGAGGCGGCTGGCTGAGTTGCGTATGTGCCAATAACGGGTAAAGCACTCGTAGGTATGTGTGCCTCAGGGACATTTTTTCATCCGGCAAATCCATCAAATTTCGAATAATGACGTCCAAAAGTACTCGTAAGTCGTTCGTATA
Organism: Fusarium musae; assembly: GCF_019915245.1. Classification (NCBI taxonomy): domain Eukaryota; kingdom Fungi; phylum Ascomycota; class Sordariomycetes; order Hypocreales; family Nectriaceae; genus Fusarium; species Fusarium musae. The sequence goes on from NC_058391.1 coordinate 2,210,251, forward strand.
GAAGTATTCATATGTCGCCTTGGTCGTGAATAGCAAATACAGGAGCTTCAAAATGAGTAGCTGTAGTGATGTTTCGGTTTCTCGGTTCAATAGCAAAATGATATTTTCGCCAAACGTTCGGAACGAAGCTCCGTGAAGACTCAAGCACTTCACAATGCGATTCGTCAGAGGCGAATTGGGCGAAGCAGAATCGCCGACTTCTGTCGACGCAAGCATATACTGTTCATTTAAAACAAGCTGCGTCTATGTAAGCAATGGCAGCTAGATTGGGATGGAAGCTGCTTACCAAAACACGAATGGTAGGATAATGATAAGGATCATGCGCATCGTCAGACAATTCTTCAATCAATGCAAAAAGATAATGGACAAATTCATCGTCCACCATAGTCAAGTCGTCGACCCGCAGTCGTTCCATACGCGACATCTCATACATAAGCTGCAGAAGAAGGCGATGCAGACCAGGGTCCTGATCTCGGCGACCATTGATCAGTTCCAAAAGTCGGGGGAAGCAAGCCTCGTCCACCATGCGAGGGAACATGGTCTCATCCTGGCACCCGTCGAGGAGGAGAAGAGAAACGATAGCGTGCAGAGGCCCAGCCTCGTCCTCTTGAAGCAAGCTATAGATAATCTGAGTGCGAACATAGTCTTTGTTGGCCTGGAACAGGTCGCTGGCGAGAAGCATCCGCGTGCAAGTGACGATTTCTTCCTGAGATTCGTAGAGATGGTCGCGAAGGCGTGTCGTTAAATCTATCCATGTGCGCAAGGCATCGTCGATCGTTTCGTGGGATTCGCATTTGCTCGAGACGCACTTATCAAGTTCTACAAAAGATCAATCATGTCAGTCTTTTCATATCCTTCATTTTTCTCTATTGTAGGAACCCCTGTAACAAAACTTACCGCTCCATAGCTGCTCTTCGTCCTCCTCATGAGTGTAGGAAGCTTCTTCGAAATCTGCCATGATCCTCGTTTCCGTAAGGGTACAGGGACCAAGGCATCGAGTCCTGTTGAGACTGGATATGCGTAATGCGAAGCTGGCTGGGGGTGTTGCGCTGGGTAGATACAACGGGACGACGGGCCAATTGACAATGGCTTCCAAGGATAGACGCGAGCGCAGTGGTCATCTCCTGGAGATGACGAGACCAGAACCTGAGATGGAGCAAAAGATATCAAAGCCGAAGCCAAAGTTTGTGTAGTGGTTGTGTTTCGAGAATTCAGGTGGCGGGGTCGAGACTCAGTTGTTGTTATAAGCCCGTTTAGCGGTACCGTGACCTCATCCAGGCCTGTCGAGTGCTGTCTTGGCGGACCACACAGCAACCTACGGTAACAACAGAACAAAACAGAACAAAAGCGTGGCCTCACTTATATCAACAGATATCTATGAATCCCTGTTACTTCAAATATTGTGGCTAGTACTGTCATGTCACGACCGCTATAATAGGCACCGCCACAGACTTTCCAGACACCACCAGCTGGACGAATGATTGAATCACAGGCACTCCACCAAAGCTGTTGCTTTGAATACATAGCCAAATACAAGATAGAATTCTATATAATCTTTGAGCTTTCGCTATTGCCAGAGTTGATACAAATTAAACGACCCTCTTTGATGTCCCTGTCCGGCATCAGGGTTTGAGGATACCAAGCCAAAGCAATACATATAACGTGAATGCTCCCAAACGCCAGACAACAACCGCTGTCAAAAACAGCAGAGCCATTACCAAATACCTCAACACCACCAAGGTCGCTGCCAAAAACGCTGTGAGGCACTCAATCTATGACTTCCTCTTTTCCTCCTCGTTCTCTTCGTGGTGATCATCATAAATCTTGACTCTAGATGCATATTCTTTAATATTGCTGACAACATAGTTCGTAATCGTGTCGCCCTTTCCACCAGCCACCCGCAGCAACAGCTCGTTCAGGTTGTATCGCCCCAAGATGTCGACGTGGTCAGCTGTACGAGGTCCTCCGCGAGGGTTGAAACGTTCTGGCTCGTGGGGCATTTCAACGACTGTGACCTTGACACCTGCTGGATTGTAGCGTTTCATGTTCCAGCCATGATTGCACATGTAACCTGTGCTGAGGAGGTTCACAGTCCCGTCGCCCTCACCCATTATAACACCGTGATCGACGTCTCCTTCGGTAAAGCCCGTGTCCATGGTGATGTTGAGGTTCGTCACCAGAGGCTGGTCAGGGGACCTGTAGTAGTATCCTCGCTCAGTAGGCTTCCCGACGCCATAGAAGCAGTAGATTTTGAGGCTAGGTGCAAGTGGTAGTCTGGTCTCGAGAGGGTTGATCCATTTCTTGGGGTCCAGCTCATTGGCTTCGACTTCGGCAATAGTGTGAGCAATGCCACGAGAATAACTGCCCTTGAGCTGATCCTGGTACCAATCCTCGGTCGTATTGAGTAAGTAGGACAAGCCCTCCTCAACAGTGAAGTTACGATCAGGGGTTGTCCAGTTCGACCCAACTCTGAAGTTTAATAAAGATCCGTACGAACGATTCTGACCTGGCAAGTCGTCTGGGGCCCATGTCAGATTGCCCCAGACAGCGTTGCCACCAATGGGTAGCATAGATGATATACCCGGCATGCCGCGGAAAATTTCAGCCCTCTCTTCCTTGCTCAGGAACTTTTCCAGACCGTAGATCGCAAAGGGGTTCAACTGAGCGGTATCGCGCATTTCACCAGACAGGACAGCAGTCAAATCTTTGACTGCCCCGAGCATACATCCGCTAATGTTGATCCAAGCCTCGACGTGTCGCTCAACCCAGTCCTGACCACCACGGCCCCCCCTCTCTGATTGCACCCAGTGGAAAAAGTAGAACAAGACCTGACTGCCCATGCTGTGCGATGCTAAGACAACTTTTCTGTTGTCCACCTCCAGCGCAACTTCGATGTGTGATTTGAGTCGGGTGAAATATCGGTCTCGCACCTCGAGGTTCGGGTAGGACAAGCGCCAATCATAAGCAGCTGTGAAGGAGTTTGTCGGGTCGTAGCCAACCGAAGCAAGATTCTCAAAGATCTTGCTCCAAATCCAATAACCTGTGATGAAGAAATCGGTGGCATCAAAGCCCTGGGCAGCTCTTAGTTTGACGTTTGGCGGATCAAGTCCAGTCCTCTTATCAAGCATCACATGCTTCTTCCAGACCTCCTTGTCCATGACCAAGGCTTTCATCATGGTCCAGCTTCCCCAAAGCCGCTTCCTGAAGTAAGCCTTTGAGATATTGGCGGTTCCCCAAGACTCGAGTCCAGTCGAAATAACGCCTGGTATCATAATCATGGGATGGTGTGCTTCAAGACCTTCAGCCCGTGCTTTGGTTCCGACAGAGAAAGGCTCATATGATTCTGCAAAGTCGCGCTCGCCTTGGATCAGATCGCGCATGTCCTTGACCAATCCAGCTGGCAGAGCATCTAATAGGTTGTCCATGGACAAGTCGGTGAACTCGGGAAGGTCGATAAGGTCATTGCTGGAAGCGAAAAATCCGGCGGCGATTATTCCAAACAAACTACCAAGAAAGAAAATGAAGGTATTGCGGCGCTTCCGAGTCTTTGGAACGGCGTGCTCGACAACACGAACGTGCGTTGTTGGGTCGGTCGCTGAGGTTTCCTCCCTTGTAGTATCATCGCTCTCGTTCGTTCTCGTATCTTCATCTTGGCCCTGAACATTTCGGCGCCGTAGGTTTTTCGCCATGTTGTCGACCTAAGCAAGAACAAGCCTCCGCGAGGCGTCGTCTTATTTAGTCAGTTGTTTGGGAGGGGGAAAAACACCACCGACCAAGATAGACTAGGGGGATTTTTGGAGTTTTGAGAAATGTCGCTCGTAGCTATGACGCCCATAGACACCGGTCTACTTTAACTTGGGTGCGGGTGGGCGCGTGCTCTAAATCTAAAACAAAAAACGGGGTGGTCGCAAAGTCCGAAGTCTAGAGAATCGTATCATCTGTCAGCGGAAGTCGTAGAGTAAACATACCGACTGATCTAATTTGATACGGGAGAAAATATCTGTTGAACGATAGTGGGAGTATCAAAGCCACGCACCGTGGTACGTAATTATGAAAGAGTTGCTTGGAAGTCGCGTGCATCACATGAAAATTGTCAAGTGTCTAGGAGGTAGGGAGGGAGCTCATTCAAAGGACATGCTTGCCGTTCCTGATAGGCAGGAACCTGACGTCAAAGCCAAGATAAGGCTACTAATCTTAAAATGCCGAGCGGATGAAACGGAAGAGGCCGAAATCACAAAGTCAAGCGTCTTTCTCTCATTTAAGGGCTCCCATTCCTTGAGAAAGGGATATATAACACGTTATGGAGTTTAGAGCTGTCATTATCACATGCTTGAACTTCGAATGATGGATGATGAAAGGACACAGACCATTTCTCCATGTCTCTTCTCTCCCTCTCCCTAAGACAGTTCAAATTGACTTTACCCAAGTTAAAGACGCATTTGTCCATCGCTTATATCGGCTTGATCAGACCACCCTCCACTGTAAACGATGCAATGCCTCACTCACCTAGAGCCACCTCATGCAGGACCTTTTCTACTCCAATGCCCCCGCTCTCCCCTCCACAAAACCATCAGAAAAAAGCTCTAAAATAGCGTCCTTGGCTTCTGGAATCCCTGCCAACGGCCCTGCGTGCCTTGCCCTCGTGGCCATGTGCATCAATTCTTTGGTGCGGTTTACCAAACCCGGCCTGGCAATCTACTGTTGGAGGCGCTGGCTGTGATACCTCCAATGCATTGCATATTGCCACTCCCAGCCCCAAATCTTGAGATCTTCCCACCCTCTTTCTTGAATTAATGGCTCTTATCCATTGGACCTCAGCTCAAGTCCTTGACCCCTTGTAGGCCAGCACTTAGTCTACCCCTCACACCGATACCGGGTTGAGTCTCCATTTCTGCCTGCCCCTCTTTAGGTGTCAAGTCAAGATCTGGTTTTAAACCTTGAGACGCCCATATCTAACATCTTACCCAAACATCAACTTCAACACAACTCTACTCTACTCTACTACCGCAGCTCTCAACAGCATAACTGATCGTCCAGAATCAGTCTGGTCTCTTCTATCTTCTTTAAACCCCCATAGTCCCATGGCCCCTACCAAAATCGACGATCTTCCTGGCGAGTTGCGCTACGTACAATATGAACATGCCCTCGAGGCTCAGTATTTACCCGCTATCCGGGCATTGATCTCAAAGGACTTGAGTGAGCCTTACAGCATCTATGTATATCGTTATTTCTTATGCCAGTGGGCACATCTCTGCTTCATGGTGAGAATAATTCACCCTCAAGTCGATTCCAGTGTAGTTATCTGACAAATAATCCTCAGGCACTGAACCCAGTCGACTCATCTCTCATCGGTGTTATAGTGTGCAAGCTGGAAGTCCATGCTTCGCACTCCAACCCCACTCGAAGAGGCTACATCGCCATGTTGGCCGTTGCTTCTGACTTCCGTGGCCATGGTATTGCGACAACCCTCGTCAAGAAGGCCATCGACGCCATGACCAAGCGCAATGCGGACGAAATTGTCCTCGAGACTGAGGAGACCAACGTCGCTGCTATGCGATTGTACGAACAGCTCGGTTTCTTGCGCACTAAGAAGCTACACCGATACTACCTCAACGGCAACAGTGCATATCGACTTGTTCTGCCGCTCAAGTACATCGACCTTGACGCCAGCGCCAATGACCTTGAAATCATTGATGTATAAGCTTTCACGGCTAAATGGGCATTTATAGTATTTTTCACGGGGTTCAGTGATGGGAAGCCATTGATGGACATGGGCGGACAAATTGAGCACAGGTCAGCGGCAGCATTTAAGCGTCATGCGGAATTAGCATCTCTTGGAATCATGGGCGTTTAGGATATTGGTTATGAAGGTCATGACGATACGATCCTGTTCTTTTTTGTTTCTCTCTACATTATGCACTCGGATTCTTGATTTTGATCCTCCATACACGATGGAACATTCCCTCTTGTTCTGCCTGGCCAGATGAGTCATTTGTTGTGCGCCGTTAGGTCTGGAAGATGTCAGATGACTTATAGATCGACGCTTTCAGACCCCAGGGATTCCCGGACGATATCCCTATGTACGTATATGCATCTATCGACTTGCGTCAGCCTCACTTTATTGACATCAATACGAAACCATGACTCACCTGGCTTATAGTAGATAGGTCGTCCTCGAGCTTCAACCAATCTGAGCTCTCGAAGCTTTTGAAGCACCCTGCCAACGTCGGCCTTGTCTGCGAAATCGGTCGTGTACACGCAGATGAGTCGATCTTTTCGAGAATCCTCTTCGGCTGGTCGTGGAGCAACCTTTGCAGCAATGCCAAGCTCGTTCTTGGCAGTTGCTTTCGCGACAATCTCCCACACGTCGTTTACTTCTGCTGGTGAGCAGAACAACATCCACTGTCAAGGGTCAGTCGTGTTTTGGCGAGACGTCCCGAGAAACAAACCTTGCCAGCGCGGACTTTGGCAGCGTGTGCCAGGTGCAGTATATCATCTGAGGCTTTCTTGATTTCTTTTCGAAGATTCCGCTCTTGCGTTGCAAGGACCTTGTTGGTTTTCTTCAGTCCGTCCTGGAACTTGGAGAGAAGTTCTAGTCTCTCCAGGCCGCCTTCCATGACAAGCGCAGTCTTGCTGCCTTCTTCCTCGGGAGCCTCATCTTCATTGCCTTTACTAAGTTGGTTCTGCCCCATAGACTTCTCAACGCGGGGTATATACGGATTGCAAATGAAGATCCAAGGCGTATCCTCCGTGATGTCTGTTGTCCTGGGTGGGAGACGTGCGAGGAACTGATCTACCGTCTCGGTAAGCTGCCATGCATAATTTACCCCGGCATAGGGATTGTGAAGATGCGATGTTTCGTGAACGTTGCTCTTGTCAGGAATAGGCCTCCCAGGGCATTGCTGTTGCTCGAGCATCCAGCTCTGAACATCAAATTGTTGTACACGGTTGTTAAGGTTCATGACCATATCATCGTCCCCTAAAACTGTAAGCTCATGCAGATTTAATTCAACGGTGGGGCGTACCGTAGAAGTCAGATTCGTCGGAATATTCCATGACGTTGAATCAAGTTAAAATTGAAGAGGCTGTAGTCAGACCAAAGTAGAGCCTTGGGTTAATCAGCAATGGTGCTGGAACTGTTGGTGTGGTGGACAAGAGCACCAACTGCGCAACAAGCATAAATCAAAAGGAAAAAGAGTTGTCAGCATAAGAACCAAGATCGCCGCCTCAGCCGTCCTATGTGTTAAAGTGACAAGTTATTAATGAATAAATGCGCGTGTTGACGTAAGGAGCGGAATCCCCAAGACGAGACGAGGGGATGGAGTCGCAGAAGCAAGTTCGCGTTGATAGCGCTAGTCCGGCAGTTAAACCTTGAGGCCTGTAACTTATACCCTGCAATAGATTACGCCTCAAGTTTGATCGTGGGAATAGTCAACCACTTTATGTATCTTCTTGTTTAGTTAAATGTCTGCATGCTTCGCAGAACTCTTTGGTATCCAATCTGAAATTACAACTGTGCATTCTGGCGATCATCGTACCTCTCAAGTCTCACCCTATAAATGGATAAGGTAAGGTAACAACTAAAGAGACAGACCCCACCGGACTCCATTTGTTTTCTATTGATTGATTGCTTGCTTTTGCTTTTGCTTTTGCTTTTGCTTTTGCTTTTGCCAAATCCTATGTACATATCACTTCACTATCCATTATTACCCATGGATGATTCCAAAATCGTTTCGTCAAAGGTTTCCTTAACCTTGGATCTGCCTCCTAGTTGTATCCAGTTCTGTAAACTGCATCCTAACTTGTTCGTGGTGGGAACTTACAACCTCGAAAGAAATGACGATGCCCAAAAAGAGACAGACAACGACGATGACACTGATACTGCAACCGCAACCAAGACACCACAAAGCCGCAATGGGAGCTTGCTAGTCTTCAATGTCGTTGGTGATGACTTGTAAGTTTATTTCCCCGAGGCCCAATTGGTTGCTGACGCGTTCGATCATAGTCATCTAGTTCAGACAGTTTCGCAGCCTTCAGCTATTCTAGACCTCCGATTTCACCCTCAGAAAGGCAAGGAGGATATCATGGCTGTAGTATCTAGCACTGGGACACTGGCCGTGTTCAAACTTGACCCGAAGACAAACCCCTCAGCCCCTTTACAGCATATATCAACAAGCAGATGTGACGATATTCCAGAAAATATCTTGTTCCTACAATGCAACTGGCATCCTGAGGTCCCAGATCTGATTGGTCTCACAACTTCGACAGGCTCTGCTCGAATATTACATTTGGACGAAGAATACCGCATCACTCAGAACTACGCTGATCTCAGTATTGCCAATTCCCTCGAGGCCTGGTGCATTGCATTCTCACCCGCAACACCAGAGTCAACTAAGGATAAGGCCCAAGTCGCAGCTTATTGCGGTGGGGATGACTCCATGCTTCGCTACACGTCCTGCATCTGGGATTCAAAGGAGCCTGATTCCCCGTTCGAAGAGCCATATCAGCCTGCAACTATAAAGGGGGCACATGATGCAGGGGTCACAGCAATTCTGCCACTTTTCCCGTTCACAAAGAACTCAGGCAGAGTCGTTGTGACAGGCAGCTATGACGACCATCTACGTGTTTTCGTTGTACATGACCTGCACGAATCATATGGCATGAAAAAGGTCGAGCTAGTGCTTGAGCAAAACCTAGGAGGAGGCGTCTGGCGATTGGATTTGGTCAAAATACAAGATTCTAAAGAGTCTATAAAAGTGAGGATCCTCGCGTCGTGCATGCATGCAGGGGCAAGACTTTTGGATCTGGAGGTCAAGAATGACAAGGACTGGAGTTGCGAGATTCTGGCGAGGTTTGAAGAACACAAGAGCATGAACTATGGAAGTGACTTTATTCGGGATAATGAGCCTTCTGAGGTTGTGCGCTGTGTGTCGACAAGCTTCTATGATAAGCTGCTCTGTCTCTGGCAGTATATACCAGCCAATAAATAGAACAGAATAGAAGTGCACGTACTTTCATACCACGAAATTATGTATAGCTCAATCTCATCACCTTTGGGAGAGCGCCAGTCCAAACCAGTCTACAAATGAAGCTCACGGCTTTCATTTGCCAAGTACCTAGGTGAGATTCTGTGACTCAAAAGCACTCATCAGTACAGCCCAATGAACTTCTGCCTTGGATAATCATGCTTCAATGACTGAAATCGCGGGTTGAGAAATGCACGATACGTATCATGTCGAGATATCAACTAAAGCACAGAGACGAAATTGGGTAGTGGCATGATGATCCTGAACCCCTCTATAGGAGTGGCGTGAGCTAGAACCAAAGCCTATCGATCTCCTTTTCAGCCTTGCAGCTTGGTTAATGGCCGAGCCCCTGTCATACAGGAGGTTAAGCCATATAGAAACAAAGGACCCCAACAACAACTGGGGCAACCTGTAAGTGTCACCGTGGTCATACATGCATGCATGAGGAGCTTGATACATTGGACGGTAGGAAATAAGTTGACAGTTGTTCATCGAGGCACATACTGGTGCTCTCTTTGTGATGCTCCAGAAGAGCCTGAGCCCAAGACTGTACTGTACGGAGGAAACTATTGATTGAGATTTCATGGCTGTATTTTCTTTTTCTGATTCAGCCCTCACTTTATTAGGGGCGATAGTTCTTTGTCAGTTCTGAATTCATGCATGAGGCGAGCAAGCCCAGGTGAATTGTTTCAAATGGCCCAGGCTGCCCCGCCACCAATGGCTGGCTGGCTGTACTAAGTTAGGTACGTAGCTGGTCTAGGCTCGCTCACTGATCATTCTCGGCTCTCTTCAGCCTGAGAGCTCTGAATTTTAGCCCAACACTTAACTTCTCTCTCACCACTTTCGCTTTGGCTTTCACTCTCACCATCTCCAAAGTAACTTGATACTGTGACCAATCTTTTATTCTCGGGTTATCTTCTGCTTCACCGCCTTTGTTGGAAAAAATAATTTGCTTTGCTTATTTGCATCTTGCCATCTTCCCCCAGTCACTTCCGGCTCTTCGCTTGCTTGCTTGCTTGCTTCGCTATCTGCTTCATCTTGCTCCCGCCGTCGCAAACGAAACCCTCGAACCCGTGAACCCCAAACAGCAGACAACGACGATCCGCCTTTCTCTGCCTCTCTCCATGGCTTTGGCCTAGATATTCCTCCGTGACCAGATCTCCGTTACAAAGCTTGCGTAGATCAAGCGCCTTTGCTCCCGTGCTCTGCTCTGCTCTACTTTTCCGTGAACCTTACATTCGCCAGCAGTCCATCGCTCGCGTATTGATCCGCCAGACGAAAGCACCAACATGTCAGCCAACGGGAGCTCAATGCCCTCGGCTGGCGCCGGTGGTGAATCTCAAGTGCTCACCAAAATTCACCAGGCGCTTGAGGTCGTCCATAGCCCGTACTCATCCAACGATGCCCGTAGGCTAGCCCAGGATTTCCTCGAGGAGGTCAAGGAATTTGACGAAGCCCCTATGCAGGGCTATAACCTCGCCTCCGACAAGGCTCAATCTCCCGTTGTTCGACACTACGCCCTCTCTCTGCTTGAGCATGCGATCCGGTACCGATGGTCAACGTACACCCTAGAACAGACGGATACCCTACGACAATGGGTATTAAGCCTTGGCCAAGCCATCGCGAAAGAGGATCCAGCTTATATCAGGAATAAGACCGCCCAACTCTGGGTTGAGATCGCCAAGAGATGCTGGGGCGCTGAGTGGATGGACATGGACTCTATGCTTTATCAACTATGGGATATTGCCGATTCCCCAGTGCACAAGGAACTCGTAATGTTTGTTCTCGAGAATCTCTCCGATGAAGTCTTCACTGGGGACGACTCGGTTGTCGCTATGCGGGAAGGTGTGTTGAGTAAGGCTTGTGTTGAGATCTTTACTCCAACCGCGGTGTTAGTGGAGGCCTTCCCGAACCGTCAGCCCGGCCCTCCGGTGCGATATGGCGACGATGGTTGGCTAAGCCGCTTGTCCCAGTTCCTGGATTACTGCCTGAACCAGGCACCCAAGGACAACGAGGATGTCAAGATGTGCATACACAAGGGCCTATCTGTGTTCTTGTCACTCATGCCTTGGGCAATCCCGAAGGCTATTTCCTCGGCTCGCTGTGTTGAAGTTATGTGTGCTGGGCTAGCTTCGTCACAAGTCACCCTTCAAAAGGTAACTTATTCGAATAGTCAACGATTGACTTGCGCTGACCAAAACACAGGCTGCATTAGAAGGTCTCCATGCTCTGTATTGCAGAACTAACTTCAATGACGACGAGTTTCGGGACCTAGTTGGCCCAATGTTCAGAATCGGGACAATACAACTATGCAAGCAACTTTTTGAATGGTCTGCAGTTGACCCTGAGGACGTTGATGAAGACAAGTACCAGACACTGAAGAAGCTATCAGAGGTACGTCGAAAGGCGCATGGTTTCAGAGTCATACTAACTCGTTGCGTAGATGTTGTCTTGCCTTGGGGACTACTTTGATAGGAAGTTTGCAAAACTGCCTGCTGATACCGCCAAGGAAGACTTCCTGGCGCTCCTAGTACAAGTTGTGCAGCATCAGAGCCTGATGGTCTCTATTCCTGTGCTTGTCACATGGACGCGGCTCCTCAGTAACCGCTTGATTGGCCCAACCGAGCTTGTTTCGGCCTTCATCCCACCGCTGCTGGAGACATGCAGTTCGAGATTGGTTCGATTCGAGAATCTCCCAGAGGATACTCAAGACGCAACATTACTCTACCTCATGGAGGATACAGATACGGTCCCCGAACGACACGCTTTCTTGGGCAACTACCGCCGGTATAGCTCTCAGATCATTGAGGCTGTTGTCCAGTTGAAGTTGGTTGACGCGATTCAGCACATTCTCAGCCGCACAGAAGATTTATTACAGCATCTCTATGATGGCCAGCCTCCCTTGAACAAGCAAAACTATTTTAAGCACTCCATGCCAGTCCTGCGCATCGATGCTCAATTCACAGTCATTGAGGCCACATTAAAGGGGTACTCCAAATGGCGCAAGCATCGGCCCCAGGAATATCAACAACAAGGGCCAGAAATTGAAGCCAATCTGGAGTCATGGTGCAACAAGCTGGTCGAAATGAGCTTTGAGGACCCCATGATCCGAAAGCGAACCCTTCAACTACTTGTCTACTTCTCTACTACCGCGCTCAATAAGAACGCTACATTTATGCTGAAGGTGTTGGAGCATATTTTAATGACCTGGCCAGCTCTCCAGCCAGAATACCGTGCTTTCAACGACGCTATTAAGGACCTACAGGGTGAAAGTATGATTGAGTTGCAGCGATTGGCGTCAGAGATGCCAGATCATTTACTGGTAAGATGATTTGAGACTTGGTCTTGGGCCCATACTAATTACCTCGCAGGGTGTATATGACCAAATAGAGAGCAAAGTCAACGAAATGATGTCGTCCGGATCGCTTGATGAGAAGCGCTCCATTGCCTACAAGAGCTTTCTCTTCATCATTATGTCAGTATACCAGTGACGACACATGGAAGTAGCTTGCTAACCAGTTGGCAGACACCGAGCCACCAGTGTGGACGCTCAGAACAAGATCCAGAAGCTACGTGAGTTCATCGATCCTGTAAAGGCCCAATGGCAGACCGACACCGTGCGCAACTCTCTGGAGTCGTACGCTAGCTTCTGTGAGTTATTGGGACTAGACAAGGCTCAAAACTACATGGCCAACCGCCGAGCACATGAAATCGCAGATTGGGGCTCGCAAGAACTCGATGCTGAAGGACTTGCTCTTCAGAACGAACTTGAAGAACGACTTAAGCTTCTTCCGCTTCGTTCGACGAAGAGCTTCCTAGCCTTCTCAGTTGAGAGACTTGATAAGTCGTCAGATGCTTTCAAGGCCTCGTACACTCTCTGGCAAGACGGATTTCCAGAAATCTTGGCCGATCTACTCAAGTTTCTGACTTACGCGCATGCGTCGCATAAACCTGACAATTGGGTCGGACTACCAGGTGAAGCAGTGTCGACTGTTCACCGAATTCTAAGCGATCGGTTTTGGCAAGCCGGAATCTCTGAAGGCAGCAAAGACGATTTCTATGCTCGTGTTATGGATAAGAAGAACACGATGGAAGGTCTCGCCTCAACTATCCGAGGATCCGTTCGATTTGTTCGCGAAACAGCCTATGCGATCATTTATTGCATGAGTCGCTTGGAACGGCAGTTTTACGGATTCGAGGGACTTTCTGCGCCGCTTTCCAAGGCCCTATTCTCAGACTCAGTTTGGTTGTCTACACACCAGCAGAGTAACTTGCTGAACCTGGTTAGATATCTTGTTGACGATTGTCCTGTTGACTGCCGAGAACATTTTCTTCCGCAGCTACTGGCGGCATGCTTCCAACAAATGGATGCCAAGATTAATGGGGAATGGGAAAAGATGCAGCGCCAGCAGGAGGTGGCTGCAGACGGCGAGGACGGTCTCAAGGAAGAGATGAAAGCGGAAAGTATTCTTCGACAAGTGACCTACACGGCGGTATTGATGGTGGCCGACTTCCTCGATCCCACCAAACCTAGTGAGTCCCTAGAGGTTCCGGGGTTCTCAAGAGCCAATGAACTAACAGTCTCCTTAGATGGGCCAATTCAGAATGGAGACAACAATTCGGGAGTCAACCAAGACAAGGATTACCCTAGCCTGAGGAGGTTCTGTCTCACTCATCAGGAGGTTGTCGAGCCTTTGCTTGTCTTCTGCACCCACGGCATTCGCGTGCGAGACAGCAGGTGCTGTACCATGATACTGCGATTGTTCATATCGTTGGTTCCCGAGTTTCACCTTGTGGATGGCCAGTTGCCCAAGTCTGTGCTACAGAGCCCAATGGAAGCACATCTTGCGACAGATAGGTTTCCCATCCCGCCAGGAATCTCTTCAGCCATTCGTGAATATATCTCGCTTGATGTGCTGAAAGCCTGCATCACATCATTTCATGAGCCTTACTTTGTGGAACTACAGAAGGACTTGGCCGCGCTGATTGCAGCAATTGTCGTCTACTACAGCCCCATCACGTCGTCACCAAGGGACGTACTTCTCTCACTACCCAATGTGAACGTGTCAGATTTGGACCGGCTGTCGACGTACATGGCCAAGCCTGGCGCGCATACTCGCCAGCAGCGAGCTCTTGTTTTGGATCTGCTCAAGGATCTCAAGGGTGTGAGTGTGTCCGAGATGGGTAAACTCCCCAAGAGTAGTGGATTTGGGGGTTCCAATCGCAAGAGAACGAACCGAAGCAAGATGGCGCAGCAGTTCATGAGCGACCAGCAGTCAGGACAGGATTCGACGCGATCAGGTATGAACGTGGCTCGTCGGGCTACACCAGATGCACTTGAGGGCGTCTCGAATCTATTTGAGGGATAAGGAATCCGTGAGGGTGGATGATTGCTTCAGAGGCAGCAATACCTTTAGAAAACATGAGAGCGGACAGTACCAGAGTTAGACCCGCCAGCGGAAAAGAAGAATGTGTGGAAATTTCAAGTCCAGGCCAAGGGCCCTCATCGTCAAGCTTCTTCTGGGCGGTATAATAGAGATGGGTAGATAAGGGGGGACAATAGACAGGACCGGACTGAGGAATCTGGAATGAATCATCAGGAGTACTAGAGCGAGCATGGGTCAGGGTAGGATGAGAATTAACATGTTTTACTTGAAGTTATTTGACTTGCGTATTGAGGTTGGCGCATAATCATGCCATGTTGCATTGGCTCCGTCTGCAGCTTATGAGGCCGGCTGCATACAATGCGCAATGACATTGCATATACAGCCACAATCAGCAATAATCAGTCCATTGCGAAACATTTCTTATAGCTCAGCTGTGAATCCGGAAACCGGTGAGCACGATAGGGAGAGGGCTCGGTAGTGCCAGGGCCGGCCCGGGACTTGAAAGCCAGCCCGGCACATGTTTCCCCCTTTTGAACAAGAGACCGACTTTTGTATGACGTCGGCTGATTTCTGGAGAGATAAACTTATGGGGAGTTCACCGGGGAAAGCATCCGATAAAGCTGCAAGGTAAATCACGCGTTAGATTGGAGAAGAGGGTGGCTGGCATCCTTGCGTATGAGGCTTGTGGAGATAGAACCGGCGGTGGCAGTGTCTTAGTTGGGGGGACGCACAGGATCCCGAGATTGATGAGCTGACTTTGAAGTGGCAAAGCAAGGAGGAAATTTCTGGCTTGCTTTTCGACCACTTTCACGTGCCTTTGCCTCTCTTTAAATGAGGATAGGCAGGTAGTACTGTTTTGAGGCCGTCGCCGGCGCCGGTTGACTCTCCGGGACCGGGCCGTAGCTTGCGTACAGTAGCTTTAAGCCGGCGCATTCTTGGACATCAAGTTCCGGCATAAAATCAGGAACTTCCCGCGATTTCTCTAGAGGCTTTTGCGGCTAAATTGATGCTCGTCTCCCCCCTTGGGCTCCGTCGTAATTGACACCAGTGATTGAGTGAATATGAATACAATAGAGTACCAGCCAACATCCCCTATCCGGAAGACACATAGGAGAACGACCAGAGCGTGAGTGTTCCTTTATTCTCTTTGAAGCTAGATATGTGAGTTGATTGATTTTACGTAGATGCGATGATTGTCGTCGACTCAAGGAGAAATGTATCGGCTCAATGCCCTGCGACAGATGCAAATACTTTGGCAGGCCTTGTCAGTTCAGCGATAGGTTCAGAAGAAGCCGAGTTTCTCGTACAGCGGCAAAGACAGTTAAGGCATCTGCGGTGGAAGTAACGTCCGAGGATGTCTCTGTATACTTTGAGGCGGAACGTATTCAGGCGCTAGAGCATATCGTGAGACATTACACAGGGCTCGAAGAGTTCTGCAGGGAGAAGCTGGAGAACGTTATCACAGATCTTTCACCTCTACGCAATGAAGAGGAGGATTTAGTAGATGTGATTGAGGTAGGGAACGACGATGTGAGTTGTGATGATAGGGATCGCGTGAGTGTCGGTACAGCATCAACTGGTAGGTATTGTTCTACTTCAAGCAATGTATAGGTAGCCAGAGCTAACTTGGTGCCAGCCAACGTAGAGTTCTCTCATCATGAGTTCTCTCGTCGTGTGCAGAAGAAGGTCAAAGACGAATTGGCCGACTTTGAGTTCGAGGTACGATATCCCGTCCCACAGGTCAACTGGTCTCTAACAACAACACGTTCAGGACTCGGGAACAGACACAGCAGTCAGTGACAAAGCAAATACTTCTCAGCTTCTATCCAGAGACGCGGCAGTGCTCGAAGCTGTATCATTATTTCCACCAGCTCCCTCTGCACTGACTCTCTTGCGAGTATTCTTTGAGATCGCCCAAACAAACTATTTCTATACCGACGAGGAGACACTTCGACAACGCCTTGACCAGTTCTACTCTTGTCCTACACGTGTTGGTAGTGAAGATGCCCCTTGGGTCTCTGTCGCGTTGATGGTCTTTGCGCTCGGGACACAATTCTCGCATCTTTGTCAGTCTTCGGTAAGAGGTTCAAATCGAGAGCTCATCAGAGATGCCCACGGTATCTGTCAGACCATGGATGATACTATTGCATCGACATTTTACCGCAAGGCGACGAACTTGATCCCTGATATTCTGGGCATGGGCTGCATCGAAAGCGTGCAGGCCTTTCTTCTTTTTGGAATATATGTCCTTCCTATCGACCCATCTGGCTTGTCTTGTACCTATTTCGGAATTGCTATCAAGGTGGCAACACAATTCAATCTTCATCAGAAGACTATCCAAGATCTGTCTCCTCGAGAGTTAGAGCTGCGGAAGAGAGTTTGGTGGACTGCTTACGCCCTCGAACGGTATGTTCAGTCTCAACGAAGCCTCTTACAAGATCTAACGGAGAACAGCCGAATTTGCATCTTACACGGACGACCTGTTTCTATTTCGAGACTCTATATTGATGCTAACCTGCCCATTGATCTGGAAGAACTGCAGCCAAAGGAGAGAATCAACACTTTTCAAAACAACATGGCCATGCTCAGGCTGACTATCTTCATGGAGGATGCTCGAGATGGAATGTAAGCGATACTAACAAATCCTGTTTGAAATTGAAGGACTAACAAGACATAGTCTGGCCTTGAAGAGCAAAGATAAAGTGCAGAAAGTTAAAGCATTTCAAAACACGGTCCAACTCAAGGAGAGGCTTCGCAATTACTGGCACAGTCTTTCCGAAGACACCTTTTGTCGAGACCTGACACCCGGCAAACCACTATTCCGATCCAACATGCACCTCTTCTTGACATATAATCTGGTTCATATTCTGATTGGCCGATCTTTTATCCTGGACGAGCTGAATATCAACGCCAAGGATACCCCGAGTGCAGAGTGGACGAAACTGAGAAGCGAACTAGTCAACGACTGTATTAGCAGTGCCGTCACCACTATTCACCTCTGTCAAACTCTGCACGATGAGAGTAGTCTTTCAAAATCTTCTTACACGGAGTTCAGCTCCTGTTGCGCTGCTGTTCTCGCCCTGGTAGCAAAATGTGTCTCAGATAAGAGCAGCAGTTGCAAGGATGCCTGCAAGAAAGGGATGGAATTACTGCGAGAAACATCAACCGGTATCTTTTCGACAAGTGGTGAGAAACGCACAGTAGAAGGGCTAGAGATTGCTTTCGACAGGCTGAACTATGTAAAGAGGCGAGACAGTACTGGGAAGCTCGACGAGGATGGATATCTCCAGTTTCGAAACTGGGTTGCCATGCAGCAGATTGTTCCCGGAGAATCGCTTCAGCTGCCTCGACAGGAGAACTCTATGCTGGAAGTTTTGGGGGGACATTCGCTCACGTATCAGTGTTCTGGCATGGCCGGAGGTTACAAGACTGGTTGCTCTCTGCCTGCGCGTACGGAAGTAATTTCATTGCCAGATTTGGGAGATTGGTTTGATCATGGGTTTGAGCAGCCGATGGCTTAATGGTATATGACTTACGATTTACGATGTTGAATTTCATTTTAACTATGTACACTACAACTTTACTACAAGACATCGTTCAAAGTTCTCTCATTGCTGCAAGGTCATTGCCAGATATAAAGACTTGGTTTTGATTTAGCTCCGTTGTCACAAACTAACGCGGCTTCTGGCTTTACATTCGAGACTGGCTCGGCATCAGTCTGAGTCACGTTGAGAAGGGTTCATGACTTTTGCTAAATACTTGAATACGTTGAGTTGAAGTGGACTGACTATGTAAGCATTAAGGATTTAACAGTTTTTCCATAGCTGGCCTACATTACATGATTTACATCAAGTTCAGGCTTATTTACTGGCCAGCAAGTTCCTTCTCCAGCGCATCAGCCATATCCCCAAGAGTGGCAAACTTCCAGTTATATACGGGATCCTTTGTGTTGCCCATACTAGCTCCGGGTCTCTCAATCCAGCTTGATTTGATGCCCATCTGTTTTGCGGGCTGATGATCATGAAACTGGCTCTGCGCAGTCTGAAGCACCTTTTCCTTGGGAATACCAAATTTGGCCTCCACTTCCCGCAACATATACTTAAAATTGTTCAGGTTAGGTTTGTAACTTCCAACGTCTTGTGCAGTGATGATCAGGTCAAAGGGAGTGCCTTGAAGAGGACCTGCATTGCTGCCGGAGAAGGACTCGCGGTCGACATTAGACAGAACAACGAGCTTGTAATGTTTGCCGAGTCGACGAAGAGCATCAACAGTGTCAGGAAATGCAGGCCATGATCCAATTGAATCGCCAAAGGCCTTGTTTTGTTCAGGTGTGGGCTTAGGGAAGCTGAGACGCTCTGCAACATGAGGGTGGATGGTGGTCAGAAGTTCAGAATACTCCATGTCAGGAGTCTTTTCCTGTTGAGCAACTTCAGCCTCATGATAGATCTTCAGAAGATCTGCCCGAGATATTTCGGCATTGTTGGACTGGAGAAGGGGCTTGAGGCCATTCAAAACGCCGGTCTCCCAGTCAATGAGAGTGCCATAGACGTCGAAGGAGAGGAGGTCAAAGTCGGAGATCTTGCTCATTGTGACAGTGAACTGGAAGGGGTTTTCTTGATGATAATGATGATGATAATGATGATGATAATGATGATGATAATGATGAGTGAATTATGCTTGTCTATCGTCTTCAAGCGACAGTAATTCACTAGTTATTTATAGGGAGAGTACGCCCTGTAGTTGACTTGGACATTGATGAGATAATGCACTCGTTTGCCGGTGCCGGTCTGGGGTGACCTGCCGGTCGGCACACCGAAAGTGGAGAAGGATGTTCCGGTGAAGCCCGGACTACTTGACGGGAATATCCATTTATTCCGGGATTGTCCTGTACAGAAACCCATGAAAGTTGAACTGGGTAGGTAGATAGAGGCTCTCTGGAGCAGCCCTTGGCTTGAACCATTTACGTATGGCTAAGAAGATGTTAACAAGCTACACAAGAAATGGTTACCGAGACATAACTGGCTGAAGTGCAATTACGCAGTATCTCAATAATACCGGTGTGTGCAACATACACTGGTAATGAATGGTCTATGATTATATTCAAGAATAAACGAACAGTGGCACGTCTCTGAACATCACAGGCTTCTGTCTCTCAAGCAGCACGAGAAATGTGGTTTATGAGACCTTCAGCAATGGGAGAATCGAGAGCTCGCGCAAATGTGAAGCCCGAAGCGCGAAGTACGAGATTGTTCCAAAAGAGATGGGAGGCGTATTTTGTGAAGCTTTGACAAGAAGCTGTTGGTGGAAAACCGAGGCTTCGATATTTTATTATTAGGGCTGAAACGGCAGAGAACCCAGCGATCCGGAATTCGCATTGAGGCCACCCAAAAGAGATGAGCATCGACCAGATGCAGACGCCCGTTAATGTCCAAGACCGAGGCACGAAGCCTCATTATTACGGCGTGGCCCACCCATCGCAAATGTGAAGGAATGGAGGCTGAATGTGTTGGTTTGAGGTTGATGCAGCGTTAAAAGGGAGACCTTGGTAACAGAGATGCCTCGGCTCCTTGCTGCAGAAAACATGTTTTGAGGTGGCTCGTCAACTCAGCCAAGTTTAATAACAGCTCTACTATGTCTCAGCTTGAGAAGATGGATCACGAAGGGCTGGATATGTGAAACCTTTAACGGCGATGAGGCGTTGATGGCCGAGACATCCCACATGGGCTAACGTTAGCCGCTATTACCAGAAGCGGCAATGAACCCATCGTTCGATTTGTGGCACTCGAAGCATTGTTGTTATGCTCTGGAGCGTTTGGCATTCAAGAGTCAGAAACTGTCTGTGTGCAGTGCCAGCCTTACCAATCGTGAATGTAAAAATGTATTTGCTTTTGCGTGGCGTTCTGTACGTACATGAGGGAGATCGATCACTATCTACCTATCTCATCGATACCCCGATAACCAGGATGGGCCTTGATATGAATGATACTGAAACGCTTATATATATGTCACATTGTATATAGGGACCCTAGAGATCATCAAGATTCAAGCGAGGATATCCCACATTGACTGACATTGACAAAAGCCCCAAGATCATCAGGATCATCCGATGCGACTGTATCACCCGCTTATTAAAAATGACTGACAGGATTGACAGCACGTAAAGCATCCCTGACTAGTTAGTTACTGGGCATCAACGGAAAAGGACCCGTGATCAGGATGTCGGTCGAGTATGTATATCATCAAGGGTATTCTATTCGAATAAACCGTCCGATAGAATAGCGCGACTGTCACAAATGCCGACCCTCGTTGATCTTGTCTCATTGGATGATGTACTATATCTGACCGTTCTATAGACGATCAGATTTTATCTGCATGATGATCCTGGTAATGGATGTTGGGCCTTGATTCTTACATAGTTCATGTTGGTTAGGTTCTTGGTTTCCCCGCCCTCCAAAGCGGCGGGCATTTAGGGTAACTTGCATAGTGGAAATAGCGGGCATAAACATACGTCTTCCTGTCACCGCTAGTGACTTTACAATGTTCTGCATCGTGTTCATTACCATCATTGGGCCTTTTTGCCGGGCTGTTGACTACCTACCTTAGTAGCTAGCTGGCCCCCCTCAACTGTAGCGAGTATATTAACCATGAACCTCGGCTCAACATCTTGGACTATAATCTTGGACGTTACAGTAGTTTAGTTAATACTCAAACTCTATATCAAAAAGTGTAACAAGTTCTGGACCAATTGAGTACAATATACGTCAATGCTACAATGACATGCCGAGGTTCACTTTCTTGATCTCTCTGTCTGTGTATGTATGGAATCTCACCCATCCACCCACCACAAGATTCAGGCTCGCGCTCAGGCTACAGGGTTCTTAAGCTTCCCCTGTAATGAGCCCCGCTCAAGCCTCCAACTATAGCCCACATGGAAAGCTAGAGCTAGAGCACCTCACATCAGTGGAAGCGGGTTCGTGGTGTCAGTCCCCGCCATCACTCTATTGGCTGTGGCCCTTTAGACTCATTAGCAGAGGCCACTAAGTTACAGTGGCTGAGTGGCTAGGAGAGAGTCAAGTGCCTGAGTGCACATCAGGATCAGGGACGGACGGCATCCCGTCTTCCCGCTCTATTCTTAAACGTTTGGCTCCAGAACTCAACGACTCAAAACGTCCATGTCTCCTCACCTTTGACTTCCATTGACTTTGGCTTTGACTTTGATCGGCACGACAACTTAGTCAATTGGGTCATATGTATTTGTCCAGATCTGGCATTCGGCTTACATTCGGTGCACGCTTACAACGGCAAACACCGTTATTGTTTGCTACTTTGCCTATCTGTACATGTACAGTACTGACAGCGCGTTCAAGCGGGGCCTTGACGATCCATCCTCGTGCATCGCGTCGTCGCATTGCATTGCCTTGCCTTGCATTGCAGCATCCAGCCAATTTTGTCAGGATCCTTTTTCTTGCCATGTTTCCTCTCCTCCAACGGCGTCGCTAAAAAAGCAATTCTTCCGTACTGTGCTGTGCTGTACTGTACCATCGTCATCTGTCACTTATCACCTCGTTTGTCACTCACTCGCATTGACATCCTGAGTCAAGCTTGCAAACTCGGACTGTCTCATTGCTTGTCATCACGTTGACCCCCCTTGTCCTCCCCTCCATCTCGTCGTCGACGTTCCACCGCCAACCTGCTGTCGTCTGTTTAGCTCCCCGCTGTGTAAGGCGAAGCAAACATATCCATCGCCCTCACTTGTTTCGGATACGGCTTCTCGGACACCTTTGCCTCTTTTTCCCCTTCGCTTTTTTTCCTTTCTTTCTTTGCCTGGACCCTCTTGTTGCTTTTTCTTCCCCGTCAGCCGTCATCGTCCCCTGTCATACCCTGTCGTATACACATACATACGTACCTACATACTACCAAGACGAACTCTTTTAACACCGGAACCACCGACAGCTCGGAAGCTTTGCCACCAGCTAGTCAGTGTTTGCATTAAATTGGTCCTTCATCTCTGGGAGCTGCACTCTTACTCTCTCTTGGTTGCTTGGTTGTCTCAAACTTTCTAGGTGTTGACCATCTCGAAGTAGAGCATCACCATATACTAGACTTTCATTCACTCTTCCAAAGACTGAACTGCTCATATTGGATCTGTCACATTAAGTAACCAGCTACGGCCTTCGCTCTCTTTCATCTCCGTATGCAACCTCGCGTCTTCGTACGCCCTCTCCCGCGGTTCTCGTTTACTCTGTCCTCCCAGGAGGCCGTTGGACAGTCAGCTGTTGGACAATAATCCTCCCCCATCTTCTTTCCGTTTCTGTCAATATCCCCTGCTGGGAATTTTGACATAAAATCGTGATCGGTTCGTTGTTCTTGGGATTCATCAAGAAACACGGTCAATCATGGTCTACTGCGGTAAGCCCTCTAGGGGTTGCCAGATGTGCAGGGCCCGAAGAATCAAGGTGTGTTGCTATTTTTACTGCTGGATGGCCTTTTCTTGAGCAGTGTTTTCCTGGGGCTCTTCAGACGCATCAGCTCACAGTCATAGTGCGATGAAACGAAACCAACCTGTAATCAATGCGCCAAATCCAGGCGACAATGTCCTGGCTACAAAGATGAATTCGATCTCGTCTTCCGCAACGAGACACAGGCAACTGAACTGAGAGCTCGCAAGGCCAGCAGGAAAGCCACGGCGCTGAAGCACGGTAAACCATCAAAGGCCGTAGCTATTCACAAACCAGCACCCGATCAGTCTATTATATCGACTCTCCAACTTCCGGTGGACCAGCAGGCAACATGTCACTTTCTGTCGAACTTCGTTCTGCTACCTTCTCACGATAACACGCGTGGATGGATGGAATTCGTTGTGCCTCTCCTTAAAAGCGAGAAGCAGGCGTCCCATTTTAAGCTAGCGTTTGATGCATGTGCCATGGCATCTCTGGGAAATCGTGTCGGTTCAGGTTGCAATTTTGAGAACAAGGCTTTAGGATGTTATACGAAAGCACTTTCTGCCACATTCAGCGCTCTGAAGGATCCTGTTCTATCCAAGGAGGACTCAACTTTGGCAGCTGTGCTGCTTTTGGGACTTTTTGAGAACATCACCGCAAAGCAATTGGGAATGCTCGCCTGGGGTTCTCATATTGAAGGAGCTATTCAACTAGTTAAGTCGAGAGATAGGAAGCAGATGCGAACCAAAACAGGCCTGGCTCTTTTTGTAGCCACAAGAACACAAATGGTATGCCCGTTCTATTCACTCCTCAGCTAACCATTATCTAACGAGCGACTAGATCATTCACACTTTGACCACAGGCACACCTCCGGCTATGGGAGTTGAATGGTGGATTACAGACAGCTACAAGAATCAGTACGGAGCCGAGTGTCAGCGACTTAACATCCGCACAGCAGAGCTCAGGGCTGAGTCCAATCGCTTGATGGCGTCCCTGGCCCGTAGCCCCGAGAATATTGAGCTGCTTCTAGATATTATTCGTCGATGTCAGACTCTCGATCAGCAACATGTGGCTTGGGCGAACCAATTGCCCGAGTATTTCCATTACAAAGCTGTGGCTTGGGAGGACAATGTTCCCAGTGGGAACTACGGCATGGCTGAGGTTTTCCCAGGACGAATAGACGCATATCAGGATCTCTGGGTTGTCAGCGTATGGAACTTGATGCGTTGCTCTCGCATCATTCTCGCATCACTGATTGTTCGCTGTGCTGCATGGGTTTGCGCCCCGGTCGACTACCGAACAACCCCCGAATACGCAACAGCTGCGAGGACGTGTGTTGATACCATCACGGACATCATTTCCTCGGTACCCTACCAGTTGGGCTGGTTTTCCAGTCGCAGGGAGCTTCTTGAGCGTGCTAACCTGTCCGCGTTTGGATGTGGAGAGGAAGATGCCCTGAAAGGTCTGCCGGGATACTTCCTGACTTGGCCCCTGACTTGTGTCCAGGGTCAAGATTATACAACTGATGCACAGAGAGCATGGGTCAAAGGCCGACTTGAGTTTATTGGCAATCATCTTGGTGTTAGGTACGCCAATGTGCTTAAACAAGTGAGTATCCTCTCTAAATCCCTGGAGCTATCTGCCTCCGCTTGACATTTCTTTTCTTTTTCTCATTTTTTCATCTTTCCCCTTTTCAGCATTTATCTATCCCCACATTTGTTTCTTTTTCTGGTATCAGCTTCAGGGTCGACTGACACTTCTCCACAGCTCAATGTTCGTGTTCCGTCCATGCTCATCCGCAGGGATGGCTTGATGGCTAGCCCGTACCCTGCCTCTTACAATTTTGAAAAGCTCTTATCGTCCAAGACAGCACCAGCTATGGCAGGGTATTCTCTGAACCCAATACAACAGCATGAAGCTATGCAGAAGGAGAGAGCCGAGAAACAGAAAACCGAGCTGCTGAGCAAAGCCAGGGGGTCTTTACCAAATACCGAGAGGGTAGCCGACGGCCTGCTTCAATTTCAGAGCTAATTATGGGATATCAGGGATATAATCTTGAAGGATTTGGAAAACATCTCATCTCCAAATATGCCATATAGACGTTACAAAGGTTCTGGATAATCTATAAAATAGAGGATGGCTGGTCCTGAATAACCTTGGTCGACTTTTAGTCTATAAGTTGGCACTGTGCCATTGTTGAATTGGTACCAGGCATTTAAAGATTACCATGAATTTGTTTGATCTAAACTCGATTGTGCAATTGCAGATCCGATACTCGAAACGAAAGTGTAGGGGTTTGGCTGGTGCCATTTTGGATGTACGTATTAGACGAGTGGACATCCACAAGTAGTTTAATGGGGTTTCATGGTAGGGAAGGTTACGATCACAGGAACTTTTCCAAGTGCAATCTGTTGTATTATAGAGCAAACTTGCGACGGGACGTAGGGTGTAGTATGAATCAAGTTTAAAGAAACTGTCCCAGTGAAGAGATTCGTTGAATAGTCATATGGGTGTCTGCGTGCGTACGTGCGTGCTACCCATACCCCTAGCATATTCGAATTGAGATAGAAAATTCGTGACGGAGTGGCGATCGAGTTTCATTTTTGTTTCTTGCTGTCGACACTGTCAGGTACTATTCCACTTCCACGAGAAAATATACCACAATGTACACACCTCTTACTAGCATCTGGTGTGGTGCCTAGATTCCACGCCTTGACGAACCAGCTTTGCGTCGCATCGACATAGTTTTCGTTCTTGATTTGTTTAACGCCGACCTTTACACCATCCTTTGTGAAAACGACGTTCTTCTTGCCCATGCGCTCGGACGCAGCATCGGACATCTTGGCGACGCTGATGTAGACTTGGTAGCCGATCCAGCCGCCTACGCTGAGCAGAGCGAAGACGATGATAAGAGGAAGGACCTGGCTGTAAGAGTCAATTAGATACTGTCTTCGGAGTGAAGCTGGCGGTGCAGCTGTACCTGAGAGCTGAAGGTTGTTTGGCCATGTTTGATTGCGACACGTGCAATGTGAAAACGGCGATTGGCGATAGTGAGGAAAGATGCGCTGAGCTGGAGAAGAGAAGTGTCAAATGCGATCAACGCAGTTGGAGAAGTAAAGAAGAATAGAGTATGAAGAGGGAGGGAAGAGATAGAGCGAGAGACAGAGACAGAGAGAGAGGCAGCCGAAAGGGGGTCGCGCAAAGAATTGAGGGGACCAAGAGCTGAAGGATCTGGGGGATAGAGTGCTACTTTAGGGATGGATGCATGTGAGTATGGAAAGTCAAGTACCTGGACTAGTTCGCCCTCGAACTAAAGTATTCGCGAAAACCTGCCCGTTAATGGAACTTAGGTTCGGGGATCACCAATTGGATTGTTCGGCACCTGTCGAAAAAACAGGGTCCAGGTCTTGTCTGAGGGGCTGCCCTCCTGTAACTTTGGCTGATAGTGGATTATGGAGGGGGATGATGTATCGAAACACTGGGCTTGATGCCTTATTGTATGGACGGAACCTTGGGTAGGTACTCAGTCTGTGAGACGGAAACAAAGGCTCCTCCATTTCGAGTTGCTTTGATTCAGTGCAAGATCGTGCTCTTGAACATGTTCCTATACCTGAGAATGCCAAGAAGCTATCCCGGGCCGCTGCCGTCCATGCGATCCATGCAGTGGCAGTGCAAAAGATGAGATGAAGTGCAAAAATAAACCACATAAAATGGGTACGGATTGGGTAATGTCTTGCCCTACAAACACTCACTGATTGCCTAGACTCACCTGTCATACCTTAATCGTTGACAGCCTGGAGGATTCAAGCTTTGGTGGCGGCTGACTTATTTCCCCCTGTAGTGAATCGAGAACAGTCTATGCTGGTGTGGTGATGCAGGGGGTTTGTGTGAGGCTTGAAGAAGCAATCATGATGTTTTTGTCTGACGCTCTGAATGACTACGTATGGAAAGCGTGCACTATTCTATCTTTACAGAGAAATCATACTATCATATGAAATTTTCGGGCGGTGGTAAGAGTGGTCGAAAGCCAGTGTGTTAGCAGACATGCAGTCAAGAGAGACCAATTTTACAGCGTAACATCCAACGTCTATGGAAAGCATGAGAGCTTAACACGTTGATCACCAAGCTTCTCACTGATTCAATGCGCAAAGAACATGTCAACTCTTGTTACACCTCATGCTTGACCTAGCCCTTGCTTCCTCTCGTCATCTGGTTAGTCGCCAGAGTACAAGCACATGAACATCACTCTGAGTTTCCGTGGCCAGTCAAACAATTACATGGTTTGATAGTTCCAAGGCATCCCGTAGACAATGAAAGAGAGACGTTGACCCGAGGGTAGGTCACAAAGTATAACGCTGGCCATTTGTGCAACAGTCTGAAGGGCGGTTGTTTTACGGCTCTGTATGATATACACAAGCCTGTGCCTAACTTCTCGTTGATAAAGAGAGAATAAGAAGAGACTGGCAAACACAAAGTTTGCTAGATGTATATAGATTGGTGGCATTAATTGCGCAGCAGCCAACCCTCATCAAACAGCTGCCTTGGCTCGAGACAGGGCGCGATATGAGGAGGGACTGTCAACTATCTTCCGACTCATACGACTTAACATTGTGTAGTTAACGTGAATAAAGTGGCATTTCCCTCCTTGTGCTATCCATCACTAGTTCTACCTAATTTCTATGGTTCTATGCTGCTACCTTTCGCAAATGTGACCTCTTACACCACGGTGAGGAGCTCGAATTTATCGACAAATAGTCAAATTTACCACATAACAGCCTAATGACTGAAAGAACTGCATGAAACGCTTTTCGGCGCAGATATCTCCCTAACCCATATCCTTATAAGACTCTATCGGTGAGTACATCTTGTCGTTACCCAGAGGTGCATAAGGTGTTTCGTGTATCTCAACACCGATTTTTTGCTTCAGTGACCCAGAGAGTCATAGAAGTTCCTGGTTTTAAAGAATTCACTAGGGCCCTATGAGTACTGCTATTTAGACGGCATGCGCTTTTGTGTATTCATTTGGTCTGAGACAGAGTTTCTGGGGTAACAGGTTTTGGTGATGGGGACATGAATCAAACCAAGAATCAACATGACTTTCAGAAATCCAATTTAAAGATGAGGTCGGTTGAGTTATACAAACCCAGATCATATCACTCTTAATTCGATACAGGCAACTCAACATCCGCCACCAGCTTCAAGACTTACCTAGGTACGTTGTATAGGGAGGGCCACAAGGTGAAGGCTAAGTAGGTACTTTCCTATCATTTTCTATATCGAGAATAGAATAGATGACTCTGATTAGTATGATGAGAGATACGTATCTAACTAGGCATATTAATATACCTTAAGTTTTAAGAAATACCTAACCACTACTAAGGTAAGGTATGTGTTTGTGGATGCCACAGTTCTTGATTTATATCCATCCCATGACATGGCATGGTACAATGGATGTGGCTGTGCACTCCCACCAGACGGGAGCTTCCAATGAAGCTTTGACGCCACAGTAGCTCCAAGCTTGTAATATCGATGAGCATAGACACATCTACCAAGTCTTATTGATTGCTCTTCTGAGTTGACTCATATCAACACGTGAGGATATAGTGATATCGTTGTCCTCTTCTCGCCGTCTCTGGCATCTGATAGCGTGGCTCAGGCAACCATGAGATTAGGTAGTAGGTAGCCCCTCCTTTGGCACTACAGGATTCTTGGCTTTGTCGCTGTGGCGGTGACCAATGCGAAGAGGCCAGACATGCAGACAGACAGACAGGCTACGCTACCTAACAGCTCTGAGCTCATCAACCACCAAACACCCACCTCCATTTATCCTCCTCCATCCCAGTCCAACATACAGATTTCGTCGACTGGGAGCTTCGGACCGGGTGTCGCCTTTTACCTTCCCATTTTCTGTTAATTGCTAAAGCGCCTGCTCCTCTGCAGCGCCTTTTGAACCGTTTCTCGACCGATTGACCGATACCGTTTACACATCCATATATACCTTGCCTCAACCTCGGGTGCGACACTGCTCCCTTCACACTTCAACCATGTCGATGCCCCCTCCTGGTGATGGCTTCGGCGGCTATCCAGCCCAGCAATACGATCAATATGCTGGCCAAGAACAGCAACCTCAACAAGCTTACGAGGACCCTGGCGCCGCCCAACAGCAACAGCCCCACGATCAAGGCCACAAGAAGAAGAAGCGAGGGTATGCGGCCCAGGCTTTCGAGGTCGGTACCGGTGCCAACGCCGTCGCTGGTGCTCAGACCGGCGTAGCTCCTCAGCAATTCGGTGCCCCTCCCGCTCAGCCAGGCTATGGAGGTTATCAGGCCGAACCTCAAGCCGCTGCCCCTCAAGGATACCAATATCCCCAGGGATACGGCGCACAGCAACCCGCTGCTCCCCAGGCTCCTCAGTATGGCTACCAAGCTCCCGATCAAGGATACCCAGCACCTGGTGCTCAGCAGCCCGCGCCAGGAGTTGGCGGCATCACTCAAGGCGTCGGCAACATGAACATTGGCGGCCAGGCTCAACAACCCCAGGCCGCTCAGCCTCCTCGCCCTGCTGTTCTGAACCAGCTCTATCCAACTGATCTCCTTAGCCAGCCCTTCAATGTCTCGGAGCTTGACCTTCCCCCGCCCCCGATTGTTCTTCCTCCCAACGTGAGTTGCCCATTTTCAGGCATGGTAATATTGTCAATCACTAACTTTCGCCTATTAGACGAGTGTTACTCCGTCCCCGGACGCCAACTGCTCCCCGCGATATTTCCGATCGACTCTCAACGCTGTTCCCACCACCCACTCGCTCCTGAAGAAGTCCAAGCTGCCCCTTGCGCTCGTCATCCAGCCCTACGGTTCTCTCCACGACGATGAGGATCCCGTACCTGTTGTGCAGGATCAAGTCATCTCGCGTTGCCGACGTTGTAGAACATATATCAACCCATATGTCACTTTCCTGGACCAGGGACACCGATGGAGGTGTAATATGTGTAATCTGACAAACGACGTTCCTCAGGCTTTTGATTGGGACGCCGCTGCCCAGCAGAGTGTTGACCGATGGCAGCGACCCGAGCTGAACCATGCCGTTGTTGAGTTTGTTGCTCCCCAGGAGTACATGGTTCGCCCACCTCAGCCCCTCATTTACCTGTTCTGTTTCGATGTCAGCTACGCTGCTGTCTCAACCGGACTCGTGGCCACCGCGGCCCGCACCATTTTGGACAGCCTTGACCGGATACCAAATGCTGATCGCCGCACACGCCTTGGTTTCTTGGCTGTGGACTCTAGCCTCCACTACTTCTCGATCCCCAAAGATACTGATGAGAATGGCGAGACCAATATGCTTGTTGTCAGCGATCTCGACGAGCCTTTCCTGCCTATCCCCAATGAGCTCCTGGTTCCTCTCAGCGAGAGCCGACAAAGCGTGGAAAAATTCCTGCAGAAGCTTCCCAACATGTTCCAGAACAACCAGAGCAATGGTTCATGCATGGGATCGGCCCTGCGTGCAGCTCACAAGCTTATCTCCACCCTGGGAGGCAAGATTGTCGTTTTGACTGCTTCTCTGCCCAACCTTGGTGTCGGCAAGCTCGAGATGCGTGAGGACAAGAAGCTTCTTGGCACATCAAAGGAGGGAGCTCTGCTCCAAACAGCCAACAGTTTCTACAAGAGCTTTGCTGTCGAATGCTCAAAGAGCCAGGTCTCTATTGATATGTTCCTCTTCTCGTCACAGTATCAAGATGTGGCCTCGCTCAGCAACCTCCCTCGATACACTGGTGGCCAGACCTGGTTCTACCCAGGCTGGCATGCCTCGCGACCTGAGGATGCCCTCAAGTTTGCTTCCGAGTTCAGCGACTATCTTTCGTCTGAAATTGGTCTCGAGGCTGTTCTCCGAGTCCGAGCCACAAGTGGTCTAAGAATGAACACATTCTACGGCAACTTCTTCAACCGAAGCTCTGATCTCTGCGCTTTCCCCGCCTTCCCCCGCGATCAATGTTACGTTGTTGAGGTGGCTATTGATGAGAATCTTACCAAGAACGTCATCTGCCTCCAAGCAGCAGTGTTGCACACAACCTGCAATGGCGAGCGTCGCATCCGAGTCATGACTCTGGCCCTCCCTACAACGACCAATCTATCCGATATGTACGCCTCAGCGGACCAGTGTGCCATCACCACTTACTTCAGTCACAAGGCCGTGGAGCGGGCCCTTTCAAGCGGCCTAGATGCGGCCCGCGACGCTCTGCAGAGCAAGGTTACCGAGCTCTTGCAGACGTTCAAGAAGGAGTTGGCTGGAGGCAGCATGGGTGGCGGTCTGCAATTCCCCGCCAACCTCCGCGGTCTCCCCCTACTGTTCCTAGGGTTGATCAAGAACGTTGGTCTCCGCAAGTCATCTCAAATCCCCTCCGACATCAGATCGGCAGCGCTCTGCCTCCTGTCAACACTTCCTGTGCCTCTCTTGATGCGCTACATTTACCCACGACTCTACTCACTACACGATATGCCCGACAACGCGGGAGTTCCCGACCAGGAGACGGGCCACATTGCGCTCCCTCCTGCGCTCAACCTCTCTTCAGAGAGGCTTGTGCCCTACGGCCTTTACCTCATCGACGATGGGCAAACTCAGTTCTTGTGGGTCGGCCGTGATGCTGTACCGCAATTGGTGCAAGATGTGTTTGGAGTGGAAGACAGAGGCCAGATCCAGGTCGGCAAGGGACGCGTACCTGAGCTTGAGGGAGACTTCAACGAACGGGTGCGAGCTATTGTTCAGAAGAGCCGGGACCACAAGTCACTAGGGGTCGGCAGCATTACATTGCCCCACCTGTATATCGTGCGAGAAGACGGAGAACCTAGTCTGAAGCTCTGGGCGCAAACGCTACTCGTGGAGGATCGAGCCGACCAGGGTGTAAGCGCAGCTCAATGGCTAGGCATGCTGAGAGAAAAGGTGAGTTGATTGATGATAATATTGGTTGAGATGACAAACTAACTTGAGTATCAAGGTTGTTCAGTAGAATAGCTCACGAAAAGTTGAGCGCTTGTAGACAGAGGAGTGGGTCGGATCTGTCCTTGTAATATTGGGATCGGGATGAGGAGGGTTCAATGACTGGAGTCGAGGTCCTGGAGAAGCAGTCGGCTGTTTTTGGTAACAGGGATGCGAGGACGAACGGTGTCAATTAGAGTGAGTGAATGAAATGGAATGTTTTGTGAGCAAGATCGTGAAGAATGCCTTAACGTGACGGGGTGAGGTCTTGTTGAGAGCATTGCCATCATGATCATGGTGATGTTGTAGTCCAAGTACAGAGGGGCCTACGATGATAGCATTAAACAATACAAGTTACAACCAGGGAGAAGACATGATACAGCCAACCAAGAGCGAAAGACTGACATGCATAGTAATGCATGATATTTTTAGAAGTGCATTCCTTCAGAAACCAAACGGAAAGAAGACCCGATTCCTTGGATGAATCCATGACCGAGGGGTTGGTTTGGTTTGGTTTGGTCCCCATGAAATGAAAATCTGATACAGGCACCAGACGCAGCCGCAGACGCGATGTTCTCAGAGTTGGTACATAGGTACGTGAGATGATACAAGGACCTCGCTATCCAATGATGAAACGCCGCCGAGTCGGTGGGTGTGAAACGCACGCGCCTAACGGGCCAAGTAGCCAATGATGGCTAGAATTAGGCGCTGGAGGAGGTTATTTTAAGAACACAGGTACGCGGTGCTTCTCTCTATGCATTCCTACCTACCTATCCAGGTGAATCAGCTCCGTTCAGTTCAGTTCAGGTCATGCCGTTGAGTGAGGAAGAATGAGAGTCGGTAACATGTGAAGCGGCATGGCATTAGGTTGGTGAAACGCATAGATACCTAGGTACGTACGCTACGTCGAGGAATCTTTGTCGAACAGGGGGTTGATGCGACCCACTGAAGAGGACGAAGAGGGCAGAGTGGTAGCATTCTCCATGTTTCGGGGCTGTCAGATGCTAAACGCCCAGTATTTTGAATCGCTAGCGTCATGTCATTGGGAGGTTCTGTAACGTTTCGCCTCAGAGGGTTGATGCTACAGTGTCTTCGTTTCGTTTAGGTCTGTTACGGACGGATACACTGGACTTGTCTATTATTTCTGTGACTATCACGTACCGTCAGGTACTCGTGCTGTATCCGTACCTGGCGGGAAGCTGTCCGTCCCGCCCGTTCCATGAGCTCTCATCTCCTCTCCCCCACTTTGTCTTCCTTCAATCGTTATCACCCTTAAGTTAAGCTTGTTAATCCAGGGTCGGTCATCCACTATATCCAAGGAGTCTTGTACTGCAATATCCGAGATGATGGGGTCCATAGTTGCTCTGTCATTCCGTTATTGTTTATTCAATAGCTTTTCGGCAATGTTGGCGTTGTTAATGCCCCTCCTGGCGATCATTACAGATGTTCTGGACCTGTCTATGAACCATGAACCTTGGTTTATTCTTCAAGGGATTTGTTTCGTCTTGCGATCACGAATTCTCTCGGAGAGATCTGCCTGCCCCTACTACCTATAGCTACTGTACCTAGCTAGGTAGGCGAGGTAAACTCAAAGGACACTCTGTCGTATTTTGAGTCCTTTCTCTGCATTGAGGACAAGTCACTGGATGTCCACTACCTCAGGGATCGGGCTGAGGTGACACCTCCACCAGCTTTGGTTGAGCAAGTAGTTGTTGGTTCTTAACCGCCCAGCTTTGGCTTTATCACATCTCAGAGTCATCAGCCCAACGGGACAAAGAATCAGATGACGAAGGAGGTGATTGATCGAGCTAGCGATATTGGTTAACTACCCTTCTATTCCGTCCGTCTTGACTTGTCTTGACTCACTGTGCTTGTTTCACATCTCAACCAGCCTGTCTTGTTTTAAAAGTTATCCTCCATTCCTTTTGTGTCAGACCCAGGCCCAGTCGGAGAGAGGCAATATCTTTCTCTCTATCTGTACCTAGGTACGAACGGGATTACTCACAGCCCAATTCAACTGCTAGATTCGGAAGACACACACACACATACACACACACTCTCTCTCTCCCTCCTAAGAAATAGCCCATGCAGCAAATATCCTTACCCATTCTCACCTATACTCACCGTTGACGACGGCGAACCGAACTGAAACCTGGGCCTCTGTCTCGACGCGCTAGCCTCTGTGCAGGTCCTTTACAGCGATGCAAGACCCTCTTCTGCCCCGCGCTCTCGACTTGCGAACCAGCATCAGCACGGCCCGAGCGGACGTGGAGCTCTTCTGTTCCATCTCTAGGTAGGTAGTTACCTTACCTTGCCTTAGCTGCTGAACTGCTTTATCGCTACTATAACTCACCGTCGCTGTCAACCCCTTTTTTTTCTTCATACTAAATACTCACCAATTTTACACCTTTTGACTTTGGTTCTTCTCTCAGTCGCTATAAATCATCAACTGCATATCTCCCTCGATTCCGTTGAGTCTCGTCGATAATCATATCTTGCGATTGTATTGGGTGGAGCTCAATACCTGACCCTCAAATCATCCTTAATCAGCCAGTCCAGCCCAGTTCAAGCCAGTCAGTCCAGCTGGTCCAAGTCCAGGTCCTTCTAGTACCAACAAAGGAGTCTTCTTCGTCTTACTTGGCTGGTCCTTTTCTCTTGACTTGCCTTGACTCTCTCTCTCTCTCTCTCTCTCTCTCTCTCTCTCTCTACCTTATTTCTACAACATCTCGACCGACCGACCGATCGAGCGGCCGCGAATTCTTCTCTACACGACATCAGCCGTTGCTTTTCGGTCGCTCTATTCCTCTTCAGCTTTCCCCTCCTTTTCACCGCGACCATGTCTCGATCGAACCCCCCTAACACTGCGGGGTCCCGCAAGATCTCGTTCAACGTGAGCGAGCAGTATGATATTCAGGATGTTGTTGGTGAGGGCGCCTATGGTGTTGTCTGGTATGTTTCCTTGTGTCTCGTGCGATTTACGCAGTGTGTCAATTCTAACTCTTCTCCAGCTCTGCCATTCACAAGCCCTCCGGCCAAAGGTCGCCATCAAGAAGATCACTCCTTTCGATCACTCCATGTTTTGTCTAAGAACCCTGCGAGAGATGAAGCTGTTGCGATATTTCAATCACGAGAACATCATTTCCATTCTCGATATCCAGAAGCCCCGAAACTACGAGTCATTTAATGAAGTTTACTTGATCCAAGTTCGTACCACCAGCGCTCGGTCGCTAGCAACAGCAGACTAACCAACGATACAGGAACTGATGGAGACAGATATGCACCGAGTCATCCGCACCCAGGACCTTTCTGACGACCACTGCCAGTACTTCATCTACCAGACCCTCCGCGCCCTCAAGGCCATGCACTCGGCCAACGTACTGCACCGAGACTTGAAGCCCTCCAACCTCCTCCTCAACGCCAACTGTGATCTCAAGGTGTGCGATTTTGGTCTTGCGCGATCCGCTGCTTCGCAGGAGGACAACTCCGGTTTCATGACTGGAATATGTCGCGACTCGGTGGTACCGTGCGCCCGAGATCATGTTGACTTTCAAGGAGTACACCAAGGCCATTGATGTGTGGTCGGTTGGCTGCATTCCTCGCCGAGATGCTCAGTGGCAAGCCCCTGTTCCCTGGCAAGGACTGTAAGTTATTGCTGAAATGCCCGAGACGATAGAGCCCTTTGCTGACCATTTGGCCGCTAGACCACCACCAGTTGACACTCATTCTGGACGTGCTGGGCACGCCCACTATGGAAGACTACTACGGAATCAAGTCGCGCCGCGCTCGAGAATACATTCGATCACTCCCCTTCAAGAAGAAGGTTCCCTTCCGAACTCTGTTCCCCAAG
This sequence comes from Fusarium musae, assembly GCF_019915245.1. Classification (NCBI taxonomy): domain Eukaryota; kingdom Fungi; phylum Ascomycota; class Sordariomycetes; order Hypocreales; family Nectriaceae; genus Fusarium; species Fusarium musae. Next base: position 2,245,919 of record NC_058391.1, read on the forward strand.
ACCTCGGATCTGGCCCTCGACCTGCTCGAGAGTCCTCGCATTCAACCCTGTTAAGCGCATCACCGTGGAGGAGGCTCTGAAGCACCCATACCTTGAGCCTTACCATGATCCCGAGGACGAGCCAACAGCACCCCGATCCCCGAGGAGTTCTTTGACTTTGACAAGCACAAAGACAACCTGAGCAAGGAGCAGCTGAAGCAGTTGATCTACCAGGAGATTATGAGGTAAATATGGTATGATGACGAAAGATGGGCGAGGCATCTAGGATCTGCGATCTGAGACACCTCTGACGGGACATCTGTTGCTAGCAGGTGAGCTCATACGTAGTTGCGACTTTTGAAAGGGAGATGAGTGGCAGAATTTGGAGAAGATAGATAGACCACAGCGCAACCTCATGCACGCAAACATACACAGAATCACCTACTAGTTTATTCTGCATAGGTAGCATGCACATGGCATGGGTCTTTAGGGCAAACTTGATGTTGAGAGATGGTCAAATGTATAGGAACAGGATCAAAGACATGGGCCAGAGTCAGGGTCAGAGAGAGCCTGAGTCTGAGAAAGGCAAACATGGGACTTGAAGATGATTTGATGAAGTGCACATTGCAGCCATTTCTTTTTTAGTTGTTATATCCCAAGAAAAAAGAAATTCATGATGATACGTGTTGACCATATTCAGGTGATCAATAGTGAAACAGAGTTCCATTACGTAGTAGCAAACTTGGTTAGAGTATCCTCTCTGCATCTAATGTCAGGAACTATACACATCGAGAGAGACCACTAATCAAATAGAGACATCAAGTAATATCATGACTTTCGTTTCGCCCAATCCTCATCGGCCAAGTTACCCCCTGGAACGTGACAATCAGAGGATCCGAGTGACAAGACAACAGATCAAAAGGTCTAGACCGAGCCAGCATTTCAGCCGTGATAGGCCGTTGGCCATATCGAGCTAGCGTTTTTGGTGCTTGAGGCTCTGGTGTTGATGACGATCATGAAGTTTGCCAGCGTGTACGTACATACCTACACGCGCATGTGGCCAGTAAAAGAGACCACAGGCTTATGAATCACCACGCAATTCGTTGTAAGCTGTTGAGTAAGGCATCCAGCAGAAAATGTGGCAATTGCTGCCTTAAGACCTATACATTTTCAAGCGATGAGAGCGGCTTGGAACTTATTTATGTTAGTGCATCGATTCTCAAGATCGGGTTCTTTTAAGTCTTGTTCTAGGCGTTAACCCCGCTATATCTAGCTCCACTAGCTCCCCAATCTCATGGCCTACCTACCTTACCCTCCACTACCATAACAGCGTCAGAACTTATTCATTCCCTCCAATGTCTCAGATCTCAACACTACATATCAACGTCCTGTCTCCCTTTTAGCAACGGCGGTATTCTTATTCAGCTTCCTGATCACTGAATGCTTCAACTCCCGTATCTATGACCTCCTACGCTGCCTAATTTGAGCACCACTATCACTAGACTCCGTGTTTACACGTCATGGGCTCTTCTGACCGCAACGAATCCCCCGAATCTCCCGAATCTTCTGGCGCCGCTACGCCCAACAATCCTAACCGCGCCTCTGCATCATATATCACCAACATGTGGACCGGCCTCATCCGTCGCTTCTCTAGCGAGGGTTCGTTCCCTAGCCAGGCCGACACCGCCTACGAAGACGACTACAAGTACCACAACGGCAATGGTACAAAAGACGGTATAAACGGTGTCTTCACACCCGTGCGCCGTACAGCGAGCCCCTTCGTCCTCCACCCCTGGATCCTCTTGTCCTGCATGGTTATCGTCATGGCACGCCCACGTCGGCCAAGTTGCTGACACCCGCTGTCGCGGAGGAGATTCGCACCATGGTCCCTGAGCGCCTGCGTATCGTCGACGACTGGCATCTGATCTATAGCCTTGAGCAGGACGGCGCGAGCTTAACGACTCTTTATCAGCGCTGTCGACACTATGAGGGCAAAAGAGCTGGCTTTGTCCTGGTCGTCAAAGACCTAGAAGGAGGGGTGCGTATCCAGTGAGCCCATATGACGTTATCCTGTTAACTAACATGATCAGATCTTTGGCGCATACCTATCCGAATATCCGCATCCTGCGCACTCGTACTTTGGCAACGGCGAATGCTTCCTCTGGCGAGCCTCTACTATCACACCTCTCCTCCACCTCCATCAGCTGATACGACAAACCTGAGCTCTCGAATTACAACGCTCGCCCCGCCACCGCCTTCTTCAGAGAGCAACACCCCTACACATTCTCGCGCGCCGTCGCCTACGCCTAGTGAAGCTGTCAGGTTCAAAGCGTTCCCATACAGCGGCCTAAATGACTTCTGCATCAACTGTGAGACCGGCTTTCTAAGTGTTGGATCAGGCGGTGGGCATTATGGGCTATGGTTAGATAACGGGCTTGAAAATGGACATAGCTCGAGGTGCGAGACATTTGGTAACGAACCTCTGAGTGATGAGGGAACCAAATTTGGCGTCATCGGAGTTGAACTCTGGGCTATGGGCGTATGATGATGATGATGATGATGATGATGATGATGATGCTTCGGTATGGCTCTCACGTGTTTGCATGGCGCTCGGTGTTACGATATGGTATTCGCAGGGGGATCGGTCTCTCATTAAACTGATGATCTATGGGAAGAAGGAAAATCTATGTGCTGTGAAGACAGAGCGGTCTTTGTCTGGACCAAGCTTTTTTTTGGGTATATAACAAGGAGGACAACAGCAAAAAAATATTCAAGGCAAGGTCAGTAAAAATCAATGATACCCGGAGCTGATACTCCCAACTCTTTACATCATCAGTGGCCCTCCAATACTCCGCATGTAGTCTTACAAAAAGATCAATTGTTTATTACTCCCTGTTTCAGCTCTGTCTCTTGGCCATAAACGCCTGGATCCCTTCCAGTACGCCTTCAGGTGTCGGTGACTCGGCGCACACGTCAGGCTCAAAACCAAAGGATAGAAGGTGATCTCTCGTCGTAGGTCCGATGGTCGCGATGAACGTCTTCCCGTCCCGTTCGCAGGCCTTATGCACCTTGTTGGTTTCAGGATCCAGAATTCCCATGACTCGAAGCATACTATCGCACCCGGTTGGTGAGAATACCACAATCCATCGCATGGGATCGTTGCGCGTTTCGCCAAGGATCCTGCGCAGATCAACCGGAAAGCTCTCCATGACGCCCGTTCCATAGACGACCGTCTCTGTCACACGAATGCGCTCTTCATCTGGTAGTGCGCCGTCCTGCAGCGTTTTGGGAATGATATCACGACGGGTTTCTCCAACGAGGAATAGAATAGGTGGGAGAGTCGCACGTTTTTGGTCGCGGTACCATCCGTAGTAGTGGGCGAGAATAAAAGGAGCAAGGGCTGCGCCGTTGCCTGTGTGGCTACCAAAGACTTGGAGAGGAGGTTCTTGGGGGACGGCGGCGAGGGCGCGAGTAGTGGCGGGGCCGACACTGTAGACGGGGATGTTCTGTAGATGAGGCCATGAGGTTTCATCCTCGGGGTTGGGAGTATCATCTGTCGCAAGAGAGATTGTGTTAGGCGAGATGGTTCTAGAGACATGATCACTATAAGGTTATGACGTACCGGACTTTCTATCTTTGACAAGCTTCACAAAAGCTTCGACGGCGCGTTGTGATGTAAAGATCAAGCCGCCGTATTCATGATGTTCCTGGTTTCCGATGCGGCGATCGCGAAGCAGCGCTGCGACTTCGTTCATGCCGTCGCTGTGAAATTGGTGCAGCAAAACAGGCACGAACTGCGGCGCAAAACCACTCCCATTAATGTTAGACTCTGAGAAAAGATCTTCATAGGAATCGCCGGGGCTCGATCTCGTCTTGAGTAGGAGAACAGGTATCTTGGAGGCTTGCAACGCGGTGGAGTTGGTAGTTGTCATGATGAGTTGAGCTTTTTCTGATGTGTATATATAGGGATCCACGCGGCTGGCAATACTGTCGATGCGTAGCTTTCAGGATGAAATAATGGCGGAGAGAGAATCAATGGGAGTACGAAGTCGAGATCATGAGGTGGGAAGATCAGCAACTTTCGGAGACTCGGAAGGTGGGATGCGGGTGAGGGGCTCATGGGAAAGTGGGCGACAGCTTTATCGATAACTAAGGTACCTTAGTTGAGGACGGCAGTTAAAGAGCTTTCAGGTTCCAGCAGGTTCACTTCATATCTTGCTTGACTCATCTTCACTAGTTTATCAGGATTTTTGACAATAAAGACAGTTATTGCAACAACATATAATTTTGTGAATTGTGAATGAGATCTAATTATCGAGCTGGGTATTCAGTGCAGAAACAGCCATCTGTCAACAATAACTCCAACGCCTTCGTACAAGCAACCTAAGCAATCAAACAACCGACTTCTCCTCTACCTCATTGTCACTCTCCTTTGTTGTCTCGACTACTTCTTTCTTCTCTTTCTTCACGCTGGCCCACTCCATAGCCAACGCCCCCAAAATAGCCAGGCAAGCCATGATGAGTGCGACGCGGAAGCAAACATGCAGCGAATCGTTATAGGCAGTCAGTGTCTCCTTGTGGAACTTCTCAGGGATAGTCTTGAGAAGACCTGTTAAGCCAGCGGACTCGATCTGCTGGGGAGTAACGCTTGTGAAGGCAGAAAGACGCTTGACCAATTCTCCATCGAGCACGTTGGTGCCAACAGAGACGAAAATGGCACCAGAGAGTGTTTGGGCAAATATGACGAGTGAAGCACCAATCGATACCTGGTTGCGTGGGAGCACAGTCTGGGCAGCCATGTTGGGAGCCTGGGAACAAGCACCAAGACCAAAACCATATACAATCTGATATCCAACCCATTGGCCTTCTGAAGCATTGGTGCCAAGGATAGTAAAAAGGCCAGCGCCGATGGAGGAGATGCAGATTCCGGCAATGAGGAACGGCATATAATATCCAATACGAGAGGTGAGAACACCGCTGATGATGGAGCCAACAACAAGAGCGAGTACCATGGCCAAGAGATGGATACCACTGTTCATGGCAGAATCTCCGTTGATGACCTGGAACCAGACAGGAGGAAGTAAATCAACAGTGTCTGATGGGCACCGATACAGAAGCTCACCCAAAAGCCACCGAAAATGCTGCGATTAGCGAAGATGTGGGGAGGGACAGTTGCTTGCTCGGGCTTCCAGATCTGGATGAGGACAAAGGCAATGAAGAGAGTGAAAGCAACCACGAGCAAAGCAATAATACGGGCATTGTTCCACTGAGTGACGTTAGTTGAGTCGTTGCCGCACAGGGGACAAACACTTACACTATACTCGAAGCCGCCCCATTGGAGAGCCAGGCAGAGGCAAACGACACCAGGGATGAGAGCAATCAAGCCGAGAACGTTTAGCTGCTGAAACTTGTACATGAGACCGGTCTTGTCGGTCGATGGACGAGGAACTCGGAGAAACAGGAAGACAAAAGTCAAGACAGCGGCGCCAAGGGGGAGATTAATGTAGAAGCACCATCTCCAAGTGACATGAGTTGTGAAGACACCTCCGATAACAGGTCCAATAGCCGAAGCGATTCCAAAGACTGCACCGAAGAGACCCTGGTACTGAGGTCGCTTCTCAAGAGGGACAGCATAGACAATGATGACGAGCTAACAGTGTAAGTGAGGGTGTTATCCTCAGAGTATTAGGGAACAACTCACGATACCAGACTGCGTACCAGCACCACCTAGACCTGCGACAGCTCTTCCAATGATGAACGCAATCGAGTTAGGGGCAGCACCACAAATAGCTGAGCCAATCTCAAAGAGTACCATGGCAGTCATAAAGGTCGTCTTGATATCCAAGATGGTGTATAGTTTGCCAAATACTAACAAGAAGGCACAGTTGGTAAGAAGGTAAGCTGTGCCGTACCAACCAATGTCACTAGCAGCATGGAACTCGTTCGTGATGGCGGGAATAGCAGTCGAGATGATGAGTTTGTCCTGAAGACTGTTAGTTGCGTGATTGCATCGAGTGATTACAGGACATACTAAGGCAACCAGGAACATGCTGATATAGAGTGAAATCATTAAGATGGCAAACTTGATGCCCTTTGGGTAAGCCACATCGGCCGGGGCATTGTCAGAGGCGATCATTGTGATGGGGTGTAAGAAGTGTTGTTGATGTTGTTGATGTTGAATGGGATGGGCAAGTTGCTGATATAGTTGGACAATATGATTGAATTGAATAGATTAAAACCATCGAATTCTCTTGTTGTTATATATAATTATCGGTATATCACAAAATGTCCGCCATGAATTCCGTCGACAATGTCCGTGGAGAGATGGCATTTCGGACAGTCAAAAACCGACCAATGAGCTTACACCATGACCGTCCGACCGTCCGCTGAATGACCCTCCACGAAGGATCAACGTCCGAAAATCCTTCGCTTGTCCGCTATTACTGCTTGAAACAAAAACAAAGATGAGAGAGACTGAGCCGCTTTATTTAACTATTTCCATTTATTTTATCCGTCTTGCTCGATATGAAAATGAGATTGATGTTTATCGTTTGACCCGGCAATGTTGAAGACCATCCATCACTCAAGGCACATTCTCTGATTGACTTGTTCTCACGATGCGAATTAAACCGTAGCTCATAGAGTATATTTTACAGAATAGGTATACAATATATCTTACTGCGTTCCATGTTCTGAGGTATCATCGGTGCTGAATCACGTGTGGCTCCTAGGATCGTGGTGAAAATGACTTCACGTCCTATAGCCAAACTTCAATCTACACTAGCTTCATCATTTGTGTCTGCCTGAGAGGCGAATAAGCCCTCACCACTCTAACTCATGGGAACTCATCAAGCACAGCCAAGGCCTCAAACAAGAAAACGTGAGAAGCCAATTCTCAGCTGCACTTTCTGCAGGGGGCGCAAGTAAGCCAGCCAGGCAGACCATAGAGACATTCAATGGTGTTGACTTTACTGCAGACTTCGATGCGATAGACAGTCACCCTGCGGCGCCTGCACACGGCGCGGGAAACCTACCGAGTGCATTTTCACTTGCTCAGAACAAGAACGCAAGGATGCCATAGATTACAGACCTCATAACAGAAATCAGAAAGCTCGCCAGAGAATAGCTCGGCTTGAGAATCTGGTGACGGAACTGAGAGATAAGGCTGAGAGCTCAACCAAGTCGCTGAGCGATGTAGCCCAAGCAGACAATGCCCCGAATGGTCTTGAGCCTAATACATCAGGTATATCGCCAAATGTTCGAATGGGAAATCTAAATTTGGCAGATGACCAGGCTGTGTACACAGGTAGCTCGCATTGGGCTACAATATTGGAAGATGTAAGAACAAGACTCATTATGGAGACCTTGAACACTGACGAGATACCCTAGATTCAACAACTCAGAGATGAGCTCGCTGATGATGGCTCCGACATTGCCAGTGAAGCGTCTTCTCCTTTTGCTAGTGGATTGACGCATCAGTCTCAGGCACCGAGAATATCTCTACTTGCTAATGTTTCGTGTCTTCCCGTAGACCAAATTCTCGCTTTGGTTCCTCCTCGCAAGATAGTTGACAGATACATCTCCCAGTACTTCAACACTTTCGACTCACGTAAGTCATGACTTTCATGTTCACTCAACTGCTAACTCCGCCTTGCCAGTCATCATTCATCGAGGCAAATTCCTTGCAGAAGTCAGCATATGCCAATCATCCAAGGAGGCAATTGCTAACCCATATATAGTATGCAAATTTCTGGGTAAACCCCTCAGCTGTCTCCATCATCTGGGTCGGGTTCTTGTTCAGCGTCATGAGTATGGCTGTATCATTACAGAAAAAGGAGGCAGGGATGCACGGCTTGTCCGCTTCTGAACTACAAACAACGCTCGACACTTACAGAACGCTCACTATCCACTGCTTGGTAGCTGGAGATTACCTTCGTTCCAGCGCGCATACGGTTGAGACGCTATTATTGCACTTTGCTGTAGACCAAGAGGCCGACGCTGATGCAAATATTGGGAACTGGGTCCTCATGGGTGTTATCATAAGGATAGCCATGCGGATGGGTCTTCATCGTGAGCCGTCTCACTGGCCAAATATCCGACCTTTGCAAGCTGAACTCCGGCGACGAGCCTGGATAGCTTTGTACAGCATCGACTTCTTCACCAGTACCCAAATCGGACTTCCACGTATCATCAAAGATTCTCAATGCGACACTCGCCCGCCCTCATATCTTCTGGATAGCGATATTGGTTTTGAGCACGATACCCTACCGCCTGAAAGGCCACATTCAGAGCCTTCCATGTTGGCGTTTCATATCCACAGGCATGGAGTTATCAAAGTTGCTGCTGAGATATACGACACAACCGAAGCAGGGCCACCCTCACCAACTACTGTTGCGACCCTGCAGGCCAAGCTCGAGAAAGCCACGAATTCCTTGCCGCACTGGCTCAGGCTAAAGCCTCTCCAAGAGTCGATTGCGGACAGTCCAGCCACACTCCTCAATCGAATGATGCTCGATATCATCGCTCAGAAAGCCATCTATCTCCTCCATCGGCACAGTTTCGTCAGAGGGTCTGCGGGGGAAGAGAGTGTCAGATCCAGTGAGATATGCATCAAGGCTGCCCTATCCATCCTGGAGCACCAGCGACGCATGAACGAAGAAACTCAACCAGGAGGCCTCATGTACAACATGCGCTGGAGAGTTGCCGCACCACTTAGATCCGAGTTCATGCAAGCTACCATGATGCTATGTTTTGCGTTGAGTAGATACGATGCAGGGCGAGATTTGAATAGGCGAAGTGATATCTTGCAGGCTTTGATTATAGCAAAGGATATCTGGGAGACGAGATCCGACCAATCTCTTGAAGCTCAAAGAGCTGTCAAGGCAATATCGGTCATGCTTGAGCAAGATCGGAAGAGTTCGATGTTTGTTTCTTCACCATCCACCAGTAAGTCTCTCTCTCCCTTTCAAGTCTCGTTGTTTGCCGCTGACTCTTGTGTAAAGCATTCAATCCATCATCTATGCCATCCGCGGAGAACCACTTTGGCGGTTTTGATAACACGTTCGGTCAAACCATGGCATTGGATCCGTCCTTCTTCTCGATTGGTGATGACATGACAGCGTTGAGTAAGGTCATGGATGAGTTCATGAATGATACAGCTGCAACATCGCCTTTCGGAAACGCAATCTGACTGTCAGAGACATTGGCAAATAGGGAGAGATTTGACGGAGACGCTTGAATCGCTACTTTTGTATAATCATGAATTAATCATACATTTTCAAGAGACTAGACAATACTCGACCGGAAATGATGCTAGAGTGAAGAATGCACATCCATCCCCAACTAGAGAAGCTCCATCGGTAACGAGTTAGCGAGTTGGGCGTGGGCTGTCTCGCCCCATAATCACCCGGAAGACGGCGCTGCTCCGGCCTAAATTTGGCCTGCCCGTGTCCCTGGAAGCTTCCAGGATTCAGTGGCTTATCGATAACAGATAGCCTTTGAATTCTGTCAATAGACACTTGATAGACCGTTTTAATATCCTGGCAGTTTAGCTTCTTTTCTTCTATGTTAGTAGACAGAGGCTGACAAATAGGCATCACACCACGACAATCGTAAAAGTCTCAAGACCCCAGTTCTTTCAGTCCCGTTATTCTTTTGTGGCGTTTCGTTCGTTGACATTCATTAATTGATCAATTGCTTACCTGATCTGTCTCACTTACTCAGTCTCCTAATAATTCCACCGAAAGCGCCGACTTGTTGTTCCCGTCTTATTCCTTAGCAGTAGCTCGCCTCAGAAGCCGAGTTAGAGCCAGAGTCAGAGATCTCACCACCACAAGTGGCGCCATTCAATGTCGAGCGATCCAAACGATCAACAGCAGGCGGCTGCCCCCGCTGCCCTTGCACCGTCGGTAGGAGGCTCTGCTGAGCCGCCTAAGAGGATCCCCAAAGGAGTAGTACTAGGCCCTGACGGCAAACCGTGAGTTTCACCATTACGCCCTGCAAATGGAGCCCTACAGTATATCGACTCAACTGACCCTTGCTCAGATGCCGGAACTGTACTTCTTTGCTGCATGGGCTTCCCAGACAAAGAGTACTCTCAAACAGGATGCTGCAAAGGCCAAGGGTCCTCCGGCCGACTGCCCTCCAGATGTCGAGGTGCTAGGCCGTAGTACATGGACATTGCTTCACTCTATTGCCGCTCAGTATCCGGAACAACCGTCAAGCGGCCAAAAATCAGACCTTCTCAGCTTTGTCGGTCTGTTCTCTAAGCTATATCCTTGCTGGGTCTGCGCAGAAGATTTCCAGGGTTATCTAAAACGAGAAGCGCCACAGGTCAACAGCCGTGATGAGTTCGGCAAGTGGCTGTGCGGCGCACACAACGACGTCAACCGCAAATTGGGCAAGCCTGAGTTCGACTGTTCCAAGTGGGAGGAGCGGTGGCGGACAGGTTGGAAGGACGGAAGATGCGATTAAGCTGTTTCTGAGCTGAGGTTGAGGCTGGCTGGCTGGCTGGCTGGCTGGATCGGGCCGGGAGGCTAACGCGCCTATCCATACAGTGAGTATATCAGAGACCTCGACTCATTGTGGTTTCGGTGTGCGGTGTACGATATTTGGGCCCCTGAACGATTGCACACCGATTGGAAAATGACATGATGGACCGTTGGCTGTTGTGTGGATACATGCATACACGTGTGGTTAATGCCGGACCGATGAAGGCGTGGGATGTTAACGACTTTTCTATGGACAGAGGAAGAAATGATGGACAAGACGGTTTGAAACGTCTATGAGCGGAGCATGGGAATCGCCGATTTTGGATGGATATTTCATGATGGAGCATGAACTGTATAGTAGAGGCGAAGCGAGAACTGCATGCATACATAGAATCTCATCTCACGACAATCGATAGATGTACAACAAATGTAACAAACATATCATGAGTCCAAATACATGCATAATTAATCACATACACCGCTCTGAAGCAGTGTTCGATTTCTGAATGGGCAGTTATAGCTTCGTCTTGGACAAGGCCAGCCCTGTAGGGTGAGTGCAATATTGAGTCAGTTCAATGCAGGACAGCGACATCGATGAATGAGGTCAAATTCAGGAACGTGCAGTCGCGCAGGTACATACGATATATCCCAGAGAGCCGGTCTAGGTCTCGCCAGTTCACCACCCTAGCTGCACATCCCTGCTCGTTCCGGTGAACTCCCTTTAGGCGGCGATAAGAATGATCTGACATGACACGGCTGTACAACACAACTACCGGGCCGCCTTTTTGCCAAAAACCACGGCGGCCGTAGCTAGGGCCAAGGTGGTGTATAGATAGATATACGGAGTAGATAACTAACGTTAGTTCCCAACATCTCAGGTTACCTTACCCTGCAACATCCCATCTCGCAGTCAATGCCTGTCATGGCCCCTCTGATTCCATGCTCTTTATCCGTTAATGAAGAAAAAGATTTGATATCGTCCCGCTATTGTAACACGATATCGTTTTGGTATTTTACGGCAAAGAGCGGGAAACAAAGGAAAGAAGAGGCTGGAGATGATATTGGTCATGATAATCGGATGTCGATTACGGGATGTTATCGAGCTACAGTACGAGAGAAAGGGCCTTTTACGGACACGAGATCCCTGTCTTGAAATGGGCTTGATGTTGTTTTCTTGTTGATTGCTTCATCGATTGGAGTGTTGTACGTAGAGAGTTGTGAATGGATAGTTGGCTGAGATGTTTTTCCACTGCAATGTTAGGTAATGTAATGCATAGTCATGTCTTGCCTCAGCATTACTACACGCGTAGGTAGGCCAGTGATGATCATGAATGCTACGCTTGCATGCAAGTTGTGCCGCATTCTGTCAGTAGGCAATTTACCCGGCAACTAAAGACAGATACATACAGTTGGACAGTTGAGAATATACTATGTAAGGTATCGACATAAAAGTCTCGTTATGTCATCCTTGAATGGGGAGGCTATTCAGGGTCGACATGGACATCCACCACCGCAGACCTTGCAACGATAAGGATATCGACATCCATGGAAATAGTCAATGATGGTGGTCTAGGTCCCTGGATCTTGATGCGTACAGTACATACGCAGTTGGACCCTCCCCCCGTTGTCTTGTCGATTGCCGGTCGCAGGCATCTCGAGAGGGAAAACAACGCCATTTCCAAATACCGATCTATCCATCCCATCCCAATCCCAACCGCAAACTGAGAGACCAACGTTGATTCTAACTTGGCATCTGCGGGTATTATTTTACGGACAACAGACAACCTATGATCCCGGCCGGTGGTCGCTCGGCTACACAGGTCCGGACTAGCCGGGATGGCCGGAGTTGGCTCTGACAAGCAAAGACAAGGAGACAAGGCACGTCAAGGAGTTGTCGAGGGTGATCACACTGGATCCATGCAGATTTGATCGTGGCTGGCAGGCGGGCATCGCATCTTTCCTTTCTTTTTCCTCATCGTCTCGTTGTTCCCCTGTCATCATCGTCGTCGTCAAAAGGAAGCATCCGATTTCTATCGAGGTATCCACTCATTCTGTGGCATTGAATTGTTTCTAGACGTTCTTAGACCCGGAGCCAACACCAAGATTCCACCCTTGACAAAGTCTGCCCGATTGGGAGGGCCCGTAAACATACGGGCACAATGGCATCATATGATTTTCTGACTATCGGTCGCTACCTACTAACCTACAATACGCATCCATACTAACAATGGATCTGCTACATAGGTAGGTACAGAAGGGGAGAGAAAAAAACAGCTGCGGCTAATGCAGAGTTAGAGCCTAGTTCGCAGTAAAAGAGCCGCCCGCCCTCCCGTGTGCGTGGCGTTGACTCTGGTAGACCGTCTAGACTAGTCCGTAGGAGGGTCATTACATCACCATCAGAGGACTTGTATCGCTGTCACCGTAGCTTTTACTGTATGTACTGTCACTGACTATCGCGGTTTCGGCCGCTTCTGGTCGGGAGCGAGCGAGGAAATATCGCGACATTGTGAAGCCGAGAATAACGGTCAATCAGAATTTGCTGCTGGGCTGGGTTGGGCTTATGCCCGTGCTGTCCCCTTGACAGGTCCGATTCTAGTGACGCTTACAAGGCCTGAACAGGACAGGACTGGACTGGGCTCATTTTGACCATGGTCTTATTTTTGGCGCAATCAATCAGATCAGATCAGATCAACCCATTTGAGGTTTAGAAGCAAGGAAGAGCAAGGGGTGTCATTGGTGACAAGCTGCTACCTTACACTGTGAGGTAAGGCAAGTAGGCAAGGTAAGAGTAGTAAACTGCTGAGTGTACACCCAATTTGTGAGGGTGCACACCTGTTAGCAAGCTTCACTGGATTGTATTTGCTCATAGTCGATACGTACGTACGTAGTAACTAAGGTACTAAGGTAAGGTAAGGTGAAGAAGCATCAAACGTATAAACACCTCCTTCCCCCTCGACCGAAAACATCTTCTCTTCCTTCCTCATCATTCCATCGATCAATCAATCAATCACATTCCTCTTTTGGTTGTCTTGGTTACCTCTTAACCTAGACATCTCATATCATCTTCCCCTCATCCTCATCCTCATCCTTATAACACACATCTCTCTCACTCATTCTACAATTAAGCTTTGAGCTTCCTCAATTACCCCTCCATATCACATCTCTTATCTCCCCTAACTATTGTACCGGTCAAGCCGCAATCATGAGCAACTCTAACCTCCAAAAGCCCATCGACGTGGCTGAATACCTCTTTAAACGTCTCTACGAAGTCGGCGTCCGATCTGTTCACGGTGTTCCCGGCGACTACAACCTCGTCGCCCTCGACTATCTTCCTCAATGCAACCTCAAGTGGGTCGGTAGCGTTAACGAGCTTAACGCTGGTGAGTTTCATCATGTCTTCATCGACGAGTCTCAAAACACCATATCACTAACACAACAATCTTAGCCTACGCTGCTGATGGATATGCCCGTGTCACCAAGATGGCTGCTCTCATCACCACCTTCGGTGTTGGTGAGCTCTCTGCCGTCAATGGTGTTGCTGGCTCTTACTCTGAGCACATCCCCGTCGTCCACATTGTTGGATGCCCTTCTACCATCTCTCAGCGTGACCAGATGCTTCTTCACCACACTCTTGGAAACGGCGACTTTGACGTCTTTGCCAACATGAGCGCTCAAATCTCTTGCAACGTCGCCAAACTCAACAAGCCCTCCGAGATTGCCGAGCAGATCGATACTGCTCTCCGCACTTGCTGGCTCCGCTCTCGTCCCGTCTACATCATGGTCCCTACCGACATGGTCCAGGAGAAGGTTGAGGGTGCTCGACTTGACACCCCCATCGACCTGTCTGAACCTCAGAACGACACCGCTAACGAGGACTTCGTCGTTGAAGAGATCCTCAAGGCTATGTACGCTGCTCAGCGCCCTGTCATTCTTGTCGACTCTTGTGCTATCCGCCACCGTGTTGTCAAGGAGGTTCACCAGCTCATCGACAAGCTCGACCTTCCCGTCTTTGTCACCCCCATGGGTAAGGGTGCTGTGAATGAGGACCACCCCAACTATGGTGGTGTCTTCGCTGGTGACGGTTCTCATCCCGCTCGTGCCCAGTCTATCGTTGAGGGCTCTGATCTCCTTCTCACCATTGGTGCTCTCAAGAGTGACTTTAACACCACAGGTTTCTCTTACCGCACATCACAGATCAACTCTGTTGATTTCCACAGCACTCACTGCAAGGTCCGCTACTCCACATATCCCGGCGTTGCCATGCGTGGTGTTCTCCGCAAGATCATCGACCGGGTCGACCCCAAGTCTATGCCCGCTCCTTCTATCCCTGAGGTCAGGAACGAGGTCGAGAAGAACACCGACGACTCTGAGATCATCACACAGGCCTGGCTCTGGCCCCGCGTCGGCGAATACCTCATCCCCAACGACATCATCGTCACTGAGACTGGTACCGCTAACTTCGGTATCTGGGACACTCGATTCCCTCGGAACGTCACCGCCCTCAGCCAAGTTCTCTGGGGCAGCATCGGCTGGTCCGTTGGTGCTTGCCAGGGTGCTGCTCTCGCTGCTAAGGATGCTGGCAAGGAAGGCCGAACAATCCTCTTTGTTGGCGATGGATCTTTCCAATTGACCGCCCAGGAGCTGAGCACCATGATCCGACATCACCTCAAGCCTACAATGTATGTTTTCAAGACTGATCATCTTCTGTGTCTTTTACTAACTCTTGTTCTAGTTTCGTCATCTGCAACGATGGCTTCACCATTGAGCGATTCATCCACGGTATGGATGCTGTCTACAACGACATCAACAACTGGAAGTACAAGGACCTCGTCAGCGTTTTCGGTGGCGAGAAGACCTGCAAGACCTTCCAGATCAAGACCAAGACTGAGCTCAACGAGCTCCTCACCAACAAGGAGTTCAATGCTGCTGAGTGCTTGCAATTCGTCGAACTCTACATGCCCAGAGAGGATGCTCCTCGCGCTCTCATCATGACTGCCGAGGCCAGCGCTAGAAACAACGCCAAGAAGCACTAAACGGTTACTTGAGAAAGAGTGAAATTGATAGACGGGCCTTTGGAAAACGTTCCTGGAGAACATAATAATGATTTGTGGTTTATGGTTTATACTATAGAGTGGCGGCCGATGGTTTGTGTTTTATGTACCTCAAATTGAAAAGCGATTTTCTTATATCTTTAATATTCTCTCATCTCACTGGTGATGGTTGACTATATTTGGTTGTCGACAACTTATGTATATATATTATTCATACTTTACTGGAATAATTCGAATTTAACATAAATCCTGAGCCGGCTAACCTTTTTAGTCTCAAACTCTGTGTGCATCTGGAGATTTGAGCCGTGATATGCTTCATCATGCGGCATCTGAAACCTCTAGCTTATCGCGATTTCACATTCAATAGCATCTTAAGCCACCTTTATCCTTTCTTTTCTAATCAACTCGATTCAATGTAAGAGACATTCATTTATGGTAAATAAAACATATAAGTATAGTTCAGAAATCTTTATTTTAGCTTTCTCTCTTCAAATATTGATCGCCTTTCTCAACCATAAAAGGCACCAATCAGCACACGTGATTCGCCTCTACCAAAAATCTCCACGCGCAACGACCTAGCTCAACAGTAACAAGACTCACATTCCTGGCTTCGTTTTGAACAGACTCCTGCAACATTACGAATATCCATTTACATATGTTTTATCATTTACAGTAGGATATCAGACGTGATCATGAGTGACGGAGCTGGAAAGCGAAAGCAGGGCCCTGGAGGCAATGGCCCAGCCACCAAAAAGAGCAAGGTAAGCAAATACGGTGCCATTGTCGGGGAGCAGGCTCTTGTTTAACCCTGGGAGAATGTTTTATGGCTTTACTGGCATTGAACAGACTGGGCTAACATTTGAAAAGGGAGGCAGTGGTGGTAAATGGCAAACGCCACACCAAAAAGCCAGGAAAACTGAGCAGGTTGAGCTTGGGAGGACTTTGGAGGTCAACGATGCCGGAATTTGGGTAACTTACGCGAGAGGAATGAAGGGCAAGGCGATTGCGGAGTTCAAGAACCTTTGTAACGAGGTACGGAACTCGCTCATGATACCCTTTCAGTCTATTGGAAGGCTTGGTAAACTAACTTGTTCCAGTACGGAGAGTCACTGTTCGGAGTGAAGCCCCCGAATGAGGATGGAGACAAGGACGAGGATGATGAAGATGCCGGTGACATTGAGGCGTCTATTGAAAAGGAGTTGGCCAGCATGGCACAGCCAAAGCCCAAGACGAAGCAGACCTTCACACCCATCGGAACTGGTCTCGACTGTGTCTTCTTCATGAAGACCGTCAAGCCCGTTGATCCTCTCGAGCTTGTCACCAAGGCCTCTCAGGATGCCAGGGACTGCCCGGATCCGATGCAACGCAAGACCAAGTACATCAACCGCTTAACGCCTATCTTTGATACGGACAAGGCGACAGACAAGGGTATTGAACGCGTGGCCCGCAGCGTGATGGAGCCTCACTTTGAGCTCAAAAGCGAGTCGGCAGAGGATGCCTCCGCAGAGCCCGCTGCACCAGAGCAAGGTGGTGAGGGGTCTACAGCCTACACGGTAAGTAGACAATGTGATTCGCGGAAAGCGTCGTTATTTGAAGCTGACGATGACCCCTTCAGTACGCCATCAGGTATAACATCCGGAATCACACCTCCTTCAAATCGAGCGAGGTGATCAAGAAGATTGCGGACTTGGTCAGCCCTAAGCACAAGGTCAACCTGACGAGTCCCGACAAGGTGGTATTGGTTGAGATTTTCCAGGTAAGCGGCCCCTCCCTCGCGTATTGGGCCTATCGCGATGGCATTTGGCTAACTAGCGTTGAGACGTTCTGCGGAGTCTCGGTTGTTGATGGCCAGGAGAGCGAGGAGCTGAAGCGTTACAATCTCAATGAGCTGTACAAGGTGGCTCTGGAGGATAGGAAGCAGAAGGGAAAGCCTGAAGGCGAGGGAGTCGCGGAATCAACGTAAGGTAGCTTTTGAGCCACTCGCGTGTGAGAGGTGTGTTTGCCGATGGATAGTATTGGACATTCCAGATGATTCGAGGCCCTTTTTGCCTCATGGCTGCACAGAGGAGACCGTTGGGGTCTGATTCGAGCAGGATCACTTAGGTTTCAATGTGGTGTGGTGTCAGACAACCAACCATCCCTCCCTCCCTCCATCCATCCATCCACAGGTGATGGAAATACACATGGCTATTCTACAAAGATGGAATTTTGATGTCCGAAGCTCCGTGCTTAGAAAGCCAAGCATTTCATGTATCCAATCCACTTGGGGGTATGGATGGGATGGGGTCTTGTAACAAACTCAACAGGGAGTATTAAGGATACGACCCCCAAAGCGCAGGGTTTCCCTTCCCCAAGGAGTTGGAAAGGTCACATGGCGATCGGGATAGAGAAGGATCGGCATATGTCGGTGAATAGAAGGGGATTTTCTGCCAGATTACCCGTATCATGAGGGACATGCAAGAGAGTGATGATGCGTTTCAGCGGCTGCTGTTCAGCGGTGGAGAACTCGACAAGTATGTGCAGCTATTATGGGGTGAGCTATTACGATCTATCGTGTCTAGCTCTCAAGCTACCCCGAGATTACATAGGGATCGAGAGATGGGCTTTGGCGCACAGCTCAGGAGATTGAACAGTCGTGGCTTTGTGGTACACGGGATGTGGGACGTGCCGTAAGGCTAAGCCAGGCAAAGTGTACCTTATCGCACTCGGTGAGGTAAGAGAAGAAGGGGTGACATTCTTTGCATTCTTTGGCAAGGAGTCTGAAGTATAATAATCAAGGCCATGGTTGAGGTGGGTATGGTATATCCTTATGCGATGGTAAGGTTTCGACGAACCAGGGAGAGAGGCCCTCCTCGTATGTACCTTGAATTGTATGTCACGTCACATCGAGAATACCGAGGAATTCCATGACCATCAGAGATTTAGTTCGATGACTTGAGATTCTCGGCCCCGAAGTTACGGGCCAGTTGTCCAGGTCCTTGGCCTGTCCTTGGCCAGCCTCGACTGTCTGTTCCTGTGCCCCCGGTACATTCCCGTGTGTAGTTAATTAAAGCAAACGGCTGTGGCTGAAGATAGTTTTGTTTTGGTGCAGTTTTAGGGGCTGAACAGAGACAAGACAGCGGAATCGTTCAGAGATCCAAGCCAAACCGGTACGATACGATACGATAATACTGTGTACGGAGTAGTTATGGAGTATTTAGTCTAGGCTGCAGTATAAAACAAACGGGTCTAGAGTCTAGACAGGGGCTGTTTGCGTTAAGCGGAATGTGACCCAGGTCAGCTTCGCTTGTGGTAGCCAATCATAAATTTCCCGACTCGCTTCTCGATGCACGCCAGAGGCTTCGTCATTTAGAGTCTGACATTCCGCTCTGCGAAACGATTTTCTTTTCTTTTCTTTCTGTTCTGTTCTGTTCTGTTCTTTCTCTTGTGAGCGCATGGCAATGTCGTCTGATGCATGTCGACTCTCATCAAAGCATTAGTATACAGAGAGAAGTCATGCTCACAGTCACGGTCACGTTCACGTTCACGTTCACGTTCAGTATCCCAAGGGAATGGTACCCGACTACAAATGTGGTGCTATTAAGCTTGGCTGGGCTGGGCTTGATAGTTGGTGGGAATTGCAATGGTTCGCTTCAAGCATTCGCAAATGGTCCAATGACTGTGCGGTTCCCGTTCCGATCCGCGCTTCTCGATGGATGTCGATCTCCTGAGGCTACCTCCCTGTATTGTAGCTAGCAAGCACTAACTAGGTAGTTATACATACTCTCACTAACTTCAGCTCATGAGTAAGTAAGTAAGCAGAGCCCTACAGGATAGGAGGAACTGAGGTTGCATTCTACATTCTGCATGTCTTCGATCCTTCTTCTACCTTGGTCTTTTCGGAGTCTATTCCGTCCTCACCTCTTGGCGTAATACCTGGGCAGAAAAGAGGCTTGAACTAAGGCTGCGGGCGTCATTCTACTCGGTAACCCCCTTGTTCCTTGTGCTGCATACCTACTGTACTGTACATATTGTACTTTTCTTCTTGGTCTTCTAAAAAGTTTCGCTTGCCTACCCCAGGAGATGAGATGCTGGTCCGTTTCGGCTTCACCGTTCCGGCGGGTTCGAGTGTCTATCCGTCTCAGAGATGTATGTATGTGTGTGTTGTTGTTGTTATTGTATGTAGTATACATACATACACCCTGCTTGCTTGATGCTATATCACCATATGATGCGGTCAAAGAATGGCTTCGGGTTCTTACGTGTTGTATTGTATTGTATTGTATTTCTTTCTTTCTTCAATATGTTTGCTGTCATCATGATTGAGTGGCTTTGGCTCTTCATCTGCTCCGGTCAAGCAAGCATCTACGTGTTTGCTCTGCTCTCTGTTCAGTCAACTGTTAATTATTACTGAAGAATACTACAAGACTAAACAAAAGTGCCTGCTTCTGGCCCTTCAGTTACTGGCTCGCTACGTCGACCATTTACATTTTCCGTCTACGCCCCCGTCTTTTTGTTCGGTTCCCTATTCCGCCCTCGCTCGCTCGCTCGCAAGCGTGGACCCTTCTTCTGTAGGGTCCGTCTCTTGGCTACTAACTAAGTTAACTGACTAGTTAGCTTCTTTGCATTCCCCATGATTCTCGCTTGCTTCTGCTTCTTGGATCTCGCTCGTCATGGCCAGTTTCGCTGGCCAGGCGGTGACGTTCTATCCCTGTATATTCCGCCTTTTTGTGCCTTTATCCATGTAAGTACTCTGTCTGTCTGTCTGCCTGCCTGACTGTTGTTTGTCCATTCACTACATGCACCCACCCATCGTCATCATCATCGTTACTTATTCTCGGACCCGAGAGATATCCTGGCGCAACCGTTGTCTGTCAATCCTCCTTATGCATCTTCCTCCTGTTTTCTGATTAGCTCTCTTTGCCTGCCGGGTTCTCATTTTGTTGTTCTTGCATTTGCATACGCATGAGGCGTTCGAGAAGGCGAATCTAGTTCCTGTATCCAGATCGCGGAAGCTAATAACAACCTCCACTACCTACTACACTACATCCTTCATCTATCCACTCTATCCTAATCCTTCTCATATATCGCTTTCCTTCTTTCTTTCACTTTCTCGACCTATCTCTATCTGCTCAGTCTATAATTACCTGTCGTCGGCACTTCTTCTTCATATCTGCCATCTCATCCTTACCCAGCTACCTATAATAGACGGCTAGTTTAAGAGTCTACTTACTCTCATCACCGAAATTTCTGTCTCATCTCGTGTTGCAGATTGATCTGTCAAGCATGAATAGAACATACTGTTCTCTCTCCTCCCTATAATAGAGGGATGTCGTCTACTTGAAGCCGTTCTTTGCGACTCCTTTCGCCTCGTCAGCGCTTCAGCCCATACAGCAGACCAGATCAGCCGTTCTCCTGAATATCACACACATCCTACATATATATCCTTCTCCCTATGACTCGAATGTCGTACCAGTGCACCCTTCGGGACGACGGCAGTCTGCCCCTCCTGAGCCATTGTGTTGCGCAAAAAAGCTGCAACCTTGTACATGACAATATCCCCCGTTCGGCCCGAAACCAGACCTCTACTGAACCCTCTCCAAGCACCTCTATCTTCCCTTCCTCTTCTTCTTCTTCGACCTCTACTCTCAGTCCCATGGCGGCTGCTCCGCCAGAGAGTTCTGTCCTCTCCCTGCTCAGCGGTATCAGCCCTCGTCTAGCGGTAAAGGAACTCGAGGTCGTCCCTTCGGCTCGACTGCAGCGTCTTTATAATGTCAAGGTTACAGAGGGCCCGAGTCTTCTATTGGCGCTACCCCCACCTGCGGTTATACGGTTGCTACGCGCTGAGAAGTCGACCCTTGGTACTGAAGCTGCTGTGCTCAAGTGGCTTTCCGCTGTTGCAAGAGAGAGGAAAATCTGCTCCGGCGCTGGGTCTAAAGAAGCTACAAGCAGGACAGTTGAAACCCCTGTAGTGAAGGAGACCAATCCTCAACTGTTGGCTGGATACTTACCTGCCCTTGTTCGGCATGAGTCTATTGGTGGTGTACTACCAGTTGAATATAACCTCATCCGACCGCCGAGAGGCACTCCCATATCCACACTATCAAGACCCCTAGACTCCCGTGAGCAATGGTCGGTGGACTTCCAAACAGGCCAACTACTCCGTCGCATATCCAGCCAGGTTTCACCAACCAGGAGATTTGGCATTGCCGCTGATGTCCTTTCAGTATCTCCTTCAGTTGTGCATCACCCCCACGACGCTTTGAAGGAAGCTTGACTGATTCAAAGGGTGCTGACTCCTGGAGAGTAGCATTTCACAGTCTGTTGGAATCGGTCCTTCGAGATGGAGAGGACTTGACCATTATGTTCAATTACAACAACATTCGACACCATTTCGAGCGTTTCCAACATCTGCTTGATGCAGTAACGAAACCGCGACTTGTTGTCTTGGATGCCGGCGAAGACTCCAATACATTAATACACCGCCCATACGAAAGCGAGAAGAAATCTATATTCCCTAAGGCGGTGCAGCCACCACCGAAATTAGGAAAAGGGGTTTCGAGGAAACCGGGGAATGATGGAAAGGTGGGGCAAGAATACAGGATAGTCTTGCAGGATGGCATCAGCAGAAAGGCGGATTATATGATAACAGATGAGCCAAGCCAAATCCCCATCGAAGTAACTGGTTTACGACAATGGAGCAACTGCGTGTTCGGCGATCCCCTCATGGCCACCGTCTTCAGCAAACGACCAAATCTCTCAGATGATTTCTGGCGAGGATTCGACAACCCACTACCAGGTGAAACGACAGCAAGCATCATCGAAGATCGGGACAATGCACACATTCGCATGCTGCTCTACGAGTGTTATCACGCGGTGGTCACTCTGGTGGGAGAGTACTATAGGCCGCAGACCGACAGCAGCAGGCGAGAGCTTGCAGCTCGAAAACATCTCGGCAATGTGCTGGCTCGGCTTGAAGAACTTGATGATCGGGGCCAGCAGAGGCGTAGGTGTATGAGTGGTGAGATGTCACCTGCGAAGAGACCGCGCTCCGGACAGGAGAGCGACGAAGATAGCGAACCTTGATTATATACGACCATATTTACAGGCCACTAGCTGTTGGTGAGCGATACGAGTAATGCACGAATAGACACATGTTATGATCATCTTACTAAAGCATTATATCTCGTGAATAAAATGAGCGACATGTCCATCGACAAACTATGCTCTTGCTTTTCCCTTCCCTTTGGTAGAATTATTGCCAGTCTCTTCATCCTCCTTTTCATTCTCATCTTCTTCGTCTCGTGGTAGTTGAAAGCCCATCATACCTAACAAGTTACCAGTCGGCCCAGCCATACCAGCCTGGCTCTTGAAGCTTTCGAGTAAGTTCTTTGCCAGGTTGTAATCAATATCAACTTCTTCATCGCTGTTCTCTTCTTCTTCCTTGATGTCTGCCAGACTACTCTCTCCCTCTTTTGAGTTGCATCCTTCAGGCGGGGTTGCTTCTCAACAGGGTCAAGCTTGAGCGCGCCATGCTCATTGAGCTCTGCTTCGAACTCCGTGGTGAGCTTCTGGATCTCTTCGTCCTCTTCGTCAATTACAGGGGTCTTGGACTGTGTCGCAGTCTTCTTTGCCGTGCTTGTGCTTGAGATTGTGGATGGTAGGCCCATCATTTCTCTCATCATCCTAGCGAACTCCTCCTCGTCGAAGCTAACCTCCTTGTCCTCGGACTCGCTGTCTTCGTCGAATTCGTCTTCGTCATCGTCATCATCATCATCATCATCGTAATCCATTTCATCAAGTTCTGCGCCGTCCATTCCAGCACTGTCATCATTCAGAAATGCCTCGAAGCGAGACACAATCTTGCGAAGATCAGATTGTGTATTCGCATCTCCGAAGCCTGACTTGGAGTTGGAGGAAGCGTTTCCTCTTTTTCCATCCAATTCCTTCTCGAAATCTTGGTAGTTGATGTCCATCCATGCTTCGCTGTCATCACGATCGTGGTCCTTCCAGGATTTAATGTCTTCATCTGAGGGGAGAGCCTCGTTGCCATCCTCTGCGAGATCCTCGAGCTCGATAGCAAGCTCACGGACAACTCTGATTTTGCTCCTTCCAGCCTTTGCAGCCAGTATTTCGAACCCACATGTGAGTTTCATCCCAATATCTAATCTCGCCATGACTTTGTCTGCCTCGCCTGAAGGTGCCTCTTTCTGCGCTTTCCGAAGGACTTCGCTCCAGCTCGGCGGGGTATCGAACCGTTGGGATCGCAACTGAGCGTAAAGTACCTTGCTAAACCTGACAGATACTGTGATGAGATCCTCTGGAGGAAATGTTAATGGTTGAGTTGGTGAGATGACACGTTTCAAGGCTACCGGATCCCGGAGATAGAATTCCTCGACTGCTGGTGCAACCGATTTAGGGAGAGAATGGAGGATATATGCTAACTTCCTCGGTACAGTAATGAGAGAATGGTGTAGAGATTCGCTGATCTGCCCTGGGTACTTTTCAAGTCTGTAGAAAGCTTCGGCTTCGACAAAACCTGAGTGAACAAGTGCATCGCGTTTCGTTTTAATCACTTGGACTGCGTCCGGTAGTTCAAGATTGCGAGCTCCGAGGCCCTCTTCATCTTTGACAGGGATGAGAAGAAGGCTTCCTTTGTTGATCCAGGCCCGGTTGTTGTCAATCTCGGGGTTCAACCATCTGGGCAGCACATTGGCGGCTTCAACCAGGAGGAACTCGCCATCTGTATCAAATACCCGGACCCAGAGGTTGGGGTGGGACTTTGATAATTCTCTTAGTATATATACGATGAGCCATTCGTCTTCTACGGCATCGCTGTAATCCGTGATACCATGGAGGTAGAGCAGTCCTATCAAAGGTGTTAGTAGATACCTTGAAAGTGGCGAACGTTGCAGGCATGACACTCACTGTTTTCATTTTTTAGGGTCAGATTGAATTCATCTTTTTGCCATATGTAGTCTTTGGTAAGTGTTGCGGCAAGCTCTATGGCCGACTTTCGGATATTCTCGACTTGTGCAAGGTGCTTGCGAACATCGACTTGAGGGTCTACGAAAAAAGAAGATACTCGACACAATTATCTGGCAGTTGATTCTTGAAGTTTGCCTCTTCTGCATCGCCTGTTTGTTGAGGGCATTCCTCCTCTTCTTCCATAATTGGCGGCCTGAGTGACATGGCTTTTGTAGGATGCCATTAATAAACTGCATCTCCTGATGAGTTGTCGAGGGAGGCTCAGGTTGGGGTTCTGAGTTTATTTATCTATACACGAAAGCTACCTGGTAAGCAGCTTACGACGATGTTGGAATTCTGTGTCATTTACGGCAGATCTACGCTAGCCCCATTAGGAACGAAGGTCCCCACTACAAGACACGCTTGTCACGTCCCGTCCACCCAGTCGCGTATAGTGGGATACTTCAGACTCATGGAATTGCCATTCTTTGTCCATGTCTGATAGTAACAATTCTTGGTAATACAGATTGAACAGTCGCTGTCGCCTCTCGTTCTCGACATCCTTCAAATAAGTCCCAATACCAAAGAACCTGTATCGATTCCCATACGACAAACCATAACAACCTCCCTACCAATCGACCTATCACGAGGCTGCCGTGAGCTTAGCAGCCATGGCACCCACAAAGAGATCCCGACGAGACGTTGAACAAGAGGACGATGCCATAGTAGATCTACGACAAGCGCGATCTAATTTCTCAAGAGAAGATACCGTAAGGAATACACCAAATGCCCCCATACAGCATGCCATCTGACTCATGTGCTATTACAGAGGAAGCGTACCAGAGTAACCGTAGACGACAGCCAAACAAGAGAAACACCACAAAGGGAGAACACTCCAAGTGACCAAAGCGAAAATGACGAAGACCGCAGAAATATGGCTGGGCCGCCACAGACCCAGTACGAGATCATGCGAGACAATGGCTTCAAACATCTAGAGCACGCTGACTGGGACGACCAGCAAGCCACCCAGAAGCTCGCCAAGCGGGTCATCAACCTCGGCAACAATGTGGTATCCGAGGGTGGTATCATCGAGAGCATTACCTGCTTCAACTTCATGTGCCATGAGCGATTACATGTCGACCTAGGGCCACTGATCAACTTCATTGTCGGAGAGAATGGTAGTGGAAAGAGTGCTGTGCTAACCGCACTAACACTTTGTCTGGGTGGCAAGGCTAGCGATACCAACCGAGGTGGAAGTCTCAAGTCCTTTGTCAAGGAGGGTTGCGAGCAGGGTAGCTTAGTCGTCAAGATCAAGAATGCCGGCTCAGATGCCTACCAGCCCGATATCTATGGCGAAAGCATCATTGTCGAGCGCCATTTCTCCAAATCGGGAAGTAGTGGTTTCAAGATCAAGAGCGCTCTTGGTAGAATCATCTCAACCAAGAAGCAGGAAATAGATGAGATATCAGAATGGTATGCGCTACAAATCGGCAATCCCCTCACCGTACTATCACAGGACAACGCGCGACAGTTTCTCAACGCGGCGACTCCAGCCCAGAAGTACAAGTATTTCGTGTCTGGTGTACAACTAGAGCAGTTGGACAACGACTACAGGATGTCACAAGATACGCTTGACAAGACCCTCATACTCAGAGATGATTTAGATGCCAAGATCGAAGAGGTTAAAAAAGAGTCGGAAGCCGCACGCCGCCTTGCCGAAGCTGCGCAAAAGAACAAGAATCTTCGCGAAAAGGCTCGGCATTACATTAATCAACTGGTCTGGTCTCAGGTTGTCGAGCAGGAACGTCTCCTCGAGGACTGTGAAAAGGAAATCACTAGACGGACTGAGAGCATAACCGAGGCGGAAAAAAACTGCGAATCATCGACCCAAGCCCTTGAGAATATCAACGAGAAGATCGAGAGGCTTTGGCAGGCAAAGGAAGAGATTGAGAGTGATCGAGATGCATTCAAGGAGCGCATCGACAACGCCACAGCTGCTTACCGAAAGGCGCAAAAGGAGGAGTCAGAGCTGCTCATGGAGGAACGAGATGCTTACCAACGCCTGAAGACAGCCAAAGACGATATGAAAGCCTGCCAGCGCAAGATTCAGGAAGAAGAACGCCGGCTGAGCGAATCAACAGGAAATGCCCGCACGCAAAAGGACAACGAGTTAGAAACTGCTCGAAAGAGGGAACAGCTCTTGAAGGAACAGATAGAGGAAATTCAAAACAAGCTTCCTGACCTTACTGCGCGACTTGGCGAGGCTGAGCAACACTTCAAGAGACTTTCACACAACAAAGAACTCAAACGCAAAGAGATCGTGTCCGTGGAGCAGCAGGTTCGAGAACTCAAGGCCGCTACGGGAGGTCGTTTCGATGGCTATGACAGAGAGATTAAGGACCTCGTCAAAGCCATCGAGAATGAGAGAGGATGGGAACAAAAGCCTGTCGGACCTATTGGAGCGCATATCCGACTATCGAAGCCGGAATGGTCAGGGATCCTAGAGCGAACACTCGGCGAAGGACTCAACGCGTTTGTTGTCAGGAGTAAATCGGATCAAACGAGACTCGCAAATTTGATACGTCGATTTCGCCTGAAAAGACAGCCCCCAATCTACATTGCCTATGGAGGCAGGATTGACACTAGTAACCAGGAGCCTGATCCTAGATTTGATACTATGTTGAGCGTTCTTCAGTTCGACGACGACATTGTCCGATCGCAGCTCATTATCAGCAACCAAATCGAGAAAATCATTCTCATTCGTGATCGAGTCGAAGCTGAACGGGTCATGGTTGAAGGTGCGGCTCCGCGCAACGTGAGTGCTTGTCTCTGTTTTCACGATGGTCGAGGGAAGCGAGGATGGGGCCTCCGACTCACCAACCGGAATGGGTCTGCTGGTACAAGTCCAGTCCCACCATACACGATGCGTCCTAGGATGCAAACAGATGCTGGTCAACAGGTTGAGATACAAGAAGAAAACCTCAAACACTTGGGCCAAGAAATGGCTGAGATCAATCGCGACGAGCGTCAGGCTCAACAAGCAGTTCAGCGATGCAGAACAGAGCTTGATACCCAACGGAAAAATATCAAGAGATACGAAGGCGATCTTCGTAGAACGCAAGCTGATATGGAACGTGTGCAAATGGAGTTGGATGCATTCGATGGCGTTGATGACCGACTCAACATCTTGCGAGCCGAGCTCGAGTCCAGACGATCCGAGGAGGAGCAGCTTGGAAACCAGTATGGAGAAATGGGGCTGGCGAAGCGAGATCTCAAGCAAAAGACCGAGACAGCCCGGTTAAAGCTTGAGGAGGAAAAGAACGAGCAAGAGGACTGGCAAAACCGAGTCGACAAAGCAGCGCAGAAGGTTGCGACAGCTGAAACCACGAGGAAGTCAATTCTAGCGGAGAAGAACGGTGCCTTTGAGATCCTTGACATCGCCAGAAACGAACGGCGACGTGCCGAGGAAAAGAGGGATAGGAAGGCTGCAGAAGTTGCCGACTTCATAGAGCAGGCCCGGCAGACAGCACCGGAGCGAGTTCACATTCCGGATAACGAGACACATAGCAGCATTGAGCAGAAATACACCAAAATCCGGGAACAAATCAAGCAGAGAGAGTCACGACTTGGAGCGTCAGACCAACAGATTTACGACCGCGCACAAGAAGCTCAAGAGAAATTTGAAGATGTTCAGAGACAGACGCAGGATCTCGATGATACAATCAAGGCTCTCAAACATGCTATCGGGACTCGCCTAGAACTCTGGCGCAAATTTCAGCGGCAGATCAGTGCGCGAATTCGCATCCAGTTCAACATGCTTCTCAGTGAGCGAGGTTTCCGCGGCAAAATCGACCTCGACCATAAAGCTCGCAAGGTCTTTCTTCAGATTGAGCCAGATGAGACGCGTAAGAGCTCAGCTGGGAGGAATACGAAGACTTTATCAGGTGGTGAAAAGTCATTTTCATCTATTTGCATGCTTCTATCGGTTTGGGAGGCGATGGGCTCGCCTATCCGTTGTCTTGACGAGTTCGACGTCTTTATGGACAACGTGAATCGTGCCATCAGCACGAATATGCTGGTTAGTAACTTCGGTACCCGTACATGGAAGAGACTGAAAGCAGCTAACAGAGAATTTATAGGTGGACGCTGCCCGTCGTTCAGTTTCACGACAGTACATCCTTATTACCCCTAATGCTATCGAAGGTCGGGCACGATTAGACAAAGACGTCAAGATCATTCGGTTCGTATCTCCTCATTTACTGCAAGATTGAGTACTGACGACTCTTTTCAGGTTAACGGATCCTCGTCAACGAACCCTTGACAATTTCCAGTAGGCGATGTAGTATGCTCGAGACGGGCATCTTGGAGTCGGGCGTCATGCGGAACATGGATTTTTATGGAGGCGCTTAGAGGATGGGCAGACAAAAGCACTTGAGCATTGCGGAGTTTGTTAGGAGTGATACCAGCGCACTTTGTCGGAATGGATTTTGTACAGATTTGAGCAATGCCTCGCCTTGGCCCTCAGGTAACGCCAGCGTTAGATGTCATTACAGCGCCTGCTGAGGCCTCTATTCATAGATAATGTTACACACGTCTTATACATTATTTTACAACTATATCTTCCTTTCTGGCTAGCCCGCTTAAACTCTGACGCCCTTGCTCCTTAGTATATTCACACCAGCGCTGAGTGTGTAACCGGCCCACTGGCCGAACGATCCGACCATTCCGCCGACGGACTTGACCTCGTCTAGTCTTCGCTGAAGGAATTGCCTTGTCTCGGCGAAATCAGGGGATCGGTCGTTTGTCATGAATAGCTCGCTTGTGCTGTATATCATGGAGAGGGTGGCACGCTTGGTGTACCATGAAGGGTCGACAGCCTTGTCGCCGGCGAGGAACCAAATTTCATCGGAAAGTTTTGCTAGCTCCTTTATGGATTCGGGGACGTAACTGGGCTGAGCCATGACGGCCAATGCCTGTAAAGCAGGACCGTAAGTAAGTTATGACATGAAAGCCAGGGCATGTATATATTACCTCTTGCCAACGATCCAAAACCAACTTGTTACCCATAAGCCTCTCCCACGTCAACTCTTCCACTCTCAGTGAGATACCAGGCTGGTTTGGGTCGGGAAATAGTTCTCGGCTTCGAGCTGCTAAGGCCTCTCGCTGGGTAATAAGATGATATCGAATCAGGCCAAAGGCACCGTCGGGGATGACGCTCGCGCTAATGTCAAGGTATCCGGCGTCTCTTGCACCACAACCAAGAGCCTTCTGTGAGAAACCATGTTCCGGGACGTGTTTATAAGCCGCAGCGAGGATGGACTTTTCAGCATCGCCAAATGCTCCTGGTGGTGGTGGGTGATCGTATGAGTGGAAGGGTCGGCAGGCAAGGCATTGTGTCAGCCTCGAAGTACGCAAGGCTGATCTTGGTAGGACTCTCATCGACGTTGACATATTGAAAGATATGGCAAGGCAAGGCACCTATAAATTAGACTTGATGAAGATTCCTGCTTCATCAAAATGGGTTGTTTTTTTGGTGTTGTGTTGACGTTTGCGATTTGTTTTAGATGTTTTAGCATCTTGACCAATCATATTATCCCTTTGTCCCGGAGTGGACCGCGGCGGAAGCGCTTGGACCACCCCCGGAAGCTGTCGATTGTCATGGCGGGTTTAGTTCCGCCCGATGCACGCACGCACGCACGCACGTACGGGATCGGCAGATGTTGTTAGAGGATACGTACTGCACTTTCATGATTACCTAGTTGCAGGCAGATGCAGGCTAGAGCAGCTGACTGATACAATACGATACTCAAACCACAGGTATTGGCACGGCATTGATATTGGACAGTTTCGTGAAACTGTCCATAGAAAATGCCTCATGTGGTGTGAACTAGAGTTGAACGCGATCAATATTCATACAATGTCCGAGCTTCGATTCCTTTGAATCACGGTGCTGAAGCGTATACCTAGACATTCTCGGTTTCGGGAGTCGGATAAGCAAGACTTAGCCTCATTTTCAGTCCCCTCAGGTGCTCAGACGACACTGGGCAGAGTCTTGCTATCTTCCTAGAGTTACCACGGGCCTCGTGCATTAACAGATGGCGGGGTTCTGGTGGTAGAATGTCGTGCTTTCACTTCCTGTCTCTCATTCCAAGGTGTACAATGCTAGCTCCAGTGTGATATGCTTGTAAACGATATAAATTACCTGGTACCATGCCCTTTCCTGGATCAGACCTTGTCTCACTAGCGCGAATCCGTTCTTAATATTCCGGAGGACCCTCGCCATATAACAGGTTCGCGTCTGGGCTGTCTGGAGAAGTAGGAACCCTGGAGTTGATCTGACCATATTAACTCTATTCATACGGGGTACATTTCCTACTGTAACATGTAGGTCTCAAGCAGCTCGTGATGCTCTGCTGCATTTCCCTCGGGGTAAAATCAAGACAAATATCGTCTCCCTGGCCTTATCTGTGTGTCCTGTTCTTCAAGGCAACAAGGCAGACGTCGTGGAGACTGTAAGCTGGAAGTGCGTGCTGTAGCTGCTCCACATAGGGTGCTGCTAACGGCCTGAGCGTCGTTAGATGCATCGTCTAGGGTCCGCTAATAACCTTGATGATCGGAGACGGACTCATTGCCAGAATCTCTGGGCTTGTTGGTTGTTGGTCCTGTGCTCTGCAGTGATGTGCGCTATTAAAGTATCGAGATCTCGGGTCTTTGCACAGGATACAAAAGAGGCCCTTGCTATTTAGTTGGAGTGCTGTATGGGTGTTAGGAGAGGACGCTCGATGCACGATGCACATTGCACGAGGGGCAAACACTTATCATCACCATTCTTCTCTGACCTCGGCGCTTGTTGGTGCCCATGCCAGGGGATTTGACAACAGCGACGACAAGTGTTCGGGCAAAGCCTGTATCTGGACTCCGTCCGTATCCTTGCTCTAGATGCAACGTGCCGTGGAAGGGATGTCGAAAGCTCACTCTTACCAGTTCGACAGACTGGCATGTCGAACCTGGCGAAAAGAGTGAGATTGATGAGACAAAAAAGCTAACAACCCTGATCCTCAACACGGTGCAGAGGGGTTGACTTTGATAAAGCGGAAGCCATTGGCTGGCTTGTCCCGCAACTTGGCGCGATGGCTGTTGTGTAACCACGAAAGTCTTTGTAGCGAGGTCAAGGTAGGAGTTGTGAGGGCCAATCACAGTCTTGTTTTCAAACATTCAGCTACGCAGGCCTTCCGCAAAGTTGACACAGTTTCGAAAGCGCCTTGTTAAACTGTCCTGCCGTGCTCTGATATTCACTCGATGTGAGTGATACTGAGAAAGCATACGCACGAGGTGAGAACGCAGGCTGATGAATGAGACGCTGAGTGCGTTGGGTAGGTAGAGGCCACAAGGATTGATAATGTGCCTTGTAGGGAAGGATAAGGAGCCCAAGAGCTCACTCTCATAGTTATCCGAAAATGGCGGCTTAAATGAGCGATGAGTTCCCGCCTCTCTGGTATAAGTCAACCCAGCAGCATGGACTATGTGGTGACGGTAAAAGCAAGACAGATCCAAGTTGTAGATATGGAGTCAAAGAACCCCATACCTCAAGTTGACAATAACCCAAGCACAACAGATCCCTGATGCTGCAAGCACACATCTTCTTGTTCCTGGTAGTTGCTAGTGCACTTGAGCCCAACAGGCGTAAGAAACATAGCCCAATGGCAGGTCTGGTTGGGTGGTGAAACCTGGCATCAATGCAATTTCGACTACCGATGCTGGGTCACGGGTAGACGGGAGACTCGAAGACCACGGCGCGGCGACTTGCAAACCGCAGTCAATCAACAGATGGAGAACCGAGAACGGATGGTGGGCGAACCTTGAAGAATGCAGGCAAGGATATTTACTTGCACTACTGTAATGTCATGCCGCTTGCAGCACTCTGCAGCGCCGTGCAGACAAAGACGGTCCACTACACGAAGCCATAGTTTATCACAAATTGCTTACAAAACTAAGTATTGATAGAGAGAGTTTGGTGGAAGACAGACGCCAGTCTTTCACATACATACATATGTGATTGGTATATCCGCCGGCTTCGAGTTGCAGCGTAGTGTAGTATCGGCTGGGGTGGGCGACGGAGTTGACTGTCAGTTTGAAACTGTTGGGTTCAAGAAGAAGAGCAATTAGGTAAGGTAGTTAGTTGACTTGGAAAAGGATTGCTTGAGGCTCGTCACAAGAGTCAATTTCATGAAGAACAACAAGAACGTGAGAAGCACCTCAGTATCTGTGATGTCGGGTGAGATGCAAGTTCAAAGTACTAACCCGACACTAGATTGTATCAATCAAGTTCAAATCTGGGCAGGAATAGCCTCTAGCCTTTGTTTTGCCTTCCTACCTATTCCTCCTACTATACGTATCCGTAAACATTTTTATTCATGCAACGTGGAAGGAGCAACACTGGTCTCTGTAAGGTTAGAGGCTAAGGTACCTATTGAGGAGTCAATAATACAGCTACATGTAGTATATCTCCGGCATTACGCTTTGTAGAGCATACACCAAACTTTCAACGTAACTTGTATGGTACCTCGTGTTATCATGCTCATGTCTGGTAAGCTTTGGATGTGGAACCCATCACGTCCACTGTCCCTGGTCTTACCCTGGTTCCGTGTCCTCATTCGTCGCCTGCTTTCTTCTCATCTCTCACCCAACGCGTTCTTTTCTTTTCACGACACAAGAAGAGGGAGAGAGCGAGAACCTTGAAAGTCAGCACTAAAGAGCCACAGACACCGATAAGCCACATTCGCCATCCTTTTGCTGTCGTCTCTCCGTCGCTGAGTCCCTCAAGACTCCTTGAAAGCCACCAGAGTCGACACTCTCCCGTCCAGGCGAAAGAAAAAAGTCGATCAACCAAACCAGACCATTCCCAGGAGTCGGTATCTAGTACCACCACGCCGCACGCCGAGGCCCTTTTCAGCCCAGCCAGCCAAGCCCAAGCAAGTCTAAGCCCAGCCCAGTCCACGCAACTTGTGTGATTCATCCGTGTCGTGCATTTTTCAATGCTACAATCGCCATTGTTTGGTTGACTGACCGTGGATCCCATCGGCTTATCTGGTTTTGGCTTTGCTGCCCTGGTAGTGTGTACCTTGCCTACCTAGCTAACTGCCCATCCTCTTCGCCCCCCATAGCTGCCTATCCTCTTTCATCGATCACTCACCATCCTAATATTCCACTACCTTACTTTGCCTTACGAAACGTGGACACCTACGGCCCGTCTCCGCTTCCCTACGCCGCGACCTACCTCTCCTAGAAACCGGTCGCGCCCATTCGTCTACTGTCCGAACTCGCACCCGTCCGTCCTTCGTCACTCACAATACCTACCTACCTACCTACCTACCTACCTTACCAACTTATTACGCGACAAGGCCACCCACCCCATCCAAAAAGGAGCTTTCTCTCTGTACGTCCAGACGTACTACGCACACGATTCAAACCGCAGTCACAATGGGTAAGTTGAAGATGTTTGTTCCTTGCTTGATTCCTCGTATCGCGGTTTTATATCATGCGCGGCCATTGCTGCTCTTCATATCACCGTGGTTGGCCATAGACACGCGTCTGCGCCCATCGAGGCAACGTGCGTGCCGTTCCTTTGCCGTCTCTGCTCGAGAGTACTGTACCCATTGCCCTCAATGGCCCCTCGAGGCTCGGCGGACTCTGGCAGTAGTCGGCTGCCCCAACCTGTCCATCGTACCCGGAGCCTGGTTCAGCCCAGGTCTATCCATGATCTGAGCATCCTCATCCCAAAGCCCGAACACAACAGATCTTGAACGTGCTCTCAAGCCTTGTCTGTTCCTGCTGTGTCTTGCATCGTTTGCTGCTGTTGTATCTGCGCATGCGCTCCCACTCCTTGGAGTGTCTTCATCAATCAATGTGATACCACCTCTTGCTTGATGCAGCCTCCGAGGTCCCCCATTCCACTCCAACAGACCTCTCCAGCCGCCTCTGCTTTCTCGCGTCGTCTTTCCCCATCCATTGCATTGCATTATCGAGCCCCCTTACCTGCATCTTCCGCCAAGGTCCACTCGACTCTGCCACCACCCCTCCACTAGACAGGTTGACCTCTCTGGCTACCTCAACCAAGCTACCCTCACTCCCTGTTATTTCAACCACTCTTCCTCTCCTCACCATTTTCCACCGTTGCGCATCTTACGCAGAGGTTTATCCTTTCTTGACTTTTTCCCATTCTGACGCTCACCTTTCTATAGCTGATTCCGGTGATACTTATCGACCCGTAAGTAACCTATGTTCATTTCCTGACTTACTTTCAACACTTGCCTCGAGCTGCGTTGCTTGTTGAGATTACCTGTCTGTTGGCGCAATTGGCTTTATCGCTGTGCCGAGTTTGTGCGCTCCCCCGCGCTTGCTGATGTTGCGATCTTCGGTCGTTTGGCCTCTGCTACCCGAGCACCTTGATCGCAACATCAACATTAGAAAGAAAGAAGCTCGCATTAGCTCCTTTCATCCGAGATCGGCCGTCGCGGCGCGCTTTAATTACTGTTGCACTTTCCCATTCAAGATGCCAGGAAGCATTTGATTGGCGAGGCACTGCTCTTCTTGGCAAACGGCTACCGTCTTGCCTGTTGACAGTGCCAGCGGCTGCGGGCAGTTGCAGTGATTCAAACTAAACTTCGCGCGCACACCTCATGTATCCGGGGCATATCCCAGTCCAACAAAACCCTCCGTCTATACAATACCAGCGCTCTCTATCCCACCATAATTGCACCTGAGCATGGAATCACCACTTGTACTTTTACCCGCTAACAAGCTCAAGCGTGAGAGGTCACGATCTCCCCGCAGACGATCCAGAAGCCCTGAAAGGTCACATCGACGCCGCTCCTACTCTCCTCGCAGCCGATCCGGAAGCCGGGACGAATATCGACGAAACCGTGATCGCTCGCCCATGACTAGCACAGGCGCACCAGGTGGAGGACAAAGTGCTGGATACGGTGGACAGGCACCGCACCGATCTTACGAAGAAAGAGCCGTTGCTCGAGAACAAATGATGAATAATATTCGCGAAACCTCCCAGCAGGACCGCCGGGTCTACGTCGGCAACCTCTCGTACGATGTCAAGTGGCACCATCTCAAGGACTTCATGAGACAGGGTGAGGCTTTCAATGCCGCGGAATGCAGGTGGAACTGGGACTGACGAAATGGTATAGCTGGAGAGGTGCTCTTTGCCGACGTGCTCTTGCTTCCCAATGGAATGTCGAAGGTGGGCTTCATCGCATGATTTTCTTTTTCCTTGGTTGGCTTTCCTTTGTGGCTCTCCATTCCCTCTTAGCATTTATGGATGGTTGGGTTGACGGGTGGGACGTTGTCCTTGGTTAATTGTAGGGATGCGGGTAAGTCGATTTCCTCCACGAAGCCTATCGCGTTGCTAACCTATCCAGTATTGTGGAATATGCTACTCGGGAGCAAGCCCAAGCGGCTGTTGCCACGCTCAGCAACCAGAACCTCATGGGTCGTCTAGTCTACGTGCGTGAGGTAAGTTAAAAACTTCCATATTGGGTGTGGGCATCTTGCTGACAGAATCTGAAGGACCGAGAAGCCGAGCCTCGTTTCATCGGAGCAACTGGCGGAAACCGCGGCGGCTTCGGCGGCGGCGGCCAAGGTGGTGGTATGCCCGGTGGCTTCAATCCTGGATACGGCGGCGGCGCACCTGGTGGTGGTGCTGGAGGTGGCGGCCGTCAGATCTATGTGGCCAACGTTTGTTCAACCCCGATTTGTTTGTAAGTTGTGGATGTATGTTGACATGCAGTAGCTTCCTTTCAATGTTGGCTGGCAGGATTTGAAGGACTTGTTCCGTCAAGCAGGTATGTCCTGATTCTTCAATTTTGAACACATGATTGGGCGGGGTTGGATCTAATCGTCATTTAGCCCGAAACGGCGCCGTGATTCGAGCTGATGTACACATCGGACCTGATGGTCGCCCCAAGGGCTCTGGCATTGTTGTCTTTGAGAGCCCAGAGGATGCCCGCAGCGCCATTCAGCAGTTCAATGGCTATGACTGGCAAGGCCGTGCTATTGAAGTCCGCGAGGACCGCTATGCCGGCAGCGGACCTGGCATGGGCTTCGGTGGCCGAGGTGGTTATGGCGGTGGTATGCGCGGAGGATTTGGAGGAGGATTTGGAGGCCGCGGTGGTTTTGGCGGAGGGCGTGGAGGTTTCGGAGGCGGCTTTGGTCGTGGAGGCTTCGGTGGGGGTGCTCCTGGCGGCCCAGGTTTCGAGCCTCCTGCCAGCTCCGTCCCTCCTAACCCTTTCACTGACTTTGCTACCGCCGGCACCGAGAGGGGAGAAATCATCTACGTTCGAAACGTGAGACTTTCCCATACTTCCTACCCATTTGTGCCTGTGCTGATCTTTTACAGTTACCCTGGTCGACCAGCAACGACGACCTGGTTGAGCTGTTCACCACGATCGGAAAGGTCGAGCAAGCTGAGATCCAGTACGAGCCTAGCGGTCGTTCTCGTGGTACTGGTGTGGTTCGATTCGATTCCGCCGAGACTGCGGAGACTGCCATTGCCAAGTTTCAAGGCTACCAGTATGGTGGCCGCCCTCTCAACCTGAGCTTTGTGAAGTATCTGAACCAGGGCGGAAACGACGTCATGGACACAGACCCCCATGGCGGATTGACCCAGGATCAGATCATGTAAGAGGAGGGCGTCCGTTCGCACTGAACTTGATGCAGCTATGTCACGGTCGACTTTTGTCTTGGCGGCGGCGACCGTCTGCATCCACACAATGCTTTTTATATCTGGTTGTTTTGTTATTTGGTACTTTTCGTTTTCCACGTGAGCAGCAAAAGTTGGGGTTTATCAACGGTGGAATCTTAACTCACGGATAGGGGGTCGATGGCTTGGTCTCTAATAAGCTGGGAGCGAGGGAGGATTTTACGATGGGCTTACCATACAGAACCGAATGACCCCACCGTTGACACCCATATGACCGGTCAAACGCACGCGGTTATCAACTATAAGGTTGCTCATTGTCAATGAAGAAAAAGATGGCTGTTGGCTTCCCCGGAAACAACAGGACTCTACTTAGAATGTATGTTGAGTAATCATCCGAAGGTTTTTAAGAACGATGGCAGGTGGTCTTGGTGAAGGGGAGCGTAGGACTTCAACGGACATGCGTAGCGCCTTGGGGCACGAAAGTCCGCCGGCCGGACGACGATATAAGTGAAGGTGAAGGTGAAGGTGAAGGTGAAGGTGAAGGTGAAGGTGAAGGTGAAGGTGAAGGCGTTGGTAAAGGTAAAGGTAAAGTAAAACATAGTCACATAAAACTGCATGGTGAATGTTGGCGTTGGGGTGATATGGTATAGTTAGTTCATACGTACAAGGACGACAAGTACGGCCTGGGCTATGCTTTGGAAGCCCTGGCTTTGAGGTGATGCGCTGCCGTCTTGTTCACTATCAGGATTATATCGGCTTGAAGATGACATGTACTCTTTCAAGTTAACGGATGACCTAGAGAGGGATCGAGATCTAACGCTGAAGGTATGCATTCTCGGTTCCCAACTCTACGGACTTTTTGCATACCTCATTCTCTCAGTATGTCAGTCGACGACTGGAAAACTCAGAAAAAGCCCAAGGGTAACTGCTAGTTTCCAGAACTTGGACAACAAGCAGGCCCCCGACAGTGAGTATTCGGAAGGTAAGGTAGGTAGGTTCACGAATGAAGGTTACCGAGACAAGCGGGCTCGAGAATGAGAGGTCCGATTGTCTTCAGCCACCAGCAACGAACCAAGATTTGATAAAGGTACCTTGGATCAGTGTCTGTCTCACACGAGGGTGCGTGGCCTCTTGAATTTGTTAGTGTTCCATGCCGGATCATCAACTTACCGTAGCCTTAGAGCTTTGATCGACATCTGCCAAGCTCATACTCATTCCTCCTCAAAGTTCAAAGTGCTAGCCATTCTCCCGATTCTCCCTTGCCCGGTCCCACTACTCGTCCGGTCTTACTACTCGTTGGGCAGGTGTCTTTCTGTGCTGCGCAATTACCTGTTGATCCAGATCAACATGCAATCGCACAATAGCGGAGGTTGTTGTTTAAGCTTCGAAATAAGCTTGTCTTAGCGATCGTCGTGCGCCGGAAGCTGTCGCATCCGTGGTCTTACTCCTCATCGATGCCAAGACATCTTGGCAGCCTTACTTTTGATCCAGAGGAGAATAACGAGTATTTCTACTCTGCCGCACTCAGAGTAGGTTGAAGCTTCGCCAGACGTACTATCTTAAGTTGGCGAGTACCAAGTCTGGGCTGACGGAGGTGGTCGTTCGCCAATGTTAATTGGTGCAGTGCAGTGCAGAGCTACACGGGAGCTATGTCCACCACTGCATCTCGTATACGTAACCGGTCAAGAAAACATCTCCCATTGACCAGATGGACCAGTTGTTGTGTGTTGTTTTGTAGATCAAGATCCCTTGGCATTGCTCTGCCGTGTGGCTGTGTGACAGATTAGCTCAACCCCAAGATGCTTGGTAAGTCATCCCAATAAGTCCTGTATGAGGTGTCGCTCAGACACCTTGGAGAGAACACGGCTTGGCTCATACGTTGTATTAGGTCGAATACCCCAGTGGTATCTCCCTACATCCTTTGATTGCACTGGCGTACCTGGGCACCGAGCTATTTTACTTGGCGACTTGTTAGTCGGAATCCTTGGTGTACGTTACTATGGATTAGAGGCTTGCCTAGGGGGCCTCACGATACTACGGACAAATACTGCAATGACGCTGTTACGATGCGCCCAATCTGGGTGTTATTGAGTCGTCATCGTGTAGTGAAATGTCTATAAAACACCTCCTCTCCTCGTTGAATGCTTCACCAGTCTCATCAGTATTCACTCGCAGAGCAACTTTACACCCTAATCTCTAATATCATTCCTCTATCCTACATTTCCAGCCCAATTCACTGCAAACATGAAGTTCTCTCTCTTTGCCGTTGCTCTTAGCACCCTCGCTGCTGCTTCGCCAACTCCTGACATGGAGCACGAGAAGCGCGCCCTTGGTCTCCTTAAGCCCAAGGGTGGTATCCCTTTCACTTTCACTTCTATCTGGGAAGTTCTTGCTACCCCTGATCAGGTTGTCGATGCAGACAACAAGTACACTGGCGGACTGAAGAATAGCAAGGGTCTCTTCAAGTTTGGCATCAACTCAGACGAAGATGTCATCTGCTACAACATCACCCTGTATGGCTTCCGAGGTGACTACCAGTCTCCCGCCAACACTGCCACCCACATCCACGAGGCTGTCAAGGGCAAGTCGGGACCTCCACGGTAAGTTGATGACATGGATCTATACGTAATTGGACCTATTGAGCGCTGACTTGGTATTAGCATTGCCTTCCCCAACCCCGTCGGTAACGAGAAGAGCCGCAACGCTGTCGGCTGTCTCAAGGGCCCATTCCGCACCGGTGTGATTCAGAACGGCCAAGACACTGGTGTCGGCTTCACTCTCAAGCAGATTGAGAAGAACCCCGAGAAGTTCTTCGCCGACTCGCACTCCAGCCTTGCTGTTCCTGGCGCTTTCCGAGGACAGCTCAGCT
This sequence comes from Fusarium musae, assembly GCF_019915245.1. Lineage (NCBI taxonomy): Eukaryota > Fungi > Ascomycota > Sordariomycetes > Hypocreales > Nectriaceae > Fusarium > Fusarium musae. The sequence continues at coordinate 2,285,963 of NC_058391.1, forward strand.
CAGGCAAGGTGTGCTAAAGGGTTTAGCCCCTTTCCCAACTCTGCTTGATTTGCCTAATGCGCATACGCTTCTGACGGAATTGGATAGCAACGCAGCTCCGTGTAATATTTACTCTTCGTTTTGTAGAAATAATTCAAAGTCATGGTGGCTTGGAGACGTGTTTGGGTATCGCATAACATGATAATTCATTAATCCATGATATAACCTTAACCTTGATGCATGACACCACAAAACTTGGACCGTGAAAAGAAAATCGTTTATGCCGCAGCCTTCTTCTTCTTTGCCTTGGCCTTCTTCTTGCTCCTGTCTCTGGGCTTCAAGGCTGTCATGCCAGCCTTGCACACATCGGCATACCGCACGTAGAAAGCCTCCAGATCTTCGGGATTGACGACGGTTGAAAGCTTAGCTTTGTTGGAGCGATCCTTCTTGCCCTTGCCATTAGTTGCCCTGATGATGAGGGGCAGAGGCTTGCCAGGGTGAATATCTGGAGAGGGTTCCTCTTCTGAGGGACTAGGGATGTCTTGACCGTAGGTGACTGAGAGGTTTCTTAGCGGGATGAGAGATACGGCAGCTATCTATACGTACGTCGCTTCTGGCTCAAGTAGACGGCGCCATGGTCGCTGCCCTTGCGATGATTGAAGAGCTCACCCAACTTGGCGAAGAACTGTCATGATGTTAGAAATAAAGCTGCTAGACGATCGTCCGGGTCTCTCTTCATATGGAAAGGGCATTGCAGACTCACCTCGTCATGGCTCATATGAGAGTCAGCCATAGTGAATGAGAATGTCAAAAGTCGATGTATATTGAGAGATGAATGAGTGTTAGCCTACCAATATTGAGGTTGACATTGTGCCCCGCCATCATATCGGGGATTCAAGTGTGGCGTACCAGGTTGTGCCAGCATGGATCGTGGCTTGCCGCGGGCGGTGAAATCGCTACCTGTGACTTAGTGGGGCACTCACTACCACTCAGGTACCTCTTCGTCTCTTGAAATTTTCAAGGTATTTTCTGCCGGCAGAATATCTTTTCTTTTCTATATCAATTTCGATCCAAGAAAACAGATTCGCAAGATTCAGAGTGCATTAATCCAACCCTCAAGTAGAACTCGCTTAAATGATCTGATTCATCTATAATTCTCAGCAGTATCGAGACAAGATTTCGAGAAGATATTGTCCGAGTCGCAATACTCATCATTGACCGCCTGCCAGATTAGGCACAACCACCATCAAAAGGTCCAGCATTGTTGCTTAAAATTCAGTCACCTCAGAATTGTAACCCTTCAGCAACCCGGTGTTTCTCTTCCGCTATACTTCCGGCAAGATGACGTCCGCGCCGGAGCTTCAACAGAAACTCTTCAAGCGTATGGGCTTGGATGTTCCAGAACCCAAATCACAGCGCAATGGACCTAGGAGATCGGGACAGCAGTTGTCAAGAAAAGAGCAACGCAAAGCGCAACGGGTACAGAAGCGAACCCATGTCTACGCAAGAGCAACTCCACAGCGGCCACAACATACAAATCATGCTCAGAGAAGACCGAACACAACGCAGAGGATGCAACAGGCGAACAAGCCTCAATCCCGCCGCCCAAAGCAGATTAGCGATGACGAAAATGATCTCAAAGACGAGGATGAGGACGGCGCTGGAGACATTTCGTTGGACGAAGACGATGATATGGACGACCTGATGGACGATGAAGAAGACGACAACGACGAAGCTGAGGATGAGGAAGAGGACGAGGAAGAGGAAGAGAAAGAGAAAGAAAACACAAAAGCAAACAGTGGGAAGAAGGGTGTTTCGAAGGCCGTGCAGGAGAGACTCGCCCAGGACGACGCCGAGATTGAGGCCTTTGAGCGAAAACTAGGTATCAAAAAGGGACGAAAATCACTGCCTCAGTCCTTCAAAGAGGATGGCCTTGGTGATCTTCTAGGAGACGTTAGCGGCGAAGAAGACGTCAGCGACAACGACAATGACAATAAAAAGAGGAAAAATGAATATGATGATTGGCTGGCATCAAAACGAAGAAAGACAGTGGAACCTGCAGGTCGACAAAAGGTCCGCGACATGCCTGAAGATGAGGAAGAAGATGATGATATGGGTTTGGACGACGAATCTGGAGATGACGACGAAGACATGGACCTCTTGGATGAAGACGGTGAAGACGGAGGAGACTTCGATAACGAGTCATTCGGCGGTTTCGACGACGATGACGACGAGGGTGATGTTGCAGGCACCACATCAGCTCAACCGCGACAGAGAGAAAACCCCTATGTCGCGCCCACTACTGGAGTTACCGTTGCGAAATACGTCCCTCCCTCATTACGCAGAGCCGCAAATTCAGAAGAGGAGCGTAAAAGCCGACTTAGGAAACAAGTTCAAGGCTTGATCAATCGTCTTACAGATGCCAATATCTTGTCCATTGTCAAGTCTGTGGAGGAGCTTTACCAAAACAACGCACGTGGTGATGTGACAGATGTTATCACGGATGCAATCATGGCTCAAATTTGCAAGCCGGAGAGCCTCCCCGATCAATTCTTTGTCCTCACCGGTGGATTTGCCGCTGCTATTTACCGCCTTATTGGGTCGAGTTTTGGTTCGGTTTTAATCCGCCGTATTGTCGAAGATTTTGGCGGTCACTATGAGCAAGCGAGCAAGGAACAAAACGCCGAATCCGCTATTCAAAAGGAAGCTTCGAACATCTTGACACTGCTTTCGCAACTTTACGTGTTTGAGGTCATCACTTGCAAGATCATCTTTGATTACATGGAGAGACTTCTCAGCGACCTCAATGAGATCAACGTGGAACTTCTTCTGCGAATATGCCGCATGGCTGGCCGAATGTTGAAGCAGGATGATCAGCAATCGCTGAAGCACGTCTCTGGGGTCCTTAACCAGTCCGTCTCAAAAGTCGGCTACACCAACATCTCAGCTCGCACAAAGTTCATGGTTGAAACCATCACCGACCTTACCAAGGGCAAAAAGAAGGCCCGAGGCTTGGACTTTACTGTCGTCTCAGAACATGTACAACGCATGAAGAAGCGTCTCGGTGAGCTCAAGTCTCAGTCGCGACGGCTCGATGGCCTTGCTCCCATGGGCGTGGGCTTGGTCGACATTGAGGGAGCTGAGACGCGAGGTAAATGGTGGTTGGTTGGTGCCAGTGTACCAACAACTCTCCTAGATAAAAGCAAAAAGGGGCATGTAACTAATGCAGAAATGAGCGATCATGAGGACATGGACATTGTTTTGCCTGATTACCCAAAGAAGGCTCGCGCCCAAGGTTTGAGTGGAACGGCCCAGATTGCAATCTTCACAGCATTGATGACGGCATCCAATTTTGAGCACGCCTACAGACAATTTGTCAACCTGCGGCTCAAGAAGGATGACCAATTGGCCCTCGCCACTGTCTTAGTGCAATGTGTAGGCAGCGAAATGCAATACAACCCCTACTACGCTCTCGTAGGAGGAAAGGCCTGTCTGAGCAACAGCCGAATCAGGTTTGCAATCCAAGATCGATTATGGAAGATCTTTAGGAGTCTCGGAGAATCCATGTTCGGCGAAGCTCCTGAGGAGGATGAGTCGGCTGATGCTGAGCGTATGAAAGATGAGAGACGCATCACCAACGTGGCCAAGTTCTATGCGGCACTTGTTGCGGATGGAACACTGAATATTGCCATCTTGAAGCCTCTGGAACTTCCCGAGGCAAATCACTGGACATCGATGTTTGTCCAACTATTCATACTTGCTCTTCTAAAGGAATGCCGGAGCAAGAAGAAGGGCTTCGAGGAAGATACGAAGCTGGAGAGGATCTTTGCTGCTGCCCGAGACTTGCCAGGCTTGGCTGCCGGTATACATTGGATGCTACGGAAAAAGGTCCGGAAGACCAAATTGGTCAGCGCAAAGGAGTTGAAAAAGCTTGAGGGCGTTTGCGAGAAGGCGCAGATTATTGTGCGCCCAGCGGTAATAGAAGTGTAGAATACGGATAAGAGTCATAGATACTCAGGGAGGCGACAATGTTACAAATTGCCGCGGCCTGGTTCAGTCATGGGTTCAGACTCATAATGTTCATTAGCAATCATGTCGGTGAACCGGCGATGTGCTCCGTATATGAGCGGCTTTGTCTTGCAGTGACGTCGGCATCCCGAGGGACAATTGAGGTCCCCGGGGACCGGGTAGGAACGGGACACGCCGGATCCTCAAGCTGGGTTGGGGGCGACATCAGTCTTTGGGGAGAACCGTTTCGGCGTGCGTTGGGACGAAATGCCCAAATTCCCAGGCAAGACTTAGCGTGAACCACCACTGAAACCGGGAATGGATCCAAAAAGTTGGAGATATAATGCAATGCCATTCGATAACTGGGCCGGAGATATATGTCCAGGGGCCGGTTTTCTCCAACGAGGCCTACCTACCTAGGTACCTAGCAAAAGCTTTACAGGGCACGCGGAGGGGTGCTGTAGGTGGCTCCCTCACCGAATAAACGACCAATCGTGTTAGCGTGTCGGCTGACATCTTGGAAAATATTACCTGATAAACGGGCGGGCTTCTCTTTGCCGAAGCTCCCTGTAGTGCATTACAGTGCTTTGCCTTACTGGATTTACTGCCCGGGCTGTGCTTTTTAGACGGCGGGCGAGCTTTGTTGCGGCAACGCCTCAACCTCAACCTCGTCGACTTTTTCTACCTCATCCTCCCCCTTCCTCTCCACAATCCGTCTGTCCTCCATTGTCTTTCCCACACAACCCACATCATGCTTTCCAGTCGCTTAATATCACGAGCTGTTGCTCGCCCGGCTTTCCAGAAGTCTACGTACGTTAATACCACAATGCGCTTTGCGACGAATGGATCCAGGAGAAGCTTGTTCAAGCCCGCTTCTGTTGGGACCAACCCGTCGTGGAGGGAAATATGGCTCGTCAACTAACAATGTTTCTCCCCGATTGATAGGCTCCCCAGCGTTGTTGCTTCCTCTTCGCTGTCGCGATTCAGCCGTGGATATGCCTCTTCGGCTGGTATGTTACCCCCGTGCTGGTCGGAACACCACCCCGAGCAACCCGCTGACCAGAATTTCTTGCAGAGGAGAAGGATCTCGTTGTTATCGGTGGCGGCGTTGCTGGCTACGTCGCTGCTATCAAGGCTGGACAAGAGGGCATGAAGGTTGGTCTTATACGTATACGGATATTATCAAGCGGACGGAATTGGCTGACCAGATCTTTTCATCTCTTATAGGTTACCTGCATTGAGAAGCGTGGCTCTCTCGGCGGTACCTGCTTGAATGTCGGCTGCATCCCCTCAAAATCTCTCCTCAACAACTCGCATCTCTACCACCAGATTCTTCACGACACCAAGGCCCGCGGTATCGAGGTCGGCGAGGTCAAGCTTAACCTGGCCAACTTCATGAAGGCCAAGGAGACTTCCGTTAGCGGTCTTACCAAGGGTATCGAGTACCTCTTCAAGAAGAACGGCGTCGAGTACATCAAGGGTGCCGGTTCTTTCGTCAACGAGCATGAGATCAAGGTCGACCTCAACGAGGGCGGTGAGACCAGCGTTCGCGGCAAGAACATCCTTATTGCTACTGGTTCCGAGGCCACTCCTTTCCCCGGTCTTGAGATCGACGAGAAGCGCGTTGTCACCAGCACTGGTGCCATCGCTCTTGAGCAGGTCCCTGAGACCATGACCGTCATTGGTGGTGGTATCATTGGTCTCGAGATGGCCTCCGTCTGGTCGCGACTTGGCTCCAAGGTCACTATTGTCGAGTTCCTCGGCCAGATTGGTGGCCCCGGTATGGACACTGAGATTGCCAAGAACACACAGAAGATCCTCAAGAAGCAGGGTCTCGAGTTCAAGCTCAACACCAAGGTTGTCAGTGGTGACAAGTCTGGCGATAAGGTCAAGCTTGAGGTTGACTCTGCCAAGGGTGGCAAGCCCGAATCTGTATGTGTATCAAATCCAATTGCTTTGCCTACAGCTCTAACAAACATATCCAGATCGAGTCCGACGTAGTCCTCGTTGCCATTGGTCGACGACCTTACACCGGCGGCCTCGGCCTTGAGAACATTGGCCTTGAGGCTGATGACCGCGGCCGTGTCATCATTGACTCCGAGTACCGAACCAAGATCCCCCACATCCGATGTGTCGGTGATGTCACCTTCGGCCCTATGCTTGCCCATAAGGCTGAGGAGGAGGCTGTTGCCGTTGTCGAGTACATCAAGAAGGGGTATGGTCATGTCAACTATGGTGCCATTCCCTCCGTTATGTACACCCACCCTGAGGTCGCCTGGGTCGGCCAGAGCGAGCAGGACCTGAAGAACCAGAACATCCCTTACCGAGTCGGAACCTTCCCCTTCGTTGCCAACTCCCGAGCCAAGACCAACCAGGACACTGAGGGTATGGTCAAGATGCTCGCTGATCCCGAGACTGACCGCATTCTCGGCGTTCACATCATCGGCCCCAACGCTGGTGAGATGATCGCTGAGGGTACTCTGGCTCTCGAATATGGTGCTTCCAGTGAGGACATTGCCCGAACCTGCCACGCTCACCCCACACTTGCCGAGGCCTTCAAGGAGGCTGCCATGGCCACTCACGCCAAGGCCATCCACTTCTAAGCAATGCTTGAGGAACATAATGAAAAAGATAACACAGGGTCAAGAGGAGGCATCGCCAGGATAGTGCAAACGGGATAGGACCCGGGGCATTTGGGACTCTGGGTTGTGTAAATTAGTAATAATTCTGTCTGTTCAGCATGATGCCTGGAAATCACACGGCAGGATGCGTTGCTTGCGTTCCAAGATTATTTGCACTGCGTGAAAGAAGAATACAAATTCTATGATGAATGACTTAAAGCCCATCTTTCAACTTGACCGGCCAAGCCATTGATTCTTTCTCAAAAATTGTTGTACAAACTTAGTCAGGGCAAGCTTTAGATCAAAGTATCCAAAAACTGTGTAAGAGATAGATGGGCAAGACCAGCGCTCGACTCAGATATTCAGATATTATTCACATTTTCCCGAACCTATTAGTTAGCTACTCGAGTGAGTCGAATACGAATTCGAGAATGCATGTTGAATACTTTCAACTCACACAGGACCATCGAGTGACCTAGATCCGAACCCGTGTGCAACGGTGGATATATATATATATATATTTACAAGGTTGTTCAAGTCGAACCGAAAGTTTCTGGTGAGGGGATACACCAGATCAGGTCATTCTCGACCAGGAACCGGCTAGGGATCTGGCCAGGGGATATGAACATAGGTCGTTGATATTCCTAAAAGCCCATTACTGTTTTCGTCTCTTTTCGTCTCTTTTCGAGTTGTAGCTGGGAGTGAAGCATCAATTGGCTTACGCTGTTGTGAATGATGGAGAATGCAAAGCATCTGAGCTCACCAATCGGTGAACACGGGGTCTTGGGAACCCGAAGAACTTTACAATAGCGGAAATCCGGATGTCAATCGTTGTCACTGATCAAAAGCAACATGGTATCGGTGATCCATGGCCTGCATAAGTGGCGGGGTAAATCATTACCTGTCTATCCCCAATTCCACCTGAGCCCCTCCGTTACAGCGGAGAGATCGGGCCACTTTGTTAGAAGTGAGGTGTGCTACCACCTGCGCCGCTCCACCACTGCCGGTGCTAGCATATGGCACGCACTTCGCTGAAGGAACTGATAAGATGCGGTGAATTGAGCTGCATATGATTCGACAGCAAGCTTAAACCGGCCCCTTTTTAACTTACACATTTAAATCCTGTACTCCCCCATTCATCCCTCGCTTGGAGACACCCAGCCCTGGACTGTTCTGTCGTTTGGTGCAGCAGAGTCCTCCACGTTCTTTCTAGCGGTTTTGTTGTCAGAGGTATTCTTGCCTCTGTTTCAATCTGTACTTCACCATGGCCCATAGCGCTGTCGTTACAGGCCTGCCGCCTCTGGCAGGTGATGCGCCCGAGAAGATACCAAAACTTATGACCAGGGACGAGATTGAAGCCTTGATCGCTGAAGGCAAGCATGTTACTATATTCCATAACCAAGTCATTAAGATGGATGCTTGGATGCCCTATCACCCCGGAGGTGATAAGGCTATGCTTCACATGGTGGGCAAGGATGCTTCTGATGAAATCGATGCGTAGGCTACAAACAAATCCAGTGTCTACAAGGCCAATGCTAATCTGATGAATAGTCTACACTGTTTTGAGACACGCCAGAAAGTCCTGCGCTATCGCATCGGTCGAATCGAGGGAACTTGGGAAAACTTCCTGCCGCCTATCCAGGGAGGCGCTTACCGTACACACGAAGAGATCGAACGAGCTAACGCCCACCGGGAATCCCACAAAGACCAAGACTCGAGCGCTCCGTCAACCCGTGTCCCATCACCAGTCTTCGACGAGGAAGAGGCCGCCGGAGTGAGACAACGAAAGACCAACAAGAAGGACGGAGCTCGCGCACCCTCGATATCATCTGCTTCTAGCGTAGAAGAGCCAGATCTTGATGGCATGTCGTATCTTGATACCATTACTCGCGAACATATCAGCCTCGACCTCGACAAGTACCCTCCTCCCGACAAGGAAACACAAGCCAAGATCGTTGCCAAATATCGCGAGCTTCACCAGAAGGTCTACGACACAGGGCTGTACAACTGCAACTACAAGGCTTATGGAATCGAATTCTTTCGATACACTGCATTGGCAGTCGGTTCAGCTTTCTGCCTCCACCACGAATGGTACGCTCTAAGCGCCTTTCTTCTGGGTGCCCTCTGGCATCAGCTCTCGTTCACAGTCCACGATGCTGGGCACATGGGCATCACCCATAGCTACCTCGTTGATTCTTGCATCGGAGCCCTGATCGCCGACTTCATGGGAGGTTTGTCAATAGGATGGTGGAAGCGCAATCACAACGTGCACCACGTTATTACCAATGCGCCGGAGCACGACCCTGATATTGAGCACATGCCTCTCTTTGCCGTCTCCCACCGTCTCCTAGGCAGCTTGAGATCAACATACTACGAGAGAGTCATGACCTATGATGCTGTGGCAAAGGTTCTGCTTAGAGTTCAGGCCTGGACTTACTACCCACTGCTTGCACTGGCTCGTTTCAACCTCTACCGACTCTCATGGGACCACCTCATCATGGGCCGAGGTCCAAAGAAAGGGCCTGGCTTGGTTATCTGGTGGCTTGAGATCATTGGACAGGTTTTCTTCTGGACCTGGTTCGGCTATGGTCTGGTATACAACCTTCTCCCTGACAACTGGACCAGATTTTACTTTGTCATGATCAGCAACATCACCGCCTCGCCTCTTCATGTTCAGATTGTCTTGTCTCACTTTGCAATGAGCACAGTTGAGCTGGGACCTCAGGAGTCGTTCCCACAGAGGCAGCTCCGAACCACTATGGACATTGATTGTCCTGAGTGGCTTGACTTCTTCCATGGTGGACTTCAGTTCCAGGTTATTCACCATCTCTTCCCTCGCGTACCGCGTCATAATCTGCGCGCAACACAGAGGCTCGTCCAGGAGTTCTGTGACGAGGTCAACATCCCTTATGCGTTGTATGGGTTCGCCAACGGCAACCAGCAGGTTATTGGAAGGCTGGCAGAGGTTTCTCGACAGGCGGCGATCCTTGCTAAGTGCCAGCAGGCGATTCAGAACGGTGACCTTTCAGGCCATCACCATTAGACGAAACACGACCGACAGACTGGCATTTTGCTGTATATACTTGTGCTAGTTTCTGCTTGCGAAATCATCAAAAGTTCTGTTTAGATTAGACCGACGGGAACTGTCATGATAGATCGGTTGCGAGGTGCAATGATGAATTTATGAATAGTTCTGTCTCACTTTCTCTTCTCGTCGACAATCGTGATATTGTCTAAGACATTGAGATGTATCACTACCACAAAGTGTAATTGTTTGACTACCTGGTTTGGAAGCAAGCTCTGCTCTCTACAGGACAGTGTGTAGGCAAGTCTTGGTCTAGAAGCTCATAAAGTCCGGAATTGTGAGACTTGGGTCTGGATGATAAACAACAAGTGCCTTGCGGTAGGTGGTGATGAAGTGTGCCCTTAGCCTCGCCGAAGGAGCTCCTTTGAGGCTTTATTAAGGTTGGCATTGGGCAGATGAACAACCGGGCTTGCCGTCCATCACATGGGCCTAGTGGTGGTAGTTGAGTGACGTCGATTTCTCGCACGAGGGGTCACGATGAGGGGCAAAAAGCATGAAGCCTTGAGGCGTTTGATTCGTGGACGCGTGCATATTTCATGAGAAAGACATTCCGATCGTCATGCGGGTTGATATGAATATGCATGCTCTAGAATGGACTTGTTATTGACGCCGATGATGTTGTAGGAATTAGTAGATAAATATATATTGCTTTGGGATATGATAAAGTTTGTGCAAGCCTCGTTCATGCAGGCAGCAGATAAGCAAGAGTCAATGGTTAATAGCAAGTACCTTAGGCAGGTACTCTTCTACTTTTCTATAATCAACAAACAAATGAAACTCAATCTCAAGGTTCAACAGAGTTGAAACACAAAAGTAGACGCGTCCGAATAGAAGGCGTCCGTACTCAGACCATGGGCACGGAGTACAAAGTCCTAAAAGGTGGACGTCCCCCATTGGAAAAGTCGAGACTCGTGGGGCTAACTCCTTCCCTGTCCAGGTTACCATACAGTGCGTGGATGGAAGCAAGATTCCCTGCTCCATCTCAAACGAGCCAACCACTTTGTAACTTAATTCCTACCTACGACAACAGCTCCAAGCTTAAACCAAGCTCTACCTTACCTTACTTTTCTTTACCACTTCAGAGGGACTCTCGTTCGTTCTTATTCTGTCATCATTAGATAATCTGTCACCCCTACCTATCTTTCTCCACTGAGTGACCCAGCCAGCCAGCCAGCCAGCCAGCAAGCAAGCAAGCAAGCTACCTACCTACCTATCTACCTACCGCTATCTCGTCGCGCCTAGCGGACGATGTGAATGAGCTACAGCTATGGATGCCAACATCCAACGTGCCCTTAATGATAAGCTCTACGACAAACGCAAGATCGGGGCTCTGGAGTATGTCTCACTTCCCACCACAGATATCCAGTATACTCCCAGCTATTTTCTTGATAGCTCTCTGCTTTCACCTTCGCCAAGACGTCACACCTCGGTCCGATGACCTACTACCATTGCTCTCAAGCTCCACAGATGCAAATGCTGACTTTCATACCTTAGGCTTGAACGTGTAATTAGAGATCTCGTCAGTGTCAAGGACTATCAGCGAGTCCATGATATTCTGGAGCAGCTGTGTAATGACTATGCGTACGCTGTGCATCAGCCTCATGCTAGAAATGGCGGTTTAATAGGCCTCGCTGCCGCCGCTATTGCGCTTGGTCCGGTACGTTTTAATTTACGGCATCTCCCCGTCTCAATACTGGATACATTGGCAGAAGAGATCCAGTGCCTCAGTCTTCCCCAAGAGTCTACATCTAACTTACAAACCAGGAACTACCGAGATATCTCGCCAAGATTGTCCCCCCTGTCCTAGCATGTTTCACCGACCAAGATGCAAGAGTAAGGTATTATGCTTGCGAGGCCATGTACAATATAGCCAAGGTTGCAAAGGGAGAAATATTGGTGTATTTTAATAGTATCTTTGATCAGCTTTGCAAGGTATGTTCTCCCCTCCGGGCTTCATATTTGATAAGTCGACCATACTAATATGCTTGGCTTCCAGCTTGGGGCGGACTCGGAGCTGTCAGTCAAAAACGGAGCGGAACTGCTGGATCGACTCGTAAAAGATATTGTATCTGAGTCTGCTGCTTCATATGTCTCTATCCTCGAGACACCGCCGGAGTTCGATGGCGATGACAAAGTGTCGCTAGGCGAGAACTCTCACTTGCCAACAGCGTTCTCCCTGCCTCGATTTATCCCACTCTTGAAAGAGCGCATTTGGGTTATTAATCCTTTCACTCGGCAGTTCCTCGTGGGATGGATCACGTTACTCGATTCTATACCCGACCTGGAGCTTGTCACGTATCTCCCGGACTTCCTTGGAGGTCTTCTCAAGTTCCTATCTGACCAGAATTCGGACGTGAGGGTTGCCACACAAACCTGCTTGGATAAGTTTTTGAACGAGATCAAGCGCATTGCGCGTATAAAGAAGGGCATCTTGGAAAGCAAACGGTCTAAAGAGGGTGCCAAGCGGAAACGACAAGACTCAATCGATAGCGAATCGATAAACCCTGACTTTGAGGAAGGAGATGAGCTCGACTCAGACGCCGCACTCGATGATGATGACGATAGTGGAGAGGATTGGATTCCCGGACAAGATGTCGAGATAAACTACAAGGAGATTCTTCAGATACTTACTGCCACGCTCGATTCTCCGCTAGGTTTGTTATCCTTCAAGTTCCTTGGACGACGGCTGACATGGCGTAAGAGGAGGATTGTCTCCTCGAGTCACTAAGATGGGTTGTTGAATTTCTAGATATTTGCCCTGAAGAAGTCCTTCCCTTTACGCCCAAGATCCTCGCCCATATGCTTCCAGCTATGGCCAGCACCAAAGAGACCATCCATCAAGCAGCAACCCGGGTCAACACATGCCTGATGGACTATGTCGTTTCGCTCTCTGACGACTCGGAGTTGAGTCAACCGCCGCCTCCTGCTCAACCGCCTCAACACCTCTCAACCTCTCGACTGTCAGTTCCCGGAGAAAAGGGGCCCGAGGGCAACAACAGCAACAGAGCATCCCCATCAAGCTCCAGAGACCTCGATCTCCGCAGTCCTACACCTGCTCAAGGCCGCTCAATATCGACTCCCGCTGATATCAATGTTACGCAGACACAAGCTGATCTGGACTACGCCGCCGCCGTCAACTCTCTGACTCTCCTCTTCCTCAACGATCACGAAGCGACCCGGGTGGCGGCCTTGACGTGGCTTATTATGCTACACAGGAAAGCTCCCCGAAAGGTCCTCGCTTTCAACGATGGCACGTTCCCAGCGTTGCTCAAGACATTATCCGATCCCTCAGACGCCGTGGTTACCAAGGATCTTCAACTTCTCTCGCAAATCTCAAGGAATACGGAGGACGACTACTTTGCAAATTTCATGGTCAATCTCTTACAACTTTTCTCAACAGATCGAAAGCTGCTTGAAACTCGAGGAAATCTCATTATTCGGCAACTGTGTTTAAGCTTGAGCCCAGAGAGGATTTACAGGACACTGGCAGACTGCATCGAGAAAGAGGAAGACGTCGAATTCGCAAGCATAATGGTGCAGAACCTCAATAACAACCTGATTACTGCTCCACAGCTAGCAGACGTTCGAAAAAGATTACGAAACCTTGAAACAAAGGTAGGGAAACTCCTCCCAGGCTGCATTTCAAGACAAGAATACTGACAACTTCAAGGACGGTCAAACGCTATTCGTGGCATTGTTTCGATCGTGGTGCTATAATGCTGTCGCTACCTTCTCGCTTTGCTTGCTCGCCCAAGCCTACGAGCAAGCTTATAACTTGCTACAGATCTTGTAAGCGCAGGCGTAATAGAATATGCTACTTAAACTGACATGCTTCAGCGGCGAATTGGACATGACAGTCAACATGCTCATTCAAGTAGACAAACTCGTACAGCTTATCGAGTCACCCGTCTTTACTTGTAAGCGTAGTGTCCGTCATTCACTTGTCGTACACGAACTAACAGCCCGTCCAGACTTACGACTACAACTACTGGAACCTGAGAAGTACCCATACTTATACAAGTGCATGTATGGTATCCTCATGCTTCTACCGCAGTCCTCGGCATTTGCCGCGCTGAAGAACAGACTCAATAGCGTCAGCTCTATAGGCTATCTACATGCGGCACCTCGAACGTAAGTTGAAGATTGCTTTATAGTGGGCGTGTTGGGCAAGGGTTGCTTAGCTCTGAACTCCAAGCTGCATGTACTAGCTTTTGTGGTAAGCTAACCTATGGGCAGGGCTCCTCCAGCTACAAGCAGCTCCAATTTTGACAGACCCAATCGACTCAAGAGCAGGGAAGATGGGAACATACGATGGGTTGAGCTACTGGAAAAGTTCCGAAGTGTGCAGGAACGAGCTAGACGCGCGCAGCGTCAGAACAACATGGATGGTGACGAAATACCACCAATTGGGGTCAGTGAACTCCGCATTGGCGATGGAGCGGTAGACGTCAAAGGCAAGGAGACACGGGGTGTCGGCTTGCAAACGATTCCCCAGAAAGAGCCAGCACCCGCTCCTCCAGTGCCGGCCAAAAGAATTGGTTTGGGTAGGCAGTTTGGAAGGTTGGGTGGCGCCGTGGCAGGTAAAGGGCGGCGAAACCCATAGCGACTGATTCCAGTTTGGTTATATAGATAGGTATTGAGCGTTATTTGCCTGGTGTGTCGACTTGATGCGGAAGTACAGTTGACAGCGTCCAAGGTTCATTAATGTATAGTATCGGGCCAAGGATCAAATAAAACAAGCTCAGCGTCGTCGCTTAACAGGACTTTCACGTTCCACTAAGCCTTCAAAGACAGCATCACGCTGCGATTCTACAGAACGTAATTGATCTCGAAGCTCTTCGAGTTCAGCCCTGGCCACATCTGGATTGCTAGGAAGACCTTGAAAGGTGGCCAGCTGGACGTCGAGCTCCTTCTTTCGTGATAACACTGACAGGTATTCTTGTTCGTCACGAGCAAGGTCGGCAATGGTCGGGTGCGAGGAGTCGGCGGATGCAGCCAGAGCAGCAACCTTGTCTTGAAGCTCAGGTAGCTTGGCGGACAATGCCTTGACCTTGCGCTGCATGTCGAGGTTCTGTATGGCCAAATGTGCTGGAGGCTGGTAGTCATCTCTCTGTAGCTCTTTGAGAAGTTCCTTTATTCGAGCTGCTTCGTCGTCGATATGTTTGTGGAGGACCTCGACGCGGGCCTTCATCTGTTCAGCATCGTGGATGCTTGCTTGAAGTTGGCACATGCGCTGGCCTAGTGTGTCGGGCTCTGGGAAGGCGACTCCGAATTGGAGCGCCATATTGGCAATGGCATCAAGAGCGGTGTGGCCATCGGTAGGCAGGTTGTGTTCTACGGCTTCAATGAGGCCTTCCCTCAGTGGCCGGCTGGTTTTGTCGATCTTCTTCTCAGAGTCGGTGAGTTCCTGCAAAGCAGTTGCTTCAGACTTAGCTACCAGGTTACGCTCATCATCGGCAGCTTCGTTGACAGAGGCGAGAGCTAATAGGGCTTTGAGAGTGTCATTGTTGCGCTCGAAAGACGGGACTGGTCGAGGGTGGAATTTAGAGGAGAGCCAGGCGTCGATATAGGACCAGTCGCGGGCGGTGGAAGCGGCGATACGAGCAACTGAGGGAGAGAAAATGGCCGAATCTTGGCTGAGGAGACGATGATGCGCCATGATTGATTGATTGATTGATTGAGTGAGTGAGTGAGTGCGAGAGAGAGCAGGTGAATGAATGTCTCTCTCTGTCTTGAATCAAGGGGCGGGTTTGGTGTGGAAGTCTCCAAGTTTGAGGTGCATCAACAAAACAAATCAATCAATCATTGGCGGTCGAGACGGTGACGCCACAGAACAACCTAGGTCTAGGCTCTAGCTGCAGCCCGTGCCTGCCCTGTGGTTCCCGTCAATTAATAGATTTGGAGGTGGGAACCCCTGCAACTGC
Source organism: Fusarium musae (assembly GCF_019915245.1). NCBI lineage: Eukaryota > Fungi > Ascomycota > Sordariomycetes > Hypocreales > Nectriaceae > Fusarium > Fusarium musae. Next base: position 2,301,580 of record NC_058391.1, read on the forward strand.
AGTGGCAGAAAATGATTCGGTCCCTGAGTGTACTAAGTTATAGTGCCCGCCGCTAATTCCTGCAGCCAGAACATGCTAGACTCGCAGACTCGTACCAGTAGACTCGAGCCCGACTTTGGGGGAAGGGGGGGGGCTCGTCAGGGTTGGTAGGCAAGTACTTGTGGCCACCTATGACATTCCAGACTGATCCATGTACCTGGCTGACAGAAGTTAACTTTCCCGGCTAAGTTGAGAGGTGTCGCCTTTTCCGGTTGTTGGCTTCTTTTAACAAGTAGAGTTGTCCTTTTTGTCCCTTGTCAATTGCTAGAACGCTCCTTTCTTTCTTTCTTTGTTCCAATTCCTCTATACCCGAGCAGACTTCGTCATCGTTGTCGTCGTGTACTCGTCGTCAACTATTGCACCTATTGAAGTCGATGCATTATCATTAGCACCCTTCAATCGACATATATCGCCTGCGATTTACCCCTCGACCTATCGATAGTGTACTTGGTTGGACTCGAACAAACTTGATCAAGATGCATCTCAATCTTGCTGGTCTGGCAGTGGTCGCTACGGCCTTTCTCGCAACTGCCAGCGCCCTTTCGCCGCAAGATATCCCGGCCGATCTCCCTGTTGCGAACCTCTTGACCAAGGCGCAGTCGCATCTATCCCGCGGCGAGACCAGTGAAGCCCTCATGTACTACGATGCTGCCATCGCCCGCGACCCGACGAACTACCTTTCCCTCTTCAAGCGGGCCACCGCATATCTCTCACTCGGCCGAACCTCGCAGGCAACTGACGATTTCAACAAAGTCCTGTCCCTCAAGCCTGGCTTTGAGGGAGCCCATCTTCAACTCGCCAGGCTTCGTGCCAAGGCTGGAGACTGGGATGCCGCAAAGGCCCAGTACGGCCTTGCTGGAAAGGCTCCCAAGTCGGCTGAGTTTGTCGAGTTGGAAGAGGCCAAGCTGGCAGCTCATCTAGCTGACATGGCTAGCAAGGGCGGGAAGTGGGAAGAGTGTGTCAGCCACGCCGGTACTGCAATCGTTGTCGCCAGTCGATCTCCTCATCTGCGTGAACTCCGAGCGCACTGTCGCTTCGAGCTCGGCGATGTCGAACTCGCTCTCAGCGATTTGCAACATGTCCTTCACATGAAGCCCGGTGACACTTCTCCCCACATCGTTATTTCCGCGACTTCGTTCTACGCTTTGGGTGACCTGGAGAACGGTATTGGACAAGTCAAGAAGTGTCTTCAGTCAGATCCTGATTCCAAGATCTGCAAGAAGTTGCACAAGCAGGAGAAAAAGGTTGAGAAATCATACAAGAAGATCCAGGGACAACTAAGCCGAGGCCAACCCACCACGGCGGGCAGGGCATTGGTCGGTACTGCCGATGGTTCTGGCTTGGTGCCTGATGTCCGAAACCAGGTGGAGGAGCTTAAGAAGAACAAGAGCATCCCCAAGACCGCCCGTATCCAACTTTTGGAGAATTTGATCGAGATGACTTGTCAAGCATACACCGAAGTGAGCTCTTCGGCCTCGTACAATCCCTGCATATCACTAACTCTGCCATAGTCAACCCACAAAGAAGCCGCCAAGTACTGTGACGAGTCACTACAACTCAACCCTGACTCTTTCTGGGGTCTTCTTCATAAGGGTAAGGCTCAACTAAAGAGTGAGCTTTACGACGCCGCCATTGCTACCCTCGAGAAGGCCGCCGAGATCCGCCCCGATCTGAAGGAGAAGGTTAACCCAGTCCTTAACAAGGCTCACATTGCCCTCAAACGCAGCAAGACCAAGGACTACTACAAGGTGCTTGGTGTCGAGAACGACGCCGACGAGCGCCAAATCAAGTCCGCCTACCGCAAACAATCAAAGATCTTCCACCCTGACAAGGCCGCCAAACAAGGTATCCCCAAAGAAGAGGCCGAGAAGAAGATGGCCAGCATCAACGAGGCATATGAAGTTCTTAGTGACCCCGAATTACGTGCCCGTTTCGACCGTGGCGATGATCCTAACTCCCAAGAGAGACCAAACCCTTTCCAGGGACAGGGCAACCCCTTCGGTGGTGGCGGTCATCCATTCATGTTCCAGCAAGGCGGTGGCGGCGGTGGTCCTAATATCAAGTTCCAGTTCGGTGGTCAACCATTTGGATTCTAGGAAGCACACGACAGATTTTGAAGTTTTGCAAAAGATACTACTGAGGAGTTAGATAGCGAAGGGGTCAACTACAGAGGCAGTTTTGCTTGCTTGATCGGGAGGGAGTCTTTGCTGGTATCTACGTCTTTGTCTAGAGATCAAGAAGGGCTGGGCTCTCTCTCCAACAGGAGTATAGGGGTTAATGGCGTCGGAGTTTCCGCAGATCGCTCACTTTCGTCAAGAACAGTATATAGTGAGATCGTATACCTTGAGAATTCTATCTTTATACCGCAAGTAAAGCATCCAAATCAAATCAACATGTCAATCTATCTATTTGCCTAGTTTTTTTAGTACCTCGATGAAGCGTGCGTAGTTGCTCGGCCTCGGTACAATATCACCCACCGCCGACGTCGGCGCTACAGCGACATCGCAATGGACACACGCATTGCAGCCTTGGGGAACAGACACAAACCCATTGCGCCAATCCGGATAGTCACAGCTTGTGCTAGATCCAAGATAATGTGTGAATCAAGCCCGGTTGGAAATTGTATAATGCCAAAGCATTTTCGCTTGGTATTTTGACATAAGTAATAACAGATAACCTATCATAACACTCTTCCGCTGTCTAACTGCGTGAATCAACACTCGCAATAACTCATCCGTTTCCCATCCATGTCGCCGCTCTCCGATTTTTTCGTTCGTAAAAGTGATGGTATTTCTTTATGTACACGATCCGTCGCTTGCCTCGATCTTTACTCAGCCATCGTCCTTTGAGAGGTCGTGGTCAGATGCAAAGTCGGTAGAGGTCCTTGGTATAAAGGGCTCGAACCCAATCGGGGAAGCGTCGAATCAAAAGGTTTCTGTTCAAGGGTTCAAGAGTATTTCGGATGTTGTCGTTGTAGCCGTCTCAGTCCCATAGCCATGCTCTCTAAAGCGTCCTCGCTCCCAAATCCATCTCTCATGAAGATAATCGCAGGGTGTCGAATATGGTTGCAAATCTATGCAGAGTTGAGGTCGGTCATCCAAGCATTCCAAGACTTAGATGTCATGTTCAAGCAGCATCGTTGCGCTTGATGAAATAGGACCTAGTTAGATTTAAGCATTAGTTTCAGTTACCAGTTTGATTCAGCCATGTCACATACTTTGAGAACTCATATGCCGACCAGCAGATAGCTGTGCTGGGCATTGTGGTAACAATGCGAGGTCGCACACCCTTGAAGAAGCCTTTGAACCCGGCTCTCTGATATAATAGGCGGCAGCCTCCGATAAAACTGTTGACGCTTCTCACTTCGGGGTCGGTGGAGGTTCCCCGAGTCTGGAGCATAGTCTTGATGACATCCATGGGGGTGGTAAGACCAGCAGCAAAACCACCAGCAACGGCACCGGCCAAACAATGTGTCAAGGGGTCGTAGTTCTTTGCGGGGTTCATGGCGGTTGAAATAGACTCGTATGCGAGGAACTGTAGAGCTGTGAAGGGGACTGTCATGGACAGTGTCGTGGGGTACGAGATGTAGAAAGCGCCCAAGCCCTCGGACTTGTAGACATACTTGGCGCAGTCCAGCATGGATCGGTACATCTTGCTCGAATTTTGAATCTGCATGCGCTGCTTGATGACTGTACAGGGTTGTCAGCGACCGTATTCTAGGTGCTCGAAAGGTTGCGGCGTAGGGGGCGTACCATCGAAAGGGTTCATGAACGCGTCGCTAGCAATAGTCGCAGCGGCACCGCTGGTGGCTGCAGAAATTTAGTCAGTGGCTGTCAGATCGGAAACTGAGCAGAAATTGGATATTTACCAGCAGCGAGGGGATGATGTACACCGGCCTGGTTACCGCCCATGGCATGTTTGACTGCTTCGTATGTTGCAAAGTAGACGGCATGCGCAGGACCTAAGCGGTTTTAGCAACGGTTAATAGGCCTGTCCATGACGTGGTTGACTTACCAGCTCCAACTATGACACTGGACATGCCGCGCCATAAGCTGAAGAATCCCTCGGTGCGGGCAATCTGAACGGTATTACGAATGACGCCCGAGTAGGCCGGTGTGGTGCTGGGGTTGAGGATTTGCATTCTGGTCTAAGAAATGTGTCAGACTCGAGATCGACAAAGCAAAGCAAGCAAGCAAGCATAGAGAGAGTGCAGGGTATGAGCATACCTTGATTGCATCAATGGGATACATGGCAGTGTGCTCCTGTAGGAAGACGCAAGATTAGCCCGGTATAACTTTGTATTGCTTGTCCGAGGCGAGGGATTCATACTGCTATGCCGGCAAAGGCGCCTGCTGCCATGTTCTGCAGGAGGGAGAAGTTGGGCGGGAGAGATTCATAGCTGTGCGAGAAACAGTCAATTTCGAGGCCCTGAGATGTACATGACCATCTTGATGAGGGTGCTGAGGTGTGCTCACTCGTATTCTTCGACTGGCTCTGCACTTGGCTGGGCCATGGCGGCCACAGCTTCCGATGCTCCGCCGAAAGGCTTGGTCTCGAGGGCCGCCAGGTTGGCGACTGGAGGAGGTATCGGGGCAATTGCTGCTATAAAAGTGACGGCGAGCGATCTGTGCCGTGGATGGAGTCGGCTATGTCGTGTACGGGGACTGCAGGAGGCTCAAGATATGGAGTTGCGCCGGAGGATGGTCGCTAAAACGATGACGATGTTCAAGTTGAGATAAGGCCCTAGATACTAAGTTCGGGGCGAAAAATATGGCCTCGACTTGCTGGAGCTGAAAAGACCGTGCAAAGTGGTTGCTATATCCGAGCCGTGTTCTTGATTCGCCTCGGTCTATTCGAATACACCGATCAATGAATGATGAGTACGAGTCTTGTCGCCGGCAGTTGAAGTGTAAGTAAGAAATGCAAGAAAGAAGTCCAAAGCCGAGCGGAGGCGATGGAGCAAAAAAGTAGTTCAGATGGAGGCTGGTCGTGGTGGTGGTAGTGGTGTTCTACTAGGTAGGTACCTATTCTTCTACTCTTACCTACCTAGGTTATTGGTCTGAATTGGACAGCGCGGGAAAAACTCCAGGCCAGGTTAAGTCCTTGTAGGTAGGCTCTGGAGCTAGGTACCCTCTGGGCTGTCCAGGGCAGTCCCTAGAGTCCCTCCCAAACTGCCTAGATTTTTTTTTTCCCTTTCCTCTGGGGATGAGACAGCTCCGTTTACGGCCTCGGAGTCCGGAACGGGAGCTACGGCAAGTACCCTTCCGTCAAATTATTGCTGCAAAGCTACCTCTGTCTCTGTCTGCATAACTGAGTATGCGTCTTCTCTTTTCCCCCTCCCCCCTCCTCTAGATTAGGGCCTCCATCTGTATCTGTCGTTTGAACTAGCGTCGTTCAGGGAGCTCGGCGCGTCGGCTCAGATAACAATGGACTAAGGTAAAGTTAGCAAACAGCGAGGTATTTTCCATTGCTAAATTGTGAGAAGAGGTACTTCCATGGTGTTGTCCATTTCTCCGCCATCTCCTGTTGCGCTTATTATATGCCCGCGGAAGTGCAGTCGTATCCATTATCGGTTTATCTAAGTACCTATCGCCGAAGCAGTTATGAGAGACTAAGGTAGGTAGGTATAAATAATTGTCATATGGTGGTGGACTTGGCCCTAATATCACAATTTTATCTTCAAGTACTGCAGTTACCCACGAATGCTGGCCTTGCTGCAAATTGAGGCCTGACATGTTTACCAATGGTACGGATATTCTGTTTGTATGTATTCGTACCTACATTTGATTGTCTCTCAGCTCAGCGCGCATTGGCGCCCAAGAAAGGCGTGGCAGGTCATACAGAGACACAGTAGAAAGGCCATCCATCTATCTGCACTAGACTTAGTACATAGGTAGATGCTCATCTCTGTACGTAAACTGGCCAATTTGCTTGTTTGCAGAGTGGATCAGCGTCACTTCACATCATATCATAATCCCTGTAACCGTCTTGTCGGGTTTGGAATCAAGATCAATATCAGTACATATTCTGTCTTTAGCTTACACACACACGTACACACACGAATAGCTGCCGAGGTTAACACCATGCCGTTGCGAGAAATATAAATATTTGACTGGAACACGAGGCAGAGGAATAGTTATCTTGATGCCTAGAGGGTGATATTTCCTTCTTATTTCATCCTTCATACATTCATTCATTCATTCATTCATTCATTCATTCATTTACTACTAACTTTCTCGATCTGAGGCCAAGTCAGTGGCTGGACTGGATCAACTCCACAACCTAGAGCCAGAGCACACCCATGACTAAGGTAATATCCATGGATGAGGCATCGTGACCACGCGGTGTATCCATCCGATTCATCCATCTCTCCATTCGACAAGAAGCATGTCAATTGCTTCTAATGTTTAGGCAAGGGAAAGCGTAGGGAGTTTGGAAGCTCACATTAGCATGGCAGGCGACGTTAATCAGGCTTGCTGTCAACTTAGTACTCATAGTTGAGGTTACGCGCATATCGAAGGAGATATTTGATTAGTTTGAATATTGATTTATGCCCAGACCTGTACAAACACCAGGGTGGGTGTTACGTTGGACTTGCAGCGGTCGAATCTCATCTTTCACCGAATCATGAGCCTGGTTGCAACCCAGGGATCAGGGCATGACAGGGGGTCTCACACACTGGAATTAGGTTATCAATCAGTTCGGGGACCCAATTCTCTCTCTCTAATCAATCGGTCCTCGTCAAGCTCGTCCTCAAACTGGATAGACTACCTATGTACCTACTACCCACGTTGGACTTCCACGGCAAAAACTCGTCTAGGAAATGGTCATCAGCCAAGCAGTGGAGGTTTAGAGGAACCCAGTCACTCAAAGATTGACGAATACGCATTGCAACATTGATTAATGAATGGTCCATGTTTGACTCTGGCTTATCAGACAGATGCCTGAAAGACACCGCTTATTTGTGTTTGCAACTCGTCCGAATAAGCTCCTTTTTAATATCGTCAACATCACACCCTCCTCTAAATCCCCTCTCTCATTTCCTCCATTTGCCACCTACCTACCGTATGTAGTCTCCGTGCAAGAAACTTCCCGCTGACTGTGTTTTGTTTGTGCAAGCGGCCTCGGTATTATCATCAATTACGACTCGTCGTTATCCCGAGACACATACATTTCAAGGCCTCGAATTTATCGCCCCAACCCCGATCTTCTCGTTGGAATTTGTTTGCCTGTCGTATAAACCTGAGAGTACCTAGCAAACCAGTTTGTACAGTTTCCAAGAGCTCGATAATGGGTACAATGTTTTACTCTAAATATACGTAGTGGGCTTACCTATTCATTTATAGGTACCCAAGAGTCTGCTCCTGCCACCCAAGTACACTGACCGACGCTCCGATGCCGAATCCTTCACTGCCAGTCACAAGACAGATAGTCGCAATAAACAAAACCCAATCTATGCAAAGCGCCAATAAAATCCACCTCCGTTTTCCAAGGAGAAGGGTATTCCGGGGAGATAACTTCCAGTATTCGCCTTGACGCCATGTGGTTCACCCAAAATGGGAAGATAAATGAATGAATGAACCCCCCTCCCCCCGAGAGATGTTCTATATCAGACCATGCCCCCACCGCGCCGGGATCGCTGCGTTTGCTGAAGCTGGTATATCATGCCCAGTACCCCTTCACCAGGATCGTCTGTATTGGCTGCACTGTTCTCCCGTGTCACCCCTTTTGCGGGGGACGTTTCCCAGGTCGATTCACCTAGTTCCCCCCCTGGCTCGTACAGTTCGTCATCGTCCCCAGTTCGCCTCATGGCGCTATCTTCAGCTTCTTCAGTTATTTGGCTTTCCCCGCGGAATCCTCGCGGATACCTTGACCAATGAAGACTACGTGCACCCATGTTCACCCCAGCAGGTTGATGATGTTGATCCAACAGGACAGACGCCATTGGGGAGGGCTGTGGTATTGGTCCCGTACGTGGACCTCGTCCACCGGGGGCTCTACTTCTGGCACGTCCCGTTTCCGCGCGACCAATATGAGAACCCTGCATGTCTGCTCCTAATGATGGAGAGGCAAGCCCTGGGAAAGCTGGAGGTGGGTGAAAGGCTGGTTTTCCTCCAAACGGTGTATGACCGGGAATACCAGTCTTGGGGTTGGTAACGTAGTTGTCAAGGAACCCAAAGTAGGATGCGGCCATCTTGTTGTGCTTCGTTGAGTAGTAGTCCTCACGAACATCCGGTCGTTGCCCCTGATGGCCCGTATTTCCTGGTCCTTTCTGAAAGTCGAATACCGCAAAGGAGCAGACATAGCCAAGGCCGTCAACGTGGATTGTGAATTCGCGGAAGAAATCGACGATCTGGTCACTGCACTTAGGCAGTGAAAACAAGAGCAACATAGGCGTCGTCACTATGCCCATCACCTCCTCGAGGAAAATGACCACTTTCATCTTGTAAAGCTCTGCAAATTCCTGTTTAACCTCGAAGCTGTGAAGCTTATTCTTCCAGTGATCGGGCATGTAGTGTGTGTACTCAATCACATTCATCAAGGCATATTCGGGATTGAATACTAATGTCTCTTCGGACACCATTCCTCGGGTGATAGCCCAAATGGCACCAAAGATTCCGAGATAGAATAGGACTGGCCTGTCTTTCGTGATCTCGAAGTTAATAAAAAGCTCCGAGTCAAGAATAGAGCCTACAGCGAGAATGGCAGTAATTGCACCTGTCATGAAGGCGATAGTTCGCGCAATATCTTCAGTCATCCTCTTGGGGAACTGATCGATATACCGAGTGGCGAATGGATAAGACATGTGCAGCCTTTCGTAAAATATATGTGGCAGTTCGTTGAATTCGCGGAATTTCCATTCTGCTAGAGAAGTGTACTTGCGCGCTGCAGCTTGCTTGGGATCCTTTGTGTACTCCTGTACCGGAATTAGCTTTCGAAGAACAGAGTAACTGGGCTAAACTACTGACATAATAATAAGTGAAGAAGTAAACAATGATAACATATGCAAGCACAACAGGCGCGAAGATAAGATTTAGAAACCCCGCGAACATCAACCGCTGCTTCAGTTTTTGGCTCAAGAGACGTCTGCGATCCGGGCGCAAAAAGTCCTGCTGAACTTGGCCTAACTCGTTGAAGGCCATATCAAGGATGCAGTAATGAAGATACCATTCCATTGTCTTGGAAAATAGCTGGCGGCCGCGAAGAAACGGAACTGGCAAAGACAAGTTCAGGACATCCTTGTTGATCATCGCAATGAGGTAATTCTCTTTGCGCATGAGTCGATTAGCAATATCGTGTGCATCAAGCCGTTCTTTCGACTGGCTGCCAATAAACTGTCTCAGTTTCGGTGTGATGTTTGTTGCAGTCTTCGGGTTCTGTTCACGCAGCGCCATGATACGAGCCACAATATCCTGCCACGAAACAGTTTGCATGTCTTGTTCCGGAATATCCAGCAAGTAAATGTAGAAGTCCCTGATGTAGAGGAGGCGGCGAATCTCCACAAAGTATTGTACACACTTCCAAATGAAGAAGAATGTGTAAAGCCAAATCGCCAGGTTCCAGAGACCCGACATTTTGCGCGTACATTGGGGAACTACAACCTCATGTAAGGATTTGCTGTGTGGAATCTTTGAATAGTCAATGCATTGACAAAGGAAGGTGAGCAACACCGCGACGAAAAGTGTCTCTCTGAAGCACCGATTAGCCACTCATGTTTCGCACCTTGGTGGCCGAATACTTACAAGAGCCATAGAGCGTTAGCACACAGAATGCACCACAGTCCCCCACCTTCATAATAGTCGTAAACATCCCGCATAAAGCTGTCTAGATTTGAGGTGTTAACCCATCGCCAGAGTGCTTTCTCCCTCGGATTACTCGCTATCAAGCCCCTAGCCACGGGCATAGGTTGTGGTCCAGCGGGCACCCCATACCTATTCTCTTGATGAAGTTGTTGCTGAGCTGTGGCTGCTTCCCACTGCGCCCTTGCCCGTGCTGATGATGGGCCTGCAGCTTCTAGACTTTGGGGATTGTTCGATGGTGCTGCTCGTCTGGGCGATGTGGGGGGTAAGTCTACTACTTCGTTTGGCTCCATGAGTAACGATGCCGGCACCTCGTTGTCACCGTCGTCGTCCTGCTGGTGCCATCGCGGCGAGGGTCCACCGGGACTTTGCGCCTGCTTCCTTAGTGCCTTAGCCCTTCCTTTGCCCTTTGGTTTCAGAGCTGCACTTTCTATTGTCATGCGGCTATCGCCAATATCGAGTCCTTCGGGATGAAAATCGTCATCAAATTGATGACCAAGGTTCTCTTCATCGATGCCGGGATCGTATTCGTCATCATCGCCAGAACGGAGCTGTTCATAAAACGACCGTGACCCTCTTGCGGAGAATTTCGATCGGGAGAATAACTTGGAGGACATATCGAGTTCTTTCGATGAATCAAGCGTAAAGATAGGTGGGCATGTTGGTTTGGGGTCGAGGCGGTTCGAAGGCGATTGATGATGTTGATGCTGGATTGTTGTCTTGCCGAAAATGGGAGACGAGGAAGGGTTGCTTCCTTCCACCTTGATGATGGAATAATTGGACTTGAACTTTGTTGAACTTGGTGATCCAAGAATTACGGCGAACGTAGCTTTATTCGTTAAATGATAGTGAAATATGGAGGATAGGTAACCCAAGGTCACGAGGGGACGTTGATCACGATAAGCGTGACCCAAGGCACATGCCTACTCCAAGCAAGGGAACGGTCCGGTGTGACAGAGTCTAAGCAAATGGAGTTGGAGACCACAAGGAAACCATGCGCCTCTGACCTGAAACAAAAGTGAATAAATCACTTGCAGGTTGATGATAGACATTTAATGCTCCAGGCATCACCAGCCGCTGGCATGACGCTACAGAGCGGTGTGCGATTCTGCCAGACAAATACCGATAAGACCCAATGAATGGCTACACACCGCCTTCCTCTTCCATGCACCCTTTCCAACACCTGGCACTCCCATCTACATGATTGCCCTGGTCTTACACGGAGTATCTGTATAGGGACCGCTCGTGATCACTGTTGGTTTTAGATTCCAAATTTCCAGATTTACTCTGTTGCTCCATCGAGCTCGGTCGGTCCATGGACTTGCGCGGAGTAAGTTAAAGTTTGCCGGCGGCAACAACTCGACTGAGCAGCGTTACTGCTGGTTTACTGCAATATGGCACCTACAGATCGCCCATTGTCATTGAAGAGCCTACCTATGAGAGATGCCTCTGTTTCGGGACTGCTTGCTCCAGATGGCTATCCACAAACTCCCTCGACACCGAGAGGGATCACTCCACTTACATCCAAAGTGACCAGTGTCCTTTCGACGACTCATTCTGATACAGAGTTTCGAGACGCTCTCGCTCTTCTTGATGAACGTGGGATCCAAAACGATGCCGAAACTCGTCGACGTGTTCGATTAGACCTACAAAAAGAAGTCATTGACAGTAATGGAGAAGTTATTGCCGAATTTGGGCGGGTTGCAGAGGTGGGTTCAAGCATTTGTTTTACAGGAAACCGTACCAACATGGCAATAGCAACTTCGGCGTATCAAAACGACCATTGACAAGCTTAACAATGGTTACGAGGACATGAAAAACCAAGTTGTCGAAGCTCATAGGCAGACATTGCCTGCACTCTCCGAGGCATCCTCTCTCTTGGACCAAAAGAGACAGGTTGAGATGAAGCAAGAGCTGCTCGGTGCCTTCAAGAAACATTTTGTCATGTCGGAGAATGAGGTTGCCGCACTTACTCAAACAGCCGAGCTAGTAGATGACCGCTTCTTCGATGCCTTAAGCAAAGCGAAAAAGATAAGCAAGGATTGCGAGATACTCCTTGGGTTCGAGAAACAGACTCTGGGTCTAGAACTGATGGAGCAGACGTCGAAGAACATCAATCTTGGTTTCCAAAAGCTTTACAAATGGATACAGCGAGAGTTCAAGACACTGAATCTCGAAAATCCACAGATGAACTCATCAATTCGCCGGGCATTGCGAGTTCTTGCCGAAAGGCCGTCACTGTTCCAAAACTGCCTCGACTTCTTCTCCGAGGCTCGAGAACGAATCCTTTCAGACTCCTTCTATGTCGCTTTGACAGGTGCCTCGCCCTCTGGTACAGAAGATCCCTCTGTCAAGCCCATCGACATGCTGGCACATGATCCGCTACGCTACGTGGGTGACATGCTGGCTTGGATTCATTCAGCCACTGTCAGTGAACGTGAGGCATTGGAGGTTTTGTTTGTCGCAGAGGGGGAAGAACTTGCCAAGGGTTTCAAATCTGGCCGAGACGCAGAGATCTGGCGTCTAATTGCAGAGGACGATGAGGCCGAGGCTGACTTTAATGCGCTTAAGGCACTGAACGACCTAGTCGACCGCGACATCTCTGGAGCGGCCCGCGTGCTTCGCCAAAGGATGGAGCAGGTGATCCAAGCCAACGAAGACACCATACCCGCCTATAAACTCGCAAATCTGATCAATTTTTACCGGATCACTTTCCAAAAAACGCTCGGTCCCAACTCCAATTTGGTAGAGTTGATTGGAGGCCTGGAAACAGAGGCCTTACGCCAGTTCCGAGCACTTGTCAGAGATCACATTGCAACTCTACAGGGAGAATTCCAGCACGCTCCATTAGACCTTGGCCCACCTGCATTTTTACAAGATTCGCTCAAACAGCTCAAGGCCATCAGCAAAACTTACGACTCCTCCTTATCGACATCGGAGGATCGCGAGAGCGAGTTCGAGAGTGTGCTTTCAGAAGCCTTTGAACCGTTCATGTCGGGTTGTGAAAACATGGCTAAGAACATGAATGCCCAGAACGGTGCGATCTTCCTGATTAATTGTATATCTTTTGCGATAGCATGTCTAGAGCCGTTCGAATTCACACAACGTCGTACTAAACGACTGCGAGCGAAGTCAGATGATGCAGCTAAAGGACTAATAGCAAGTCAATACCAGTTCCTTCGAAAGGGGTCAGGGTTGGACGCAATTTTCACGAAGCTGGAGGAGGATAACGACAAGAACGCTTCATTGTTGGAAGAGAAAGAGCTCGCTCAAGCAAGCCAGGCATTGGATGACTTTCTACCATCAGCACTCATGGACGCCATGGATAATTTGAAGCACCTGCAGGATTCGAAGTTGGCTCGACAAATTACGGAGGAGGCAGCAGAACAGTTCTGCAATGACTTTGAACAGCTTGAAGAGGTTATTACTGAGGGGGATGATGAATTTGTTGATACAGAAGAGGACGAAGGTCTGCGGTCGGTTTTCCCTAGAACAACCGCCGAGATTCGCGTGTTACTTTCATAGACAAAAGGGGCGATATAGATGAGACGCAGGAGTAAGCATGTAGAGAAGCTAGAAATACAACTGAGCAGAAGTGCAAAATTATAACAGTGCCTAGTAACTCGCGTACTCTCTCAGGTTGATCATTTTCCAACGGCTGAATCACAAATAAACGATTGGCCTTACACTGGATGTTTCCACAGCAGTTGTTGAGCGCTCTGCCTTATCATAAGGTAGCTCAGCTCATTTGTAGTATGTACCTAGGTAGGTATGAGGCTCATTGTCTACCCCGCCACCATCTATTGCGACTAGGGTGGGCGGTGCGATCCTTGACTACGTCACCGCCTGCCCAAGTTTAACCTGCTAATCCATGTCAGGCATGCAGGTCGATCAACTTGATCACGTTTAACTATCATCAGCAGGGACAGTGCCTTATACCATCGACCTTGACTCGATCACGTCTTATGTTCAATCATACCAAACACCACAACGTGCGCGACCCTGCTATATCAAGGCATTGGATCATCAATTCGATTCCTCAGCCCAAACGCGTCCCCACCTAAACAACCTGCCACAATCTGCTTTGCTCGCCAAACACATAACAGTCAACACAACGGCAGCCTTTCACAGTCGGCGGGCTAGGGCGCAACTCAAGCCAGTCTCTGGGCTACTATGGTAGTGGTTTGCTGTGGGAGCCATGTTACGAAACAGGGCCCTGGCTGTTTTGCAGAAGACCTACGATGATAGTTATCTAAGTTGCTCAACTGCTATCTACTATGAAGGCCAGGTAAGTTTTAGCTATTTCGCTTCCTCAATTATCTACTAATCACTGACTTGGGTCGTAGGGTAATGAGATAGAAGCCATGCGACATTGGCGAGCTGCCCTGGATCAGATCTATGATTACAACGCAAATCGGGCACCCCCCGCATATGGCCCACGTACAGACACCGAGAAAGCCTTACAAGAGGCACTGAAACAGCTGGAATTACAATGTAAAGAACGAATTGATCTCCTGGAAGCTCTGAGGATCTCACGGCAAGAAGAGACGACTGCCCCGCAACCACCAGCCGGCAAGTTGACAAAGCGACCAAGTATGCCCGAGGGAAGAGGTTCCCTTGGACAGGGCACAATCACCGCCATGCAGTATTCTGAGCTATCACGGCCAACCCTTCCACACCGTCCATCACAGCCTCGACGTACATCATCAGAACTTGCTATCGTGGATGGACCCAGCACACATCTAGATCCAAACACGGCGTTCCCGTCGCTCTCTCGATCTGCATCGCCTGGAGGACCAGCCCTACCATCGAGACCGAACAAGACTTTACGGACACCAAGTCCAGAAAAGCACACCATGAGGACGACTTTACGTTCCGGTAAATTAGGAGAAAAGCCCACCAAGCCACGAAAGCCAGCAAAGCCACTCGCCGAAGGATCAAGCAAAGCAGCGACTTTGGCATGGAGCGCGCTCAGTTCAAAGGAAAGATTCGCGAGGGGGACCCAGTCTGAGTCCACTCCAGCAACAGCGAGCCCTAGCTCTCGCACTTCCTTGGATCAAATTCGCAGACCAGTACCAACGCAATGGGACAGCCACTCGAGACGTTTGGTTGTGCCAAAGGACCGCGATCTTGATGGAGAACCTTCAGGAAATACACGACACTCTGATGAGTACTGTTACGCCCGCCCATCCATGCTATCGGTCACTGCTGCTTCCAGTGCTCTAAATTCGTCTTCGTATCAAGATTTACCTCCATCAGATGCTTACACAAATCGAATGGATCGACTGCCCAACTCACGTAACGGATTCGCTTCACCATCACCACGCAAGGTGTCGAAGCAAGAGCGAGCCAACGATACTGAGACCGGCGACGATTCTGGAGAAGCATCAGAGAGGAGAAGTGTGTCAAACAACTTACCAACTCGTAGTCCAGCAGCGAGACAGCCTGGAAGATCTTTGAAACCCTCGAGGCCGCATGCTGAGAGCAGAGATAGGTCAAGGCGGCGTGAACGTAAGGTTCGGCAAGTTTCCACCTCAAGCGCCTCTGACGATGACACGAATGGGACAAGTTCCAGACCGCGTCGAATGAAGGAGAAAGAGGCTCCTATAGAAGCCGGTTCCCAAGAAGATGATTCCGAAGGGTCTGAATCAGAGGCTTTGGAAAAGTCTCCTGACGATATGAGTGAATGGAAAAACAAGAAGAAGCAAATTTTGAAAAACCTGCCCGCTGGTGTTGATGCAGCTGCCGCGAAGCAAATATTGAACGATATTGTCGTTCAAGGTGACGAAGTTCATTGGAGTGATGTGGCTGGTCTTGAAATTGCAAAGAACGCACTTCGAGAGACTGTTGTTTATCCATTTTTACGACCCGATCTTTTCATGGGCCTCCGAGAACCAGCCAGAGGAATGCTCCTATTTGGACCGCCAGGAACAGGAAAGACTATGCTCGCGCGGGCTGTGGCAACAGAGTCTAAGTCAACATTCTTTTCGATTTCAGCAAGCAGCCTGACAAGCAAGTACTTGGGCGAGTCAGAAAAGCTCGTTCGAGCTCTTTTTGGATTGGCCCGGACACTGGCACCCAGTATTATCTTTGTGGACGAGATCGACTCGCTGCTTTCACAGAGATCAGGGTCTGGAGAGCACGAAGCCACGATGAGGATCAAGACAGAGTTTCTTATTCAGTGGAGCGATCTTCAGCGTGCTGCTGCTGGAAGAGAAGCGACCGAGAAAGACAAGGAAAGGGGGGACGCCAACCGAGTCCTTGTGTTAGCGGCGACGAACCTCCCCTGGGCAATTGACGAGGCGGCTCGAAGGCGTTTTGTGCGACGGCAATACATCCCGTTACCTGAACCGACCACTCGCGAGACACAGCTCAGGACCCTTCTGGGCCAGCAGAAACACGACTTGTCTAATGATGATATCCTCAAGTTGGTGGAATTGACAGATGGTGGGTAGTTGTTTCATACCTTCATGCAAACCCAACTGATTTGTGATCACAGGCTTTTCAGGTTCAGACATTACGGCCTTGGCCAAGGATGCAGCCATGGGACCATTGCGATCCCTTGGAGAGGCACTGTTACACATGACCATGGATGAGATCCGGCCAATTCAATTGTCCGATTTCGAGGCGAGTTTGACGACCATAAGGCCGAGTGTCAGTAAGGCTGGTCTAAAAGAGTACGAAGACTGGGCGACAGAGTTTGGAGAAAGGGGAGGATAGATAGACTGCAATTATTCTGTTATACAACATGTAACAAAAGGGCACAGGTACATTATACGCGCAGGGGCATCATGGATAGCACAACCCCAGTCCGACACACTGGGCTACGGGTAGAGGAGTTGTAAACGGGCTGAATGTCTAGTGTGTCATTTATATGTTACGAATAGTACAGTTGGTTTAAGAAACCCCCCCCCCCACCACCACCACCACCACCACCACATGATATCGTACAGAGCCTACCCGTTCAAGCCCTCTGTTCCTGTTGCCTTGTCCCAAAAATCAGGCTTCCCGCATTGTCCATTTCTATCTCATCACCTGGAGGGTTGCAGTTATGTGTCGTAATATCAAGGTTGAATTAGTTTAATCGACGTCGCTTGCCGAGGTCTGAGGTTTACGCTTCTGCTGAGCTTCCTCCCACGCTTTGCGTTTGGCCTCCTTCTTTTCGTTTTCCAAACGCTTCTCTTCGAGCCTCTGATTCTCCTCTTCTTGCCTTCTCGCCGCCCTTCGCTCATCCTTTTTGGCCTTCTTGGCCTCGTAATCCGCTATCCTTTGCCCCAACGTAGGCACGGGAGGGCGCTCCGCGGTGGGCGTTCCATAGGGCGCAATAATGCGCTTGACAACGTGACGCTTGTGCTGGGAGGTTGGCCATCCAGGGACAATGGAAACGACATCGCCGGTTCGGAGTGATGAGTTGGGATCGTGGACGAGATAGTGCTTAGGGTCGGCAAACCACTAGATACTTATTTTAGCCTGTGTTCTTGATGCTATGAATTGCACTTGGGAGCTCTCTTACCTTGTTGACGATCTTGTTCCATTTTTGACCGCCGACTCGGACCTTGACAGTCTTGTCCATTAGGCCAGCAGAGACGACAACACCATGAAGCTCGTGTGTCACACGGCGCGCAGCCTTTGCTACGGGGGAAGACATGGCGAATGTGTCCCTTCTTTCCAATTGAGTGTTGACTCGCTTGTCTGGCAGGCCTGAAGTGTTGCTGGTTCACCAGTTGCTTATCACGGTCAATTGTTCGATATCCTCCAACTAGCAGAGGCTCTCTAAAATTTGGTGGCCAATGAGGAGCGGTAGAGGTGTGTGAGAGATTATGTAAGTGCTCTACGATATAGACCCCGCCGATTGGCTGGATAGGACCTCACACGACTCGACGATATCTGCAACCTTCTAAGCGAGAACTCATTTAACCGCAATGCTAGACGAGGGGGAACAAGTCAATGTGTTTATTGGTCGTCTCTCTTAGGCTTTGAGCGAGCCGATATCGAATAGTATCACAACGCCTTTTTGAGGGAGTCATTGATCATCATTCAACGACTTACTCCTTCGAAATACTCCGAACCCGCATGTTTCTGCCCGTTCGGCATCCGGGACCCGCTGACAGTGCGTGAGCTTCGGCGAGATGTGGGGGCCGCTACCTTCAGAATATGGCTTGGCCTCAGGGTTCAATATCATCCATAGTTATCTAGGTACCTAGCACCTTGTTTATTTCGAGCGCCGCTTTTTTTCTTTCTTCCTCAGAGGCTATTTTTTACTCTTCCTTTTCATCTTGACCTGCACGCGACAAACTTCATTTCAATCGACAACAATCGCATACAATCACACAATCGTATTGTCTCGGTATTTCACTGTTCCAGTATCTACCAATTCATACTGTCTGTCTTGTCTGTCCGTGACTGTTTCGAGACAATCTTGAGTAACCAACATCCAAGCTCAACTCCCCCACTTACCTTTTTCTCTGCCTGTCTGTCTCTGTCTCACCCTTCTCTCTCTTCTACTCCATCATGTCTTCGCCCGAGCGTCGAACTGCTGGAGTCAAGCGACCTCGTAAGAGCCAACCAAGAACTCGACCTGCACTTCCTACAGGGTCGTCATTGACATGTCGGAAAATATAGGCACACAATCCCTCCCTCCCCCCTCGCTTCCTCAGTTGGTTGCCGAGCAGAGCACTCCCATCCCTCCCACAGACAAGGACTCTCAGCGTCTGATCGTCGTCCTATCCAATGCCAGTCTTGAGACGTACAAGGCTTCTCACGGAGGCACCAGCCGCAACCGTGAGGACAAGTACTCCCTGCTCAACAGCGATGAGCACATCGGTGTCATGCGCAAGATGAATCGGGACATTAGTGATGCTCGTCCCGACATCACCCATCAGGTTTCAACTCTGATCTTCTGAGTCTGCATTCAACATGCTGACCATTTCTCTTAGTGTTTACTGACCCTTCTGGATTCGCCCATCAACAAGGCCGGCAAGCTCCAGATCTACATCCATACTGCCAAGGGTGTCTTGATCGAGGTCTCGCCCTCAGTCCGTATTCCACGAACATTCAAGCGATTTGCCGGTCTGATGGTGCAACTCTTGCACCGTCTGTCCATCCGCTCCACCAACTCTAACGAGAAGCTGCTCCGGGTGATCCAGAACCCCATCACTGACCACTTGCCTCCCAATTGCCGCAAGGTTACTCTGAGTTTCGATGCGCCACTTGTCAAGGTTCGTGAATATGTTGAAACCGTGGATTCCAAGGACAGCATCTGTGTCTTCGTTGGCGCTATGGCCAAGGGTGAGGATAACTTCGCCGATGCGCTTGTTGACGAGAAGATCTCCATCAGCAACTACTCTCTATCTGCTAGTGTTGCTTGCAGCAAGTTCTGCCACGCGGCTGAAGATGTCTGGGACATTATGTAAGGCCTGTCGTCGATCAAGTCGGCAAGGGGCCGAAGCTGCGATAGAGACCAAGTGCCGGCTCGCCCTACGACGATACAACATCGTCGTTGGGGTTGAGACGGTTCGGTTGTAACTTGGAATGCCTGGGGTGTTCGCTGTCGCTTGTTTTTGCAACCAAAACATGGGGCGTTCAACATCGGGTCCGAGACGTGAATGTCGTCTTGATGGGTCATTTCAACCTGGCCCATACTTTCCTATTTATTCTTTTCTACTGTCACTCAGCGGGTCCGTTCTATTTTACCCCCAGTTCTTGATGGCTGTTTGGCCAAGGTTAAGTTTGGATGGAATCTACTTATAGATTTGTTTGGGCTTGTTGGTCTAATCGATCGACGCTTCTTGGTGGGAAAGCCACGAGAGGGCATTTTGAGAAAGATCCGGGGAGCTCTTGCGATGGAATCTGCATTTCTCAGCAGTTCCGGGTTCTTTGAGGATAATGGGTCTACCACAACGGGCCAATCCCGCCATGGTTCTTCGGCGCTCCTCAATACGTTATCCGCCATGGATGGACAGACAAGACGCCAGACAGTCAAAGAAAAGACAATATTTATATCATAAGGAAGGATGCGGATATGTAAACTATTGTGCAGGTAGCCAACAGCTTTGCGTGTGTATCTCAAAACACCAGGAATCAATATCTGAACCAAAGGCACGACTAACGTTAGGGCTGAGGCCACCAAGTGAATCTAATCCGCCGCAACCGCGAATGTGCAACAGACCAAAAAAGGCTGGTGTAGCACCAAATCGCCCCGCACTTTAGGTAGGTCTCGTGTGCCCAGCGCTATTCTGGCTTGGGAGAAAGAATGGGAAGCATGGAGTGACAGGACTACGAAGGATGGATGAGGACACCATTCAAGATGGTGCCAGAATAGTTGCTATACGCCAGCACGATTTCCACAGTGATTGAAGTGTACAAGGAAATGGGTTGGGGATATTGGTCATTGTAGGATGGTTGGCTATTTACTACCTACCCTACTCCGTACCTTACCTTGCCTTTAGTACCTATGTTAGGTCGCCAGTCAAGTAAATAGCCCCCACGTGATTTGAAGGGTAAAACACCGGATCTGAAGCCTCGTGCATCGGAGGAGTGAACAAAGGAACGATAGGTTGAGGAGGCGAATAATAATTACAGTAAACATGGCCAGGAGGTTGGTCGGCCGCAGGTTCGAATCGGGCCTGGCCTTTGGCCAACACCACGACAAGTCATTGCATACCTTAGACGTGTTGTTCTCTGCCTCCGCCATGGGATATTTTATTCCACAAAATGGCCCTCTTTTCCTGAGGGGAATAGAACAATATCTATTTTTTTTTAAAAAAAATATATATATATATATATAAAATCATGTATTAGGTTGCTCCAGTTAAGTCGAGTCAGATTCGAAAACCAGATAAAGAGGGCTTAATCCTATTCAATATCTGATGCTTGATAAGGTAACCGAAGGGCCGGGGTAGGCCGGTCCAGGCCGGGGGTTGATATGCCGGTGGAGGTCCGGTGGATCAAGCCGGACGCCGTGAGTCCAGCCGCTGGCCTTGACGTGGTCACGCATCGATGGCCGAAAGTCATTGGACCAATTCTCATGGGCTATTCTCCGATGATCGAACAGAACAAAGACGATGGTGGAGAGGATAACCACGACAACCCGCACTAGATGTCTTTTATGAGCATTGCGTGTCACACATCCTTACTATAGCAATAATCTAACTAGCGAGCCATGGCGGACAGTCAGATGTTATTATCTGGTGCAGGGAGCTCTGCTCTGTAATGATCAAATATGGATGATGGATGAGCAGAGCTACATACGGTGTGGAGGGGTTTGAGGGGAGGGGTAGACTGGATACATCCAACATGAGGGGATGAGAGTATCAGAAGGACTGTTTTGGAGTAGCTCGGCTGCATGGCTACAAGAGAGGCCAAGACAATGTCACCGAAGCATGGTATGCAATTCATATGGAAGTGGTTTATCATTTGTGAGTGAATTCCGGGCCAGGTTTACTTAGTGAGTGGTGAAAGGGCTTGATGAAAGGAGTTTACCTAGTATGTAGAGCTGTCCATATTTGGTCCAATGCCCATAGCTTCCCACCCAACCAACCATTCATTCGTGGCACCATGGATGCTAGGTTGACTGACCCTTCTAGCTGCAGGTACCAAGTTAGGACAAGTCGTTACAAGGATGGCACATGATGCTATCACCGCATGTGCACAGCACAGCATATCATAAAGGAGGGATGCAATTTTTTTTTTAATACCACCGCCCAAATCGGAGAATCTTTCTGAAGTGTTCAGGTGCTTAGATAGCAACCACCTTGAATAGAGTAACAGCTGGATATCCAATTTGGGTTCAGAGCTTGAAGGGTTCAGGGGTGATCATGAGCGGGTGCTGCCGGATAGCGCGGGGCTAGTGGGCCGGCTTCTAACTCAAGACGGGAGACGTACCATGTGTCCAGCCAAGGCAAGGTCAAGGAAATGAAACTATTACCGCCAGCAAACACTTCAGGTACCACTGAAAGATACACGAGCCCAGTGCACCTCACAATTCTAGAGCATTTCCATGGCAGTTCACGGCATGCGAAGCCCTATATCTCTGCCCACGATGGGGGCTAGGTATGGAACATCCCCGGCCTGAACGTGTCTGTGATTCGACCCAACGTGATAGACTATGATGCGATGTGATGCAGAACCCATGCCATGCCATGCCCTGCCCTGCCCACGCCCGACAGAGAGGGGATGGCTACCTAGGATGGGTACTTGCGACTACCTACTTCCACGGTAGCTGGATACAGGAAGAGCACGAGAGGGTCAGATGTCAGCGAGTCACAGAGCCACAGAGCCACAGTCACAAGAGGTGCATGACAGGGCCCTTTGGCTTCCATGTTATGAGACGCAGCGGGAGGGCTGGGTTGGCGGTTGGCTGAGACAGTGGGCGTGCGTGCGTCTGGTCACCTTCTGGACGCATCAGCATAACATCCATCTGGGCAGAGACATTCTTCAGTTAGTTAGTTACCTTTGGTAGTCGACAGGCCCTAATAAACAGGCCAGGCCAGACCAGGTAACTTAACTGACTGAGCCAGTCAGTCAATCCTGTCAGTAAGGTACCTCCAAAGTAGAGCCCACCCTCACGACACCTTCTCAGGACATCCCATCCGGGTGATCTTCTCTCTTTAGCTGCATCTTCTTTTTTCTCTCTTTCTCTCTGTCTCTCTCTCTTCCTCTTTCGACTTCCCCCCCGAGCCTCTATCCTCCTCTTCTTCCTTATAGACAGAGCCTCTAGAGCCTCCAGTCTCCATTTCTCAGAGCAATTGCTCCAATTGCCTTGAGCAATTAACAGAACAAACATAAAACGCAAATACCAATCCACGCACCCCTGCCTCGTCTACTCATTCGGTCAAGGGCCTTGCAATTGCATCGCAGCTTTCCAGGCTCTTGTTATTACTCACTGCCGTGTCGTGCCTTAACTTTCTGGAGCCACGAGGATTACTCACAGTCTCGGGTACCAATCGATCTTTGTGTGCTCTTACCCACCTCGCATCTTGGACTTGGCCATTCATCTTTGACTCTCCTCTCTTGTTTCTTGTTGTGTTGGGCGTCAAAGGTGTCAGTCCAAGCAGCAATTGACCGACTAGACTAAGGGACAGACAACTCACCATTCGACTTAGGCCACTCACAATACCTCACCTCATCTCACCTTGCCTTGCTTTGCCTTGCCTTACCGTACAGTACGAATCCATTCAATTCCTCTCTGGGCTTCCGCACGGCACTACCTTAGCAGGACAACTCACTCACGCACTCACTCAGTTACTCATCTTGGGGCATCGAATCGGATACGCCTTGTTTCTTACCTTGGGTCGCCTCAGAATCCCTACCATTTCAATCTCGACCGCCTTCTCTCATCCACTCCGCCACCTCACCCGGCCAACATTTCTTGCTTGCCTCGCTGTATTTCTCGCTATCTATCTGGACCATTCTTCTTCGTGGATTTTCCCCTCCTACTCTTTCTAATCTGTCGTTTCTAATTTTTTCGGTTTTAATTTTCTCCAACAATTTGGGGTTGCTACTCTACATACGTCTACTCCTGGTTCTTCATTACTCATCACCGCCAGCCTTGACCGATATTCCAGTCTCCCCACCAGCCCCCTCCTCCTCTTACATATTGCTCGGCCAGTAACGCTCGAGCAACGCATTCGTTCCGTTCCAAAAGTCTTCGGAGATACTCCAAGACTCCAGCAATCTCGGCCAAGGCATCCGAGCGGGTACCTCACAGCAGGCAGCCGATCGGACAGTCCTGGCACTCAGAGCTCTATAAGAGACCATGACACTACCATTCGTTGAGGTGTCACATTTGGCACAGTCTTCATCTTTCTACTCGGCAACTCTTCAGCTCATCGGCCTGCGCTTCTTGAACGAATCACGCGAACAGAACTCGTCCATTGGGACTATTACTTACGGAATTCCAGCTGGAGCCGGCAAGTCTGGAGGCAAACGTGGTGACGACCAAAAAGGTGGCACGCCAGTTCTGCAGATCCGCGAGGTTTCTCGACCGTTCGAACCTGTCAAGCTCTCGACTCTGGTCTTTGCGGTACCGTCCACTGATGCAGTGATCGGCTTCCACGACTGTGCCTTCACCGCGAATCCGTGGCTGAGTATTCAAACTGACGGTGACCCAATCTATCCTGGCGGCCCCAGCCCCAGACCTCGTTTAGGCTTTGAAGGCGGTCAAACCCCAAGAGGAGCAACAGTACGCGACCTTGACGGCAACACCATTCGGGTTGTTTATCAACAGCCTACTTGTCCTCGGGATTATTTTGGTCGAATTATCGAATGGACTTATGACGGTACCACCGCCCAGCCAAACAGGAATCGATCTCTTTCACAACCTCAGCTTCAGCCTGTTGCTTCCGCACGCTCGTCTTCTTCTTCCATAAACGGCCAGTCACCCTTTCAGCCCCGTCAGTCTCCTGCCAAACACGGCCCCAATACCGTCACAGCCGCAGAGATGACTCAGCGTGCTGCCTCTCGTGCGGATGAGGACGAACCCGTGTCTGTTTCCCCTCGACAAAGCTCCAACAACAACGGCCTAAGTACTACCACTGTCGTCGGTGCCATCCTCGGAGTTGCTGCTGCTGGCGCTGCCCTCACGTATGGCTTTGCAAGCCACAATGCTAAGGAGCGAGAACGAAAACCAAGACAGGAGTATGAGCCCCCGTCGCTCCCACGCCGCTCAACCTTCCCCGAGAAGGCCCCCACGGTTCATAAACTACACAATGACGAGCGCCGCATCACCTACGCAGACTATCCGCCCACAGCGTCACAATACCCGCCCAAGGCGCTCCCTTATCGAGGACATGGCGGCTTTGCCCCTCAGGATATGTACCCGGAGGGATATCCTTTTCAGAAACACATGCAGAATGACTATGCTCCCCGCAAGATGCATCACGAATCGTATCCGCCGAGGAATCTCGGTTACGTAGAAGACGACAGCAGTGAGGATTCTCCAGACGAGCCGATCCGCCCCATTCAATACCTGACGCAAGCCCCTTACGATGAGGAAAATCCATGGTCAAACGAATCCCGAGCCAGAAGTCGGAGCAGAACCCGGAGTGTAGCCAAGAGTACTGCGAGGAGCGTCGCTGCGAAAAGTGCTGCTCCAAGCACCAGAAGTGTTGCGAAGAGCACTGCCAGGAGCGTTGCTCCTTCTCGGGCCCGGTCGCGAAGTCGAGCCCCAGCAGAGGAAGGATATGATACTACCCGAAGTCGACGCTCGTCAAGGCACCCTCCCCCAGAAGACGCCTATGAGTTTGTGGAAACACGCAGTCGCCACGCGTCAAGAGCCCCGGACGATGACTTTGAGACACGAAGCCGTCGAGCGTCACGGCCGCCACGTGAGGATGGATTTGATACACGCAGTCGCAGGTCGTCACGGCCTCCGGAGGATGGTTTCGAAACAAGAAGCCGACGGTCTTCCAGGCCCCCTATAACTGACAAGTCTAGGAGCGTCAGAGCCCGCAGCGAAGCGGGTGTTAGTCGCAGCAAGTCTGTAGTGTTAGTGGACGATCTCCGAAGTGAGGCGCCCGTCAGCCGAAAGTACGACGACCGCCGTAGCCATGCCGGTTCCCGAGCGCCCAAGTCATCACAATCAGTCGTCCGCGGCCACCGACCTCCGTATGACGATGAGCGGACATACTTTTCAGCTCGGTCACGCCCGTCTTCACGAGCTCCTCGTCGATCCTCCCGCACTGAGGTGGAGGCCGACATTATGGAGGCACCAGAGGTCCCCGAGGTGCCTGACGCGCCTGAGATTCCTCTGGATCCCGATGTCTACGAAGCCCCCGATGTGCCAGACAGGATGCCTAGGAGTCGGGCCAGGAGTCGGTACAACGTGCCCCGGATGGCCACTGGACCTGACTACCCACATATGGGCTACCCAAGCAAGGCTCAGAGCTACGTATCTGCCAGGAATGTTTCGCTTCCCATGAGCGGCATCGGTAGCAGTCACGCTGATTGGGATGACGACATGGTCAGTGTTGCCCCAAGTGACAGTATCAGCTGTGTTGGGGTGAAGCCGAGCAGACGAAGCCGCAAGATACGATAAAGAAGAATTACGATTATGAGATGCATTTATACGAGCGGCGATAAGAACGACACGATTGACGAGTTGATGGGATGGATAGAGAGCGACCCATGCCTGACTAGGCCTTTTCAGATTGGTTCGACAGAATGATATGGATCAACTGGCAGGCAGTATGTTGTTGTTGTTTACAGACCACAGATGGAGCTTCATGGGTTTTTGTTTCAAGGACAGTAGCTTGGATCTAATCTCGTGGGGTCTTCGATTGGCATATGAGGAGGCGTTTGTGTTATTACTATTATGGTTTCCGGGCAGGGCCCCCTGGCTTTCTTTCCCAGGCATTCTTTTGGTGAAGAGAGGTTTTGCGATGATTTCCTGTTTCCTTGAGTAAGACGCATTGGATGGAATATAGCAGTCTGTTCTGCTTGGTTGACGACGACAAGCTGTAACTAGTTGTTGAATGTCGAGACTGGACACATGACGGAACATGAAAGAAAGACAGAAGACAGACATTATAAGTAGGTATTCATCCAGAGATGCGCGATAGAGACAATACAGAAGACATTGGCATTGCAAGACGACAGTCAGCGGTCTATTGCCGAGTCATTTGCCGCCCAGAACATAATACTTCACACCTCCGCTAACTGCCCTGCCCCTCTATCTCGCATCATCATGGTGCAGCCCACTCCTTGCAACAAACACCCTCATGATCCATCAATGTTGGTGTTTTTAGTGAGTGTAGGGGTCACCTTGAACGTCACATCGATCAAGTGAGTGCAGTAAGTACATGGGGATGTCACTCTGACTACCTTACCTAGGTAGGTACCTTAGGTACTTTACCCTACCTAGGTACTTAGTCGCTAGTGTGGGCTCTGAGGTACTAGTAATATCCCACCCAGATATGGGTAAGATTGGCCATTGGTAATTCTCACGGTTTCATTCTTATGGTCTACGCAGTTCAAGGAGATGAGACTCTCAATACGTATTTTGGGGTGAGATAAGGCTTGATTAAGTAGTTGGTGATCTACAATAGGTAAATACAGCTCAGCAAGTAATTTATGTAACCAAAACAGGCTTAAAGAGTCACTTGTCCCACTTGAATTCATTCGCTAGCACTACCTATACCTACCTCACCTACTATAGTACCTATAGTACCTACCTACCTAAGGTAGGTAGGTAGTATTTAGTTATTCTCCAGGATTTCTGGGTACATTACATGCCCAAAGACTCACGCACTGGCTTTCCCCCTCCGGTTCTCGGACATTTTTCCCCCTCGATCCAACCACAGCGCCACCAATTCACATCGAGTCAAAAGAAAAAAAAAAGTTGTCTCATAGTTATATACTTTCTGTATAAACTTGCTACATACATATTATTCGGTACATATCGGCTTCAAATATACCTACCGACCGAAATATATTCATAATCACCTTGTTCTCTCTTCATCCTAAACACGATAATGCCAGAGATTGGCTTGGGCGAGTCCATTCCTCCCGACACGGCACATGTGAGTCAAGACCAAAACAATTGAGTGCGTATCTATGATAGCATGGAACTTTGTTACTAATTCAATGTCTTTAGGCCGTCAGTGTCTCTTTGCCAACATGGAAAGCAAATGTCGGATACGAAGAGGGCGAGGACTGGGTTGTGAACCGTATGACGACGGGCTACCCTCGGTGAGCTTAGCCATATCAACTGCCGTGCTATACGAAAGTATCCTCACTTACATGAAACTCCCATAGATTCTTTGTCCATAAAGGTATCCAGGCTTTCGCCAAAGACATTGTTGATCGCTATGGCAGTCCTGGTCAACAGGCCATGCTCTTCCCTACACCGCGAGTGGCAAGCCGCTGTCAAGACTTCATCCTCCAGCGAATCTCTCCTGAGCTGGCGAGTCAGGTCCGCATCATTGACTTCACTCTGGACAAGTCAAAGGAGCTCTCGCCTGTGCTCAAGAAGCTCACGTCCACCATCTCAGCTGTGGTTTACCCCTCTGAGGTATTTCCTATCGCCAAGCAGTACTGGCAGCACACTGGCGAGGGTACGTCCAGTAGACGTGCTGAGTTCTGCCACGGCCTATTCAGAGATGACCTCCTCATCCCAGCTGCTCGGTCACGGACTCCTCCTGAAGCCTCGCAAGGCAGACCTTTCCGCGGCCCAAGGCGCTATACTCGCCCAGGCTCAATCGATGGTGTCTCTTCTCCGGCCCCTTCGACACCCAAGCAACCTTCGCCCGAGACTCCTGTTGAGTCTCTCGAGAGCTCACGTTTCCTTGAAGAGCGCTTCGGTAGAAACCTCGACTTGTCCATGGTTGAGCGTGCCAAGTCTGCTATCCGTAGACGTATCGCTGGAGCCATGGCTCATGACGTCGATCTGAACAACGGCCCTCTACCTGCCATGACATCCAACACTCGCGGCATGCCCAACCTTGAGGAGAACGACGTCTACCTTTACCCTGCCGGCATGAACGCCATTTTTAATGCCCACCGTGCGCTCCTTCACGCAAGAGAGCCAGCGCAGAGTATCAACTTTGGTTTCCCTTACGTGGACACACTCAAGATTCTGCAGAAGTTTGGCCCTGGATGTCTCTTTTACGGACACGCCTCTGCAGAAGACCTCGATGATCTCGAGGCTCGACTCAAGAACGGCGAGCGGTTCCTCGGCCTCTTCTGCGAGTTCCCTGGAAACCCTCTGCTGACATGTCCTGACCTCACTCGCATCCGCAAACTGGCAGATGAATACGACTTCGCAGTCGTTGTCGACGAGACAATTGGCACATTTGCCAACATCAACGTCCTCCCTGTTGCAGACGTAGTCGTCAGCAGTCTCACCAAGATCTTCTCGGGCGACTCTAATGTCATGGGTGGAGGGCTTGTTCTCAACCCTGATAGTAAGAATTACCACACACTCAAGGCCACCATGAACGAAATATACGAAGACAACTACTGGCCCGAGGATGTCATCTTCATGGAGAGGAACAGTCGCGACTTTGAGTCTCGAGTAGTCCGCATCAACGCGAATTCGGATGCTATCTGCGAAGTGCTACGAACACACCCCCTTGTTAAGAGCATTTACTACCCCAAGTACAATGACTCCAAGTCTCACTACGAAAAGGTCCGTCTACCGGATGGCGGATACGGCGGTCTACTTTCCGTTGTATTTCAGCAAAAGGAGCATGCTCAGGCCTTCTTTGACGCATTGCCTCTTGCAAAGGGACCAAGTCTGGGAACAAATTTCACCTTGGCTTCACCGTATGTTCTCCTTGCCCACTACCAGGAACTGGATTGGGCTGAGCAGTTTGGTGTTGATCCCTATCTTGTTCGCGTGAGCGTCGGTTTAGAGGAGACCACTGAACTTCAAGACACTTTTACAAATGCCTTGAAGGCGGCTGAGGCTGTGTCGGTTACGAGCTGATGATAAAAAGCAAGTAAAAGTGCTATTTTCCCTTGCACATAATCGTCTATCTTCGTTCTATAAAGTTCATGTCATTACGCTCCGTACCCGATGTAGTCATCCGTCGTAATAATCTAAAGAGTGATGTTAGTTGACTGTGCACCCTTTCCTGATAGACAGATGACAAAGAACTCACAGGTATCGTGGTTCTTTCTAATGCAAAAGTCTATGCCAATCCAAGTCGCTCAAATATGTCGTGATGATGATGATAAAAAATAGTCGTGTCCATGTCTGAGCCCATTGAGCTCACATTATGCAGCATTCCTGGTGGACATAACCAGGCCCGTAGTCCTCGATACCACGCTCAATCTCGTTCGCGCGCGCTTTCTCTTTGACCTCCTTTGCAAAATATTTCTTCATGTACTTTTGTAGTTCGTAGTCAAGATTCATCGCAGAAGCCTTAAGGACCACATCCGCTCTGCACAATGGGCAATGCTTCTCCTTTCGTCGCTGAATCTTGATGACACAACGGATACAGAATACGTGCTGGCAGTCGAGACGGACGGGCAAGTAAGCTACTGAGAAACAGACTGGGCAAAGATAGTCGTTGAGCTGGGGAACTTTGGATACGAGCTCTTGCGACATTTGTGCGCAGACATCTCGTGCAATGGTGCCTGCTAAGAGCTTGTCTGAGTGAACAACGGTAGGGAACTTTCTAGCAACTCCCAGCGCTGTTCGTTTGTCAAATTCTTTGGCGATGTCAGTATCTCGGGCTTAACAAGCACTTGGCATATTCCACTTACTTTTGAGAATTTTGGCAACGGCAGTTTTGTTAAGCTCCTGGAACTGCATGTTCTTTAGGAGGGACGCATTCAAGTTGATGAAGCGGTTGAAAGCTGCCGTGCTCTCGGGAAGCTTGAAATCTTTGACGAGATTCTGCTGAGCGACCTGATCCTGGAACCATTGCAGCTGCCTCAGAGCGACTTGACTTGAGCGTTCTCCATGGTCTTGTTCGTGGGTAGCGAAGAAGATCTCAGCATCCAGGTACAGCTCGAAAATCTGTCGCCATCGTGCAAGATCTGTCTTTGAGAATCGTTTCGGCTTTACGACCTGTTCAACTTCTTTCCCAAGCGCTACAATTTCCGAGGTCATGGTTTTCTCTTCCTCCATTTGTAGAGCATCAAGGTTGTTGACATCGCTCTGAAGCATCTCGAAGAACTCGGCATCGAAAGTCAGGGGAACCTCAATGATTTCGTACGTTCCTTCGGTCCCACCAGTAGCAGGTGAGGTCGCCGCGGCTTCGGTCGAGCCATCGTTTGTAGGCTCAGCGATGGGTTCTGTTTGCTTGGAGTCGCTTGCTGGCTTCTCGGTAATTTTAACAGTCGTTTCGTCGGCGACAGCAATGGCAAGCTTGTCGTTGGCTTCGTCAACGAGCGCATCAACGGTTTCGGTGGAGGGTACAGAGGTGGTCTCGACGACGGCTTCGGCTTTTGCGTCGTCCTTCACAGAGTCTGATTCTGGCGATTTAGTGGCAGACTCGACTTGCGCTGGTTGGTTCTGGGAGAGGTTGATTGCGATCTTGTTGAGAAAGTCGCGCGTATTGGGCGCAAGCGAGGCATCGACGGGGACACCATCGTGAAGATGGACCTGTACGATGAGTTTTGGGCGGAGGTGAGAGTCGGCACCACCTGTGAAGAGTCAGTCAGTCAGTTTTGGGCGGAGGAGAAAACCGTTGAAAACCGTTGAAAACGTTGGGGTCAAGTCATACCGTTGAGTTTATACTTCAAGGCCACAGGAGACGCCTCGTCGGGGTTGAGGAGCTCGCGCAACGTCTCAGGATCAAGTCCAAGCTCATGCAGCTCCCGCGCAACTTTCTTGAGACATTTCTTGAGCTGGCTATAGGGAATAGCATGATCTACCCAGTGAGCAGGGAAGTCTGTGAGGCTTGGTCAGACACTAATTAGGTACAGTATGTAGGATGCACAGAAGTGACAGTATATTGAATTTGAAACAACTCGAATATGGACAAGAGCATTTGGACTAGACGAACCTTGAGCTCGTAGAGTCTCTTTGAAATCGTGACCGAATTTCATGATTGCCAAATTGGTGGAGCGGCAAATATATCCAGTGTCAGGTCAGGAGTTTTCGCATAAGAGAGGCACGCGACCACTTGCAGTATAAGGCAGCTGGTGGCAAAAAGGACGAGAAAAGACGAAGGAATAAAAGCAGAACAAGCGACGCTTAAGGCTGAAAGGCTCGGATCGCAGGAGGAAAAGCAGAGGAAGGATCAAGAATCAAGTCAGGGAAATGCGCCGCATCAAAGAAAAGGAGGAGGAGAAGAAAAGGTGAGTGAGTGCCATTAAGGTAGTTAACTTAGGAACTAGGTAACCAGACAATTAATGAATGAATGGCCTCGTGCGTGGAAAAGATCGATACTATTGTATCAAAAGAGTAATGGGAGGGAGGGAGGGAGGAAGAGACCTAACTCAATGCAGACTCGCCCACGTAAATATTGGTACCGATTTCGGGTCACTCGTGGTGTTTTTCTTTTTCTTCTGCCCTCTGAAAGGGTAACTAACTATCTTCCATTTGCTTTAGAAGAGGGAAGAAACGGGTAAGGATGAGCCTGGAGTGGGCTCTCGGCAATCTCTTGCCGGCAGCGGTAGAGGCCTTTGTGAACTGAATGATACCTTTCACGAATCAGGCCAACTGCATCTGCATCATTCGACCATTTTCGCTGGCCGAGACTCGAGACTCGAGACTCTCAAGCCAGTCTAGCACAGGCAGGCCTAGACCAGCAGACATTTTCGCATTCCCCCGATCGAGTTTTGCATTATCGGCATTGGTGATTGGTTCATCATGGTACAATCAATCAGTGGTGCCATGGATGGGGAAATGGTCAGATGACTGCTAAAAATAAAATAAATAAATGACAGCCTGTATCTGTATGGCAATGCAAATCTGGTCGCAAAGTCATGATGCCAACAGCCAAAGATGCAATAGATTGCCATGTCCATACATGCAACAACTGGACTGTCGATGTCAAAGGCCATCAAATTTCAGACGAACCGCGTCTGTGCTCTGTTAGCTCACCGATCACCCGTACAACTAGTCCATTCTCTTCAGCCTCGTGTGCGATCCAGGCTTTATCATTGGTAGGCCCACGGTTTCTAGATTATTTCCTTGAGGAACCACCAACAGTGAAATCTGAGATGCAAATGGTATAAAGGCGTTGATCCGGAAAGCTCAGATGAGCTTTGTACCAGTAATTTACACCGGCATTAACCTGTTTCATTCACCGTAGGAAGGGATATGTATCTCATAATGGCGTAAGAGCGAAATGAAGGAGAATGGAGAAGTTACTAATTGTTAGTCATGAATATGGAACCCAAGAGTACCTAGTATTATGCCTGATTGACAAGTAACGAGTATTCAGGGCTCAGCACCTTAGTAGAGTAGCTCGTGTGGGAAAAGGGGGCATGTGATAGTAGGAGATAATGCCATCAAAGAGCGGCCATACTATATCCGTAAAGGATGAAACCGTTTTCCATAAACTCCTACAGTATGACTCGTTGTGAATCATCCAGCGTATAGAGTGAGATGCATGGTGAGTAACAAATGAGCTTACACGCTTCTCATGGATCTTTTCTAGAAAACGGAAATAGCGGGGGGGTATATCCTGCAGGGAGAAAGCAAATTTATTTATTTTATTTGGCCTGCTTAAATTGTCTATCGTTGATTTTGCCCCGCGATGCCCCTCCTTCACACAAAGCTCCAAGTCCAGACCTCAAATATATCATATATAAATCACTGCCTTTCCTATTATCTATTTTCTGGAAACAGCAGATTCGACCAAAACTCTCACTGGCCCCGTGTTGCTCATCCAAATAGTAAACATGGGAGCCCAACAATCCTCAGAAACCTCCAATGCTGGTGGCCCAGCTCCCGTCGCAAAAACATGTTACTACGAGCTGCTCAGTGTTGAACGTTCTGCAACAGACGATGAGTAAATCTCTCTGGATATGCCCCTCTATCTTGTCTTCCTATTGACCTTTTCTTGACTAGGATCAAGCGAGCCTACCGCAGAAAAGCACTCGAGCTTCATCCTGATCGCAACATCAATGATGTCGAGACCGCCACACGCCGCTTTGCTGAAGTTCAAACCGCTTACGAGATCCTGTCTGATCCTCAAGAGAGAGCTTGGTACGATTCACACCGCGATGCCATCCTCAGTGGAAGAGACGGCGACGATGACGGCCAACCTACTACTTTCCGCAATGTGCGACTCACATCGGCTGAGGAGATCATGGGCTTGATCCGCAAGTTCAATGCTGCGGTGCCCTTCGATAACGAACCCACGGGTTTTTACGGAATTTGCAGGGAAACTTTCGAACACTTGGCCATGGAAGAGGAGGCTGCTGCCGATAACGACGACCTCGATGTCCGGGACTACCCAACTTTTGGATCCTCTGACGATGACTACGAGGATGTTGTGAAACCATTTTACACTGCATGGACTGGCTTCGCAACCGTCAAGTCATTCGCATGGAAGGATAAATATCGACTTTCTGACGCCCCCGACCGCCGTGTCCGCCGTTTGATGGAGAAGGAGAACAAGAAGATGCGGGAGGACGCCATTCGCGAGTTCAATGATGCTGTCAACTTCCTTGTCGGCTTCGTGCGCAAACGAGACCCCAGATACCTACCCAATTCGCAGACCCAAGACGAGCGCCAGGCTTCCCTGCGAAATGCTGCTGCGGCCCAGGCCGCTCGATCACGAGCTGCGAACCAGGAACGCATGGCATCATTCGAGATTCCCGAATGGGCCCAGGCTCGATCCGACGACAATGGAGCAGAGGGGGATTTTTCAGAATCTGAAGAGGAATCAGAGGTTGAGATACTGGAGTGCGTTGTATGCAACAAGTCGTTCAAAAGCGAGAAGCAGCTTGAGGCGCACGAGAAGAGCAAGAAGCACATCAAGGCTGTTCAACAACTGCGTCGGCAGATGAAGCGCGAAGGTGCTGAGCTGGAGCTTGATGAGGCATCATCGCCACGTGAGGCAAATGCGAACAAGCAAAAAGATCCTGCAGCACAGGAAGACAGTGTTAAAGAGGAGCCGCTTCAATCGACTCAAGGTGAGGCTGTATCGCCGCCTCCAGCGGATTCGTCCCTCGCCGCGACACCTGCTGAGTCTGCAGACGCATCAGACGACACCGACTACGCACCCAGGGATGTTGTTGAGGAGAGAATAGCTTCGGCCAGCCAACTCAAGATTACCAGCGATGTTACTAATGAAGACGATGAAATATCAGCATCAGTGCAGGGTCTGTCGGTTGATGAGCCTGCGCAGGGCAAGAAGGTTGGCAAGGCCAAGGCCAAACGCGCCAAGAAAGCTGCGGCTGCACAGTCGCAGAAAGAAGAAGAAGTATGTTGACATATCGACGATCATCTTTCTGTTAAGCTGACGATAGTTGATAGCCACGGTGCGGAGTTTGTGGGGAGACTTTTGCTTCTAGAACCAGGCTGTTCGTCCATATTCGAGAGGAGGGACATGCAGAACTAAAATCAGTGACTGGTGGAGGCAAGAAGAAGAAGAGATGATTAAGGATCTAATGCATACAATATGCATATTGCATTCAACCATATCACCATTCGGCAGGTGATATGAAACGACAGGCAGCGCGTGAAGAACGCGTTGTATCTCGCAGCCTTAAACGACAAAAATCGTGATAAAGAGGGTCATTCGAATCGATTTCAATGTCTATCCCGACGTAACGCCTGGTCCTCCTGCCAATCATTATGGGTTGCAGGAAATTACAGCCAAAATAAGTATCAAAACAACGCCGGGCCCAATAACCAATCTAGGCCTCCTGAATGGTATCCGTATCATCATCACTTAGCGTCTCAACTTCGTCAATTGCGCCTTCACGGCCCTCGCTTGAGCCTCCGTGGACTGCGTTTTGCTGCGCCACATGGATAATCGACTTGCCTTGGACATGCTTGACCCCACGCTTCCAGTCCTGCCAGTCCTCCTCACTCCGAATCAGAAAACCTATTAGCATACTGGGATCCATCTCGCGAACGTGGATGCGGCGCAGTCGAGCGGTATGACACGATTCTATTTCTTCGCTGGTGTAATCCATGGGGTTCTCATGGTATGGGAGTGCAGGCCTTGTGTGGTGAGGATCAAGGTAGAATAGGAAGGAGCCTTGCGAGCCGATGAAGTAATGGGATGAGGATGGACGGCCTCTGCGCATGGTCAGTACTATAAATATGTCAAGAGTGCCATGTAGTACTCACCCTGCGATACCCACGGATTGCGGCATCTGAAGTGCTGCAATCAGAGCTTCCCAGTAGACGGGGGTTATCTTATCTAGTCCCAGCCGAGTCCCTACCAACACAAGCGTGGGGTGGAAGGCTTCGCCGGTTGGCTTCGCAATTTTCATAAAGTCATCCTCGTAGACATCAGGCCCATCGCCAGTGGAATATACCCTGATTGAGGGCTCATGTGAGTTCGCCAATGCTCTTCAATTTGTGTGTTAGAACTGATATCGCGTGTGTAATAATGGTGAGGACTTGGACGTACTGGATGCAGCGGGCTGTTGCTGATGGGCCAAACCATTCACCCGGATACTTGCCACAGGCGCTGGCACCATGTCGGACGAAACTGTGTATTGAGTATGGAGCTCTTGGGTCGTCGGCAAAATCTTTGAGGATACGACATTCTTCTTCTAGTGATTGTCCCTGACGCCAGTCTGTACGGTGTCAGGCATATGATATAGTCTAGTGTGGTGGGCGCTTTGACTTACCTCTCCCAAGGCGAACGAGTGCGATGGTGTTTGCAAGTAAACTTTGACCAGACCGAATCATGCATCCCCACCCGCTGTCTGATGAGAATGGGCTCTGATCCCCTAGTTGGCTCTTGAGTCTCATCGACAGTGACAGTGAAAATGTGGCTTGGGGGTTCGTGGAACGAGGAATGGGTTCGAACTCTGATCTGTAAGTCATCCATATCCTTGATTCAAAATCGGTTATGAAGCCAGATGGCCATCCACCGTCATTCGACTGGTCGTCATATGCCAGTGATGATGAGAAACTGCTCGATATTGATTCCGGTGGGGTTTCTGGGGCATTTGTCGGTATGTTGGGCGATCGAGCCGCATCCTGATCTTCGGTGTCCGACTTGGGTGCTGGGGGCGGCGTCTGGGGATTTTGTTCATCGGACTTTGTGTTTTTCTTATCGCTTAGCTTATAGGAGCGTCCAAGACACCAGACTGGATGATCGTGGGCAACATCGTTGGTAGGTTCTGGATCCCAGAACATCTGTACGATCCGTCGATAACGTCCGAGGTCGACATTGGCCATGGCGTTCTCCATGTTGATAGACATGGATCTTAGGCTTTCATTTGTTTGCTCGTCCGTTATAGAACTTGAGGAGCTCGGGATCGAAATGCAATATAAATGTAAGATGTGTGCCTCAACAAGGAGGCAACATGAAGCTTCAGGTGGGATAGAAGGCAGCAGACAGGAAACGGACAGATGGGGTCCTGGCTATGGGTGAGCTTTGGCCTTA
The DNA here is from genome assembly GCF_019915245.1 of Fusarium musae. Classification (NCBI taxonomy): domain Eukaryota; kingdom Fungi; phylum Ascomycota; class Sordariomycetes; order Hypocreales; family Nectriaceae; genus Fusarium; species Fusarium musae. The sequence goes on from NC_058391.1 coordinate 2,338,397, forward strand.
GCCTGGCAGTGGAGAGTCAGCTGGGGCCGGCGGGCGGCGGGGAAGAAACAACCCAGAGCTTGTGACTCGCACCCGGAGGCCAGCCCGTGAGAAGCGCCTGAGGTGGACTTCGGTTCCAGTGGAGCTGGTACTGGCTCTAGGTACTCGGTACCATGGAACGCACGCGATATAGGATCTGGTGCACGGGCCATCCGTGACACGTCTCGACGTCAGACTCGATATCTGTTGAATTGCTCGAGTTCACATAGCCTGTGGTTAATAGAAATGCTGTATTTTTCCGTGCTTCTGTATTTATATACTCTATTTACACATATATTTACGCGTTTTTCTCTACCCTCCTCTCTTCCCATCAAAGTGGGGTTGCGCATGTGTTTTACTGTAAAGTCTACTCATGATCAAACGTTAGCATGATGGTTTCAATGGAAATATTGGGTAAAACACGACTATGTTAGTTTTGTACACACAGGCACCTCAATATGTACGAGATACGATGTCTAGACACTTGGATTATATACCAAACTATGCTGATATAAACAAAATTTTATTCTAGAACTGCTTTTGGTTGAAAATCGCAGATGTCCAGTTCTCGATATTGCTTCATGTTCCCACCCTATACCAAAAAATGGATGACTGTTGAATTTATCGGTACGTACTGCGGCTGCCTCCCTCGAGCCTGCCTGTGAGCTTTTCCGCAAACGCTCAAGCGGACCCACCAATCGATACCGCCTCCCGCCTGCAGCCTGCATCACGGCTTCTTCCAATGACGCTTATCTCGGCCATCTGGCCCCACTTTATTTACCGAGCCAATCGATAGACCAGCGGCAACGCAAAGTCCACCGCGGGGTGACTCGTTTTCTTTGCCATCGACAAAGATCTGTAACACCTTTCTCTCACCCAAAACACAACATTGTTTTTATGGTGCACAACCACTATAAATATCAACTGGACTGCCATACCGAACTACTCTCACAATGAAGGCTACCTCTCTTTGATATTGCCATGGCAAAAAACAAGCGGGGAGCTCCCGCTTTCCGTGGCGCAAAGAATGCCAGGGGAGGTCGAGGAGGTAGGGGAGCTTTTCGTGGAGGTGGGAGCTATTCACCAACGCCGCTCCGAGTCAATTTTGCAAGAGAAGAAACTGGTACGGATCACTGTGATGCAAAGTGCGCAAATGTCGAAGTGCTTGGCCGCTGACCTGATCCATTATAGCTGGATTCACGCTTGCCGACGAAGCTCGCCAGACATCCCAGCATGACCATTCTACATGGGGGAATTCCAGTCTACGACTGCGGCCAGTTGCTTTCGTAAGCGCTGGACCTACGGAACCTTTGAAGCTCTTGGATGCGATTGTTGACCGGGCCGACAAGAAAGATGACCAGGCTGACGAACAGAGCTTCGAAGAATCGACCGACGAGGTTGAGTTTATTGGCCCTGACGACCTCGAGGAGGCAATCCAAGCTGAGACTGCACCCGAAGAAAGCGTGCCACAGGATGTACCATTCTTCTTTGATCTCACAGGAGACCAGGTCCAAAAGAAGAAGGATCTTCCCCCGGTGGAGATACCGGATAGACCATCCTCGAGGAGCAGTACCTCGAGCGAGGAAGTGCTCCTCTTCAAGGGCCGAGGTGCGCAGAGAAACGTACAATATGTGCCTGATATCGACATGGTGCAGATGCAGACTGAAATTCGTGTCGTCGAGCAGGCTATCATCACTGAGCCGGCCCATTCACAACAACCACCAGCACCAACACCAGAACTGCAAACGGCACCAATCCGCAATAAGAACTTAACCAAAACGGAGAAAAAACAGAAGAAGCGTGAGAAACGTAATGCTAAAACTAAATTTGACGACGACGAGGATGCCATTCTTGCCGACTATATCGCCAACCTCAAGGAAAACACTGAAGTTGATGATTACTTCAAGGAACTGCTCGAAGGTGGAAGACACTCAGACGACAGTGGCGTATCCGAGTCAGCCAATGCTGCAGGAGATGACACGGATGATGATACGGACGACGCTGAAGCGACCAACGGAGATGAGGTCCCTAGCGAGATCGATGACGAGACACTCACAAGACTGATTGCCGGCCAGCAGCTTGGGCAAGATCTGGGTATGGAGGATGTACACTTCGGAAATTCTTCGAGCGACTCCGACTCAGACGATGACGACACTGGCAAGAGGACGAAACAGCACCAGGAATTTGACGATAATTTTGATTTGATGGATTGGGATCGTCCCAGCCTGCGTCGGCGCAAAGGCAAAGGCGCTCGAGCTCAGATCAGCTTCAACATGTCTGATTCTGAACTGGAAGCATCCCTCCAAGCCAGCTGGAAGAGCGATCGCCTTAAGAAATCCGAACGAAAGAAACAGCGAGAGGAAATGCGCGCTCTTGGCATGCTAGGCAAAAAAGACCCTGACGATCTGCGGGTCAAATATTCCGATGGAATGAACATGGACCAAGTCGCAGACGAGCTACAAACATTCCTGATGGGTTCTGACGAACAGTGAGTTGTCATCAGGTTATTTATGAATTTCAACTGACTAATTACAGACTTAATTTTCCCCCTATGGATAACAATGCGCGCAAGATGATCCACGAGCTGGCGAGTAAATTCAAACTCAAGTCCAAGTCAATTGGAAAAGGCGACCAACGAAGACCGACACTTCATCGGACAAAGCGCACACCTCCCTACGTCCCAGCAACATTCGATCAAGCTCTCAAGCGCGTCAATCGCAAGTATCTTCCTCGGTCTGACAAGAAGGGCAAGAAAGGGAATCGCTTGCCGTCTGCTCGTGGTGGCACTTCCGTCGCGGCTGCTACATATCAAGATGGTGAGGTGGTTGGTGCTTCAGCGCCAGAATTGGGCATCGAGAACCGTGGAAGAGCGATGCTGGAGAAGATGGGCTGGAGTATGGGGACTGCACTCGGGGCTTCCAACAACAAGGGCATAATGCAACCTGTTACTCATACAATGAAGCGTTCGAAAGCTGGACTGGGATAGAAGTTGGTCATGTTTAAAACGACACTTTCATGGAGTTTGAGGAACGCAACAAACTGTAGAGATTAGAAACTAAAGGCATCAAACAAGACACACATGTAACAGTAAAAGGATGGGACACAAAGCTTATGTGCACGAATTCATTTGATCGAGACCCTATTCTCGATGTTTATTGTACAACCGCGAACCCCGTTGCCCGTGTGAAGACATTGCCCCCAGGAAATAAAACAAAACCATCCGTAACGCATTATGAGGCCCCTAAAACAGGGCTGGATCCCCGTGAAACCTCGGACTCATGACACCCTGATGCCACGCGTGAAAAACCAAATGCCCAAAAATCAAGCCATCAAAGCACTTATTTTGTCGAGGAAGAGTACTTTGTAACCGCCTTGGTACCCTCAGAGACGGCGTGCTTGGCAAGCTCACCGGGGAGGATGAGACGGACAGAGGTCTGGATCTCTCGGGAAGAGATGGTGGACTTCTTGTTGTAGGCGGCAAGCTTAGAGGCCTCAGAAGCGACGCGCTCGAAGATGTCTGGACCAAGAGTCAGATCAAGTTGGAGTAGTTAAGTAGATGATGCGACATACCGTTGACAAAAGAGTTCAGGATGGACATGGCACGGTTGGAGATACCAGTGTCGGGGTGGACCTGCTTGAGGACTGGAGATGCAAGTCAGTAAACGCGTTACCAAAACAAGACGCGATAAGGCGCGATTGAGGTTGGAATTGGAACCCACCCTTGTAGATGTAAGAAGAGTATGTCTCCTTGCGGGTCTTGGAGCGCTTCTTCTTGTCGCCAGAGGCGGCAGTCTTCTTGCCGGCATCCTTCTTCTCCTGAGGAGCCTTGGAGGCAGTAGCGGGAGCCTTGGAGGCGGGCTTCTTGTCTGCAGCCTTAGGAGCCATTTCAAAAGATGGAAAAGAGGTTTGAAAAAAAGTGTGTGGGTTGGTTGTGTCGGTTGAGTAAGTTGTTGTGAGGCGAGAAGATGCTGTTGTAGATTGGAAGTTGATGGCGAGAAGAGAAGATCGGGGAGTGGGTTGGGTTTTTGTAGCTGGCGCGTTGTCGGTGTTAGCGGGTTACTGATTGCCTGGGGGGCGTGCGCACGCGTGCTTGCTTCAATTGCGCGGGCCTGCTTAGCGGCTGGTGGAGGTGATCTTGGAGGGGACCTGCCAGGCCAGCCCCTCTTTTCTGTTGCTGCTGGGTGAAATAAAATTGGGTGACGGTTCTTTTTTTTGATTGGTTCTTTGCGCTCACAATCACGCTCTAACCTTTACAAGGCCGCCCCCCACCAGCATCCTTTCCATCATCGTTTTTGATGGGAGCATCCGTTTCCATTTCCATTCTCATTTTCGCGTCGTGGTCTCTTTGCTTCCCTCGTCCTCTTTCATCACCTCCCAGCTCCCGCGTCTCAGCCCGGGTCATTCTTCTCTTGCTCTTTGATTTCTTTCCTTTTACATATCACTTCTACTCATAGTATAGGTACTTTCATCCATCATATCCACCTTGTAGAGCCGTTCAAAATGTCGTGATGACTCCAAATATGCCCGATTCTAAACGTGACAGCCTTGGAGGCCCGTAATGAGCGTAAGATTTTGTAAATTGAGCTGTATACCGATCCGGGTCCCTGAATACGCCCAGATCTGTTCGAGCACCCTTGCCTACGCGCCCGCCTTTCTCATCAACGCGTCCGTTCCGTTATGAAGGAGGAAGGCTCCGGACTGTGGCCCGTCACGTCCGCAACGCAACGGCAACGAGTCGCCATTCGGGGTCGGTCGTCGTCACTCCTGAGGATGCCGTGCCGGCTTCTCCCCACATCTGCATCCGTTTGAGTCCCGAGACGGACATCTATAGGGCTGCTGGCTCCGTCGTGACCGGTTCCTGACGGATCTCGAAGAGATCTGACATCGAAAAGCCGGGGGTTTTTTGATTTGTGGACCGTCCACACATGCAATATACGTCACAGTACCTGAATCTGGGGTTCATGTAGTCAAATTGAGGCTTAAATCTATATCTCTAAACTAAAAAAAGAAAGAAAATTCAAGTTGTATACACCTTTCAAAGGTGTATATGGGCCAAATCAAAGTAGAAAAAAGACACAAAACATGCCTTGGTATGACGAAGATGGATCAAACTTCACAGAATCAAAAGAATTTCAGACCAAAATGGGCCAAAGAAAAACAAGTCAAAGATCAGACCCAGTTGGAACAACTTCAAACAAAACAGACCAGGTGGAAGAGGAAGAAAGTCCCAAAAATCACGCAAACGAGAGCGCGACCGAGCAACAGAGCAACCGGACCAGACCAGTTCAAACAAGATGAGCTGGAGCTGGCACAAGTTGACAAACGTGGGAGGCCAAAGGTATCGGAAAACCGCATTGGCTTTGACTGATTGTGACGTGAACAAGTGTCCAACGTGTCCTCCAATCATCAAATCGCGCCGCGCACAGCAAAAAATGTAGAGAGGAGGAAAAAAGAAAATGGAGGACGAAAAACCTTGTGGTGCGGGCAAGGTGAGAGGAGAAAGCAGAATAACGCGCAAGTGATCTTGGTTGGAGGGCATAACATACCTAGAAAATCGGTTTTATTATTTCGCCGGGGGCCATTTTAGTGGGCCATCGACCACTGGCCAGTAACAAGTGCTACAGGCGCGCCAGGGGTGTTCGATTTTATTTTTTAATGCGTCGAGGAGCTTGGTTTCCCAATTTCGCCAAATGCGGCTAGCCCCAAATCGCGTTGCCAGCTGCAAGTGAGTGATCTGGGATCAGAGCTCCCGACGCGCGAAAAGTACTTAACCTCTACGTCCCCCGCCAACGTTATCTCTTCCACTTCTCATCAACCAATTGTCATCACAACCACTCTCTTCGACTCTTTCATCCATCTCAATAAAGTCTTTCAGACTCCTCAATCACCTCTTTTTTAACCAACCACCCCAAACCACCCAACCTTCAAAATGACTGGCGGCGGAAAGTCTGGCGGCAAGGCCTCTGGTTCCAAGAACGCGCAATCGTAAGTCTTGCCTCTTCGCTCACTTTGACGCGCCTTTTCGATCGCGTCTTTTCACCTTGATCGATCTCAAGCTAACACCACTCTTCTCCAGGCGATCTTCCAAGGCTGGTCTCGCGTTCCCTGTTGGTCGTGTCCACCGTCTTCTCCGAAAGGGCAACTACGCTCAGCGTGTTGGTGCCGGTGCTCCCGTCTACCTCGCTGCCGTTCTCGAGTACCTCGCTGCCGAAATCCTCGAGTTGGCTGGTAACGCTGCCCGTGACAACAAGAAGACCCGTATCATCCCCCGTCATCTCCAGCTCGCCATCCGAAACGATGAGGAGTTGAACAAGCTTCTGGGTCACGTCACCATTGCCCAGGGTGGTGTCCTTCCCAACATCCACCAGAGTACGTTATCCATTTTCCCCCATAACTTTTCATCACCACTAACATCGCCCCAGACCTTCTGCCCAAGAAGACGGGTAAGACTGGCAAGAACGCTAGCCAGGAGCTGTAAATGGTTCATTTGGTTCTTGTTTTTCCATGCGATGGCTGGTTGTTTGGGTTGTCATGACAAAGGGGTCACGGTTCAAGGGTTCATACGGTTGTTTTTCATCAGTTTATTCGCGCATTAGGGTTGTACAATAATCCCCCACGGCTATGGTCATGAAATAAGAATACTTCAAAGATCTACATCCTCGCCTCTTAACCCTGCTGTGAACGTATTCACCACTGAAAACTATCATCCTCTAACTTAGCTTGGACCATGCCTTTCGCTGTCCCGAACTGATAAATACTCGCTGTTTGCAACTGCTATTTCTCAGTGATTTTGTGCTCAGCTATCGCTTCCAAATATAAGACATTTGCTTGCAGTGATTAGCCTTCTAACATGCATCATCGATAAGATGCCTGCCGCTCGTAGAGTGTCGGTAAGTGCTGATTCTTGTGGCCAGATGTCGACCTCGTTCGCACTGATACGATACTTGAATGACCAAATTCATTTGATTCATGCTACAGCCCTCTCCGCGAGCCCATCTGTATCCTCTTCTATGTACATATATCCTCTCGTACAGCCCAAATAATCCAGTCGAGTTTTTAGTGTCGGTTAACAGGGTGTGGGGGAGCTATTCACATATCAGTTTCCGGATTATTGATGGCTGGGTGCCACCGGATATATACTCACGGTCGAGAACAGGCGACGGGAGGTTTCGCTCAAACTTGGAGCCTGTGACAGTATCATTAGCATTCTGCACCTGACGACTCTTGCCATATGCTGGAGAGATATACCTCCGGGGGCTGTAGGGGGAGTATAAGGGTCGGGGTGCTTCCAGCTCTCTAGCAGCTTCTCGGTCTCGGTCAATAGGGCCTGTGCATCAGAATCAGCGTCTAGATCATCTTCCAGCCGCCAATTGGTGACAAACCCTTTGATGTCGGGGATCGGTGACATTGCGGTTGGCCTCGAATAGTGAGCGAATATACATAGCCTGGCCACGCCACAGGTGTCGATGGACGGCCCAATCTAGCGCCAGCTTCAATGAGCGGCGGTAGAGGGATCTGAATACGATGACAGTCAGCGCATGGAGCTCGATGAATCGGCAATCGTTGAGCCGGCGGTTCGGGAGGAGGTAAATGTTACTGACAAGGCAGCTCGTCGCGTCGACATGGTTTGTGAGGTAGTGAGAGTACGCGTGACCGGGCCCAGTCGAGAAAGGCTCCTCGCTATCGGGCAATTGGTCGGTTTTCGCAGGGATATCTGCCGTCTGGCGTTCGCTCGAGGGTTTCGTTGTTATGCTGGCCGTCTCGGTCGAGGTTGGGATACTGCGAAGAATGTCGACAATGACGGCAAAGATTTGGTGCCTTGTTGCCTCGTTCCGATAAATAGCCGATCAGCTTGGCCTACCCTGTACTTTGAGAAAAACACGAATCAATGCGTTACTGGTTCGACAGAAGCTTCTTGAACCAGTCAGGCAACCTTATCGGGACTTCTATATGTTGATTAGTACGGTATACTCTGTTGCGAGCTAGATCAAACCAAACTGGCGGCTAGACCTCGATATTTCGATACACGTTCCTGATTTTAACGTGCATATGGCAAGAAAGTACTAGCAACTAACGAGAGAATGAGAACTAGATGTCAAACTCGGCTACTATGTCTGTGGCATTTAAAAAAACTGTGCCAAAAGAACAAAATAAGTGAGAATTTAGTATTCCCCCAGTAAGTCCAAAAATCATCACTACTGGGTTCAGTATAAGCTATTCAAATGTTGGCAGAGACAGCCCAGTACAACAGGTAATTGAGGTGCATGGACCAACATCTGAATTAGTTTTATGCGACAGCCTATTGGTTGCTCTTAAGCTGCCAAAACGAGGTAGCTTCGAGCTGAAACTGGGGAAATAGCCGCGCCACATATCTCACGTTGAGCCACACTCGTAGTCCCTCGTTAAAGGCGTGACTCATACACCCCGGCAATCGCTGAATGTACGCATCGTAGTAAGGCTACTGGCACTGGCACTGAGTACTTGAAACCGAGATGCTTACTCTTCTTAATTGCTGTGGTTATCCTGTAAAAGATTAACAGAGCTTGGTATCGTGTCTATTCGGCATAACATCAAGGCATAGACGTGACCAAGTTCATGGCATCTCGGATCCAGCAGCCATAAACCATAGTGGGAGCAAAGACAACTAATCAGCGAATCTGCCCATATGAGAGAACATGAGATTATATGAGTAGTCGACTGGAGCTTTACAGCTAGTGCTGAACGAGATGTATGCCGAGTTGGCTGATACAGAGTAGATGTTGGAAGGCAAGAATTTGTCCATGTCCATATGACGACTTTCAACTTTCAACTTAAATGATATATTATTGAACGGGATGGTAATACTTAGCGCGTAGCGGAGTGCCACTGAGAGAGCAATGCCACCAAAACTTTGATTCATGACTGGGATCCAATCAAATAGCATGCTGATAACTGCCTGACCATTATACTGAAGCATTTACGTAGTGAATCTAAGAGTCAGAGAAGATGTAGTGACATGGAGCTATATATATTTCGCTATGGCCTAAGTAAGGGCGACAGTGAAGCCTGCGAAGCAAGGCGCGCGTTTCGGAATGTGAGAACAAAACAAGAGCTTCACCTATATTCTAACAAGGGGCACCAATCATACCGATAGATCGTCCACCTGAACCTGCGAGCTGCTTGAATGTCGTTGTGTCTTGAGTCCAGCTAACGACCAAGGGTGAGCACCACAGGGTAAGCTTCTCCAGTTGAGATCATTACAACCATGGGTCCTGGAGGCTCTATATGAAGACGTGCATGGACAACCTGAGTCTATAGAAACATTGTTGTGGACAGTGACACGATTCGTGAGAGTTACTGAAAAGAATGGCTCTCAGAGGACAGTGTCTCAGTACACTCACGTCACCCATGTAGCTGGCACGGAAGGGTTCGGCGTCGCCTGGGAGTGTTGGCACTTGGCGATTTCTACATCAATAGCGACCCATTGTGCATCGAGTACTCAATTGCTGCATATTATTTGTTGGTGTTGGATTTATTTATGCTTGGGTTGCGCTTGAACTAAAGCTCGTTTCAGGACGGCCGCCTTACAGGTAAAGTTCTTTCTTCCCGACCGTTTAGATTGTCACGGGGAGCGTGGGCGAAAGACCAGCAACACCCGTTGATATGAGGAGAAATGTGAGATAAAAACTGATTTAGATATGCAGTGATTCGATTGAGACATTCGCCAGACGATAAAATCCTGGAGAAGGCTGTTGCTGGCCACTTGGAAGTAAAAGTCACTACCAAGAACGATCGGTTTTACACTCACGACCTCTAAACCAAAGTCAACAAAACAAAATCCAATGACGTTTCTACGTACCAAAGTTTGACAGTAAATTATGACCGAAGGTCTGTTGGACTATCTCCAATCTGGCCAACACCCCGTGATGGATCTTACCACGAGAGGTAAAACGAAGAAAGAACTTGACAAAGACTGGGCGATTGTGTGACGACTGGAAGAACTGGATATGAACTGATGTGCCATTCCCAAGTCGGATTGCGACGTTAAAAGGCGAGTGTCAGGGACCTCAAGAGGAGAGCTTGTTTTTCTCCTGCGTTCTCCAGAGGAGGCACACTGGAGTCTCTGAGTTCATCTGCATCATTCCTAGCCTATTAGTACTCAGAGAAGTATGACCAGGCGCATGGTTATCGCATAAACTCCAGACTTTGGTCTTGGTAGGGGCGAGGGGAGTGTTTACCAGAACAACCTATCGTCCCACAATGAACTGAATGAAACCCAAAACTTCCCACTGGCCTAGCCTAAACAATAACTAATGTTATTTTTTTTTTTATAGCCTTGACCCAGTAACGACCAATAAATAGGACCCAGATATTCCAATAATAGCCACAAAAGTATCAACTATAAAGTCTCTAGCCAGACTGAAATCTCAATAAACTTAATCAATAAGGTTACCTTTAGGCTGCAGCATCTCAAGCAACTCTAATCAAGATGAACACGTCGCCTGACCAGCTGAAGAGCTATAAAACTCGACTGACAGGGTCTGCGACTCCCCCACAACCTTGACATAACTAATGTTATAGAGGTAGAATAGAGAGTAGAAAAGTGCCAATGGGGAACGAAAGTGGCCTTGGGGGCGTTGTTGCAGCAAGCAAAACCGGGACAGACTGGGCGAAAAGACACGAGTTCTCATTCATGTAGCTAGCCATACACAAATCCGAACCCCTTTGTACTTTGGGAAACGAATGTCAATGGGAATTGAACGAGATGGGAGCGCACCCAAAGACTAAGCGGCGACATTCAAGATACTGCATGTGGAGCGTCTGCAACTGGGTTGCTGAGCATCATCAGTTCATGCTCAAACCTAGCTGAGAGAGTCCGCAAGGCCAGGCCAAGGGAGACAAAGATGAGAAAGAAGTTGAGATTATTTTTAACAAGCGCTAAAAGAATTAGAACTCGCCAAGTGTGGGTAAAACCCCCAACCCGCATGGACAAGCGTCAAGCACAATCACTGTACTTCTGACAGTCGTGATGCCTGAGCGACAGTTCGGTGACAAAGCTTTATGAACAAATGACAAGCCGGATCATCTATGGTGACTTAAGGCTCCTTGCTAGAGAGGCGTTGCTAGGCGTAACCACTGAAGGAGGACTAGATTCAGTCGAGTCACTGATTGGCAAAGGACATGAAAGCTATAAGGGATATCGGAAAGAAGGAGGCACTGAAGTAGAGAAGATTTCTCCTTATCCTCTACTGTCTATGAATTTCAGCACCGCGAGGAAAAAGGTGATGTCCCATTGACACCACTGAGCTGGACCAATAGTCATAACAAATCTGACGTCTCACTGCTTTGCAAAAATTAAGAAACCAAGACGGCCTCAATCACCATCAGTGACAAGGGGGCCATATGGTTATGTAGGTTCTAGTCTAGGTGCTGTTATTTTCTGCCATGTATGCGAACCCTGGAACATTTCGATTTGTATCAAGTTGCTGCAGGAAAATACGGCTTGTTAATAGTCCATGGCATGCACACTGTGAAATTGGGCGATAATGTGTTATGTAAGCAGGAGGACACTAGCAAAAGAATGAGAAGGAGAAAATACGATAAGCTCTGGCTCAGATATCATATCCTCTTAGATCTTTTAGATGTGCATTCTATTCTCAAGTGGATGATCTCTTATCGCAAAGTGTGATGATGCTTGATTGAATGCAGAATGATTCCTGCTTAAGTCGATATGTTTGATCAAATTATGTAAATACGATGCCGATACCCGAGGCCAGTAAGGGAGCGACTGGTGGTTGTGCAGGGAGTGAATATCCAGGCATAACAAATTTCATCAGGAGCTTAGCAAGGATATTCATACCTAGAGACGAACAGGCAGAGACAGTGGCTAGTCTCGTGTAATTGAATGGCATGCAGCTTTATGCGCTAAGAGTTATGCTTACCAGCCTCGCCGTGCTATATTATCTACTCCTATGTTACTGTAGTTATGAATATACTTTCTGAGAAAGGTATAAAGGAGGGAACTTATACCTATATAATAAAAACATATTCCTATACTAAAGTAATTATTATTTAAAAAAAAAAAATATATATATATATATATATATTTTTCCTTAGTTTAACTACTATTTTATTATTAATTTTATTTTATTTATAGTTTAAATATCTTAAGTATTAATTAGCTATATTTATTTTTAATTTATATTCTTTATATTACTTTATATTACTTTATATTACTTTATTAAAATATTAAAATATCTTTATAGTAATATATAAAGTATAGCTTTTTATTAAACTACTATTAATATTACTATTTATTACTTTAATATTAGTTATTATTTTATAAAGTAAATATATTTAATTAAGTAAATTTTATTTAATTAACTATAGCTTTATTTACTTATTAAAGGGCTTTTTTAACTTTTAAATAAAACTCTTTTTTATATATAAAATCTTTTTTATTTTATATAATTAACTTTATAGATTTTCTAAGTCTAGTTTAACTACTATTTTATTATTAATTTTACTTTATCTATTTAAATATAAAAGCAGTTAGTTATATACCTAGGCATAAATATTTAATTAATAGAAGTTAATTTGACTTTTATTAACTAACTTATATAAATAAAGTTAACTTTCTTTTTTTATAAAACCCTGCTATTACCCTGCCTTTATTTAACTTTATATATAAATATACTGCCTTTTTATTATTATAGTCTTAGACTATAACTAGCTTATCCCCAGTTTAACTACTATTTTATTATTAATTTTACTTTATCTATAGTTTAGATATAAGGGCAGTTAATTATATGCCTAGGTATATATATTTAATTAATAGAAGTTAATTTAGCTTTCGCTAACTAACTTATATAAAAGTTAACCTTCTTCCTTTAAACCCTGCTATTACCCTGCCTTTATCCTTATATTAATAACAGGATCCCCTTTATAGTAATAACCTATTTAGCTATATTATAAAGCTACTTTTTATATATATTTAATAAGCTTATAAAGGCAGTAAAGAAAGCTACTTAATTTAATTAAAAAGGATAATCTTTTTTTAAGACTTTCTTTAAATTTAAAAGGCTTATAAGCTTATTATAGACTTAGCTTAAGTTAATTATATTAAAATAAGCTAAATAATCTATATAATTAATTAACTTAATTAACTTATAGTTAAAGATAGCTATTTTAATAAGATTAAATTAATACTTTAATAAGAAATTCTTCTTGTTAGTAATTATTATTATATAAATATTTTCTAGATCTTTTTTATTAGCTACCTATAAGGCAGGCTTAATAGCTATATTAAGGTTATAGCTAGTTATATAGTAGGCTTAATTATATAGCTATAGGCTATTTTATAATATTATATTAGTAGCTTTAATAGATATTAGTAACTATAATTAATAGGTTAGGGAATATACTTTATAATAAGTATACTAAGCCTAGTATTCTTTTAACTAGGGTAAAGGAAGAAGGTTAATATAGCTACTAAGGGACCTGTAGGCAGTACTTATACTACTTAATTAAGGCAGTAATTACACTACTTAAGGCAGATAAACTTTAACTAATTTTAAGCTTTATAATTCTAGCTTACTATAGGGGCCTTACTATTTAAGCTATTATATAAAAAGTTAAAAGCTTAATAGCCTTAAATAAGGCTAATAGTAATTAAAAAAAAAATAACTAGCTTATTATATTAATAATAAAATCCCCTTTATAGTAATAATCCTTTTAGCTATATTATAAAGCTACTTTTTATATATATTTAAGCTTATTTTTTATTAAATTATTATTAATATTATTATTTATTACTTTAGCTTTAGTTATTATTTTATAAAATAAATATATTTAATTAAGTAAATTCTATTTAATTAATTATAGCTTTATTTACTTATTAAAAGGCTTTTTTAACTTTTAAATAAAACTTTTTTTTATATATTAAATTTTTTATTTTATATAATTAATTTTAATAGAATTTTTAAAGTAATTTTATTATATATAAACTTTAAATATTATTTATAAAAAGTATACCTTTAGGTTTATAAAGTTTATAATTATAAAATTAATAATCTTTATTAAATTACTATTAATATTACTATTTATTACTTTAATATTAGTTATTATTTTATAAAGTAAATATACTTAATTAAGCCTAAGTATTAATTAACTATATTTACTTTTAATTTATATTCCTTATATTACTTTATATTACTTTATAACTTAATTTAATTTATTACTAATTTACTAAGCTAGCTTTAGCCTATTAATATTTATAGTTTTTTTTTTAATACTAAAACCTTTATTTTATAATTTACCTTTTTATTTTTCTTTTTCTTATTATTTTTTTTTTTTACTTTATAATAGCTTTTAATTTTTATAATATAATATTTATATTATTAATTTAATTACTTTAATTATATATTTTAATTTTATAAACTATATTTAATATTAGCTATTATTACTACTTAATTTAATAGCTTTAATAAAGGCCTATTACTTTATTAATAAATCTTAATCTTACTTTAAGTAATTAGCTAGGTTTTTTAAGGCTTTTAATTTACTTATAATAGTTAATATAATAAATATATTTTATATATTTAAAAGCTTTATAATATAATTAAAGATTATAAGATTAAATTATTATATTAATATTAATTTATTAATATATAATAAGTCTTTACTTATAATATTTAAATATTAAAAGAAAGTATATAAATTAGAAATATTATTAATATTAAAATTATTAATATTAATTAAATTACTATTTATATAAGTATTAACTACTATAATAAAATAGTTATAGCTATTAATATTAATTATATAATATAGTATTTTTAAATAATTTTTATAGTTTTTAGCTTATTTAAAATTAGGCTTTTAAAGTTAAAGCTTTAATATTAATTACCTTAATTAAATAATAATAAAAAAGGCCTTTAGCTTACTAAAGCTAGGGAAAATATCTTTTTATATTTATAAATTAAAGCTATTTATTTAATTAAATTATAAGGTTAAAGGTAATATTATATAACTTTAAGACTTACTTTTAAAGTTATTATATTTTTTAATATTATATATAATACTTTATATATAATATATTAACTCTAGTTTAATTACTATTTTATTATTAATTTTACTTTATTTACAGTTTAGATATAAAAGTAATTAGTTATATACTTAAGTATATATATTTAATTAATAGAGCTAGTTATTATTAACTTTAGGTTAATTTAACTTTTATTAACTAACTTATATAAAAGTTAACCTTATTCCTTTAAACCTTTAAACCCTGCTATTACCTTGCCTTTATCCTTTTACTATTATAATCTTAAACTATAACTAGCCTATTACTAATTCAGAAGTAGCTTTCCTTTTACTATAATAACCCTTTTAGCTATATTAAGAAGCTACTTTTTATATATATTTAAGCCTATAAAGGTAGTAAAAAAGGCTACTTAGTTTAATTAAAAAGAAAGACCTTTCTTTAAGTATCTTTTTAAGTCTTTAAAAGCTAATAGCTTATTATTAACTTAAGTTATATTAATTAAGCTATAAAGATCTATATAATAAATTAACTTAATTAAGTTATAATTAAAGATAGCTATTTTAATAAGGTTAAATTAATACTTTAATAAGAAGTTTTTTTTAATAGTAGCTATTATTATATATAACTTTTTATATTTCTTTTTATTAGTTATCTTTATAATAGGCCTAATAGCTATATTAAGGTTATAGTAGGTTATATAGTAGGCCTAATTATATAGCTATTGGCTATTTTATATAGGTATTATATTAGTAGCTATAATAGATATTAGTAACTGTAATTAATAAATATAGGGAAAGTTAGGTTAGGGAGTGTACTTTATAATAAGTATACTAGGCCTGGTATATTATAAAGGTTAATTAAAGATCTTTTAACTAGGGTAAAGGAAGAAGGTTAGTATAGCTGCTAAGGGGTAATAGACCTATAGGCAGTACTTATATTACTTAGTTAAGGTAGTAATTATACTATTTAAGGTAAATAAACCTTAACTAATTTTAAGCTTTATAATTTTAGCCTACTATAGGGGCCTTACTATTTAAGCTATTATATAAAAAGTTAAAAGCTTAATAGCCTTAAATAAGGCTAATAGTAATTAAAAAAAAAAAAAAAAAGACTTACTTTTAAAGTTATTATATTTTTTAATATTATATATAATACCTTATATATAATATATTAAAAAATAAGTATTATATTATATTATTCTTATTATAAAACCTTATTAGCTATACTTTATATATTATTATAAAGATATTTTATCTTTTTTTAATACTTTATATATTATTATAAAGATATTTTTTTTTAATTTAATTACTATTTTATTATTAATTTTACTTTATTTATTTAAATATAAAAGTAATTAATTATATATTTAAGTATATTTTTTTTTTAATTATTATTAGCCTTATTTAAGGCTATTAAGCTTTTAATTCTTTATATAATAGCTTAAATAGTAAGGCCTTTATAATAAGCTAGAATTATAAAGCTTAAAATTAGTTAAAGTTTATCTACTTTAAGTAATATAACTACTACCTTAACTAAGTAATATAAGTACTACCTTTTAATAGCTATATTAACCTTTTTCCTTTACTCTAGTTAAAAGAATACTAGGCCTAGTATATTTATTATACTTAAGTATATTCCTTAACCTAATTTTCCTTATTAATTATAATTACTAATATCTATTAAAGCTATTAATATAATACTTACTATATAAAATAGCCTATAGCTATATAATTAGGCCTATTATATAACTAGCTATAACTTTAATATAGCTATTAGGCTTACCTTATAAGTAGCTAATAAAGAAGATCTAGAAAATATTTACATAATAGTAGCTATTATTAAAAAGAACTTCTTATTAAAATACTAATTTAACCTTATTAAAATAGCTATCTTTAACTATAGGTTAATTAGGTTAATTAGTTATATAGATTATTTAGCCTATTTTAGTATAATTAACTTAAGCTAGGTCTATAATAAACTTATAAGCCTTTTAAATCTAAAAAGAGTCTTAAAAGAAGGTTATCCCCTTTAATTAAACTAGGTAGCCTTTTTTATTACCTTTATAAGCCTAAACTTAATATATATAAAAAGTAGCTTTATAATATAGCTAAAAGGGTTATTACTATAAAGGGGATCTTATTATTAATATAAAGGCAGTATATCTATATATAGAGTTAGATAAAGGCAGGGTAATAGCGGGGTTCTAGGACTAAAGGTTTAAAGGAAAAAGGTTAACTTTTATATAAGTTAGTTAGCAGAAGTTAAATTAACCTGAAGTCAATAATAACTAGCTTTATTAATTAATTATATATACCTAGGCATATAACTAATTACCCTTATATTTAAGAACTGTAGATAATATAAAATTAATAATAAAACAGTAGTTTAAATTAGGGAAAAATAAGGATTATATATTTAATTACTTTATTAAATTACTATTAATATTACTATTTATTACCTTAATATTAGTTATTATTTTATAAAGTAAATATATTTAATTAAGTAAATTCTATTTAATTAACTATAGCTTTATTTACTTATTAAAAGGCTTTTTTAACTTTTAAATAAAATTCTTTTATATATATAAAATCTTTTTTATTTTATATAATTAACTTTAATAGAATTTTCTAGGTAATTTTATTATATATAAACTTTAAATATTACTTATAAAAAGTATACTTTTAGGTTTATAAAAATTGAAATTATAAGATTAATAATTATTATAATTTAAAGGTTATAATAAGCCTTTAATTTAATAATCTAAGTATTTATTAAGCTTAAAGTATTAATATATTATTACTTAATATTTAAAAATAATATTTTATTTTAATACTAACTTTAAATAGTATTAAAATTAAGATTTAAATAATAAAGTATTTTATATTTAAATTTAATTAAACTAAGTAATTACTTATTTATTTAATTATTATAGCTAATTATAAATACCTTTTTACTAACTTTTATATTTATATTCTAGCCTTTAAAGTTATATTTTAAATAAAGTTTATAATATTATTATTACTAATCTTTTAATTATAGCTAAGTAAAGGTAAAGATTATATATTTAATTAATTAATAGTTTAAAGTTATAGGTTATTTAAGTTTAATATCTTAACTATAATTAAAGTTAGTAATTTTAATTTAATAAAGTAATTAAAGTAAAGAATTTATAAATAACTTAAGCTTAATTAGCTTTTTAATAATTTTATAATTATTATAATAACTTTATTAAGTAATAAATAGATTAAAAAAGGTTAAGGTTATAAGGGAGTTATAAACCCTATTAATTAAGTTTTATAGCTTTTTAGCTAATTAAGTAATATATTTATTTTAATTTAAGTTATTTAAAATACTATAGCTTAAAAGTAACTTTATTAATTAAGTTTATTAAGATTTTAGTTTAGCTAAAGACTTTATAGTTAATACTTTTATAACTATTATTAAAATATCTAGGTCTTATTTATTAATTATTACTAAGTTAAAGCTATAAAATATATTTAATTAATTAATAGTATAAAGTTATAGGCTATTTAGCTTTAGTTTAATTACTATTTTATTATTAATTTTACTTTATTTATTTCAATATAAAGGTAATTAATTATATACTTAGGTATATATATTTAATTAATAAAAGTTAATTTAGCTTTTATTAATTAACTTATATAAAAGTTAACTTTCTTTCTTTAAACCTTTAAACCCTACTATTACCCTGCTTTTATTTAACTCTTTATATTAATAATAAGATCCCTTTTATAGTAATAACCCTTTTAGTTATATTATAAAGCTACTCTTTATATATATTTAAGGTTATAAAGGTAATAAAGAAAGCTACTTAATTTAATTAAAAGAAATAACCTTTTTTTAAGACCTTTTTTAAGTTTAAAAGGCTTATAAGCTTATTATAGACTTAACTTAAGTTAATTATATTAAAATAAGCTAAATAATTTATATAATTAATTAACTTAATTAACTTAGAGTTAAAAATAGCTATTTTAATAAGGTTAAATTAGTACTTTAATAAGAAGTTTTTCTTAATAGTAGTTATTATTATATAGATATTTTCTAGATTTCCTTTATTAGCTACTTATAAAGTAGGCCTAATAGCTATATTAAGGTTATAGCTAGTTATATAATAGGCCTAATTATATAGCTATAGGCTATTTTATATAATAAGTATTATATTAATAGCTTTAATAGATATTAATAATTATAATTAATAAGTTAAAGAATATACTTTATAATAAATATATTAGGCCTAGTATATTATAAAAGTTAATTAAAGATCTTTTAATTAAAGTAAAGGAAAAAAGTTAGTATAGTTACTAAAAGGTAATACTTATATTACTTAATTAAAGTAGTAATTATATTACTTAAAGTAAATAAACTTTAATTAATTTTAAGCTTTATAATTCTAGCTTATTATAAAAGCCTTACTATTTAAGCTATTATATAAAAATTTAAAAGCTTAATAGCCTTAAATAAAGCTAATAATAACTAAAAAAAAAAAAAAAAGCTATTTAAGTTTAATATTTTAATTATAATTAAAGTTAGTAATATTAATTTAATATTAAAGTAAAAAACTTATAAATAACTTAAGTTTAGTTAGTTTTTTAATAATTTTATAATTATTATTAAAAAGATAAAATATCTTTATAGTAATATATAAAGTATAGCTAATAAGGTCTTATAATAAAAATAATATAATATAATACTTATTTTTTAATATATTATATATAAGATATTATATATAATATTAAAAAATATAATAACTTTAAAAGTAAGTCTTAAGGTTATATAATACTGCCTTTAACTTTATAATTTAATTAAATAAGTAGCTTTAATTTATAAATATAAAAAGATATTTTCCTTAGCTTTAGTAAGTTAAAGGCCTTTTTTATTATTACTTAATTAAAGTAATTAATACTAAAGCTTTAACTTTAAAAGCCTAATTTTAAATAAATTAAAAACTATAAAAACTATTTAAAAATATTATATTATATAATTAATATTAATAACTATAACTATCTTACTATAATAATTAATATTTATATAAATAGTAATTTAATTAATATTAATAATTTTAATATTAATAATATCTTTAATTTATATATTTTCTTTTAATATTTAAATATTATAAATAAAAATTTATTATATATTAATAAATTAATATTAATATAATAAGTTAATTTTGTAATCTTTAATTATATTATAAAGCTTTTAAATATATTTTATATATTTATTATATTAACTATTATAAGTAAATTAAAAGCCTTAAAAGACCTAGTTAATTACTTAAAGTAAGATTAAGACTTATTAATAAAATAATAGGTATTTATTATAGCTATTAAATTAAGTAATAATAATAGCTAATATTAGGTATAATTTATAAAATTAAAATATATAATTAAAGTAATTAAATTAATAATATAAATATTATATTATAAGAATTAAAGGCTATTGTAAAATAAAAAAAAAGAAATAAAAAAGAAAAAAAAAGTAAAAAAGTAAATTATAAAATAAAGGTTTTAGTATTAAAAGAAAAACTATAAATATTAGCAGGCTAAAGCTAGCTTAATAGGTTAATAATAGATTAGATTAAGTTATAAGGTAATATAAAGTAAAATAAGGAATATAAATTAAAGGTAAATATAGCTAATTAATACTTAAGTTATAATTATTATAATAATTTTATTAAATAATAAATAGATTAAGAAAGGTTAAGGTTATAAAGGAGTTATTTTTTTTTTTTTTTTTTTTTAATTACTATTAGCTTTATTTAAGGCTATTAACCTTTTAACTTTTTATATAATAGCTTAAATAGTAAGGCTTTTATAATAAGCTAGAATTATAAAGCTTAAAATTAATTAAAGTTTATTTACTTTAAGTAATATAATTACTACTTTAATTAAGTAATATAAATACTGCCTTTTAGTAGCTATATTAACCTTTTTTCTTTACCTTAGCTAAAACAATACTAAGCCTAGTATACTTATTATAAAGTATATTCCTTAACTTAACTTTCCTTATTAATTATAATTACTAATATTAATTATAGTTACTAATATAATACCTATATAAAATAGCCTATAACTATATAATTAGGCCTACTATATAACTAGCTATAACTTTAATATAGCTATTAAGCTTATCTTATAAGTAGCTAATAAAGAAAATCTAAAACATATTTATATAATAATAGCTACTATTAAAAAGAACTTTTTATTAAAGTATTAATTTAACCTTATTAAAATAACTATCTTTAATTATAAGTTAATAAGGTTAATTAATTATATAAATTATTTAGCTTATTTTAATATAATTAACCTAGGTTAAGTTAATAATAAGCTTATAAGCCTCTTAAACTTAAAAAGAGTCCTAAAAGAAGCTTATCTTTTTTAATTAAATTAGGCAGCTTTCTTTACTGCCTTTATAAGCTTAAATATATATAAAGAGTGGCTTTATAATATAACTAAAAGGGTTATTATTATAAAGGGGGTCCTATTATTAATATAAAGATAAAGGCAAGGTAATAGTAAGGTTCTGTAAAAGAAGAAAGTTAACTTTTATATAAGTTAGTTAATAGAAGTTAAATTAACCTGAAGTTAATAATAACTAGCTTTATTAATTAATTATATATACCTAGGTATATAACTAATTACCCTTATATCTAAGAACTGTAGATAATATAAAATTAATAATAAAATAGTAGTTTAAACTAGGGATAAAGGAGTTATAAATCTTATTAATTAAGCTTTTTTATAGCTTTTTAGCTAATTAAGTAATATATTTATTTTAATTTAAGTTACTTAAGATACTATAGCTTAAACGAAATTTTATTAATTTAGTTTATTAAGATTTTAGTCTAGCTAAAGACTTTATAATTAATACTTTTATAGCTATTATTAGAATATTTAGGTCTTATTTATTAATTATTATTAAGTTAAGGCTATAAAAAAAAATATTTTAACTTTTTAATAATTTAATTAAGTTAATTTATTATATAAGCCTTCTTAATTTAATTAATATAATTTAAGTTAATAATAAGCTAATAGCTTTTAAAAACTTAAAAAAAGACTTAAAAAAAGGTTATCTTTTTTAATTAAATTAAGTAGCTTTCTTTACTACCTTTATAGGCTTAAATATATATAAAAAGTAGCTTTTTAATATAGCTAAAAGGGTTATTATAGTAAAGGGAGAGCTACTTCTAAATTAGTAAAGATAAAAGTAAGGTAATAGTAGGGTTCTTTAAAGGTTTTATAAAAGTTAGAATTAAAGAAATAAGGTTAACTTTTATAAAAGTTAATTAATAAAAGCTAAATTAATTTCTATTAATTAAATATATATATTTAGGTATATAACTAACTGCCTTTATATCTAAACTGTAGATAAAGTAAAATTAATAATAAAATAGTAGTTAAATTAAAGGTAATTAACTTATATAAAAGTTAACTTTTTTCCTTCAAATCCTACTATTACCTTACCTTTATCTTTATATTAATAATAAAATCCCCTTTATAGTAATAACCCTTTTAGCTATATTATAAAGCTACTTTTTATATATATTTAAGCTTATAAAAGTAATAAAAAAAGCTACTTACTTTAATTAAAAATGATAATTATTTTTTAAAACCCTTTTTAAGTTTAAAAGGCTTATAAGCTTATTATAAACCTAGCTTAAGTTAATTATACTAAAATAAGCTAAATAATCTATATAATTAATTAACTTAATTAACTTATAATTTAAAATAGCTATTTTAATAAGATTAAATTAATACTTTAATAAAAAGTTCTTTTTTAATAGTAGCTATTATTATATAAATATTTTCTTAAGTATTTATTAATTATATATTTTTTTTAATTTATTTTCCTTATATTACTTTATATTACTTTATAACTTAATTTAATCTATTACTAATTTATTAAGCTAGCTTTAGCTTATTAATATTTATAGTTTTTCCTTAATATTAAAACTTTTATTTTTTAATTTACTTTTTTATTTTTTTTTCCTTTTTTATTTCCTTTTTTTTATATTATAATAGCCTTTAATTCTTATAATATAATATTTATATTTATAATTTAATTATTATAACTATATATTTTAACTTTATAAACTATAGTTAATATTAACTATTATTATTACTTAATATAATATTATTAATAAAAGCTTATTATTATTTTATAAATATTAATTTTATTTTAAGTAATTTATTAAGTCTTTTAATATATATATTTAATTTATAATATAATTACTAAAACTTTATTAAATTATTATTAATATTACTATTTATTACTTTAATATTAATTATTATTTTATAAAATAAATATATTTAATTAAGTAAATTCTATTTAATTAGCTATAGCTTTATTTACTTATTAAAAGGCTTTTTTAATTTTTAAATAAAACTCTTTTTTATATATTAAATTTTTTATTTTATATAATTAACTTTAATTGAATTTTTTAAGTAATTTTATTATATATAAACTTTAAATATTATTTATAAAAAGTATATCTTTAAGTTTATAAAGATTATATTTATAAGATTAATAATTATTATAATCTAAAAGCTATAATAAGTTTTTAATTTATTAATTTAATAATTTATTATTAAGCTTAAATATTAATATATTATTACTTAATACTTAAAAGTAATATCTTACTTTAATATTAACTTTAAATAGTATTAAGATTAAAATTTAAGTAAAGAAATATCTAATATTTAAATTTCTTTAATTTAACTACTATTTTATTATTAATTTTACTTTATTTATAATTTCAATATAAAGGTAGTTAGTTATATACTTAAGTATATATATTTAATTAATAAAGTTATTATTAACTTTAAATTAATTTAGCTTTTATTAACTAATTTATATAAAAATTAACCTTATTTCTTTAAAGAACTTTACTATTACTTTACTTTTATTTAACTTTATATATAGATATATTACCTAGCTATCTTAGTAGTTTTATTATTATAGTCTTAGACTATAACTAGCCCAATCTTTACTAATTTAAAAGTAGCTCCTTTTTTATTATAATAACCCTTTTAATTATATTAAGAAGCTATTTTTTATATATATTTAAGTTTAGGCTTATAAAGGTAATAAAAAAGGCTACTTAATTTAACTAAAAAGGATAACCTTTTTTATATCTCTTTTTAAGTCTTTAAAAGCTAATAGCTTATTATTAACTTAAGTTATATTAATTAAATTAAAAAGGCTTATATAATAAATTAACTTAATTAAATTATAATTAAAAATAGCTATTTTAATAAAGTTAAATTAATACCTTAATATGAAGTTCTTTTTAATAATAATTATTATTATATATAACTTTTTATATTTTTTTTTATTAATTACCCTTATAGTAAGCCTGATAGCTATATTAAAGTTATAGTAAGTTATATAATACGCTTAATTATATAACTATAGGCTATTTTATATAATAGGTATTATATTAGTAGTTATAATAAATATTAATAATTATAATTAATAAGTTAAGGAATATATTTATAAGTTTATACTTAATCTTTTATTTAATTAAAGTCTAATTAACCTTTAAATAGAAATATAATAAGTATACTAGGCTTAATATTATCTTAGTCTTTTAACTAAAGTAAAGGAAAAAGCTTAATATAATTATTAAAAGGTAAACCTATAGGTAGTATTTATATTACTTAATTAAAGTAGTAATTATATTACTTAAAGTAAATAAACTTTAATTAATTTTAAGCTTTATAATTTTAGCTTATTATAAAGGCCTTACTATTTAAGCTATTATATAAAAAGTTAAAAGCTTAATAGCCTTTAATAAAGCTAATAATAATTAAAAAAGAAAAAAAAAATACTTAAATATAATTAAATTTAATAATTATTTATTTATTTAATTATTATAATTAATTATAAATACTTTTTTTATTAACTTTTATATTTATATTTTAGCTTTTAAAGTTAGACTTTAAATAAAGTTTATAATAATATTATTACTAATCTTTTAACTATAGTTAGATAAAAGTAAAGATTATATATTTTATTAATTAATAGTTTAAAGTTATAAGCTATTAAGATTTAATATTTTAATTATAATTAAAGTTAGTAGTATTAATTTAATATAATTAAAGTAAAGAATTTATAAATAACTTAAGTTTAGTTAATTTTTTAATAATTTTATAATTATTATAATAATTTTATTAAGTAATAGATAAATTAAAAAAAGTTAAGTTTATAAAAGAGTTATAAACCTTATTAATTAAGCTTTTTTATAGCTTTTTAATAAATTAAGTAATATATTTATTTTAATTTAAATTACTTAAAATATTATAGTTTAAAAGTAACTTTATTAATTAAGTTTATTAAGATTTTAGTATAGCTAGAGATTTTATAGTTAATACTTTTATAGCTATTATTAAAATATCTAGGTCTTATTTATTAATTATTATTAAATTAAAGCTATAAAAAAAATAATTATTAAAAGCTTTATTTTTAACTTTATTTTTATTAATATTAAGTAATTATACTTAATAATTAAAAATTATAAAATTAAGTTATTATATTATTAATAGTTTATTAATATATAATAACTTTTTTTTTATAATTTTATAATATTTTAAAAATAATTAAAAAATTAATATAATATTAAGCTTAAAGCTATAGATTTTAATTACTTTAATTAAATAATTATAGCTATTATTAATATTAATTATATAATATTATATTTTATATTAGTTTTTATAATTTTTAGCTTTTTAAGTATTTATTAACTATATTTACTTTTAATTTATATTCTTTATATTACTTTATATTACTTTATAACTTAATTTAATTTATTATTAACTTATTAAATTAGCTTTAGTTTATTAATATTTATAGTTTTTTTTTTAATACTAAAACTTTTATTTCTTAAATTACCTTTTTACTTTTTATTTCCTTTCTTTTATATTATAATAGTTTTTAATTTTTATAATATAATATTTATATTTATAATTTAATTACTATAATTATATATCTTAACTTTATAAATTATAGCTAATATTAACTATTATTATTACTTAATATAATATTATTAATAAAAGCTTATTATTACTTTAATAAATATTAACCCTATTTTAAGTAATTTATTAAGTTTTTTAATATATATATTTAATTTATAATATAATTATTAAAGGCTTTATTTTTAGCTTTATTTTTATTAATATTAAGTAATTATATTTAATAATTAAAAATTATAAGATTAATTTACTATAATATTAATAGTTTATTAATATATAATAGGTATTTTTTTATAATTTTATAATACCTTAAAAAAGATTAAAGAATTAATATAATATTAAGTTTAAAGCTATAGATTTTAATTAAAAAGCTAAATATATAAGTATTAATTACTTTAATTAAATAATTATAGCTATTATTAATATTAATTATATAGTATTATATCTTATATTAGTTTTTATAATTTTTAGCTTATTTAAAATTAGGCTTTTAAGGTTAAAGCTTTAATATTAATTACTTTAATTAAATAATAATAAAGAAAGTATTTAACTTATTAAAGCTAAAAGAAATATCTTTTTATATTTATAAATTAAAGCTACTTATTTAATTAAATTATAAAGTTAAAGGTAATAGTATTATATAACTTTAAGACTTACTTTTAAAATTATTATATTTTTTTAATATTATATATAATACTTTATATATAATATATTAAAAAATAAATATTATATTATATTATTTTTATTATAAGACCTTATTAGCTATACCTTATATATTATTATAAAGATATTTTAACTTTTTAATATCTTATATTAGTTTTTATAATTTTAAGCTTATTTAAAATTAGGCCTTTAAGGTTAAAGCCTTAATATTAATTACTTTAATTAAGTAATAATAAAGAAAGTATTTAGCTTATTAAAGCTAAAGGAAATATCTTTTTATATTTATAAATTAAGGTTACTTATTTAATTAAATTATAAAGTTAAAAGTAATAGTATTATATAACTTTAAAACTTATTTTTAAAGTTATTATATTTTTTTAATATTATATATAATACTTTATATATAATATATTTAAAAATAAGTATTATATTATATTATTCTTATTATAAGACCTTATTAGCTATACCTTATATATTATTATAAAGATATTTTTACTTTTACTTTTTAATATTACTTAAAGTAAATAAACTTTAACTAATTTTAAACTTTATAATTCTAGCTTATTATAAAGGCCTTATTATTTAAGCTATTATATAAAAAGTTAAAAGTTTAATAGCCTTAAATTAGGCTAATAATATAAAATAAATAAGACCTTTTACTTTTTAATAAAACTAAATTAATAAAATCTATAATTTCTTTATAACTTTAACTTTTTTTAATCTATTTATTTTTAAAAATATTTATTTTAATAATTATAAGATTATTAAAAAACTAACTAAGCCTTTATTATATATAAGTTCTTTACTTAATTACTTCTTATAAAATTAATAATATTAACTTTAGTTATAATTAAAATATTAAACTTACTTAATATATAATTAATAAAGGTTATTTAATTATACTTATAGCCTATCTTTACTAATTATTATAATAATTAATTAATTAATAATAATAATATTACTTTTCTTTAAATTAATATAAGTTATAAAACTAAATTTAAAGTATAAAAAGAAGCTAGATAGGTATTAACTATTAGTAATAATTAGTAAATAAATAATTAATTACTTTAGCTAATTATCTTTAAATATAAGCTTTTTTATTATTTATTTAAAAGCTTTTTTTTTAAAAAGTAGCTTAATAAAGAAATATAATAATTAAATACCTTAAGTAAAGAAAACCTATACTATTATAAGTTAAAGAATAAGTATAGCTTTTAGATTTAAAGTATTAATATATTTATAAACTATATCTTTACTAACTTATAGGTTAAGTATTAGTAAGTAAGCCTATAAAGTATTATAAGTAGTATTTAAAGTTTATATATAATAAAGTTACTTAAGAGAATTATAAAATAAAAAAGATTTTATATATAAAAAAGAGTTTTATTTAAAAGTTAAAAGAGCCTTTTAATAAGTAAATAAAATTATAACTAATTAACCCCAGTTTAACTACTATTTTATTATTAATTTTACTTTATCTGCAGTTTAGATATAAGGGCAGTTAATTATATGCCTAGGTATATATATTTAATTAATAGAGTTATTATTAACTTCAGGTTAATTTAACTTTTACTAACTAACTTATATAAAAGTTAACCTTATTCCTTTAATTCTAACTTTTACAGAACCTTTAAACCCTGCTATTACCCTGCCTTTATCCCAGAACTCTATATATAGATATACTGCCTAGCTATCTTAGCAGTTTTACTATTATAATCTTAGACTATAACTAGCCTATTACTAATTCAGAAGCAGCTCCCCCTTTACTATAATAACCTTTTTAGCTATATTAAGAAGCTACTTTTTATATATATTTAATAAGCCTATAAAGGCAGTAAGGAAAGCTACCTAATCTAACTAAAAGGGAAGACTTTTCTTTAAGTATCTCTTTAGGTCCTTAAAAGCTAATAGCTTTTTATTAACTTAAGTTATATTAATTAAGCTATAAAAATCTATATAATAAATTAACTTAATTAAGCTATAATTAAAAATAGCTATCTTAATAAGGTTAAATTAATACTTTAATAAGAAGTTCTTTCTAATAGTAGCTATTATTATATATAACTTTTTATATTCCTTTCTATTAATTACCCTTATAGTAGGCCTAATAGCTATATTAAAGTTATAGTAGGTTATATAGTAAGCCTAATTATATAGCTATAGGCTATTTTATATAGGTATTATATTAGTAGCTATAATAGATATTAGTAACTGTAACTAATCAGGAAAGTTAGGTTAGGGAATGTACTTTATAATAGGTATACTAGGCCTGTCTTATAACTAGGGTAAAGGAAGAAGGTTAGCACAGCTGCTAAGGGACCTGCAGGCAGTACTTATATTACTTAGTTAAGGCAGTAATTACACTACTTAAGGCAAATAAACCTTAACTAATTTTAAGCTCTATAATTCTAGCCTACTATAAGGGCCTTACTATTTAAGCTATTATATAAAAAGTTAAAAGCTTAATAGCCCTAAATAAGGCTAATAGTAACTAAAAAAAAAAAAAAAAAAAAATAACTAATTAAATAAAATTTACTTTATTAAATATATTTATTTTATAAAATAATAACCCTAAGTATTAGTTAGCTATATTTACTTATATTTATTTTATAAAATAATAACCTTAAGTATTAGTTAGCTATATTTACTTTTAATTTATATTCCTTATATTACTTTATATTACTTTTTAACTTAATTTAATCTATTATTAACTTATTAAGCTAGCTTTAGCTTACTACTATTTATAGTTTTTCCTTCAATATTAAAACCTTTATATTTTAATATACTTTTCTATCTCTTTTTTCTCTTATATTTCTTTTTTTTTATATTATAATAGCTTTTAATTCCTATAATATAATATTTATCCCCAGTTTAACTACTATTTTATTATTAATTTTACTTTATCTATAGTTTAAATATAAAGGCAGTTAGTTATATACCTAGGTATATATATTTAATTAATAGAGGTTAATTTAGCTTTTACTAACTAACTTATATAAATAAAGTTAACCTTTTTCCTTTAAACCTTTAAACCTTACTATTACCTTACCTTTACTATAAATTTTATATAATTAGGAAGATATAGTATAAATAATTAGCCTTAATAATTATATTTTTAAGTTACTTTTTATATAAAGCTAAGTTATTTATTAATATAATAAGGAAAACTACTTCCTTTATATTAAAAAGTAGGCTTTTTTTTATAGCTTTATCTAGCTTATTTAATCTAGCTAGCTTTTTAACTAACTAAACTAAATAAATAAAATAACTTAAGTAAATTAGATCTATATAATTAATTAAATTAATTAAAATATAATTAAAAATAACTATTTTACCTAAATTAGATAGGCTTTTAAATAAAAAGTTCTTTTTAATAGCTATAGTTATTTTATAAAGCTTATAGTAATCTTTACTATTAGCCTAACTTAGTATTAATTTAATTATAGTAATAAAGTTCTAGTTAATTATATAATAGCCTTAATAAGGCTTTAGGCTCTTATATATAAGTATCCTATTAGTAGCTATAATTAATATTAATAACTATAATTAATAAAGAAAGTTAAGTTAATAAATATACTTAAGTATAATAAGTATATTAGGCCTAGTATTTTTTTAATAAAGGTAAAGGAATAAGGTTAATATAGCTACTAAAAGGTAGTACTTATATTACTTAGTTAAGGTAGTAATTATATTACTTAAAGTAAATAAACTTTAATTAATATTAACTTTTATAATTCTAGCTTACTATAAAGGCTTTACTATTTAAGCTATTATATAAAAAGCTAAAAGCTTAATAGCTTTAAATAAAGGTAATAATAATTAAAAAAAAAAAAATAATATTTATATTTATAATTTAATTACTATAATTATATATTTTAACTTTATAAACTATAGTTAATATTAACTATTACTATTACTTAATATAATAGTATTAATAAAAACTTATTATTACTTTAATAAATATTAATTTTATTTTAAGTAATTTATTAAGTCCTTTAATATATATATTTAATTTATAATATAATTACTTTAGTATTTATTAGCTATATTTTTTCTTAATTTATATTTCTTATATTACTTTATATTACCTTATAACTTAATTTAATTTATTATTAACTTACTAAGCTAGCTTTAGCTTACTAATATTTATAGTTTTTCCTTTAATATTAAAACCTTTATTTCCTAAATTACCTTTTTATCCTTTACTTCCCTTTCTTTATATTATAATAGCCTTTAATTCCTATAATATAATATTTATATTTATAATTTAATTACTATAATTATATATCTTAACTCTATAAATTATAACTAATATTAACTATTATTACTACTTAATATAATACTATTAATAAAAGCCTGCTATTACTTTAATAAGTATTAACCTTATTCTAGGTAATTTATTAAGTCTTTTAATATATATATTTAATCTATAATATAATTACTAAAAGCTTTATTTTTAGCTCTATTTCTATTGATATTAAGTAACTATATTTAATAACTAAAAATTATAAAATTAACTTATTATATTATTAATAGTTTATTAATATATAATAGGTATTTTCTTATAATTTTATAATACTTTAAAAAGGATTAAAGAATTAATATAATATTAAGCTTAAAGCTATAGATTTTAATTAAAAAGCTAGATATATAAGTATTAATTACTTTAATTAAATAATTATAGCTATTATTAATATTAATTATATAATATTATATTTTATATTAATTTTTATAATTTTTAACTTATTTAAAATTAAGCCTTTAAAATTAAAGCCTTGATATTAATTACTTTAATTAAGTAATAATTAAAAATAGCTATTTAATAAAGTTAGATTAGTACCTTAATAAAAAGTTCTTTTTAATAGTAGCTACTATTATATATAACTTTTTATATTCCTTTTTATTAGCTATCTCTATAATAGGCTTAATAGCTATATTAAGGTTATAGTAAGTTATATAATAGGCCTAATTATATAGGTATAGGCTATTTTATAATATTATATTAGTAGCTATAATAGATATTAGTAACTATAACTAATAGGTTAAGGAATATATTTTATAATAAGTATACTAAGCCTGTCTTTTAATCAAGGTAAAGGAAAAAGGTTAGTATAATTACTAAAAAGTAAGTAATACTTATATTACTTAGTTAAGGCAGTAATTATATTACTTAAAGTAAATAAACTTTAACTAATTTTAAGCTTTATAATTCTAGCTTATTATAGGGGCCTTACTATTTAAGCTATTATATAAAAAGTTAAAAGCTTAATAGCTTTAAATAAGGCTAATAATAATTAAAAAAAAAATAAATAAATAAATAAATATACTAGGCCTAGTATATTATAAGAGTTAATTAAAGATCTTTTAACTAAAGTAAAGGAAAAAGGTTAATATAGCTATTAAGAGATAAGTAATACTTATATTATATAATTAAAATAGTAATTATATTACTTAATTAAGATAGTAATTATATTACTTAAAGTAAATAAACTTTAATTAATATTAATTTTTATAATTCTAGTTTATTTTAAGGGCCTTACTATTTAAGCTATTATATAAAAAGTTAAAAGCTTAATAGCCTTAAATAAAGCTAATAATAATTAAAAAAAAACTAAGTTTTTTATAATTTTAACTTTTTTTAATTTACTTATTTTTAAAAATACTTATTTTAATAATTATAAAATTATTAAAAAACTAATTCAGTTTTTATTAAATATAAGTTTTTTATTTAATTACTTTTTATAAAATTAATAATACTAATTTTAATTATAATTAAGATATTAAATTTACTTAATATATAATTAATAAAAGTTATTTAATAATACTTATAGCTTATTTTTATTAACTATTATAATAATTAACTAATTAATAATAATAATATTACTTTTTTTTAAATTAATTTAAATTTTAAAGCTAAATTTAAAATATAAAAAAAAGCTATATAAGTATTACTTATTAGCTATAATTAATAAATAATTAATTAATTACTTTAATTTATTATCTTTAAGTATAAGCTTTTTTACTATTTACTTAAAAGCTCTTTTTATAAAAAGTAACTTAATAAAAAAGTATAATAGCTAAATATCTTAAATAAAAAAAAAAAAAAAACTTATATTATTATAACTTTAGTTTAATTACTATTTTATTATTAATTTTACTTTATCTATTTAAATATAAGGGTAATTAATTATATACCTAGGTATATATATTTAATTAATAGAGTTATTATTAACTTTAAGTTAATTTAGCTTTTAATATATATATTACTTTTATTAATTTAAAAGTAGCTTTCTTTTTATTATAATAATCCTTTTAGCTATATTAAGAAGCTACTTTTTATATATATTCAAGTTATTTATAAAAATAATAAAGAAAGCTATTTAATTTAATTAAAAAAAATAACTTTTTTTTAAGTCTTTTTTTAAGTTTTTAAAAGCTAATAGCTTATTATTAACTTAAGTTATATTAATTAAGTTAAAAAGGCCTATTTTCTTTTTAATTACTATTAGCCTTATTTAAGGCTATTAAGCTTTTAACTTTTTATATAATAGCTTAAATAATAAGGCCCTTATAATATATTAAAATTATAAAGCTTAAAATTAATTAAAGTTTATTTACTTTAAGTAATATAATTACTGCCTTAATTAAGCTATATAAGTACTACCTTTTAGTAGCTATATTAACTTTCTTTTTTTATTTTAATTAAAAGAATACTAGGCTTAATATACTTATTATAAAGTATATTCCTTAACTTAACTATTAGTTATAGTTATTAATATTTATTAAAGCTATTAATATAATATTTATATAAAATAGCTTATAGCTATATAATTAGGCCTATTATATAACTAGCTATAACTTTAATATAGCTATTAAGCTTACTTTATAAGTAATTAATAAAAAAGATCTAGAAAATATTTATATAATAGCTATTACTATTAAAAAGAACTTCTTATTAAAGTATTAATTTAACTTTATTAAAAAAGCTATTTTTAATTATAGCTTAATTAAGTTAATTTATTATATAAACCTTTATAGTCTATTCAAAGTAACCTAGGTTAATAATAAGCTATTAGGTCTTAAAGAGCTAAAAAGAGACTTAAAAAAAAGTTATTTTTTTAAGTTAAATTAAGTAGCCTTTCTTATTGCTTTTATAAGTAAAAAGTAGCTTTATAATATAAGTAAAAGGGTTATTACTATAAAGGGGATTTTATTATTAATATAAAGGCAGTATATTTATATATAAAGTTAAATAAAAGCAGGGTAATAGCAGGGTTTAAAGGTTTAAAGGAAAAAGATTAACTTTATTTATATAAGTTAGTTAGTAAAAGTTAAATTAACTTAAAGTTAATAATAACTAGTTTCATTAATTAAATATATATACTTAAGTATATAACTAATTACTTTTATACTTAAATTATAAATAAAGTAAAATTAATAATAAAATAGTAATTAAATTAAAAAAAAGGCCTATATAATAAATTAACTTAATTAAATTATAATTAAAAATAATTATTTTAATAAGTTTAAATTAATACTTTAATAAAAAGTTCTTTTTCTCTAGTTTAATTACTATTTTATTATTAATTTTATTTTATTTATTTAAATATAAAAGTAATTAGTTATATACCTAGGTATATATATTTAATTAATAAAGCTAGTTATTATTAACTTTAAGTTAATTTAGCTTTTACTAACTAACTTATATAAAGTAAAGTTAACTTTTTTCTTTTAATTTTAACTTTTATAAAACCTTTAAACCTTGCTATTACCTTACCTTTACTTTAAAACTCTATTTATAGATATACTATCTTTAATTTTATATAATTAAAAAGATATAGTATAGATAATTAGCTTTAATAATTATATTTTTAAGCTACTTTTTATATAAGGCTAAGTTTAGACCTATTAATATAGTAAAAAAAGCTGCCTCTTTTATATTAAGAGACAGGCCTTTTCTTATAGCCCTTAATTAAGTTAATCAGGGCATAGTTAAAAATAGCTATTTTAACTAGGCTATGTAGGCTTTTTAATAAGAAGTTCTTCTTAATAGCTATAGCTATTATATAAAGCTTATAGTAATCTTTATTATTAGCCTAGCTTAGTATTAATTTAATTATAATAATAAGGTTATAGTTAATTATATAATAGCTTTAATTAAGCTTTAGGCTTTTATATATAGCAGGTATCCTATTAATAGCTATAATTAATATTAGTAATTATAATTAATAAGTAAAATTAAGTTAGTAAATATACTTTAAAAGTATAATAAGTATATTAGGCCTAGTATTCTTTTAGTAAAGGTAAAGGAAAAAGGTTAATATAGCTATTAAAAGGTAATACTTATATTACTTAATTAAAGTAGTAATTATATTACTTAAAGTAAATAAACCTTAATTAATATTAACTTTTATAATTTTAGCTTACTATAAGGGCCTTACTATTTAAGCTATTATATAAAAAGTTAAAAGCTAAATAGCTTTAAATAAGGCTAATAGTAATTAAAAAAAATATATTACTTTATAAATAGACTTTAAACTTATTTATATTTTAAAAAATAAATTAATAATTATATTTTTTATTAATAATTAATATAAATAGTAAGGTATTTAATAGCTATATATATATAAATTAAAAAATTATAATATTATTAATTAAATTACTATTAATATTACTATTTATTACTTTAATATTAGTTATTATTTTATAAAGTAAATATACTTAATTAAGTAAATTTTATTTAATTAACTATAGCTTTATTTATTTATTAAAAAGCTCTTTTAACTTTTAAATAAAACTCTTTTTTATATATTAATTTTTTTATTTTATATAATTAACTTTAATAAAATTTTCTAAATAATTCTATTATATATAAACTTTAAATATTATTTATAGAAAGTATATTTTTAAATTTATAAAAATTATACTTATAAAATTAATAATTATTATAATTTAAAAGCTATTTTTTTTTTTTTTTAGTTGCCGTTAGCCTTATTTAGGGCTATTAAGCTTTTAACTTTTTATATAATAGCTTAAATAGTAAGGCCCCTATAGTAGGCTAGAATTATAGAGCTTAAAATTAGTTAAGGTTTATCTGCCTTAAGTAGTGCAATTACTGCCTTAACTAAGTAGCATAAGTACCGCCTGCAGGTCCATTACCCCTCGGCAGCTGTGCCAACCTTCTTCCTTCACCCTAGTCAAAAGATCTTCGATCAACCTTTGTAACATACCGGGCCTGGTGCACCCATTACACTTCCATTAAGTACGTTCCCCGACCTGTTGGTTACAGTTGCTAACATCTATCATAGCCACCGACACGATGCTGCGAAATAGCCTGCAGCTGTATGATTAGGCCTACTGTATGACCTGCTATAACCTTGATACAGCTATCAGGCCTGCTATAGGGGTAGCTAATAAGAAGGAATGTAAAGAGTTATATATAATGGTAACTACTATTAGGAAGAACTTTTTATTAAAGTACTAATTTAACCTTATTAGGATAGCTATCTTTAATTATAATCTAATTAAGTTAATCTATTATATAGGCTTTTTTAGCTTAATTAATATAACTTAGGTTAATAATAAGCTATTAGCTCTTAAAGACCTAGAGAGAGACCTAAGGGAAGGTTATCCCTTTTAATTAGATTAGGTAGCTTTCCTTACTGCTTTTATAAGTAACTTAAATATATATAAAGAGTGGCTTCTTAATATAGCTAAAAGGGTTATTATAGTAGAGGGGGAGCTGCTTTTAAATTAGTGATAGGCTGGTTATAGTCTAAGACTATGATAGTAAAAGGGCAGTATATCTGCGTATAGAGTTAGATAAAGGCGGGGTAATGGCGGGGTTCTTGGACTAAAGGTTCTATGAAAGTTAGAATTGAAGGAATAAGGTTGACTTTTATGTAAGTTAGTTGGCGAAAGCTAAATTGACCTCTATTAATTAAATACACGTGCCTAGGCACGTGACTAACTGCCCTTACGTCTGAACTGCAGATAAAGTGAAATTAATAATGAAATAGTGGTTGAACTGAGGATTTAAAAGCTATAATAAGTTTATAATTTATTAATTTAATAATTTATTATTAAGCTTAAAATATTAATATATTATTATTTAATATTTAAAAATAGTATTTTATTTTAATATTAATTTTTTTTTTAATTACTATTAGCCTTATTTAGGGCTATTAAGCTTTTAACTTTTTATATAATAGCTTAAATAGTAAGGCCTCTATAGTAAGCTAGAATTATAAGAATTAATATTAATTAAGGTTTATTTACTTTAAATAATATAATTACTGCCTTAACTAAGTAATATAAGTATTACCCTTTAGTAGCTATATTAACCTTTTTCTTTTACCTTTACTAAAAGATAGGCCTAGTATATTTATTATACTTTTACTTAAAGGTTAGTTAGACCTTAACTAAGTAAAAGATTAAATATAAACCTATAAGTATATTTACTAACCTATTAGTTATAGTTATTAATATTAATTATAAATACTAATAGGATACCTGTATATAAGAGCCTAGAGCCTTATTAAGGCTATTATATAACTAACTATAACTTTATTACTATAATTAAATTAGTACTAGGCTAGGCTAATAGTAAAGATTACTATAAGCTTTATATAATAACTATAGCTATTAAAAAGAACTTCTTATTTAAAAGCTTATCTAATTTAATTAAAGTAGCTATTTTTAACTATATTTTAATTAACTTAATTAATTATATAGATCTAGTTTATTTAGGTTATTTTATTTATTTAATTTAGCTAGCTAGGGAGCTAGCTAGATTAAATAAGCTAGAAAAGGCTATAAAAAAAGGCCTGCTTTTTAATATAAAAAAGGTAGCTTTCTTTATTATATTAATAAGTAATTTAGCTTTATATAAAAAGTAGCTTAAAAATATAATTATTAAGGCTAATTATCTATACTATATCCTCTTAATTATATAAAATTAATAGGCTAGTTATAGTCTAAGACTATAAGTATAAAGGGATAGTATATCTATAAATAGAGTTAGGTAAAGGTAAGGTAATAGCAGGGTTTAAAGGTTCTATAAAAGTTAAAATTAAAGAAAGAAAGTTAACTCTATTTATATAAATTAGTTAATAAAAGCTAAATTAACTTAAAGTTAATAATAACTTTATTAATTAAATATATATACCTAGGTGTATAATTAACTGCCTTTATATTTAAATAAATAAAGTAAAATTAATAATAAAATAGTAGTTAAACTAGGGATTTAAATATTATAGTTAATTATAAATACTTTCTTTATTAGCTTTTATATTTATATTTTATCCTTTAAGGTTATACTTTAAATAAAGTTTATAATATTATTATTATTAATTTCTTAACTATAGCTAGGTAAAAGTAAAGATTATATATTTAATTAATTAATAGTTTAAAGTTATAAGCTATTTAAGTTTAATATCTTAATTATAATTAAAGTTAGTAATATTAATTTAATATAATTAAAGTAAAAAACTTATAAATAACTTAAATTTAATTAGTTTTTTAATAATTTTATAATTATTATAATAATTTTATTAAGTAATAAATAAATTAAAAAAGGTTAAAATTATAAGGAAGTTATAGACCTTATTAATTAAGATTTCTTATAGCTTTTTAATTAATTAAGTAATATATTTATCTTAATTAAAGTTACTTAAAATATTATAGCTTAAAAGTAACTTTATTAATTAAGTTTATTAAGATTTTAGTTTAATTAAAGACTTTATAATAAATACTTTTATAATTATTATTAAAATATCTAGGTTTTATTTATTAATTATTACTAGATTAAGGCTATAAAATTATTAATTAAATCTTTAATAAGCTTTATAATTAAAAATAAATAAAATAAATAACTAAACTAATACTATTTATAGCTTTAATCTTTATAATTTAAAGAATTATTAATAAAAAACCTAAAAGTTAAACTATAACTAATCTTAAAGCTTTAAATAAAATTATAATCCTTAATAGCTATTTATTACTTAAATAAAAAAATATTATTATAGCTTTATAAAATATAACTTATATTTTAGTAATTAATATATTTTTTTTTTTAATTTAAAGTTATATTAAAATATTAAAATAGATTTATAATTATAAATTATAAGAAATTAAAAAGATCTATAATTACTTTTATAAGCTTTTATAACTTTTTTATATATACTTAATAATATATAAATAAGCTTTTATATTTATATTATAGCTTTTATTATACTTTTATTAATAATATTATAATTTTCTTTAAGTTTATTAAAAACTATACTTAATATATAAATATATTTTTTAAACTTTTTATTTTTAAAAACTTATTTATTTTATTTATAAAAAGCTAAATAAGCTATTTAAATACTTAAATATTAAGATTTTATATTAATACTTTTAAATTATTTATAATAATAAAAAGAGTTATTACTTTTATTAACCTAGAGTTTTTATAATAACTTATAGCTTTTAAATAATATATTAAAGTAATTAAGTATATTTAATATTTTATTTTATATTATATAAAGATTATAAAGCTATTATAAAAATATAAAGTTACTTTTTTAATTAAAAAAAGAAAAAATAATAAGATTATTAATAGTAATAAAAGAAAAAAAAAGTTATACGTTAAGATAATATATTATAACCTTATATTAATAAAAAAGATTACTTTTTAAATTATATAAAAATTAATTACTTTTAAAAAGGAATTAGTTTATTTTAATTTAATAAAATATTTCTTTTTTTAATTTAATATTAATATTTAATATAATTTTAAAGCTATTTTATATTATATAAAAGATAAGTATATTTAAAAAAAAAAGTACTTATATTTATTTAAATATTATTATACTTATTTTTTTTATTAATAAGATATTAATAGTAATAAAAATAAAATATAAATTAATAAAACTAAAAATAATAGTATTTATATAAGTAATAAAAAGACTTAAAGTATATATTAAATCCTTTAAAACGTCTTTTATTATATTTATAAATTACTTAATAATAAAATAAATTATTAAAAAAAATAATATAAAATATTATAAATACTAATTATATTAATAAATCCCTAATTTAACTACTATTTTATTATTAATTTTACTTTATTTATTTAAATATAAGGGTAGTTAGTTATATACCTAGGTATATATATTTAATTAATAAAGCTAGTTATTATTAACTTTAGGTCAATTTAGCTTTTATTAACTAACTTATATAAATAAAGTTAACCTTTTTCCTTTAAACCTTGAAACCCTGCTATTACCCTGCCTTTATCTTTATATTAATAATAAGATTCTCTTTATAGTAATAACCCTTTTAGCTATATTATAAAGCTACTTTTTATATATATTTAAGCTTATAAAGGTAATAAAAAAAGCTATTTAATTTAATTAAAAGAAATAACTTTCTTTTAAGACTCTCTTTAGGTTTAAAAGGCTTATAAGCTTATTATAGACTTAGCTTAAGTTAATTATATTAAAACAGGCTAAATAATCTATATAACTAATTAATTTAATTAATTTATAGTTAAAAATAGCTATTTTAATAAAGTTAAATTAGTACTTTAATAAGAAGTTCTTTTTAATAGTAGCTATTATTATATAAATATTTTCTAGATTTTCTTTATTAACTGCCTATAAAGTAGGCCTAATAGCTATATTAAGGTTATAGCTAGTTATATAATAGGCTTAATTATATAACTATAGGCTATTTTATATAGTAAGTATTATATTAATAGCTTTAATAAATATTAGTAACTATAATTAATAAAAGGAAAGTTAAGTTAAGAAATATACTTTATAATAAGTATACTAAGCCTAGTATTATTTTAGTCTTTTAATTAAAGTAAAGGAAAAGGGTTAATATAACTATTAAGGGATAAGTAATATTTATATTACTTAATTAAGGCAGTAATTATATTACTTAAAGTAAATAAACCTTAACTAATTTAAGCTTTATAATTTTAATTTATTATAAAGGCCTTACTATTTAAGCTATTTTATAAAAAGTTAAAAGCTTAATAGCCTTAAATAAGGCTAATAATAATTAAAAAGAAAATATTAATAAATAATTTATTAATACTTTAATTTACTTTTTAAAATATAAATTATAAGTCTTTTATATTTTTAAAAAAAAACTTTATTTTTAATACTTTTTATTACTTAAAGGCTTTAAAGACTAACTATAATACTTATAGCTCTAGTTTAATTACTATTTTATTATTAATTTTACTTTATCTGCAGTTTAGATATAAAGGTAGTTAATTATATACCTAGGTATATATATTTAATTAATAAAGTTATTATTAACTTTAAGTTAATTTAACTTTTATTAATTAATTTATATAAAAGTTAACCTTATTCTTTTAAACCTTTAGTTTTAAAACCTTACTATTACCTTACTTTTATTTAACTCTATATATAAATATACTGCTTTTATTAATTTAAAAGTAGCTTCCCTTTTACTATAATAACTCTTTTAGCTATATTAAAAAACTACTTTTTATATATATTTAAATTTAAGCTTATAAAAGTAGTAAAAAAGGTTATTTAATTTAATTAAAAAAAAAACTTTCCTTTAAGTATCTTTTTAAATCTTTAAAAGCTAATAGCTTATTATTAATCTAGGTTATATTAATTAAGCTATAAAGGTCTATATAATAGATTAATTTAATTAAACTATAATTAAAAATAGCTATTTTAATAAAGTTAAATTAATACTTTAATAAAAGGTTCTTTTTAATAATAGCTATTATTATATATAACTTTTTATATTCTTTTTTATTAATTACCTTTATAATAAGCTTAATAGCTATATTAAAGTTATAATAAGTTATATAATAGGCTTAATTATATAATTATAAGCTACTTTATATAAGTATTATATTAATAGCTATAATAAATATTATTAACTATAATTAATAAAAATAATAAAAGTTAAATTAAAGAATATACTTTATAATAAGTATACTAGGCCTAGTATTTTTTTAATTAAAGTAAAGAAAGAAAGTTAATATAGCTATTAAGGGGTAAGTAATATTTATATTATTTAATTAAAGTAATAATTATATTATTTAAAGTAAATAAACTTTAATTAATTTTAAGCTTTATAATTCTAGCTTATTATTAAAAAGTTAAAATATCTTTATAGTAATATATAAAGTATAGCTAATAAGGTCTTATAATAAAAATAATATAATATAATACTTATTTTTTAATATATTATATATAAGATATTATATATAATACTAAAAAAATATAATAACTTTAAAAGTAAGTTTTAAAGTTATATAATATTATTGCCTTTAACTTTATAATTTAATTAAATAAGTAGCTTTAATTTCTAAATATAAAAAGATATTTCCCCTAGCTTTAATAAGCTAAATTCCTTTTTTATTATTACTTAATTAAAGTAATTAATATTAAGGCTTTAACTTTAAAAGCTTAATTTTAAATAAGCTAAAGATTATAAAAACTAATATAAAATATAATATTATATAATTAATATTAATTAAAAGTAAAAATATCTTTATAATAATATATAAAATATAATTAATAAAGTCTTATAATAAAAATAATATAATATAATACTTATTTTTTAATATATTATATATAAAGTATTATATATAATATTAAAAGATATAATAACTTTAAAAGTAAGTTTTAAGGTTATATAATATTGCTTTTAACTTTATAATTTAATTAAATAAGTAGCCTTAATCTATAAATATAAAAAGATAGTTTCCTTAGCTTTAGTAAGCTAAAGGCTTTTTTTATTATTACTTAATTAAAGTAATTAATATTAAAGCTTTAATTTTAAAAGCTTAATTTTAAATAAGCTAAAAACTATAAAAACTATTTAAAAATATTATATTATATAATTAATATTAATAGCTATAACTATTTTATTATAGTAGTTAATACTTATATAAATAGTAATTTAATTAATATTAATAATTTTAATATTAATAATATTTTTAATTTATATACTTTCTTTTAGTATTTAAATATTATAAGTAAAAACTTATTATATATTAATAAATTAATATTAATATAATAAGTTAATCTTATAATCTTTAATTATATTATAAAGCTTTTAAATATATAAAATATTAAAAAAATAAAATATCTTTATAGTAATATATAAAATATAGCTAATAAGGTCTTATAATAAAAATAATATAATATAATACTTATTTTTTAATATATTATATATAAAGTATTATATATAATACTAAAAAATATAATAACTTTAAAAGTAAGTCTTAAAGTTATATAATATTACCTTTAACTTTATAATTTAACTAAATAAATAGCCTTAATCTATAAATATAAAAAGATATTTTCCTTAGCTTTAGTAAGTTAAAGGCCTTTTTTATTATTACTTAATTAAAGTAATTAATATTAAGGCTTTAACTTTAAAAGCTTAATTTTAAATAAGCTAGAAACTATAAAAACTATTTAAAAATACTATATTATATAATTAATATTAATAGCTATAACTATTTTATTATAGTAATTAATACTTATATAAATAGTAATCTAATTAATATTAATAATCTTAATATTAATAATATCTTTAATTTATTTATTTTCTTTTAATATTTAAATATTATAAATAAAGACTTATTATATATTAATAAATTAATATTAATATAGTAAGTTAATCTTATAATCTTTAATTATATTATAAAGCTCTTAAATATATAAAATATATTTATTATATTAACTATTATAAGTAAATTAAAAGCCTTAAAAGACTTAGCTAATTACTTAAAGTAGGATTAAGATTTATTAATACAATAATAGGCTTTTATTATAGCTATTAAATTAGATAGTAGTAATAGTTAATACTAAGTATAGTTTATAAAGTTAAAATATATAGTTAAAGTAGTTAAATTAATAATATAAATATTATATTATAGGAATTAAGGGCTATTATAAGGTAAAGGAAAGGAAATAAAGGGGAAAAGAAAAGTAAAAAAGTAAATTATAAAATAAAGGTTTTAGTATTAAATATATAAAATATATTTATTATATTAATTATTATAAGTAAATTAAAAGCCTTAAAAAACCTTACTAATTACTTAAAGTTAAATTAAGACTTATTAATAAAGTAATCTTTTTTTTTTTTAATTACTATTAGCCTTATTTAAGGCTATTAAGCTTTTAACTTTTTATATAATAGCTTAAATAGTAAGGCCCTTATAATAAGCTAGAATTATAAAGCTTAAAATTAATTAAGGTTTATTTACTTTAAGTAATATAACTATTACCTTAATTAAGCAGTATAAGTACTGCCTATAGGTCCCTTAATAGCTATATTAACCTTCTTCCTTTACCCTAGTTAAAAGATCTTTAATTAACCCTTATAATATACTAGGCCTAGTATACTTATTACACTTAAGTATATTTCCTGACTTATTAATTACAGTTACTAATATCTATTAAAGCTATTAATATAATACCTACTATATAAAATAGCCTATAGCTATATAATTAGGCCTACTATATAACTAGCTATAACTTTAATATAGCTATTAAGCCTACTTTATAAATAGCTAATAAAAAAAATCTAGAAAATATTTATATAATAATAGCTACTATTAAAAAGAACTTCTTATTAAAGTATTAATTTAACTTTATTAAAATAGCTATCTTTAACTATAGGTTAATTAAGTTAATTAGTTATATAAATTATTTAACTTATTTTAATATAATTAACTTAAGCTAGGTCTATAATAAGCTTATAAGCCTTTTAAACTTAAAAAAGGTCTTAAAAGAAGGTTATTTCCTTTAATTAAATTAAGTAACTTTCCTTACTACCTTTATAAGTAACTTAAATATATATAAAAAGTAGCTTTATAATATAGCTAAAAGGGTTATTATTATAAAGGGGATCCTATTATTAATATAATAAGCTAGTTATAGTCTAAGACTATAATAATAGAAGGGCAGTATATCTATATATAGAGTTCTAGGATAAAGGCAGGGTAATAACAGGGTTTAAAGGTTTAAAGGAAAAAGGTTAACTTTTATATAAGTTAGTTAGTAAAAGCTAAATTAAC
The DNA here is from genome assembly GCF_019915245.1 of Fusarium musae. Classification (NCBI taxonomy): domain Eukaryota; kingdom Fungi; phylum Ascomycota; class Sordariomycetes; order Hypocreales; family Nectriaceae; genus Fusarium; species Fusarium musae. The sequence goes on from NC_058391.1 coordinate 2,383,164, forward strand.
TTCTATTAATTAAATATATATACCTAAGTATATAACTAATTACCCTTATATCTAAATAGATAAAGTAAAATTAATAATAAAACAGTAGTTAAACTAGGGATTAATAGAGTAATAGGCCTTTATTATAGCTATTAAATTAGGTAATAATAATAGCTATCATTAAGTATAATTTATAAAGTTAAAATATATAATTAAAGTAATTAAATTAATAATATAAATATTATATTATAGAAATTAAAAGCTATTATAAAGTAAAAGAAAAGAAATAAAAGGGAAAAAAGAAATAAAAAGGTAAATTATAAAATAAAGGTTTTAGTATTATAAGAAAAACTATAAATATTAATAAGCTAAAGCTAGCTTAGTAAGTTAATAATAGATTAAATTAAGTTATAAGATAATATAAAGCAGTATAAAGAATATAAATTAAAAGTAAATATAGTTAATTAATACTTAAGTTAATATATTATATATAAAGTATTATATATATGTTTTTTTAGTATTATATATAATGCCTTATATATAATATATTAAAAAATAAGTATTATATTATATTATTCTTATTATAAGACCTTATTAGCTATACCTTATATATTACTATAAAGATATTTTTACTTTTTAATAAAGTATTATATATAATATTAAAAAAATATAATAACTTTAAAAGTAAGTTTTAAAGTTATATAATATTATTACCTTTAACTTTATAATTTAATTAAATAAGTAGCTTTAATTTATAAATATAAAAAGATATTTTCCTTAGCTTTAATAAACTAAATACCTTTTTTATTATTACTTAATTAAAGTACTTAATATTAAAGCTTTAACTTTAAAAGCTTAATTTTAAATAAATTAAAAATTATAAAAACTAATATAAAATATAATATTATATAATTAATATTAATAATAACTATAATTATTTAATTAAAGTAATTAATACTTATATATTTAGCCTTTTAATTAAAATCTATAGCTTTAAACTTAATATTATATTAATCTTTTAATCTTTTTTAAAGTATTATAAAATTATAAAAGAATACTTATTATATATTAATAAACTATTAATAATATAATAAGTTAATTTTATAATCTTTAATTATTAAATATAATTACTTAATATTAATAAAAATAAAATTAAAAATAAAGCCTTTAATAATTATATTATAAATTAAATATATATATTAAAAGACTTAATAAATTACTTAAAATAAAATTAATATTTATTAAAGTAATAATAAGCTTTTATTAATAATATTATATTAAGTAATAATAATAATTAATATTAACTATAGTTTATAAAATTAAAATATATAATTATAATAATTAAATTATAAATATAAATATTATATTATAAAAATTAAAAGCTATTATAATATAAAGAAAAAAAAGTAAAAAGTAAAAAAGTAAATTAAAAAATAAAAGTTTTAATATTAAAAGAAAAACTATAAGTATTAGTAAACTAAAGCTAGTTTAATAAGTTAATAATAGATTAAATTAAATTATAAAGTAATATAAAGTAATATAAAAAATATAAATTAAAAGTAAATATAGCTAATAAATACTTAAGTTATTTTAATTATATATTTTACTTTTATAAATTATATTTAATATTAGCTATTATTATTACTTAATTTAATAGCTATAATAAAGGCTTATTACTTTATTAATAAGTCTTAATCTTACTTTAAGTAATTAATTAAGCCTTTTAAGGCTTTTAATTTAATTATAATAATTAAAATAATAAATATATTTTATATATTTAAAAGCTTACTAAGCTAGCTTTAGCTTATTAATATTTATAGCTTTTCCCTTAATATTAAAACCTTTATTTTATAATTTACTCTTTTATTTCTTTTTTCCCTTTTTTTTCCTTTCTTTTACTTTATAATAGCCTTTAATTCTTATAATATAATATTTATATTATTAATTTAATTACTTTAATTATATATTTTAACTTTATAAACTATACTTAATATTAGCTATTATTATTATTTAATCTAATAGCTATAATAAAAGCTTATTACTTTATTAATAAGTCTTAATCTTACTTTAAGTAATTAATTAGGTTTTTTAAGGCTTTTAATTTACTTATAATAATTAATATAATAAATATATTTTATATATTTAAAAGCTTTATAATATAATTAAAGATTATAAAATTAACTTATTATATTAATATTAATTTATTAATATATAATAAATCTTTATTTATAATATTTAAATATTAAAAGAAAGTATATAAATTAAAAATATTATTAATATTAAAATTATTAATATTAATTAAATTACTATTTATATAAGTATTAATTACTATAATAAGATAATTATAGCTATTAATATTAATTATATAATATAATATTTTTAAATAATTTTTATAGTTTTTAGCTTATTTAAAATTAGGCTTTTAAAATTAAAGCTTTAGTATTAATTACTTTAATTAAATAATAATAAAAAAAGCCTTTAGTTTACTAAAGTTAAAAAAAATATCTTTTTATATTTATAAATTAAAGCTATTTATTTAATTAAATTATAAAGTTAAAGGTAATATTATATTACTTTAAAATTTACTTTTAAAGTTATTATATTTTTTAATATTATATATAATACTTTATATATAATATATTAAAAAATAAGTATTATATTATATTATTTTTATTATAAGACTTTATAAGTTATATTTTATATATTATTATAAAAATATTTTATCTTTTTAATATATTTAAAAGCCTTATAATATAATTAAAAATTCTTAAGTATTTATTAGCTATATTTACCTTTAATTTATATTCTTTATACTGCTTTATATTACCTTATAACTTAATCTAATCTATTACTAACTTACTAAGCTAGCTTTAGCCTGCTAATATTTATAGTTTTTCCTTTAATACTAAAACCTTTATTTCTTAATTTACCTTTTTATCTCTCTTTTCCCTTTTACTTCCTTTCTTTTATATTATAATAGCTTTTAATTCTTATAATATAATATTTATATTTATAATTTAATTACTATAACTATATATTTTAATTTTATAAACTATAGCTAATATTAACTATTACTATTACTTAATATAATACTATTAATAAAAGCCTGCTATTACTTTAATAAATATTAACTCTATTTTAGGTAATTTATTAAGTCTTTTAATATATATATTTAATCTATAATATAATTATTAAGGGCTTTATTTTTAGCTTTATTTCTATTAATATTAAGTAATTATATTTAATAGCTAAAGATTATAAGATTAACTTACTATATTATTAATAGTTTATTAATATATAGTAGGTATTTTTTTATAATTTTATAATACTTTAGGAAGGATTAAAGGATTAGTATAGTATTAAGCTTAAGGCTATAGATTTTAGTTAAAGGGCTAGATATATAGGTATTAATTACTTTAATTAGATAGTTATAGCTATTATTAATATTAATTATATAATATTATATCTTATATTAGTTTTTGTGATTTTTAGCTTATTTAAAATTAGGCTTTTAGGGTTAGAGCTTTAGTATTAATTACCTTAATTAGATAATAATAGAAAAGGTATTTAGCTTATTAAAGCTAGGGGAAATATCTTTTTATATTTATAGATTAAGGCTATTTATTTAGTTAGATTATAAGGTTAAAAGTAATAGTACTATATAACCTTAAGACTTACTTTTAAAGTTATTATGTTTTTTTAGTATTATATATAATACTTTATATATAATATATTAAAAAATAAGTATTATATTATATTATTCTTATTATAAGACCTTATTAGCTATACTTTATATATTACTATAAAGATATTTTTACTTTTTAATAATTAAAGATTATAAAATTAACTTATTATATTAATATTAATTTATTAATATATAATAAATCTTTATTTATAATATTTAAATATTAAAAAAAAGTATATAAATTAAAAATATTATTAATATTAAGATTATTAATATTAGTTAAATTACTATTTATATAATTATTAATTATTATAATAAGATAGTTATAGCTATTAATAGTAATTATATAATAGTATATTTTATAATAGCTTATTTAGTTTTTAGCTTATTTTAAGATAATTTATTTAAGTTAAAGCCTTAATATTAATTACTTTAATTAAATAATAATAAAGAAAGTATTTAACTTACTAAAGCTAGGGAAAATATCTTTTTATATTTATAAATTAAAGCTATTTATTTAATTAAATTATAAAATTAAAGGCTATAGTATTATATAACTTTAAGATTTACTTTTAAAGTTATTATATTTTTTAATATTATATATAATACTTTATATATAATATATTAAAAAATAAGTATTATATTATATTATTTTAATTATATAAGACCTTATTAGCTATATTTTATATATTACTATAAAGATATTTTAATATTTTAATAATTAATTAATTTTTAAAATTAATTTTTTATATTAGCTTTTTTAATTTAATTAATATAATATATAATACTTTTTATATAATATATTAAAAAATAAATATTATATTATATTCTTTTTTATATATAAAACCTTATTAGCTATACTTTCCATAGTACTATAAAGACATTTTAACTTTTTAATATAACTTAAATATCTTAAGTAAAGACTTTTTAAGACCTATGTCTATAAAGCTCTTATTATCTACCTACACTATAGCCTCTAAGCATAGTCCTCCAAGCTTCTCTTTCCCCAGTGACACTCCGCCGCCCCATTCAGATATCTCATAACCGGCAACTTCAGCCACTGGAACAGTTGCCAAGTCTTCTCCAGCGGCAAAGCCATTCGTTCAGGAATGCGCAGACTTATCGCATGTTGCTTTGCCAAAGACTTTGATCGGACACTATCAGCTTTCGTATCGGAATTTCCTTCTTGGTGATGAATCTAATAAGAAAATATTTGCTGCCTCTGTCTACGCGGGTCTTACCGGTCATAGTGTTAATCGCTTGTGCATGTTGATTCATAATGGACCGTCTGCCAAGGATAAGGTGCTGGCAGCGGCTAGAGAACCATACAAGTCCGACGACACGGCCCTTAAATTCAAGAGCCTCATCAATCTCTCTCCTGTGTCGAATCAGGAGAACGTTGTCAAGGCTGGAGACTCGACAGTTGCTATGGAAGGCATGTCAGCTCGGCTGTTGGAGGACAACCTTACGGTTACCTTTCCCTTCTCAATCCTCCCAGAGCGTATCTCCAAGGCCGACACCAAGGGCAAACGGGAAGAAACCAACGGCGATTTCCACCTGCAGCAGTTTGAGTGGCGCATGACAGCAAAAGACGAGATACTCGATAAGAATTACGCTCATGAGTACAAACTCTTTCGGCTTCAGCCTCCATTTGCAATCGGTGGCAGCGCAGCTTCAGACAAAGCTGTTGCGATTACATCATTCAAGCGGTTGGTGAGCCTTACCAAACCATTCAAGATGATATTCGTCGACGTTGAAGCTCAATGCTGTCCCGCAGAGCGATGGAGGCTCATGGCATTAATCACTGCGCTGAGAATCTGGCAACATGAGCAAACAAGCTTTTACTATTCGAATGCCATGGCCGAAACGGCTGGCAAGTGTGTTTAGACACGGCCAGTATGCGCACCATGGCCCGCGATATTCACCAGATATGGCTTTTCTTTTTGTGAGAACTTCCCTCAGGATGACAGATAATCATCCTCGAATTCATTTGTGGCACCGTAATATAACTGGACTCGGGCTGCAAATGCCATATCAACACACTCCCTCTCACCATGTCGCAATCGGAAAGGGCTACAAACATAGCTTGGATCAGCATTTCTTTTATATCGTTGCAACGACCGTGCCTTTCCTTCAGTTCAAACCATTCCGTACCGGAAACTGCAGCATACGAACAGTTGACAGAGAGCCATCATAGAAATAACACTCTTTTTGTTGTATATGCAATCTCAGCCCAAGACTCCAGTGTTGGCCCACTGACCGATAGCAGTTTGCCATGGAGTCACCGAAGCACCTAGAGCCTTGAGTTCATTTTCAACATCTTGCTCGATCTGAACGGCTTGTTTGTTCTCGGTGTCATAAGTGGAGTGAGCACCTTGAAGCAGCGTGACTCGAAAACCAGCTTCCAGAGCGCCCTTGCAAGTTTCCAGCACACAGCACTCACTCTGTATGCCAAATGCAACAATGTGTTGAATGCCCTTTGACCTGAGACGACCAGCTAGATCTGGATTTGACTTGAAAGTGTCTCCTGTGTACAATTAGCAATGAACTACGAATGAGTATGCAGCAATCTCACGTTGATTCTTTGACACGAGTAATTCTCTTGGATTGTTTAGGTCATTTTCGAGGACCAACTCCCATGGTTTGCTACCCTTTACGAGAGGACCACTCTCGGGCGATTCTTCATGCTGAACAAAAACTATGATGGGTTTCGGGTCGGCAGCGATACCTCTGGCAACCTCAAGTATTTGTTCTCCGGCATCGCGTATACGCTCAGCGTGCGGGATCTCAGTCTTGTCATCTGATGCCAGATCTTTCTGGATGTCGATGACAAAAAGGGCGCTCACGGGGACTGACATGTTCTCAGTCGCTCTGATTCGAGCGTGGTAAAGCAAACAACTACAAAGAAAGCTGGGTCATAAGGTCCTTGACAAGTCACAGGATAACTACTAACTAGACCTTGCGAATGATTCACGAAAGGAAAGACTAAGCCAAAACAAGGCACGCTTCAATTTCGTAAGGCTTAAGTTCTCCACACAGAAGCAACTAGGATATACCACTATGATGAAATCCATGTTTATCAACATTGGCAAGAGAATGTGCATGCTCCATACTTTATCTTTGTTTAGTATACAATAGATGATAGTCCAGGCGCCTCGAATTTCTTCGACAAGACTATTGACTACATGCTATAGGGTATTAAGTAGCTTGACATTTAGTGATGTCTCTTACAGGAGCATCCTTCGGGGATCCTCAATGTACTCCTTCACCTTGACAAGGAATTGCACAGCCTCCCGGCCGTCCAGCAGACGGTGATCGTAAGTGAGAGCAAGATACATCATGGGTCGAATCTCGATCTTGCCGTTAACAGCAACGGGGCGCTCCTTGATAGCGTGGAGGCCAAGAACAGCACTCTGGGGGAGGTTGATGATGGGAGTGCCCATGAGAGACCCGAAAACACCGCCATTGCTGATGGTAAAGGTGCCTCCAGCCATATCCTCGATAGTAAGCTTGTTGTCACGAGCCTGTCAACACATGGTCAGTCACCAGTCTACTTGTGAGTGAGCGTGTCAGAATTGCGACCAACCTTCTTGCCCATGTCGGCAATCGATTGCTCAATGCCAATCATGTCCATAGATTCGACATTTCGGACGACAGGGGTAACGAGGCCCTTCTCGGTGGCGACAGCCACGCTGATATCGACGTAGTCGCGGTAGACGATGGTGTCACCGCCGTTGGGTCCCTCAATGGAGGCGTTGACGGCGGGGAGATCGCGCATAGCAAGAACGCAGGCTCGAGAGAAAGCACTCATGAAACCAAGCTTGACGCCAGTCTTCTTAAGAACGTCCTCCTTGTAAAGCTTGCGGAACTCCATGATGTTGGACATGTCGACCTCGTTGAAAGTGGTCAGGGAAGCAGCCGTGTTTTGGGACTGCTTGAGACGCTCGGCAATTCGAAGGCGCATACGGTTCATCTTGACCTGAAAGACAGTTAGTACTCGAAGACTGGGCTCAAAACTATCTATGCATCATGGCATGTAGCAACTTACACGGCGCTCTTCTCGGTTACCCATAGAGGGACCGCTGGAAGCGGCAGACTGTGGCTTGGAGTCCTTCTTCTCGGCCTGTCGGGGAGGTTCGGGCTTGCTGGGAGCAGGAGCAGACTCCTTCTTAGGCTCAGGAGCGGATTCCTGCTTGGGCTCAGGTTTTGATTCGGATTTTGATTCAGACTCGGACTTCTGGGGCTGCTCCTTGGACTCTTCCTTGGGGGCCTCCTTCTTGTCACCGGATGGCGCGCCTCCAAGCTCAATTCGAACAAGGTCTTGTCCGACAGTAACTGTATCCTCCTCGGCAACGAGGAACTCCTTGATGGTGCCAGACTCGGTGGCGTTGACAGCAACGTCAATCTGGTGACGATGTTTTAGTAAGGCTGTCCTGTCCTGGTGACAGTTTTCAATATTGCTATGACGGCATGCATACCTTGTCGGTCTCGATGGTAGCGATCTCCTCATCCTGCTCGACATAATCGCCAATGCTCTTGGAAAACTGCTTGAGAGTACCCTCGGAAATGGACTCAGCCATCTGAGGAACCTTGATGACGGAATCGGCGTAGGTGCGAACGGTCTGCATCATGGAGGGAAGCATGACGAGAGGGTGCGAACGGGGCCTCAGCGCCCTGGTGGCGGGCACCATGCGGGCGGCGGTGGCTATACTTCTTGAGAGCATTTTGAAGGACTGTGAGAGGGATTGTCGAGGATCGGAGGAGAGGATGCGACGGGGAGGATCGCGGGTTGTTGTTGCTGAGGTGGAGATATATAGAAGGCAATGGAGGCCAGGAGGGAAAAACGAAACCACACACAAATGAGACAAGCTCGGACAATGATTCGCGATGTTCCACTCACAAACAAGTTCCTCTCGGCAAGCTTTGGGGGAAGCAGAAAAAAAGCCGGGCAGTCCAAGGTATGCGTTAGCGTCGAGGTACACCGAGGTTCCCAAGACGGTGTAGCGCGGTCATAAATAACCCAGGAGGTACATGTCCGGCATAGCAGGAGGTTTCCATTAGTTCCGTCAGCTGCTGATTGGCTTGAGTCAACCATTTCAATTACCTGATGCCCGACGGCTTAGCCGAACAGTCAGTTCTCCAGCATTGACCGTACCCAGCACCGAACCCAGTAGCTACTAACATAACTTTTATCACGGACTTGCCACCACGTTTCTGATCAGAGATTACAAGCTGCGCAACGCGTTCCCAACCCAAATAGCAGTGGTTCTATCCGTCCTGCTTTGTGTGGGCAACTTCCAGCAACTCATGATGGACGACAAATGTGAATCACTCATACGACCGACCCATGATCAGCTTTGACGAAAAAGAGCTCTGACCACACAGCCTGCCAGCAGCTGAATGAGATGCCGACGAAGGGCCAATGTCGTTAAAGAAGCCGAGAAGTCTGTCTGTGACGCATATGCACATGAAGAGGACACCTTGCCAATCAATCAGTACAATCTAATATTACTACAACTCGTCTCAGAATCGTTGCAAGATACTGTTGGGTGAATTTAGCCATTACTCCAATTCTAACGCATAGAAAGTTAACCTAGTTTTCGCCCTCTTGATCTTGAATAGGATCCCTGGGCGCCTCTAATTCATGTTTGCTTCCCAACTGCTGCTCACTCGTCGACTCAAACAGTGCTGTTTTCTTCGTTGGGTGGCTTGACCTCACGCCAGCCTTCAAGCCCTGCCTTTTCTTTCCACTTCTGGGTATCCTCATTGTATTGCTCCAACCACTTGGCCATAGCATCACTGGCCTGCGCAACAATCTCTGTTTTTGCTCGACGCGCATCTGCTGCATCCCTTTCGAGTTTCTTGTTTGAGTTACTTCCGATCTGCTCGTCGCGCTCTTTTCTCTTCCTCTCCCGGTCGGCCAACCATTCTTTCCTCCCAGCCAGATATTTGGCGCTGTGCCCTAAACCAGCACTTTCGTGGGATATGCCTTTGTGGGGTCTGTCGAGAGGAGGAGCAGTGAAGAAGAGAACTCGGCCAGAACTGTCATGTTGAAATGACTCTCGCAACTCCTTTGGCATCGCATCATTGATATTGTCGGGAAGTGCGTAGACCTCTGGTGGTCTGGGCGGGTTGTACACATTGCCACCCGGCATAGGCATCCCTGGTGCAGCCGGCATAGGGCTGCGAGCGACGGGAGTGGCCTGTACTTGGCTGTATGCCTGGGTCATGTGGTTTGGCATAGGTGTTTGCTGATGCATAGGAGGCACCGGTTGCCCGTAGTTAGGGGCGAATCCTTGCGCATATCCTGCCTGCGGCTGTTGAGGCTGGTGTTGATATTGTACAGGCCGTACAGACACTTGTGGCTGAGCACCGAGGTGAGGTTGATGTGGAATAGGGACTGGAGTCTGTTGAACTTGTGCTGGTTGGGCGCCAGGAGTGACCGGCTGAAAGTGAGGCGTCATGTGAGCATTGTATGGGACGGGCGAAGGTGAAGGACCTCCAGGATATGATATTGAAGGATGTCTCCCGGAATGATCATTAGGAATGCCACCAGGCACTGACAACATTGAAGCGCGCCGGCCAGAATCAGCGCCAGCATCAGGTAGTGGGACCGCCGACATGGCTTGTGGCGGAGGGGTGGGCACTGGCGGTGGTGATTCCTGAAAAGTTATGGTCAGTTGCGTGCGACAACAAAGTGAGACGAACAAAAGCCTGAGGCATGCATAGATCACAACCAAGAATCAGGCGTCGAAGCTGGGGAGGGCAGAAAAAGGCGTTGGCGGGCAGGGATCATGCAGGGCGCTCGTTTGCTGATAACAAATACAGTGACAGCCAGCCGAGTCATGGCATGGCATGGCATCGCACTGGCAGGGCAGAAGGAACAAAAGAACAGATGCATTTCACTTACATTGGCCTCCCGTTTACGGCGATGTACCGCCCCAACAATGGGCGGGGCATTTGGGCTTCCCCATGTTGGCTTGGGAAGTTCATCTGTCTCCTTTGCATCATCGCGGAGCAAGTGCTTAATAGGACTGGGAATCTTCTTCATGCGCCGGGGCACATCAAAGAGGTCCATTTCATAGTCCTTATCGCGTACCTCATCTGGGACACAGCTTGCCCACGTCTTGATCTTGTTGAATGTGAACTTTTCCTCGTTGTAGCGTGATTCACACACATAAATTTCCTTGTCCAGAGGAAATCCTCGAGGCCGCCCTTTATTGAATCGGGTTACGAACATGACAAAGCATCGATCCAAAACCTCTTCGATTTGATGATCCCGATACTGACCTGTCTTGACGACTTCATGCTCGAAGAAATGCTTCTCATATCGATGCACAGTCTGTTCTGGTCGGTAGTACCAGCAGGCATTGATCCATCTTTGGCCAGCACGGTCCTGCCAAGTTCGATAGATTTGCGCCACGGTGGGTTTGGCCAGGTCATTGGGATTTCTAATGTGAACCCAATCACCTATATTCATGTTAGCCGCGTGACAACACTGTAAACGCGTCGCACAGTGGTATCCTTATGTGTACGTACCGACTTTCCAGGTCTGCCCGTTATGTTGAATCTCCGCCAACGGTAACTTGCCGTCTTCGTCTCGAAAATCATCATCAGGCTTGGCCTTCTCCTGTTCAGCTAAAAAGACAGCCTCTTTCTGTAACTCAACCGCGGCCTTATACACTTCGCTGTCGTCCTCATTGTACCGCTTGGCATTTTCAAACATGAGATTGAGGTCCTGAAGAACATGGTCGATGCTTTGATACTTCTTCCGCTTGGCCTTTTTCTTGATGTTGTCAAGAGCGATGGGGTTTAGTATCGTTGTATAGTAATCTGGTACAGCTGCTTTGTCTGGTAGCTTCTCGAAAGGGTGAACAAGTAGATTTCCTGCAGCGTCCTTAGGCTTTCTCAGGCCCTTCAATAGTGAAGCGATGCGGGCTTCGTTCGGTGTAAGAACACTGGGAGGTCGGCCTCTTCGTTTGTGCGAATCATCTTCGTAATCTTTGTCCTGATCTCTTCGACCAACGCCACGTCGTCTTCGTCCCCTGCGTCGTCCGCCTTCATCGTCTGAATCGTCATCCTCATCCTCATCTTCCTCTTCATCTTCCTCCTCGTCATCTTCCTCGTCTTCCTCATCTTCCTCTGCTGGTGGAGACTCTTCTGCGGGTGGTAATTCGCCGAGATCTGGCAATTGTGCATCATTGGCATTGATGTGGCCCTTTTCTACCAGCTTCTTGAGTTCTTGGACGAGAATTTCTCGAAGGCGAACTGCGGCACCGAATATAGGAGCGGAGGGTCGGTTGTAAACTTGAGCGTTGTGGCAGATTTGCGCAACATCCTTGACGAACTCTGCAAATGAGCCGTATTGCTTCTTCTGAGTTTTGCCCTATCGTTTTGGTCAATGATCCATATAACAGCTACCAAGACTGCATAGAACCTACTCGGATGGTACTGAAAGCAATGGGTTCGGCGATTATTTCGAAATAATCAGGCAGCGTCCGTCTATTCGGGATGCGCTGGAAGCCAGCAGCAAGTTGCTCACCACTATAACTCTGTCAGAATCACCCAATCCTCTCCTGCACTAGGGAGGGGAAGCATACTCATCCTGAACGCTGCACAGGTAGGTCGAGAGATTATGAATCAAGCGATGCATATCGGGGCGACCTTCATCGTCCACTTCACCTTCTGCGTCCTCTTCACCTTCGGCATCTTCATCACCTTCCGCATCCATATCTACGTCAGGGTCGCCTTCGGCATCGATATCATCATCCGGTGTATCCTTCATCTCCACGTCCACGGAGGCAGTCTTCGCCTCTATAGATTCGCGCACCTCTGGCGCGTTCGCCCTCCGGCTGGACATGACAGGCTCGTGGGAACACTCAGGTCCGGTCGCAATGCAGGAAAATCGAGACGTTGATGGCGCGTACACTTAGCGTTTGTCAAGTTTATCTATATTGCGGCATTCAGTTGCTGGAGCGGGTTGTCCTGCGAAATCACGACAGCGGGAGGAAGCTGTCACTAAAGAGTACCTGCGTACTAGTTCTGAGCTTGATTGAAAGTGCGACTGTCCTTGGGAGCGCGTGCATTTGCGCGCGACTTCTCGTCCTGTAATTGGTTAGAGTGGCAGTGTATTTCTTGGAAAGCGGGTCCCAATTGGCTGTCACTTGACACATGGCTGTGATGTTGGTGCCAACTTTCATCCAGATCATTGAGCCAGTCTAGCCTTATTGTTTCTGTGATTCATATACCGGACTTGTTTTCCTGTTACTCAAGCTCATAGAATTCTCTTCTTGTGGTACCAACCCCTGCTTAAACCGGGCTTAATACCTCGCTTTCCTGTTGCTTCCTTCAATTCCTCGCCTTTTGAGTAAAGTAGCCCCTCCTCCCTCACTCACCTCAAACAACTTTCACCCAAACACATTAATCACCCATATCCGTTACGAGAAAGCACTAAATTGTCTTATCATACCGAATCTTGCATAAAATCACCACCATGCGAGCTCGTTATAAAGGTCCAGCCGGTACCGGTATCCTCGAGATACCCGATGGTGCCACTGTTAAGGTGCTATTTGATGAACTTCGAGCCAAGACAGGAATTACCACTTTTGGCATAAAATACGGCCCTCCTATGGCTATGAAGACTCTTGAAGTTAGCCAAAGTGATGAAATTGCTCGATCTCTTGGTCTTCACGGCGAGACACTCACTATCGTACCCGAGGACGTACCGCCTCCCGCACCTCCTGCGCCGCTTCAAACTGGCACTGCCCAGCATCAAGCGTTGGCATCTCGGGCGGCAAAGCGGAATGAGAGCCCAGAGGAGGTTAATGTTCCATGGCCAGAATTAGGTGGAACTCTGCGTAAGTGATAACATCTTGCTGGCCTCCAGAGACTATTGTGATTGACGGCATGTAGTTCTAAGGGTGATGCCCAGCGATAACAGCTGTTTATTCACAGCCTTTGGTGGGGCTCTGCAAGATCAGATTCCCGCTCAACGGCTGAGAAGGATGATGGCTGACTACATTGTTGAACATCCCGAGGATTACTCGGATGCTGTCCTCGGTAGTCCTCCCAGCCAATATTGCCGCAGTATTCAAGACCCTGATCGGTGGGGAGGCGGTATTGAACTGAGCATCTTATCCTCCATCTTCGATATCCAGATCTGCACGTTTGATGTCCAGGTAAGTCGAAATATTATGCTGCACCGCTCCCCACTGACATTAAAGATTACAGACCCAAAACCTGATCAACTTCGGAGAGGATAAGACAGATCGCTGTATTCTTGTCTTTTCCGGAATTCACTACGACCGAGTTGCCTTTAGCCTGTCTGATTACCCACATGACTCACCTACTTACCCTCCTGAGATGGATCGAACTGTTTGGCCGACTGATGACGACGAGATACTCGAAAAGACTAAGGAACTCGTCGAGAAACTCAACAAGGCGCACTACTACACTGACACGGAAGGACTGCTTCTACGATGTGATGTGCAGGGATGTGACTGGATAGGCAGCGGCAAGCGTGAGGGAAAGAAGCATGCAGAACTCACAGGACACGTGGCTCTGAGTGAAATCCAAGACGAAGGTGACAACGTGCTTCGGAAGTGCGATACACCTGGATGTGATTTCATCGGCCAAGGTGACAAGGTTATGAGGCAGCATAGTGCAGATACTGCTCATGAGAGGTTCTCCATTATTCCGGACTGGTGAGATGGAACTGACCGAAACATGAAGCCTTGGTGGCTCTTCGTCCTTCTAGACAATTCACGTAGCTTATTGAGTTTTGAAAATACTTAGCCCTTCGATCACTGAAACAAGATAATGTCTTGCAACCATTGCACGCTGCTGAGGATATGCACGGTGAATTAAGATCAAGTTGATGCTGAGATGCAGCGAAAGGGGGCGTCTGGACATGGCTAACTTTGGGCTAGCTATTGGTACAAATGCCATGAAAGAATAGCATTGTTCACTAAAAGCCTGACGTAAAGCTTGGTCACGGCTGGTATCGCTTCCAAAGAAACACTATCTTTCCAACCTTTAGCCTGGCATATTGACTATCCAATCATGCTGGGACATAGAAACCGGGAAACGGCCATGTAGTTTCGTTGCTCTGCTGAGCGAGTAGGCTTCTGACATGGTTTTGTTTTTAGATGAAAGCATGACCAAAAAACTATGGTGTTGGTGATCGCTTCCGATGTCAAATGGTCCTATGCTGAGCATGATAGCTACTTTCCGTTCGGGCACATCGAATGTGACGCCCTTGCCATTCAATTGGCCTTTTTAGATAGCTCAAGGTTATGTACCGAGTCAATGTTGGCCAGTGAAAGGTTCAAGAACTCATGTTTGTTAGACCAATTCTGCTGTCCCTCAGCAAACTCCTTCATCTGCTGAGGGGGCGGCGGCGGGTCAGTGATCTTGGTGATCAGGTATGCGGTGGACGCTTCGGCAATGCCATAGACGAGGACGCCCACTAGAGGGATTCTGACAAGAATGTAGAATCCCAGACCGAAACCAAACAGAACTCCCTCGCGGCTGCGGAACCAGTTTCGCTTTTGGTCCTTTGTAAAGTGAACACGAGCGAAGTATGGCTCGAGCAACTCTCGCATCAAACTTCTGGAAGAGAAGTAGCTCTGGAGAAAGATAACCAGGTACCTTCGAGGGAGAAAAATTCCCGTACCGAAGATGACAGAGGCCGGTCCCAAGCCCACGGCGTTGTTGAAGGTGTAAAAACTGGCCGCGGGCAGGACAAATCGACCGATATATGGTGTGTATGAGAGTGCAAAAACTGCTAAAGAAATGCCACCCTTGCGAAGGAAGCGGAGAACAAACATGGAAACAGCCTGAGCGGTACTTTCAGAGTGCGTACTTCCATCAGAGGGACGGTACATCTTCAGGTTGGGATAGTACATATCCCGAAGCTCCGAAGGCTTATCACCCCGGTGCTTCTGAACATAGGTCATATCAACCCATTGCAGGGACTGCATGAAGCTATTTAAAGGAGGTTAGGTACTTTCAAGTGTTTCGTGGCGTTTTATTTTCGACTTACAGGTTATCGAGGGTCGGTACAACATAACGCATGAGGGCCATGAGGAAGAAGGGGACTTGGAGGACATATTCTGCGACAAAGTCAAGCCCACCGACGAGAGTATCGTCCCATGTGACGGCATCAAGAGATAGAAAGAATGAAATGAACCATAATAAAACCTTGATCCCGACGATCTGATTGTACTGTCAGCAGGGTTGCTCTTCTGCTCATGCTGGTATTGAGACTCACGGGTATGGTGACGATTAGTCTAATGGCAAGACCTGCCACCACTGCAATGGCAGCTTGGCGATAGTGATCGGTTGTGAAAAGGGCCGGATTCTGTAGTGCTCGATGAGCTATATTATTGGTTAGTGATGGGCAAAGGGCATGAAGCCATATGGTGGGTGGTACTCACCTCCCACCAGAGTGAGCTGAGCGCCACGTATTACGGTATTGGGATCGAAGTGAGAGAGATCGAATTTTTCCTCAAGCTTCTCCTTCAGCTTGTCCTTGTCAAGTTGAGCCTTTTCGTTAGACGACATCTTGGGAGCTGAAGCCAGGTATGGGAGGGAAGCTGGAGGGCTTGAGGGAGACCAAGCTATAGGTGCCCAGAGCTCAAGTTGAGCTTGTGTTAACGGGCTGGATTTTAGTGAATATACTGTAGCAGACACGGAATTTTTGCCTGCGCCTCTGAAGAGAATGAAGGGTCTTCTTGAGACTGTTGAGGATTTGGCGGTCTCAGGTTTTGACTAGGAAATGAAGGTAATAGTGATACTCAGGAACACGAGTTGGGAACCTTGGGAATGGGTGGTAAGACTGTAAGGTGACGTAAGTATCGTGTACCAATTGAAGCTTACGCCAGATTGGCGGCTGAGTTAGTTAGCTCTTTGCCCAGCTGTAGGCAAGAATGACATGTGATATGGAAGTCAGAACTACAAGACAAATACTGTTCTGTGAAGATTTTCTTTTTGAAAGAGCCGCAATCCACTCGAAATTACACGACACAGCAACGTTGACAAATTGTTGAACAAAGCCCTCATGACCGAGACAAGCGCTCTCATAATAACATGGAACCTCGTTTTTGCCGTGTCCTCCCACCTCCACTTACTCCCGTAAACCAGTTGTGATTGCTCCGCCACCTCTTTATGGCTGGGGTAGGACAACTGCACCTAAGTGGCGTTCGCAGCTATTTATGCAAGGTCCAGCTTACATCCATGAGTTAGTTAATCAAAGAAATGTGCTATATCATAAGAGGGACAGTCAAGTTCAAACTCGTCAACGTTCTTCTTGTACGGAGCGTTTAGTTGACCGGACGATAAAGCTCAGACATGAGCATATTCTCATCGTATGACGAGTCAATTCTCTTACACCAACCGTTTTATAAAACTTGAGTGGCATGCCCGAACTTATTGAGCAGCTCCAGCTCAATCAAGGAATCGAGGAGTGGGACGACGGGATCTTCAGCGGGCCTAGGTAGGAATGTGTATGCGGATGACTAAGAGTGCACTCCTCTAATGGAACTCCCCTGTAAATTAATTAGGTACAGCGCAGTACCAGAGTAGACGGGATAGATGGCTGGGCCAGATTCCATCCGCCGCCGCCTCAGCCCTTCGGAACGGAAGTCGAGGGAGCGAACAGAACAGAAAAGAAAAGGCCTTCCTACCTGCACTCAGGCCGCTTGATAACGATAAAGATAAGAAATACCCAAGAACCCTCCCCTATTCGTTATTCTCCCCCTTTGAGCTTCCGTCGCCCCTCCATACCTCCAACTACGTAGGTACCTACCCTGCCTGCCTGCGTAGTCTCTCCCTTCCACTGAGGCGTTGGTTGGTCAGGGGACTCGACTCGCGATCCATCAACTCGTCACAACCCGGCGCGACAAACACAACTCGACCAACATCCACGGCGGGCGCGCAGCCATGAACGATCTTTACTGTTTGTCTCTTCGAGGTGTTTGAGATGTAGCCAGGTCGAACAAATATTTGCGCTATCAAAAAAAGAACAGACTGCCGCGACGTCCACACCCTTATCATGGACGATTCGGGTGACGATTTGGCTGCTCGAGGGCCCAGACGAGTATCAACCGCCCCTGTACCTTCACGAGGTCCCACGGAACCAGAAACACCCGACTCAGATCTTGTCGAAACACTCTACAGCCATCCAAATGTCAAGATTATATCCTTTACGGCCACTGGCCGGGCCTATGCGAGGAGTCCTGGAGGGCCCGCCTTGAGCAACGTTGATCCACCAAGTTCTTTATCATGGTCCTCACAGCTCGAGAGAACCATCGCTGTAGGTGAGTTAATAAACGAATACCGATATATGCACCGCTAGTTGCTAAGTAAAGCACATAGGACCCTTTCGCATATATCGAGCCCCAAGATCGGTAGCCTTCTTGAGCTGCGGTTCTGCATTGCAACCAATTCTACGAAAAAGCCAGTGCTGGTGTATAGACGAGGTCAATAGTAGATTTGTCCTACAGATACGGCGGCCGAACTACTGGAGAATAGAGCTTCCAGTGGATGACCCCGAAGATCAGCAGCGAGCCGAAGAACTGAGGGAAGTGTTGGACAAGATTCTACAATTTGAAAAGACGGAATGCCCTTTTAAGCGCACCTTTACTGTCGATTTGCCAGAACAGGTTCCCGTCACAATCCTGCCCTGGACGCCGCGCGCACAGCCTATGACTCCTTCTGAGGAGGCAACACCCGCATCCTCTACGGACTCACGAAGGTCCTCCTTTGTTGGGAGAGCTTTTACACCTACTCCATTAATTCCTAGACAGCCCAGAGATATACCAACAAGCCCGATACCGACCAGACCTGAAAGCGCGGCTTCTAATGTGGTGCCTTCCAACATATCTCTTTATGAAGAGTATGGCATGAACCTCGACCCTCTGCAACCGTTAGGTACAGGGAGTGCCGGCACTGGACCCTTGGAGGCTGTCCCAGAACGCCCAGGTGAACAAGGCTCTCCAGATATGCTCGAGTCTCACGATAGGTCATCTATACTCTCTTCCAGCCCCATAGAAGATAATTCCTCTGTGTATCAACTTCATGAAGGCTCTGGAAACCGAGGTGGCAATATGAAGGCCAGACTACGACGACGAACTGGGAATTTCACAACAAGATCTGCTACGATGCCACCACACATGATGCCGACACTGGATAAGCCTGCACCGTCTGGTTCCACGTCAAGGGAGCCTCTCTTAAGAAGTGTATCAGAAACAACAAGAAAGCCGACTGGCCGCGCTGCAGATAACACCTTTTCTCCCCAGAAGAAGAACAAAGGAGATGTGAAGGCCTCCCAGTCGCCACAGCAAAAGGCCAATGCTCAACAACTGCGATTACTACGTAGAGATAGCGAGGAATCTTTCCATAGTGTTGAGTCATGGCATTCGTCTGGAGCTCCACAGCATCCTTCGCCCCCTACTTCCCAAGCAGAATCTTATATGGAGGCAAATAATGACCCGTACGAGGCAGATAGACTGTCAGCCGGCAAAAGAAATAAAGCATCACATAGCAGGGGTAGTTCTCCTATGCCATGTGCATGGGAGTCCGACTCTGATGATGATAGCGGAACATCTGACGAAAGCTCATCGTCGGATGCGGATTCGGTCAGAGAGCTCAAAAATGATGCCTTCCCCAAACTTGACGCCGGCCCGTCGACAACATCTGCGACCGCACCACAGCGGCCATTCGTTCCACGCCATAGAGCGACTACTGGTAGTATTTCTGTAAGGCGACGTGCCCTGTCACCTCTGCCACCAGCAGCCAATCTCTTCACGCCGGCTTCAACCATGGAACGGAGACCATACAGGAGTAAGTTGGAGACGGTTAAGAACCTTCCAATGGCTATTATTGCCAAGACCTACGAGATGATACTGGGTCCTCCCAGCTCTCTCATCCGCCTAATCCTCAAGGTGGCAGCTAAGATTGCTTCTGGACAATGGCGAGGTCTCGTGTATGGATATGGTGAGGATGGCGAAGAGATACCGGTGCAGTGGGATTACTCTGAGGGAGAATTCAGCGACTGGAGTGATGATGAACATGAACATGATGGCAGTCATAAACAAGGGAAGCGAGAGCATCGGCATAGCAGACACCGCAGCAATGCTCAAGATATGGCAGTAGAGGATGAGATGCGCAGGCGGCCCTCATCCTCTGACGATAGCCGAAGCTGGGGAGTTGATTGACCGATTAAGTGTGATGTGCTTAGTACGTGTTATGCTTATGCTGTATGATGCTGAAAGGTCCGTATTGAGAACATTTCAATGAATGTGACGCAGTGGCATATTGTGGTGCGGCGGGACGTTTTGGTTGGGCGCATGGTACGGGACCAGCCGGCGTTCACAGTAGGGTTCAATATATGGATGGGGTTTTATACATTTCTTCAAGCTATCTATTTGGGCTCAGGAGTTCGTGTGAGCGAGTCACTTTGGCCTTTATCCAATGTTTAATTGTATACTATAGCTTTATTTCATGAACATGATGATACTCTACTCTACTCCACTATATTCACTTCTCTGGCACATTGGTGAGCGAGCTGCATATGTACAACTTCCCGACTTCATAGTTTCTGACAGACCTTAAAAGACCTTCCCAGGCACACATAGGACATTCTACAAAGAGACCCGACGGGATATAAGCCTGATGGTCAACATGTACCGAAGGCAAGGCAGCCGTAATTATAACACGACGAATACGGGCAATGCGAGATAAGTCATACGGAATTGAAGTGCCTAGCCCACTGAGAAAGGGTCAGAAAAACGTGTTGGGATTGGATGGTTTGCTGCATGACCCGCCAACTAGGAAATCGTATTCATCGCATTCATCCACGATTGGTCAATTACTGGCACCACAGGGCTGAAGAGTGATGGTATCGGGCGAAGCTGCAATGAAATGACATATGGACTCGTGAAGATGACAGGGGCCTTGTTATTGATCCTGTCGTCATGGCTGAGTATATAAGTCGAAGTATTTCTCTTTGTTTTGAGATTGTAGAGTCTAGATGTGAAGAAAACCACTTTGGGAGGCGCTTGTTACAAAGACAAACATCATGTCTAACGGGAAATATGGTAGGGCACCCCATTTCATCCTTGACAACCATTGAAGTCGCTGGAAACTGACCACATGTCAGTTGACGGGAGCTACTGGTTCTATGCCCCTAATAAGGGTGCCGCCATCTTCTTCTGCCTCGCTTTCTGTTGCACAGGATGCTTCCACATACGGCAGTGCATGTGAGACTCCAGCCCAATCCAGCATAGAAAGTATGGAAGAGCTCTGAGGCTCATAGTAACTGACCATGTTTTGCAGACTGTATAAGTGTTGGAAGCTGACACCTCTGTTCTCATTCTGCTCTCTTCTCTTTACTACGGGCTTCGCACTTCGGGTATATGGAGCTTTTCATTATGAGAATCTCGATATTTTCATTGCAAGTGTCTGTATCACTTATGCAGCACCGTAGGTTACCGAGTACTCGAGGCTTGATCGTGGTGTAGCATGCTGATCATCCAATACCATCTGTAGACCGCTACTGGAACTTCAGAACTATCGTATTCTCGGCCGAATCCTGTACTACGTCCCGTACAACTCACCCATCCACCCTGGGCGTGTCCTAACAACCTTTGGGTTTATTTCAGGCATCGTTGAGGCTCTCAATGGCTGGGGTGCTTCATACTCAGCGAATCAATCGTTGACCGACAGCGAGATTGAGATAGGCCACGCTCTGATCAAGACCTCATTGCTCTTACAGGTTGTCGTGGCAATGCTGTTCATTGCGCTGGCTGTTACGTTCCACCGTCGATGTGTTGTCGCTGGTATCACGAACGAGCGGCTCAACAAGCCACTATGGACTTTGTATATCAGCATGACCCTTATTCTTGCCCGAACCATATATCGCATTGTGGAATACTTCAGTGTTGCAGAATTAAGGTACGGTCCAGGCTTCGACCCAGCAACAATCAGTCCTGTCGTGAGATACGAGTGGTTCTTCTATGTGTTTGAGGCAGCTCTTATGCTTTGCAACCTTGTCATGTTCAACGCACGGCATCCCCGACGATACCTTCCCAAAAACAACAAGATCTACCTCTCACCAGACGGCGTTACGGAGATTGAGGGCCCTGGATACAAGGACCCGAGGAAGTTTTGGCAGACCCTTATCGATCCTTTCGATATCCAGGGGTTGGTAACTGGCCGTGGCCGGCAAACTGACAAGTTCTGGGAAACGGGCCATGGGCGGCCAACAGACTCGACTAATACTGCGGGAGTCAAGACTGAAACTGTTTAGTGGGTTTCTCTAGAGCTGCTTTGGGGGATACAGGTGGTCCTATTGCATTAGAGGATTTCTGAGTAGGATTCATGGGTTGACAGGCCTTAGGGAGCAAGAAAACACGAGACCTAAATTTAGGATAGCAAAATGAATTCCTCAAAAGTTATCCTGAACTCATCCTAAATTTATATTATGTTACCTAAATCTTTTTGTCACTTAGGCTTAAGGTCCCGAGTTTTATTTCTTCCCTTAGACAGGATGCTCAGCAAATACTGGGTACCTAATCAGCGCTTTTCATGTGAACAGGCCAAGGAAGAGCTGAGAGACAATCATTGGTTGATATGTAGGAAGAATAGACCACTTGTTTCACCAAATGCTCATCCTGTGAGCTTCAGCAATGTGTATTGCCGTAAGAGCAGGCACTGTGGTTAAGATTGAATTGACACAACATTAGTACATCCCTGAACACCGAAACAATGCATACCTACCTAGATCGGGACAACGATACGACAGCAATGTTGAAGAACCAAAACAAAATCGCAGGTCCGGTCATGATGTTTGGGTTGTTGCTCTAGTAAATGAGCTCAATGCCGACGCAAATTGCAAAATGGATCAAGTATCTGTGCCCATAATCCTCAAGCTATACCTGGGGCGCATCTGAATTGGTATTTGATGCGGGCGAGCGAATCAGATCAAGGCAAATTGACGAGAAGGAATGATGAAATGGCCCATTTGGCGTTTTTATCTAATTGAGGCAATCCATGTGATCCTTCATCGACGAAGGATCGGAAAGGGGGAAACACAGCCTTCTCAACCCCAGAATTGTAAATTCGATAAAGTTGGCTGGGCAGAATAGAAAGTGCACACATACTATACGTAAATGTTTTTTTTGCAACTTTCAGTCTGTCTATGTTGCAGCATGTGTCAGTTTTCACATATCACCGGTGATGTGATGTTTTGATTGCGAGTGAGGTTCAGGTGTCGATGCGGTCAGTGGTTACAGGGGGTTTCCAAGAATGTTTCTAGAAAGGACCCGACCTGATGCATATAGAGTGTGTGGGTTTGGTCGACCCTGTCCGTTGATCCTGGCGATCCTGATTCTGTCATCCAAAAGGCTCCGCAAGCCTATTTCAATGTTGTTGATGCTGCAAAAGCCGTCAAAGGCTTTATATCCAGAGTTGCAATTTACTTTTTTCGCATATCGATTTGGCTAAGTAGGTTTAGATGAGCCAAAAATAAACCCGTTCTAACGAGGACGGGCTCATTTTGGGATTGTATTCCAATACCTACCTTCGCCACACCTTGCGGTCACCTTTGCAAGCCTCAATCAGTTTTTAGCGTGGGATTGCGGGGGGCCCTTGGCCTCTGGGGCCAATGAGAAGCGAATCCGCTAGGCTTAGTGAGTGCTAACAGCTCGTTTCGGGCAACATCTTGTACACGGTTTGTTTGTCCCGGGACCTCAGCTGAGTTGACCTCGTTTTTTTGTCTGACACGAATTGTTCGTCTTTGGCCTCACTATTCCTGTGTCATGATTCTTCATGTGCTGAGTTTGAACATCTAAAGGGCCACAATAGCTAATTAGTGCATACGTCAGTGCATCGATGTTCTGTCTTGACAAACGCCAAGAAACAGATCCTCATCATCCTTCTCCCACGACATCCATGGATCCTTAGCTTCCTCCACGGGCGCCGTGCGGGCCCCGTATCAGACGTGACGGGGGCCGATAGCTAGAAGCGGCCATGGTTAGCCATCTTTCAGCTCAGCTCACCAGAGCGTCAGGCCAGGTCAGGTGGCAATCAAGGACCAGCTTGGGCCTAACCAGGCATTCTACTACTAACTTGGACCTCTGAAGCTGAATCTATCACTCTATCCCTTGACAAGCTGCACATTCACTATACAGCAGCCTGGGCTGCGCTGTATCACTCCCAACAACACAAGGGCTTCGCCTCTTTTGCTCCTTACCTCACCTCAGATTAAGGGACCTCGGTCTTTTTCTGACCGGGCACGCTAAAGACCAGAGGCGGAGAAGTGTTCTAAGCCTCCTACTGGAGCGAGCAACTCCATATCCATACACTTATCCATCCGTCCATCTCACACATCTTTACGACTTCTGTCTCTCTCTCTCTCTCTCTCTCTCTCTCTCTTGCCAGATTATCAAAGCACCACTGACTGTTGTCCACCCAAGCCGGTCATCGCGTTTGTTACAGCACAATTCTTATGATCTGACGCCTGCCATCGAGTCACTCTCTCACCACTAAGGATTTCGCCCACCAAATCTTTCTGAATCCACTGCATTCGATCCATCACATTACCCCCTGGTGAATCTGTTGCTAGTTCGACGTAACGTTACGAACAGTACCTGTCTTGCAGCGGCCATCTCCCACCAGTTGCCATCATGGGGGAACAACCAGGCATTTACGTTCATCTGGAAATGGGTGTTCCGCTGCCCAAAATCATGTCCAAGGACCGACACATTACTTATGTATCAAAGAGCATGCGCGACCGAGCCAGCCAATTCCCTCGCCAACTACCTCCAACAAATACCAACTATCTCAACGCTCCCGCACACTACCAGGTTGCTCACCAACAAATGGCAACCCAAGCCCAGCAACCACAGACCCAACCACAGCAACAGTTCACTCACACCATCAGTGACATGCCTCCCAATATCTACAACAGAGATCCAGTGTTGGTTGGCATGGCCCATGAACCGACATATCTTCCATATCGTCCCCAACAAGCACAACAAGCACACCACATCAGAGAGTATTATGCACCAGCTGCCCCATCGCAACAACAGCAGCGAGAGGCTCATCCCGAGGAGCTACGACTAAGCTCGAGATCCGCGGAAAGAAGTTCTCATGAACGTGGAAGCTCTGCGCCCCCACCTTTAAACAGCAGTCCCTGGGATGTGACCTCCCACAATTCAGGAGGCGAGCCCCATGTTTGGAAGGCTTTGCCTGCAACGCCGAATCAGTTCCGACTTGGAGAGAGCGACATGCCATGGGACGGCTGGAATTTCCCGATGGGATTCAATGACAACAATGGAGATGACGACAGCAACGAAGGGGGAGAGAACCGCAATCGTTCGCGTGAGGCCAGCCTTCGAGCAACATGGGGACCCGAGTTCCCAGGAGAGCCATCACGATACGTCCAGCCTGCGCAGGTGGACGACCGGGCGCGAGGCAAAGCCAAAGACATACAATCATTGGCTTCAGCACTGATGACAGTGGATAACGGGTTTGAAGACCAATGGTGGTATCAGGGACCACGTCTCGTCCATCTCGATGGCACAACAGTCATGGTGCCTACAGCTGTTCCAAGGTCCAGCTTTCACCCAGACCATCAACAAAGCTCGGTAGGATGGGCTGTCTCCCGTGAAGAAGAGCAACAACAGCAAGATGTTAAATATCAGCATCAGCTACAACAGAGTCGCCGCGAACAGGAGCAGCAACGATATCAGCGTAACCGACAACGGCATCTATCTCTCCAGGAAGAGCAACTTGCATCGTTTGTTTCTCTGAATACTTCATTTCAGCCTATATCGCCTCGATCGAGCCTTGCAGATATTGTGTCGCCTTTGAGCGATTATCCGAGTCCGCTGTCGAGTTGTGGGGGATTACGGCGGTCTTTGACCACGAGATCAGATGAACTTCACATATAGATTCACCTGGACGCAACCTCTATCGCTGCTGGGAAGTATGACAGCCCCACGATGGTCTAATGAGGAACACGCATGGTTCTCCGTTACGGCGAAATAGTTATTGATTTGTGAGCCAAGAGCCTCACCCCAGAGGATACTCAGGTCTAATGAACGAGAGTCACCATGTCATATGTTTTTAGGCATCCAGAAGATGTCTCGGGTGAACGTATATAGGATGGCGTTAACAAAGAGTTTGAAGACGTCTTTCAGATACCTCTTGGATTCGGGTGCAAGGAAGGGACTTAATTGACCGTTTAAATGACGGAAACCGTTATCCAGTTCTGATGTAATAGCTCTCGTCTAATCGTTATTGTGTAGTAACCTATTTGAAGCTGACAACATAAATGAAGTAACTGATTCTGGGCCTTGAAGTGGGACCAATGGATATAAATCATCGAAGCGAATTAAAGATTGATTGAGTTGAGGGCTATCATAGGAAGCAGAAAGAACATTGGCGGGTAAACCTTTGAGGTAAGTGGCCTAGTATGCAACCATTATGTATAAAGTGGATTAGGTAAAGCTCTTATTAGATCTTTTAATAGCAGCTTTTCCTTGTTTATTTTATCCATCCTAGAGAATTAATGTAACTTAGATTTAAGCAGAAACCTATTTGCTCAACTATAGCAGGTAACCCGGACGCCATTGTAGACCTCATGCATCATGTTTGGATCATGTCTACCCTGGGCTCGTTGGTCACTGTCTTCTTCCGTCCATGTCCGAGTTCGAGCATGACCCATTCGTAAACCGCCCACTGAACAGCATTCACTATGAAAGCTCGTACGCTGCAGATAGTCAACCCTCTAAAGAAAACACGAGAGCCTCCCTCCCGGTACGCCTCACGTGCGACCTGTATTGCGCCAGCTCGTTTGGTTTGCGATGCTACGTTTGGTTGCAGAAGGGGTGTTGTTTCTGCCTGTCCGCCAAGGGTCTGAGCCTGAACTCTAGTCTTGATGACGTCGAGTGGAAATATGCTCGCCCAAGTTGCGACTCCAGCTAGTCCTCCGCAGAGGAGAACCTTGGCGGCCTCGTGTTGCAAAGAGGTTTCCTCGCCCTGTTCCGCGGCCAGCCAACGGGTAGTCAGCTCGTAAGACCAGAAGTAAAACCCATAGCCAACACTATCCCGGATGGCAGTCACAGTTCCGCCAAAGTAAAGACCTCGGACACCTCCGTTTTTCCAGATATCCTTAGTGATAGCCCAGCTTGAGATTGGAGAGGATGCCAGCTGCGCCCTGCACTTGATCAGTTCGGTGGGAGTACTAACGACCCAGGTTGCAAGACCGCCCACCGCGCCAGCAAGCCAAGTATTCCACAAGTTTCCAGATGTTGAGAAGACGCTATTCAATGCCGCCTCGGTTCGATTGTAAGAAACAAAGAGCAAGGCGTTCAGTGCACCATAGCCGAGAATTGGAGCTGCAGTTCCGGTGACTAGGGAGGCGTATGATCCGAGGTACCGCGTGCTGAAAGATGCACTCTGGTTGATGGCCGAAGCCGCTGTTGTTGTTCCTGTAGGGATCGAACAAACAGGCGGGTTCGTCACTGGACTGGTATGTTGTGCTTGAAGTCGAACTTTGATCACATCAAGAGGATTTCCGATGATAATTCCAACAGCACCACTGAGATAGCCAGCCCAGAAATCAGCCGACATTATGAGACAATTTTTGTAGACACTATAGAGGAGAGAAGATGATCAGTATTCCTTGACACTTTGCGCTGAGCCACAGTGATAGTGCTCAAGACGCCGAGGTATACGAGGCCCCAGGCCAAGCCGAGCCGTGCAAGAGGAGCGCGATTCGCAGTAGCCTGGACATTAATTCGACGAAACCGCGTAAGATATTGCCAATGCGCAAAGTGTCCAGCAACAGTTGCAGTCAAAATTCCAGTGCGATGTCGAGCAATTGCTACTTGAAGAGGGGTCGGCCCAGATGATTGATGGTCGGCGAAAGGATCTCCACCAGCCGATCGGCTTTGATCGGAGTTGGAGAGATTGACGCTTCAAGGCATGTGTTAGTGATCCAGGGTCTTTCAGAGCCGCATAGATATGTACTGAGAAAGCAGACGATCAGCGGTGACCTACCCTGACGATGTTGCAGCAATTGGGCTTTCAGCTATCATCTTTGGCTGGGTTTTGACCGAGTGAGTTGTACGTATAAAAGGAAGAGGAGAAAATGAGAAGATATATTCCTTGCCAGTCGTTCCGGTCCCATCATGAACCGAACGACAAACTTGGTTCTTGGACCGATTCCCGATGGGTCCAATGTTACCTAATAAGCTAGGGGAGGCTTTTAAGTTTTCGAGTCTGAGTTTTCGGTGGTTTCGGGGTCTTTGCCGGGGATGATAGAGCCTACGGTCAGTAACTGGGAGCTAGTGGCGATTCACGTGATAGCGCGTTTCTGCCTGCTGTCGCGTCGATTCACTGACATCGCGCTTGCCTATGTATTTACCCTCCATTGATTCTCGCTGGGGTGGCAAGAAGTCTTTCATACTTGGAACAATTGCTCGACAAGTCTCTGAAACGAGAAAAGATTCAAGATGGGAGCAGCGTGAGTGCCAGGACACTTTGGCGCGTTGTTGCAAGCTCTAATAATCAGTTTAGATCCCCTCTCGTCGCGACGCCACTCGCTGGCAAGGACAAAACTCTAGGCAAGCGGATGCCAACGCCCTCTTCGATTGACCGTCTTCACAAACCATTCAAATGTCCTGGCGTCGCTGGAAGAAGTCCGGCTGTTAATCGACCTTCTCGCAAGCGAAGAAAGGTTGATTATGGTGGTGCCGACGGTGAAGCAGATAGTGATAAGCCATACTCCAACGACGAAAGGCTTGCGCTTGCCACTCGAGATATCAACCGTTTCCCCGTTTTCCAGGCCAAAGATAAAGGTCTCGTTTTCCGCAAGGCCTTTTCCGTGCCATTGAAGAACAAGGACAGCGCTGCATACAACCCCAATCGTGCCCCTCCTACACTGGGTCTGCGGCAAGGTGCAGTCTTCATTGCGAAGCCCCTACATGACCCTAGTGGCGAATTCGCAATTGTCCTTCATGACCCGACTGTCGACGACAAACCAAAAGATGTCCCCAAGGCACTTGAGCCCGCCAAGACAGAAGCTGCTAACGGGAAACTTGATGCTCCACTCGTACACAAGAGTCTTGCTGAGATTCTCGGAATCAAGAAGAAGGTGGACGGCGAACACCCTCGCGTTCCAGTCGTCATTGACCCGAAGCTGGCCAAGATCCTTCGTCCCCATCAGGTTGAAGGTGTCAAATTTATGTATCGATGTGTTACTGGTCTGATTGATGAGAAGGCCAATGGCTGCATTATGGCCGACGAAATGGGTCTCGGAAAGACTCTTCAGTGCATCTCTCTCATGTGGACACTACTCAAGCAATCCCCCGATGCCGGGAAGCCGACAATTCAGAAAGCAATCGTTGTCTGTCCTGCCAGTTTGGTCAAGAATTGGGCAAACGAGTTGGTGAAGTGGCTTGGTCCTAATGCCATCAACCCATTCGCCATCGATGGAAAGGCGTCTAAAGAAGAACTGACGCGCCAGCTTCGACAGTGGGCAATTGCTAGCGGACGGGCCGTTACCAGGCCAGTCATCATTGTTTCCTACGAAACTCTACGACTGAACGTGGAGGAGCTGAAGCACACAAAGATTGGCCTGCTTTTCTGTGATGAGGGACATCGTCTCAAGAATAGCGACAGCAATACCTTCAACGCTCTCAACAGTCTTAATGTTTCGCGGCGTGTCATTCTCACAGGCACACCTATCCAGAACGATCTGACGGAGTATTTCTCGCTCACAAGTTTTGCAAATCCCGATCTGCTCGGCACACGACTGGAGTTTCGCAAACGCTACGAGATTCCAATCCTCCGTGGTCGAGATGCTGATGCGTCAGAGGAAGATCGAAAGAAGGGCGATGAGAGCACTGCGGCATTGCTTAATGTTGTCAACAAGTTCCTGATCCGTCGTACAAACGACATCCTTTCCAAGTACTTGCCTGTCAAGTACGAGCACGTTGTGTTCTGTAATCTTGCACCCTTCCAGTTTGACCTCTACAACTACTTCATCAAGAGTCCTGACATTCAGGCTCTCCTGAGAGGCAAGGGAAGTCAGCCCCTCAAAGCCATCAACATTCTCAAGAAGCTCTGCAACCATCCTGATCTTTTGAACATGGCGGATGATCTGCCGGGCTCAGAGCAGTGCTTCCCAGACGACTATGTGCCCAAGGAATCCCGTGGTCGAGATCGCGAGATCAAGTCATGGTATTCTGGCAAAATGGCAGTGTTGGATCGCATGCTGGCTCGCATCCGCCAAGATACAAACGACAAGATTGTGTTGATTAGCAACTATACTTCAACACTGGATCTTTTTGAACGAATGTGCCGCTCTCGTCAGTATGGTTGTTTGAGACTCGACGGAACCATGAACGTCAACAAGCGTCAGAAGCTTGTTGATCGGTTCAACGACCCTGAAGGTGACGAATTCGTCTTTCTACTGAGCAGCAAGGCTGGTGGATGTGGTATCAACCTGATTGGCGCGAACCGCCTGGTGCTATTCGACCCCGATTGGAACCCGGCTGCTGATCAACAGGCGCTTGCTCGAGTGTGGCGCGATGGACAAAAGAAGGACTGCTTCGTGTACCGCTTCATCGCAACGGGCACTATTGAGGAGAAGATTTTCCAGCGCCAGTCTCACAAACAGAGTTTATCTTCTTGCGTTGTGGACTCGGCGGAAGATGTTGAACGACATTTCTCGCTCGACAGTCTCCGTGAGCTTTTCCAGTACCGGCCAGATACCAAGAGCGATACTCATGAGACGTTCAAGTGCAAGCGGTGTAAGCCTGATGGCAAGCAGTATATCAAGGCGCCGGCCATGCTGTATGGTGACACCAGCACATGGAATCATTTTGTCAACGAAGGACTGAAGCCAATTCAGGACTTGCTCTTGAGGCAAGAATGTGGAGAGTCCGAGGTTTCTGCTGTGTTCCAGTACATTTCTCACTAAGTAATCAGCTGCGTGTCTTTAATAATTCATGTTCACGAGGCATTCGGGGCGTTCTTGTGGATTAGCGGTATTGGAAGGTCATGATCTGTTTTACGGAGTTTCATCCCAGACCTGTTTAGGTAGACAGGCTTCACTGTAGAGCGATATTATATGTCAAAATACTTATAGAATATAAAATACTACAAGTAGCCCAGAGCACACTGGGTTTTGCACCAATTTGTTCCATATATTGCGTTGTGAAATCCATCAACCATACCACAAGTTAACAACTTATCACCCTATTTTACCAAGCCCTATATTCACCTCGAGCCATTGTATTCGATTCACTGGGAGAACTGGGAAATCTATCTGTATGCTTCGATTTACTCTGTATCATGGCTTCTATCCTGTTGAAGTCATGAGAGGTGGACACAGTGCTCATGACAAAGTGTATATTCTTCGCACTGTCAAGAATTTTGCTAGCTGAAGTTTTAGTTAGTCTTTCCGCCCAAGGTGAACGTGAACCTTTTGAGAGTCACAAACCCAGCAGTCAACATTGCTGGGACTACCTTCGTCAAACCAAATAGTTCTGTTTTCTTTTTATCAAACACATCGAAATGTCTTCCAAGCCTGCCAGTCAGTCCTCTCCGGAGTTTACCTCCTACTACCTTCAACGCGCAACACAAGAGCTCTCAGAGGACCTTGACAAAGTTCGCAACGCAGAGGACTTCAAGGCCGATTCTATTCCTTTCCTTGTTCACGCTCTACAACAGGGTGCGGTACTTTTCTCTCCTGGGGACCAGAAGAGAGTGGTTGCTACACCAAAGACCAAGGACGGGGATGCATGAGCAGGCTGTATATACCCAGTCCAGATCATTTCGGTCTACTGCCCTGAACGCACGACAGCTTTTCAAATCCGCTCCCTTGCATTAAGTGAACTCGTGAGAGTCACTCTTCACCACTTCCCACGAGACAAAGGCATGCCAAATCACAAGGATGGCGTTTGTCTTCGCAGATCGGAAGCTGTTTTATTGGTACCAAGAACCCTTGACACTACACTCCAATGCGTCAGAGCATGTTGTCAAACCAGTAAAACGGGGAAAAGTCAGATTGAGGAATTATGTCATTTAGCAGCCGTTATTGCATAAGGGTATCTCAAAGCAGAGTCTGCACTACATCAAGCGCGCAATAAAATCAATCTATATATACGCTTGTCTTCCTCCTGGGCCGAATCACGGCAATATGTCATTCCTTCATCAGTATGTTCATATGCACGGTCTAATTCGAATTGCGGCGTCGTTCGAGTCGGACAGCCCAACCCTTGATGGCGAGGACGATAACGACCCAAGCCATCAGAAAAGCGACCAGACCCATGGTGACAGTGTACATGAACATGGCGTCGAGCTTGTAGTGGATCATTCCGTCGACAGTATCAGTACTCTACTTCAAGTTAGCGTTTTGGCTCTTTTTCCAGGGGCTCTCGACGTACACTAGCCATGAAGATGATACCTCCAGCGATCAAACCGAAAGCAGCCAAGAGTTCCGTGGGGGGTCGTGATGGGAGAATGGACTTGGGTGGCTTCAGGTACATTATGAGGTATGTCAAACCTCGAGCAAGTGAAGCCCCTAGAAGGAGTTCACCCCATTGCTTATGAACCATGCTGGACATCATGGTATGCTGTGTGTGAGAGCTCATCATGAGTCCAAGCAGCATGATGACCAAAGCCGGTATGGGGTTGAGCGAGAACTCGTATGTGTCGGGTGCTTCAGGTTCGTCTGCTTCTTCGACCGTGTAAGGGCTCTTGGGCTGAACATCGTCCACGGTTGTGTTGAGAAGATGGCGAATACATGTCGACTCGATGAGCATACCGCACTAAAGAAACAAGTCAGTTGTTGTAATGGGAATGATCGACTGTGGCAGATCGAAGGACCTACCAAACCCCCTCCAATGAACAGAACTGTGATGGAGATGTGCTCCATGTCCTGGGCGGTCCAGTCACCACCCCAACCGCCGAGGTGCTCCATGAAGATATTGGTAGCGCCATAGAAGAAGATCAAGAAGCTCTCGACAAACTCAGCAGAAGGGAGCCACTTCTGGAAGTCCTGTCTTGGTCGAACATTCCATGCCCAGCCAAGCTCTCCAAAGCTGCCAGTCCAGCGGCCGAGGGTGAAGATACCTAGCCAGAAGAAAACACCACCCTTGATCCAATGCGCCAATCCATTGAAAATTCCGCCTCCCTCCTAAGAAGATTTGTTAGTCAAGTGTCGCAGCCAAGGTGTCTACTAGCAACTTACAAAGAAACGACCAAAGGTGACAACACCAGTCGCAAGCGCAATGAAGCCGAAGGGAAGGATAATACGATCGACTATGCAGCGGCCGAAATTCAAATACTTCCATACTCGCGAAGCAGCGATCTTAGAGGCGTGGCGAGCAAAGGTTCCCTGAGGTTCAGGAGAGGCAAGTGATAATTCCTCCAGGTCGCCATCATCGTCCTCGTACTCTTTCCTGGGGTTGTTGGCAGGCGACTCCATGCCATTGAGCGTGGATGCCGAGTCGCTTCGGAGCGAGGGTGTGTTTGGTTCGGTTCCTCGTCCACTGTCGTTGGACATTCGGTAGGGGCTGTCATCGTGGTAGCCATTGTGTGAAGGGTAGTCGGCCTCTTGCGCCGCGACAGGTAGAAAAGCGTGTGTCTCGTTACTCGGCGTCTTCCCTTTACCCCTTAGAGCTCCCGCGATACAGCCCACGGCACTTACAAGGACCTGGGCGCAAACGACCCAGGTCACAATCCAGCCAATCTTGTGGTGCGCATTGTTTGGGTACAAGTCTGGGGTCTGCGCATTATATATCACGCCGACCAAAACTCCAAGAGCATTTGTAGCTAGGAAAGCAAACTGCGCCGGGAGTGTAAAGCGAGAGTTTGCTAGTGAGAACATGACGGCTGGGGTTGGTGGTGTTAGTCGGCGCATAAAGCTCAACACCATGAAAACTTACCAATTGGTAGGATAAATACCCAAGAAAGAACCATTAATGCAATATGTGTGTATATGACTCCAGTATGTTCAGTATGCGCAAAGTATGTGTCGGGATAGTCGTCGCTGTCGGGCGGTTGTGTCGTTGTGTTGCTGCCATGCATTCCCATGTCCATGTCCATACTTTCACCACCACCATGCGCAATTACCACAGGTAGAAGCGCTAAGAGCAATGCGCCAGATGCGCGCGATATCATATTCGTATAAATCATGTTGGCAACGTACGTACGTCCAGAAGGATTTGTCCGCAGAAGGAAACAATAGATGCAATGAAACAAGACAAGACAAGACAATGCGACTGGATGAGAAGAGATCGCAAGCAGTAATTATACTTGTTTACAGCCAGAAAGACACAAGTAGGAGGACATGTATAATCATGCGATCAAGTAGACGTCAAAACGAAGAGCGTTTCAAGAAATCATGACATGGCAGTGTTTTAAAACAAACCCGAGATCTTGTATTGTTACTATCGGGCCCGAGCGGTCGAAAACAGGTCATCAGCTGAGGCATTGAAATCACTTGGTCAGTCGGAGACAAAGCGACGAGAGCCAAGAGAGGATACGCAGCAGTTGACCATCCGAAGCTTCCGAATTGCTTCATCATGGGAAGTTGTACCTTTACCTCTGAATAAGGAAAACACAACACAACAGGGTATAAAAAAAGATAGATAAAAGACAAATGCGGTAAGCATTTGTTGGATGGATGGATAGTGGGGGATCCTCAAAATGGGGCCGGCCGGTGGGGGGGTGCCATCTACGGAGTAGGTAACTACAGCTTCAGTACACCCACCACTGCAGCATCGTAGAGGTCACTGTACATTATGTACATTACATGCACTTCCTAGATCATCAGGACAGGCCATGCTAAACGTGGTCCGCGGGGCCCATGTACTGTACTGTACTGTACTGCACTGCACTGTACTGTACTTACCTTGAGGATCTATTGGTTCCGAATAGTTACGTTTTTAGCCCGTTCATGGTCAGCGTGATCGATCGATCGGCACGGAAACTTTGGAAAAGGCATCTTCTCGAAGAACGTCAAGGCATTTCGGCGGAGATCAAGTGGATATCACCGGCCATGCGTGGATGGATGGATGGATCCTCCTCTTCCATTCCTATTCTCACCGAGTATAGAGATCTTAGTCACTGGTCACGAGAACTGGTGCGTGTGTGTGCTGTTCTGTAACCTCCTGCAATGCAAGCATCGCAACCCTTCACCACATTTGGTAACAGTACCACGACTCAGATCCGATAAACGGGGCAGTCAGCCACTCACTCATTCCACTGGCTTACAAGTGAATTACGAATATTCAGTCATAAGCTCTACACGTACTAACTGTGGCTTCTCCTCTATGATTACTCAAAACTGACTTGCTTAGGCCCTCCATCACCATCACCGACATCAAAGCACGGACTGGTTGGTATCAAGCAAAATGCCGAAATCCACATGAGAGCTTTAGTCTTTACAGGCATTATCAATGCATCATAAAGAGCTTTAATGCCGGCAGCTTTGGCGCTAGTTACCTCATCCCGCTGTAAAGTAGCGCTACAGCGTCATTCATTGGATACAGCGGGCTTCAACCTCTTTGATGTGTCATGTACCTAGGTAGGTACCTACGGTACCTTTAATCCCGGTCCAGCATCTCCACACAACTTCAACCCAACTACGCCGACAATTCCGCACACTTTCTCATCAGCTCTTGACTTACAAAGTTTTTGCGTCTGTGCAGTGTAAACGATAAGGCTGGATATGACGTCTAGTGTGGTCAAATATTCGTTTAGGGCTGACAAAGAAAGTATACTACATATAACACAACGACCGCACGCAGTCACTACGCTCTATACGCCATGCGTGCGTTTAACTCACATGCACTTACTTGATAGTTAGTCTGTGCTAACCGAGCGGGAACTTTTCACGTAAACTTCCCTTATGGACATCGATGACTACGGATGATTCATACCGAAATGTCTTGGCAATCACGGATCTCTGATCAAGATCAAGAAATGTAACTGTAACTGTAGGTCTGAGCACCAGACTACCTACCTGGCTGCATTTGCAGGCTTTATCATTATCTCCGTCTCCGTGGGCCCGATGATACCGGCCAAGTAGAAAGACGGACAGAGACGCATTCCATTAAACAGGGTCACAATCCATCAACCTTGAGCTGTCAAAATGGTCACAAGGCATCACATAACCATGCCCATGAGCAGGGAATGGCCTGAGGCCGGGCGTAAAATACAAGGGTCATGAGAAGGAATATTTGCTCAAGTTGAACGGCTATGAGTACCGCCATGATATCAGATTACCCTAGATGCCCCCCCTCCGCTGACAAATTGTTTCGTTTTATAATACACAACTCGTTTGATTTCGATTCCAATCTAGGACAGAATTATCGGGTCGTTCACGATGTGCTGGTTCACCGCCCGCTTAGTTTTCGTGTCTATCTACGGTGCTGACTTGCATTCATCGTGTGTATTACACCCAAAAGAGTCAGCTGTCTTGGGTTACAACCCGAGCCAGCAAATAAGAGTGAATACAATGATCTCGCCAAGCACGGTAACTCGTGGTTAACTCGTCTTCGTTTTTCAGGTAACCGCATGTTTGTACACATGCTATACGCCAGAATTGACTCCCGAACACTCCGCAGTTTGAGCACCGAGGCTGTAAGGTAAGGTACCTAATAATCAACGGTTAATCATGTATCAGCGAGCTCTTGCTTTTTGCGATCTGTCGTATGATATTCGGACAAAATTGGACCGTTTGTGACTGCATGAAACACATGTAACTCTATCCGTAAACGACGGGTTTAATGTTGCAGTCTCAAAAGACAGTTGGGTAGCTCATGAACTATACTTGCATGGGGAGCTTGGGATCTGATGTGACGACATTGCATTGCAGCCAGTCTCCGTAATCGGCCGAAGTGAAGCTGTAGTCTATGTGCAGTAGCATTACAGCATCAAGAGGCCTGATCTGCTTACACTTCACCATCAGCAGCAATTTCAGTTGTTGAGAACATGGCCAATGCCGTGGGTTTGTTTGATAGAGTGGCTGCGTTAGCGGACAGGGGTGTATTCCCAAAATCAGAACCCAGTTGGCGATCCCCACCAACCAAGTCAGTAGTAAATCCCCATCCTCTAGCCTCTAGGTCCGGCCATATCACATCAAGACTTGGATGATGTGAATGATCCGACGCTGCCGAAGGCCCTGCCTCATCTCGCTACCAAGTTTACCGTACAAACTTGCTACAAAACTCAGCTCTTGGCATGCCCAAATCATGCCACAAACTTAACCCAGCCCAGTCCAGTCCATGTTGTTTGAAAGTCCGTATTCCCGAGCAAACACGGTTCCTCACAATGGCCTTTCGGGTAATGAGTGATGAATAACTACCCACGTTATCACGGCAATTCGGAAATATACCACTGACTCAATATGGTCTATCCATTATCCACTCACTGTAGCCCAAACTCATAGAGACGCCCGCCCATCTACCAGCAGCTTCCATTCGTCACCATCATGAACTACGCGACCTTCGCTCTCCAGCTTTCCCAGTATCTGCAAAACACCGCCACGAGCTGCTGGGTGCAGATTCTGAGGCACTTCTTTGTAAATCACCTCGACCAAATCTGTCGCCGTCCATGCCGACCACAATGCAGATTCTTGAGTTTCCACTTCGCCAGGTCCCGTTTTCAACGTCTGAATGACCTGATCCTCCCGTTGTTTTCGATGTGCGATGTACTCAGCAATCTTTGCTGGTCCATTTTCAATCACCGGCCCATGTCCAGGGTATGCTCGGCCTTTGAACAGAGGTCTCATTTCTTCTAGGCTTCGTAGATACGTGATCATGTCCTCAAATACCGCAGTCCCTTGACCGAGGACGTTGTCGGCTGTGAACATTGCATCCTCTTCCTCGAGAACGAACACCATATGATCCTTTGTGTGTCCTGGCGTATACGCTGCTGTCAACGTAGCGCCGTCGACTTGGAAGCGCTGCCCGTGCTTGATTCCATGCTGCCCTTCCTCCGGAGTGTGCTTGAAGATCCTCGTCTGTGGTGAGATGCTCAAGAGATCTTTGATACCACCAGTATGATCATGATGCCAGTGCGTGATCAGCGCGGTATCTATAGTCGCATTCTCCTGCTGTAAAGTCTCGCGGATTGACGAGATCCAGGCGTTACGGCCCTCGCCAGTGTCAATGAGAAGCCGGCGACGACCTGTACCGAGAAGATATGTGTTTGTGCCTTGAAGAGTGAATTTGCCCGGATTGCCGCCCAGAATGCGGATGACGGTAGGACTGACACGCTCTACAGCTGGCAGAGCAATGAGTTGAGTTGCCATGGTGCTCCAGTTGTTGGTAATGTAATATTCAAGGTGCTGATCGGGAGGCGTCCGGAGCCGGGATGCCGAAAAGTCGGACCGGGCGGGAGTTCGGTAGACAGTGGAGACTGTGAGCCCCGTTGCTACTGTAGCCAAATAAGCTCAAAGTTGAGAGATGTCTGGCGTAGATCAAGGACGAAAGATGACAGAAATAGGAAGAGAATATTGATCTACAAGAGGTAGAGAGGGAGCTGGCTGTCGTCATCCGGCAATCTAAACTGCTTACCTATTCAATAGAGAATGAATAGACCTCGGCACGAACGGTACTCCTCTTCTAAGTGCATACATATTGACGTGACAGAAGGAGAGAGTAGTAGGCATCACTTTGCACATCATAAATTTTAGGCATACTATTGTTTGATACTGCATTTATATAAGTAGCTATGATAGAGATTTCAGATACAGAGATAAAGTGTTCTCAAGTGACTATCAACTACAACATTATCAGTCAACGTGCCTGTTAGACGTGCCGTGGTCGCGCGGTTAATACGAGGTTTAGCTGGTGAGACTAGTGCCAGGCTGGGTAAGGTACTAACGTAGGCTATCGTTATCCTATCGCCCTGCATGACATGGGTATAATTTTCAGTGAGCGCCTCCATGACTTGATGATGTATCTACCCACCAATCTTACACCATAAGGTACCTGGCACACTAAGTTTTAGGGAGTCTGCACCTGTTGTAATCTCTCCTAATTACAGTACCTTACAGTGAGTGACAGTGACTTCCAATACCACCTACTCCTGCGCTTCTATTTCCATCCAACCCAACCATGCGCGCACGCACGCATGCATGCACTTACTTAATCTATTCTATTAATTGAAAGAACAATCAATAGGCGCAACAACAGAGTTTGATCCTTTCATCTCTATTGTTTATTTCCTTAGCGGCCACCCCTCGACGCTCATTCCCCTCTTACAGTTCATTAATCTTTGATATTTGAGGCTGGCCACCAATTGTCCGACTTTCGGCTTGCTGTTTGTTGGTTGCACTGCATATTCATGCAACTCTCTGCCTCGCGTGCATCCTTCAGCCTTGTACACCATCGCATCACCCGCCAGGCAAAGGAACGAATAAATATACGAGCGAGCGAACGTACAACGAACCGATCAAGAATAAAAGAATAAGCAAGCCTGTCTCTATACGTGGGGTTTCGAGTGTACCATCCGTACAGTAACTCTTAGCCACATCCGCCGGATCACGAATCGAGCTCTCTTTTACCAGCCACATCAACCAGCTTCATCCGTCTATCACGAGCTTCAATTGCTGTAGCAAAGCTCTAGCCGCGAAGGCTTGATTCCTCACAATGTCTGGGCGACCGACAACCCCGGCCTCACCTAAGAACATCAAGGTGAAGTCTCCGGTCCCCGGATCGCCAATGTTCGGCTGTGGTATGGCCACCCACTGTTCTGTCCCTTTGTATCATTGTCTAATTGTCCCTAGAGCATGTACAACTCCTTCTCAGCAAGAACCAAGAGGTCATGAACAGCTCGATCACGCACTACAAGTTGATCCTCCGTAACATCTTCGATGCGACCCCCATCGTCCCCCAAACCTCAACACAAGAGGGCCGACCCGTTACAACCCTTACCTCGAACTACCTCTGCCTACAATGTCCCATGACCGTGTCCGAGGAAGATCGGTTGAAACATGGAACCAAGAAACAACACCGCTTCTGTTAGTAACCTTGTGCTCCTCCTTTCTGCTGCCTGCTTTGCTAACCCTGGCGCAGATGTTGACTCTCGGAGCGGTTGCCTGTACTGTCAGATGTGCGACGATTTTGTCTGGGACCCGACTCTCGAGGAGCTTCGAGTGAGAAAGATAGGGACTGGCTCTTTTTCTGGTAAGCGGTTGTGCGCGGAGATGCATCTAGTCAAGGCTCGTCCATACGCGATACAGAATGAAAACGAATGGCTGTGTCTTTGACTGCTGCGTCGCTCGTGGATAGTTTTCTGCCGCCTGAAATTAACTGTTGACCAGGTCGCAAGAGAAAGCACAATGAGCTCTTCTCAGACTCTATGAAGGATGACCCTCGGTATATTACTAACAATACTACAACCGCCTCCTGTCGTGCAAACGGCCTGCGCGGCATCTACAACGCTGGTGCGACCTGCTATCAGAACGTTGTTCTCCAAAGCTTCTTGCACAACCCATTACTCAGGAACTTTTACCTAAGCGATGGTCACCAGAGCAATGATTGCCAGGTCTCTCACTGCCTGAGCTGTGCAATGGACGACATGTTCCAAGACTTTTACGCCCTAGAGAACACCAACGGTTATACTGCTGCCAATATCTTGTCAGGTTTCTGGATCTCCGAGAAGAAGGCATTCGAGAATCTTGTTACCACCAAAGAACAAGACGCTCATGAGTTCTTCCAGTTCTTAGCTGAAGAGCTTCATGAACGGAACGGTGATGGCAAGAAGCCGGAAATCGGCAGCGAACATAGCTGCAATTGTATCATGCATCAGACATTCTACGGCAAGATGCAGACTACGACGACATGCCAGAATTGCTCAGGCCAGAGTAATTCCATCCAGTCGTTCCTTGATCTAAGTCTAGGTCTCGAAAATGTTGTCCAGAAGAAGAGCAAGAGGACTGGTCAGAAGAAGCCCTCTCTAACCTTGCAGGATTGCTTAGACGAAGAATACATCAAGTATGACAAGTGCGAGTATCGGTGCAACAACTGCAACGGGACTCAACAAGCCAAACGACATACCAGCATTAAGCGGCTGCCAAACGTTCTGTCGATACAGCTTAAGGTGAGTGTAGTCGGTGGCTTGTGAGTGTCGGTGTTGGTGTTGGTCCGCCGAGTTAACTCTTTTCTTCACAGCGCTTTGAGTACAGACATGGCCGCCACGATCGTGCCGCGTCAAAAGTCGACAATGAAGTCAAATTCCCTCTTCAGCTCAACATGTTACCGTATACCAACCGTGTTCGCAACCACGAGAGTCGAGAGAGCCTTGAGCTGGAGCGATCATGCACCTATGACCTCCTTAGTGTTGTGGTTCATGTGGGTGAGATCGACACTGGCCATTATACATCATATTGTCGGGTCGGCGACCAGGTAAATTTCATTCCTTATGACACTTTCTCAAAGCTGACATGTCTCTTCAGTGGTTCAAGTTTAATGATCACAAAGTCGAGTTGGCGAACTTGTCTGACGTCCTTGGGGCGCAGGCCTATCTCCTTTTCTACATCATTCGCTCGCTGGCCTAGGCGATCGGGGGTCTAGATGAGGAGAGCCAGAAAGGCGTTGATGATCATGAACAATAAGTCGGCTGGATCCATACATCAGCTGCAGGCTGCGCGCAGTATGGAGCACTGCTCCGCGCACATATGTAGTTTAGTAATGCCGTGGCACCCTACTGAGTAGGGCGGTCCATGGTTTCTTCAGATGTATCTTTTTCTCTATCTGTGACGAGCTTCACTGGGTTTGTCATATCCCCAGATGATCCATAAGTCATTGTACGATGTGACACGTTTCCCGGTCTCGTGTATTCTTCCAAGGCCTGAACTTGAGACGGTTCCAGTAGTGGATGCTATCTCCCTAGGCCTCGCATCTCCCGTTCAGCTTCTCTAATCTGATTCATCAGATCGCCAGTCCCAGGTTGAACTCTCGAAATTGGCGTAACAGTAATAGTGGTTACTTAAACCCGCGTGAGCCGGCTCGAAGGTTGTTGCATAGACTCCAAGAGAACGGTAGAGCTTGTCAACAATGGTAGCCATTCGTTCCCCCGTGCAGACAATCACACGAGGCGACTTTGGCTTGACGAGCCAGCGGCCTGTTAGGGCAACTAGTGTGTGATATGTTAGTACTTAATTTGGAGGGTGCAGATCGTGATGCGGGATGGGGTAACATTCTATGGATAGTGGCCAGGACGACTGTGAGCATTACTTACACTTTGTCTGGCAGTCATTGCTGAAGAATGGAGGGTCAATTATAACACTATCCAAACTGCCCTTCAGATGAGCTGAGGCAATAATATCAGCATATGCCAAAGGCAGTTTTCAACTAGCAAAGCGGACATACCTGGAAGTTGGAGAGGTCGCTGGAAGTCATAGAAGACAAACTCAGGAAAGACGCTGAAACGATGGTCATGTTCGAACAAGACCAGCTTAGGTCGGTCTTGAATAGGCCAGAATCTCTGTGCGTCCCAGTCAGTTTCTGGGTTCTAATTACATATCAAGCCCTGGGCATGACAAAAGTCAGGGTTGATCTTACAAGACGGTTCTTGAGGGCAATGAAAACACTCGGTGTCGAGACTACACCAATGGTCGAGCTTGACGATGCGCCATCGAGGAGCTGATCGGCCAGAGCAAAGGCTGTTTCGTCGAGAAACTAGATCGTCAGGTCCATGTTAGTATGCATTTTCTTTTCGCGATGTCAATATCATGAAGTTATTATAGTGCCAAGACCAGCCCAGTACGTAATGGATACCCAACTTCAGACAGGCAAAGGCAGAGACTCTATCCCAGAAGCCGATCGCGATGCCATCTATCTCCACCGCCGGAGCCAAAGGCGCAAGACAACTGGACGAGAGGAATTTTACGTACCCAAAACTGCGATTCGTTCCAATCCTCTGTGAAGGCCGCCATGCTCAGCGGTTGATCGTCCGCATCCTCCGCGACAGGGTCCTCGTCCTCCGGCTCGACGACGCCGAGTCCGGCTCCGGCTCTCGGAGCGGCGCCGGTCCTCAGCTTCTCAAATGTCTTTTCATGAGCGTCCTTTTCGGCGTGGAACTCGGCCAGCGCGGCCAAGGCGTGACTCGAGAGGCTTCTGAAGAGACCAGACCAGCCAAAGTCAGTAAACTGGCCCTGCCCGTAACTTGGGGTGACATGGATGTTTCGTAGACTATTATCTCTTACATGGGCTCTTCATCATCAAAAGACATCGGAATGTTGTCGTCAAAACGTATCTTTTTCGGTTCTGCTATGCGGTCGCTTCAATGAGATGCGATAGAAGGTTTTGTGTGAGGGTTTTGGCGGGGTCCTTTTTACTGCCTACCACTGCTTCCTCGACGGTCTAGACTCTCGCTACCTATCAAAGAGCTGCATATGCGATGATGGATAGCTAGCTAGCTACAGGGTAGCCACCTGTGGACTGATTCGATTCTCTCAACCTGCGTATTATCTGATATCAATCATCTCAACCCAAAGAAAACCTGTACAATTGTTCGAACTCGCATACTCTCTAGTCTGTGCGGTTCTATATACACGGACTATTGTCGACTTGTCCGCTCAGCCGTGAATCACCAGCCGCCTTTCCAGCATTCGCAATAAGCAAAACATTTAAATTCATTTTCTTTACAGCTCATCCAAGACATGGATGTACTTCTTCTCTTCCCTCTTCTCCTTCTCTGTCGCAGGGGGGAGATCGTAGAAGTTCTGACTTCGGAATCCTTGCTAAAGAGGTATCAGTCTGTGACTTTCACGACCATGATAGCGGCACTTACCAGGTAGTGGTAGGTGAAGTTGATAATGTCACCAGGCTCAATACCAAGATCCTTAAAGGTCTTGGCCTCAGGGTCAATGACCTGATCCAGGTACTCACGCTCAACCTCATCGGCTGACAAAGTATGCCACCAGAGGAACTTGTTTAGGATCTCAGCAACAGGCTTAAGGATGGCCTTGGGCACGTTGATGTGTCGTCGCTGCTTGTAAATCTCCTTGTCAACCATTACGGAAATCTCCTCCATGCTGTACTTCTTGGGTCCGTAAAGCTCAAAAGTCTGGCCAGCAGTTGTGTCGTCATAGAAGATCTTCTCAAGAGCAGCACCAACGTCGATAGACTGTGGCGGTTAGTAACGCTAGCCCTAAGCACTCTGACAAAAACCTACGTGGACGGGGTAGAACTTCTCCTGCATGTTGTTGGAAGTGAAGAGGTTGGTGACACCAGCAAGCTTCAGCAGCAGGTTGTCCTCGAAACCAAAGATGGGCGCAGGTCGGACAATAGTGGTCTCAGGGAAAAGTTGTCGGGCAACCTCCTCAGCTCGACCCTGAGTCGTTTATTAGCATTTCCCTCCATTGACCAAGCCGATGATCCACAAACCTTTGTTCGGTAGAACTCGGAGACGGACTGAGAGTTGGCACTGTGGGAGGAAACGTGGATATATCGGTCGACATCGTATTTGCAAACAGCCTCGACAATTCGCTCAGTTCCCTCAACGTGCACATCCTCCAAAGAGAAGTTCCTGATAGTCATTTAGTTCCCATCCTATCCATTGGTCTGTATCATAGACATACTTGGTAGGATAGTCGCGGCCAATCAAGTTGAAAACGGCATCGGAATGTCGGACGCTCGCCTCGATCGAAGGGGTGTTTCGAAGGTCGTGCTCCTAGTAAGAGGGTTACTGAAAGGTTCCTGAGTATATCAGGACGAGTTGAGGCGTACAATGAAGACAACACGGCCAAGATCTCCAGTGACCTTAAGATGACGCTTAGACATCTCCTCGCGGTAGGGAATAACGACAGTGCATCCCTGACGGGCTAATGCCAGAATCAGTATTCCAATTGCCCATTTCTAGTATCCAATCCTGGTTCAGGTCGGCTCACCCAGTCGGTTGACAATGTATCGCCCTAGTTGGCCGGTTGCGCCAAATACGGTAACAGTATGGCCTGGTTTCCTCTCGTCAGTGTTGTTCGTGGTCATCGTAGCTCGATCATGGTACCTCCGAGGGATGAACTAGAAGCGAAATAGCATTAGAGGAGATCCGAATAGTGTCAATGGGCCGTGGTTGAGCTTACCGGCCTCCCTCAACACGCATGATAGGCTTGCCAGTTCGAGTAATGGAAATATCGGATAGGTATCGCTTGCCGGCGACATTGAAGGCAGCCTTGCGGGCCGCCCGCGCAGCAAATAGAGGCGAAGCCATTGTTGCGAATATACAGATTGCGTGACAAAACGCTGCTGTGCCTCGCAATTG
This sequence comes from Fusarium musae, assembly GCF_019915245.1. Lineage (NCBI taxonomy): Eukaryota > Fungi > Ascomycota > Sordariomycetes > Hypocreales > Nectriaceae > Fusarium > Fusarium musae. The sequence goes on from NC_058391.1 coordinate 2,428,126, forward strand.
GCCGTTGAACGTCTCGTCGTCTCGATAGCAGTGTTTGGTGATGCTAGCCAAGTTAGAGCCTCGGGGAACGGTAATTGTAGATCACGTGATGGGTCACTGAAATCTTGCAGCTTGTCATTGGTTAGCGCCTTTGGAGTGCTCCTCCAGAGGTCGAAATGGCCCGTGCGCCTTTACGTTGCGACGACCAGGCTGCCTGGTAGCCTCATTGATGAGCTAAGGACCTCCCTCCACACTCCACTGAAGCAACTATCAACCTCTACATACAACCATACCAGCTTCACCGATTATCTCGACGGCCGCCCGACGACAACACGATCCAATAGAGGAGAGGCCATACTCACGCATTTGGGAATCATAATTCGCAAAAATCAGCTTCGGTGCAGCAGTACGCGCCAATATATTACGGCTGCAGGCAAGCTAGCTTCAGTTACTGTGCACGTCACCCATACAATACCCAGCGATTCCACCGACCTAAAATACGAATCCCGCCATCATGAGCAACGAGACCATTTCCGACTTTCTTGCCGAGCAGCGCGATGAAGCTCCCGAGGAACTCCAGCCTCTCATTCTCGACTTTGAGAACTTCTGGGAGCGCAAGCTTTGGCACCAGCTCACTGACGCCCTCGTCGAGTTCTTCAGCCACCCTGAGAGCGCCCCTCAACGACTACCATTCTACAGAGTCTTTATTCTCAAGTTTGCCGACAAGATCAACCAGTTGAAGCTTGTGGACCTAGCATTGAAAGCAGCAACAGAGTGTGAAGGTGAGATTTAAATGCAATATGCTCCGAAGCCGGCGGGTTGCTGACCGATGGTTCTTGAACGACACAGAAGACGAGCAGCGCCTTTCTTTCCTGCAATCAGTCGCCAAGAAGGTTAATAACGAGAACTCCCAGGATGCTTATGTCTATGCTTTGGTTGCTGTCGCCCAAGCAAAGCTGGACTTGGAGGAGCTAGATGCTGCGCGAAAGGACCTGGATACGGCCGAGCGGATATTGGATTCTTTCGACTCTGTAGAGAATGTGGTCCATGCTGCTTTCTATGATGCAAATGCCATCTACTACCAGGTATGCTCTTCATCTCAGATTTTAGATATCTGGTGAACCCGCTGACCTCTCTCTAGCGTAAGATGGACTTCTCTAACTACTACCGCACTGCTCTCCTCTACCTTGCCTGCATTGACCTTAACGCAATGACACCTGAGGAGCGACACAAAAGAGCCTACCACCTCAGCATTGCTGCCCTTGTTTCAACAAGCATCTACAACTTCGGAGAGCTCCTGCTCCACCCCATCCTTGACGTCCTCGCCAAGAGCGAGCATGCTTGGATGCGTGATCTGCTATTTGCCTTTAACCGTGGAGATCTTGACGCTTATGACCAGCTTTCTGATCGCGTTGAGTCCAACAAGCTTCTTAAGAACAACGCCACGCATCTTCGACAAAAGATCTACCTTTCCGCATTGACTGAGGCTGTCTTCCGCCGTCCTCCCCACGACCGCACCCTCACCTTTGCCACTATCGCTCAGGAGACCAAGGTTCGACCCGAAGAGATCGAGCATCTCATCATGAAGGCTCTCAGCCTAGGTCTGTTGCGCGGAACTATTGACCAAGTGGACGGCGTTGCTCAAATTACCTGGGTTCAGCCCAAGGTGCTCGACATGAAGCAAATCGCCGCGATGCGCCAGCGACTGCTTGACTGGGACTCAAGCGTCAACCAACTCGGCAACTGGATCGAGTCGGCTGGCAAGGATGTGTGGGCTGCGTAGACGAGCTCTCGACAAGAGTACGGTCTAGGGAAGGTATGGCGATCAAAACGAACAAATGTACAGTATAGACGAATAGAAACTTTACTGTGGGCTGATGATGGTCTTTGCCCATGTCAAGACTATTAATTCTAAATTTTGCCTAATCTATGTGCCCTTGTTTGATACTAAAAAAAATCAGAACCACCATTATTGTGGCTTAATGCATGCTTTGCTTCCTATCTTACAGTCCGAGCCCCTGCTTTTCCTCAAGCAGTAACCTCCCCGAAGACATTGACCATGCCTACGAGCCAGGCTGGCCACCAAAGGCACCATACTACAACGGGCGTATACATGCCCCAGACGTTCCAGCCGAAGCTGGCCTCCTTCAGCAGGTCCGCAATACTGATGTCCCAGATCTGGGCCGCTGCGTACAACACTGTAGGTGGTGACACGACATTGAGGAGACCTGCTAGAGACCAGCGAAGGCCTGGGTTCTTGACCGGCTGTACAAAGCTGAGAGGGCTTGAGAGTACGCCGATGAGAAAAGCAAGAGAGAAGTTGAGAGTTGCAAGAGTAGAAAGGCACATGCCAAGAACGAGAAGAGAGAAAGACTTGGTGAGTTGGAAGTGCTGCATCGTGGGCTTGGTGACAAGCGTTAGGAGACGGGAGATCGCGAAGGGCATGATAGCCGAGATGACGGAAAATGCAGCAAAGGCGGGTGAGAGTAACTAGAGGTAATCAGTATAAGACTGGAAGAAAATGATATTGGGGAGCACTGACGCCAGCGGGAAGGTGGTTGAATATGTACAGAGGTACAGCTGCGAGACCCTGGCAGACAGCAACAACACCGAGCGGAACAAACAGATCCCGTCCGGCTTGTCTTGCTTCGACAGATGTGGTAGATGTCTTCTCCTTAGGCTTTTGCGTCGCGGGTGATTGACCGCTCTTCACCCAGAGTGAGATAGCCATGATGGTAAAGTTGGCAGCAATCAACATAGCACTGGGAAGATAAGTACCGATACTGACGAAGCGATCGGTCTGCATCAGAAGATAAAAGAAGAAACTCTGGTGCAGATGCTCAAGCAAATTATTCAGACTTCGGAACGACCCCTCAACCAGGCGTCCCATGGCCATCTCATCATGCCATCCTTCACCGTAAGGCTGAAGTGTCACGGCATCAATGTGATATGGGATGAAGCTGCTGTGAGCACCAGCTGCATATCCGAGACCTTGGTTGAGCATACCACGCAGCATGGTTTGTAAACGATCAGGGTAGGTACCCTTGTGCTCTGTCATCTTCTGAATAGAAGTGCCAATACCCATCTGGCCACCAGCAATGTTGACGATTGAGTTGATAAGATCAAGATTAGGAAGCTGACCATTAGGGCCATCGTAAATCACATGAACAGCCTTGAAGCTTTGTTCTTGGGGGTAGTCGATAGCAAGGGCACCCTGAAGAGCACCGGACTTCAGAGGCAAAGGAGCCACAAGATCAGGGTTATGAGCATCATGGTATGCGTCAACCCAAGCTTGCGTGCCTGTCTTGCTATCGGGAGGAACAACAAGAATGATGTCCTTGGACCAGAGTGACCAGCCTATGCCTGTCAGCGTTTATCCCTTGGTTTGAGTTTCAGGGGGGTACATACGTTTAAAGTAACGGACCAAAGTCAATGCCAGAGATACGCCGTTGCGGTTGAGCTGCTCTTCAACGTTCTTCCACGCAGCAACCAACACAATTGCCTCAGTGGCATCGCCACGGGGAGCTTGCAGGATTGCGTAGAGGTTCTGTCCCGAGTACTCATGGCCAGCTGAGTGGTAGGTGTAATTTTGACGCCCAACCTTTAATCCAACACCCGTGAGAATCTTGTCGAGCCTGTCGTTGATCCTGTAACCAGTTGAGGTTAGTAATTGATACATTTTCCCAAATCCATGTCAAGACGCACTCATAGTTGTTCTTGTCGACTACATCGTCAACCTCATGTCGGTAAGCGCGGAAGATGTTTTGTTCGCTTCCTCCAAAATATGTATGCACTTGACCTGGCAACAGGGCATTCTCTGATATGTATGTTCGACGCGAATATTCGTTTAATGGTAGAAGAAAGAGCCAGATTACACCGATCGCGATGCAGAGGAAGGACAAGTAAGGGGGGAGCTTTAGAATACGAGGATCGCGACGCAGCGACAGCGCTGAAGCTATAGAACAATCAGCCAATGGCCAGATCAGGGGATGAAAGAGACGACTGCATACAGAGTAGTCGCGACATCGTTTAGCCAATATCTTTGTGACTAATCAAAGAATTGGTCTCTCGATGTTTGAGTTGAGGCGAGGTTGAGGTTGAGGTTGAGGTTATCGTTGGCTTAGCCTCCCGTAGAAACAATGAGATTCAATCATTAAAGAGGGTACGTACCGTCATGACAGCTTTCCATTAAATGGAAGCTCCCCCCCCGGCTTCAGGGGTTGAATTGCGGGCCGCCTGCAGTGAATGCGGGGCAGTCTATGCGGTTACCGGGGGCTCATGTCGATCGAGAGCTACAGCATCAAACCAACAGTCGTTGAGATTATATTAGAACCAAGCTGGAAATTAAGTAGTGCTTCAATAACAATGTTCAGGCATTGGTTATCTCCTATTGCAGGCATATGGTATCATAATGGAATCAAGAAACCACTGCAACAGTAGACACATCATAAAGTAATGACAACGGATGCACCATCATGACAACTGAAGCAATCTTCGTCCTCTATCTTTATTATTGCTCCATCCATTATAATAATACCTGAGATAGTTCAGAGCAGAAAGGGTCATGACCAGCTAGATGAACCCGCTCAGACGTCCATTCATTCCTTTGCTTTTAATCGCTACGCCAATCCCTGACGCAAGAGACTCCACGAAAGATGAAATACCCTTTTTATAGTACAATTCAAAAAATAGCGTGCAACGAGCACTTCCGTACCATTACAGTTACACAAAATTACACGCGCACCATGTACGCTCATTCAAGGTCCGAGACGCTGGGTTGTGCCAACTAGCTCCGTCGCTGCGCTGCCACTGGGACCAGGGCGGTTGGTCGTGGGCAACACACCAAATCGGCCATATGTTGTCTTGTCGATGCTGACATAGTGAGGGAGGATCTTGAGGAGGTTGAGTCGATTCTCGACCCATCGAAGACCCCATTCAGGGGGGGCGAGCAGCTTAGCATACCCGAAGCCAGCTATTCTAGCTATTAGTTTCCTTTCGATCACGACAGTGACTGTAAGACTTACCAACGTATCCAATTGCAATTCCACATAGGTGGCCAAGAAGACTAGTACCAGGTACCAATGCCCTCACAACCATACACATGATTAAGGGGGTAGTCCACGTTGGAATATGGACAGTACCGACGACGAAATGAGGGTTGGTTTTGTAGGTTTGAATAGACTCCATCGCCAGTAGAGTAAATACCCACATGCTAGAACAAATGTTAGCCCAAGTTCCTGCCTAACAATTTCCTCGTCGCCGTACCTCGCTCCCAGAACGCCATGGTTTACGTGGAACACATATCGCTCGATCAAAACGTACATGACAGCCGGTATCGATGTCAAGGCTAGATAAAGCGGGTCAGCTCATAATCCTTCAACACATCTGAGGTTTCTTACGTCCAAAGAACAGAGCAAGGGATGTTAAGGTGCCATGTTCGTTCTCGAAACGCTCCATTAAAGGAGTAAGCGCCGTGAGGTTAAGGACAGCATGGATAATGTTAAGATGTATTAACGGGAATGTCGATAATCGATATGCTATGAGCAAGTCTAGTTAGCAAATGCGCAAAGATTCAATGTCGCTTGGTAGTACCATTTGTAATGCTAATCTCTTCAGGGATGAGGGCGCCCCATTCTCGCAAGTTCCATACTGATTGTAGGGATGCGATTGCGAGAGCAACAATAGCGACGATTATGAGTCGTGTGAAGAGCGGCAGCCGTGTTAGATATGATCGGGCTCGTAAAGCATTGAAGTTCTGGAGACGGGGTCGCATGTCTAATAGATTCGAGCTACTCGGAGCAGCCGGATGATCACCGCTTTAAAGGAATGAAAGGACCGACGACACGAGCAGATAATAAGATAAGAAGCAAGAGAACTAATACGAGTTTCTTGACAATAAGAAAAAACCGGTTGAGATCGCAACTCACTTCCACGCCCTAAGAAACAGTCGCAGGACAATGGCAAGTCAAACTGGACAACGGACCCTTGACCCATAGGTCGAGGTGTGGCTGTTGCCTGGGCACGTGATCAGTGCACGGCCACCTACAGCTGATAGGTACCTTTATGAAAGCTGAGTGACGTTCTTGTTTTTAGGACGTAGGCATCACGCAAAGTTCAAAATGCTCAAGGTGCTACAGGTACTTGACAGGTAGGTAGCATCGAAAACGGGAGCCTGAAGAGACGTTCACAGCATTACTCGAGCCTCGTATTTGAACAGGCTGGGACGATAGATCGATACCAGACATCACCATGGCACATCGTGAATTTAGAGCAGATAGATCACTTATAAACAACAGGTATTTGAACAATTAGAATTTTGTTACAACTAATAAAAGCATGGCTATTCCTTTGCTACAAATATGTAAAAGACATGGGCGCTCAACATTTTAGACATATACCGTCCGTTGAAAAGCCCCTCTACTGTCTGCCCTCGAAACCCAATCGAGAACATCAGGATGTACGCCGTATGTGACCCAAAATATCAATTTGCTCTTCTTTACTTTACTTCATTCCTTCTTTAGTTCTTGGTGGCCTTGGCCATGGTGTTCAGGGCGGAACCGTTCTTGAACCACTCGATCTGGGCCTCGTTGAAGGTGTGGGACAGAGGGATCTCGAAAGATGGGCTGCCGTCGGCGGGGTGGACAACAAGGGGAAGGGGCTTGCCAACAGCGAGCTGAGTGCAGAGGACATCGACCTTGTCATCAGGTCGGATCTTGTCGTAGTCGGCAGGGTCGGTGAAGGTAAGAGGAAGCATACCCTGCTTCTTCAGGTTGGTCTCGTGGATACGGGCGAAAGATCGGGTAATGATGGCAAGACCGCCAAGGTGACGGGGCTCAAGAGCGGCGTGCTCTCGGGAAGAACCCTCACCGTAGTTCCAGTCACCAACGACAACCCACTTGATACCCTTGGCCTTGTAGTCACGGGCGACAGCAGGGACGGCACCCCACTCACCAGTGGTGACGTTCTTGATCTTGTTGGCCTCACCGTTGGCCTCGTTGATGGCACCAATCAACATGTTGTTGGAGATGTTGTCAAGGTGACCACGGTACTTCAACCAAGGACCCGCCATGGAGATGTGGTCAGTGGTGGTCTTGCCCTTGGCCTTGATGAGGATAGGGATATCCTTGGCATCCTTGCCATCCCAAGGCTGGAAAGGAGTCAGGATCTGGAGACGGTCGGAGGTAGGGGCGACATCGACAGTGACGCTGGCACGGTCACTGGGAGGAGCCTGGTAGGTGTCCTGACCGGGGTCGTAGCCCTTGCTGGGAAGACCATCGCCGGTGGGAGGAGCAAGCTTGAACTCCTTGCCGTCCTTGTCCTTCAGGGTATCGGTGAGAGGGTTGAAGTGGAGGGAGCCGGCAATGGTCATGGCAACGACCAGATCGGGAGAGGCCACGAAAGAGTGTGTGGCGGGGTTGCCGTCGTTTCGGCCAGTGAAGTTACGGTTGTAAGAAGAGATGATAGAGTTGGCCTCGCCCTTCTTGACGTCGCGTCGGTCCCATTGACCAATGCAAGGGCCGCAGGCGTTGGCAAGGACGATACCGCCGAACTCCTCAAAGGTCTGGAGCTGACCATCACGCTCGATGGTGGCGCGAATCTGCTCGGAACCGGGGGTGACAGTGAAAGCAGACTTGGCCTTGATGCCGTGGTTGAGGGCATCACGGGCAATGGAAGCAGCACGGGTCATGTCCTCGTAAGAGGAGTTGGTGCAAGATCCGATAAGACCGACCTTGAGCTCCTCGGGCCAGCCGTTCTCCTTGACAGCCTGGCTGAACTTGGAGATGGGGGTACCCAGATCAGGAGTGAAGGGACCGTTGATGTGAGGCTCGAGCTCAGAGAGGTTGATCTCGATGAGCTGATCGTACTCAGCACCCTCGTCAGGCTTGAGGCCGTGAGCGTACTGGCGGGCGAAGTCACCGATCTCCTTTCGCTTGGTGGCGGCGAGGTAGTCGTACATGCGGTCGTTGAAGGGGAAGACGGAGGTGGTGGCACCGATTTCAGCACCCTGGAGAATATCAGCCAACAATCCTATTGATGGAAGAACAAGAGTCACTTACCATGTTGCAAATGGTGGCCATACCGGTACAAGAGATAGCGTCGGTACCAGGACCGTGGTACTCAACGATAGCACCAGTACCACCCTTGACAGTGAGGATATCGGCAACCTTCAGGATAATATCTGAAGATGGGTCAGCAAAGTCAAGAAGAAAAGCGAGAGGTCACCCTTACCCTTAGGAGCAGTCCAGCCGTTAAGCTGGCCAGTGAGCTTGACACCAATGACGTTGGGGGCCTTGAGCTCCCAGGGGAGATCAGCCATGACATCGACAGCATCGGCACCACCGACACCAATGGTAGCCATACCGAGACCACCACCATTGACAGTGTGAGAATCAGTACCGATAAGAAGACCACCAGGGAAGCAGTAGTTCTCGAGGAGAATCTGGTGAATGATACCAGAGCCGGGCTTCCAGAAACCGATATCGTACTTGGCACAGGCAGTAGAAAGGAAATTGTAGACCTCCTTGTTGATGTCAATAGCGCGGGCAAGATCCTTGGCACCACCGACTTGGGCCTCGATCAAGTGATCACAGTGGACAGTAGTGGGGTTGGCAACCTTGTCCATACCAGCGGACATGAACTGAAGGATAGCCATCTGAGCGGTGGCATCCTGGCAGGCAACACGGTCAGGTCGCAGCTTGAGGTAGCTCTTGCCACGCTGGATGTCTTGGCCATGAGGGTCGTCCAAGTGAGAGTAGAGAATCTTCTCAGCGTAGGCCAGAGGTCGGTTCAGACGAGCACGAACGATGTCGAGGTTCTCGGACATCTTCTTGTAGTTGATGTAGTTACCCTCCTCCCAGTTGTTCTGTCGGACCTGTCCAGCGAGGCATATTAGCACAATTGTTCCCGGATCTCATGTCTTGCATCTTCCCAAGTCCATAACCCGGGCTTCATATTCTCTGGTTGCCATTGAGCTGTAAGTCGCGCAGTTCAGGTCTCGGCATTGCCGGTAGATTGGCAGCCGAACTGGCCCATGCGCCATGACGTTTGGCGCCTGGCTGGTAGTGCAAAGAGGAAGTGATAAAGTTTCGTATCGTGGAATCAAGAGACAGCAATACAATTGGTTTGAGGCTTACCTTCTTGTCCAGAGGGCTATCTGAGACTGTGGCCATGCGGCGGAAGCCAGAGGCAGCGCCAGCAAGGGCGCGGCTCCGGGACATGTTGCCCAGAACCTGGCGTGTAGCAAGCATTGCGACTATGGTGCTGTGAGGGGACTGTCGTTAGCAAAGAGTGGTCAACGACGACGGTTGGGTTTTATAATTGACTTACGACCCAATATCGGTCGATGAGTGACTCGATGTATGCTTGAAGGGTGATTGCGAATGTTCAACTGAAGAAGTTGAAGCTTTTCGGGTGGGTTGAAGGAAGAAGGTGGGGGAATGTGCTGCCGAGCAGGTAAGGATTTTATGCTCTTCAGCTGGTCATGTGTTTATCTGGGTTAATGCAGCAATTGGGTTTTATAATTTAGCTCAAGCAACAAACGGACGTAAAGTTTATGTATTTTTCTTGTTTTTGGAATTTAAATTGGTATCAAAGTGTTGTAGACGTTTCAAGAACATCATCTCGTTGTATTACAGTCTTGGTTTATATATTGTTTTATGTCAACATCATTCTCATCTCATACACAGTAATATTCATCTTCTCCCACAGAAGCCACGATTTGATTCTCTTTTTTTCCCTCTGGTTGCGAGGCAGTTGCTGTTACCTCGGTCTTGCGGGCACCCGTTACGGCGTGAGCCCCGGACCATGATGTAATTTCCGCATCGTGGGCCCCGAAACGGTCTAGGCGTCCATCATGCCCCGGAACCTCACAATCAATGACAAAAGATGCTCTCTGGTTGGCCAAAACTCTGACTCGCTTCCCAGGGTTTAATCGCTACAGTTCCTCGGGCCAGCGGCTTTACCTTCGGTCGCCGCTAAACGGACATATCCCTTCGCACATGCGATCCTCCGAGGTCATGATGCTCGGTCACCGATCTTTTTGGGCTTCAAAACACTGGTTTTTCGGAATTCATTTTTCATCTGCGAGCGGTTGAGGGAATTTGGGGTAGCCCTTGAACGAGGGGGAATGTGAAGCTTTTCACCAAACCCCAACCCCCTATGCCCTTGTATGCACACCCCAGTTGTGGTTCTGCCAAAGGTCATGCCGGAGACCGCCCAGTTCATGTGTATTATCCAATAATAACTGAGGCGATTATAATCTTGATATCCGTTCTTGGAGCCGATTGCAGGCTCTTGTCCACCTCTAATAAGCCGCATCATGAACTCCCTGTATCGTAACCCACAATCCTGATGGAACACTGCGAGCCGATCAATACTGTCGCATATTCTAGTACGGCGCAGACGGCTATGCAAACGCCCATCTGACCGTGCAAGCGTCCTTCTTCTCGTCCTTTCGAGCTTGAAGTCTAACTTGCTCTTTGCCGATCGTTGATCCCGGAGCCGGCGACCCCAGACCCGCTATCCGCCGGGTATCACCAAGCCCGGTCAATTCCCATCTGATGGCTGAACCTGGGCATGTGACAGCATGTCTCAAGTTTTATGGGAGGTTCAAGGCCGATGATTTTAATGAGATTCCTATACAAGCATAATAGACCATTAGAAGGAAACAAAAGATCAGAGCACGGAGGGCTCTACAAGATAGCCTTGAGCTGGTCACCGTTCCGTTCTACAATCCTTTTTACAATGATGCTCCTTCGTTAGCCTACTGCTTAGGTGCTCAGTTGTTGTCACAATGACATTTGGGGCCTTTTATCATGTAGACTTTCCTATTTTACCTTGTTCAATTTTATTGTTTAGTCGTTTTGTCTTTCGTTACTTCCCTTCTATTTCTACTCATAGTCTCTCGAATTTGATTTCTAAGTCGCACAATGCCTTGCTTTGTCTCTGACTCGAAATGGTCCTGATATCGTGCCGTCTTCAGATTTAACCTGTGGCTGTAGTGCCCCGCATCCGTCTTATCAGCTTATCGGGTCAGCCCCACCAGAACTTTTTTCGAAAATCGCCAACCTCAACGACCGCCTAGGTAGCTTGAAGTATTGAAGTTACCAATATCACAATCTGGAATAGCATACTCCAAGAACCGCATTCGTCCAAGTCACCGCGAAGATGGGTGTCACAAACAAGAAAACAATCACCAAGACAAGGCGCAAGACTCGAGACGTCGACCAGGTCAAAGCCGACCTCATGTCACCCAAGCATTTGAAGCAATTCATGGAGACGAAGGCTGCTGAGGATCTTCCCGGCCTTGGGCGTCACTATTGCGTTGAGTGCTCCAAATGGTTTGATACGGATGCTACTCTGGTATCGCATCAAAAGGGAAAGCCTCATAAGAGAAGGTATGTCACAAAGTGACTCGCAATGGATATCCATTTGTCTACTCTGGCATGTGTACTAACTCTCCGCTAGAGTCAAGCAGATCGCCGAAGGGCCATACACTCAACAGGAGGCTGAAGCTGCCGTCGGCTTGCGAACAGACAACGGCGACCGAAAGCGCACATTTGCCGACCAAGATAATGATGTTGCCATGGACGCCTAAATCTTGTCCGATAAAATTCTTCATAGCACGCTAAAAGGGGGATACAAAATCCTAGGGCGCATCGGAGCTGGGCTTGATTTTTGACATTGCAAACGGCGTTTTGAGATATTTCTGTCGATATCCCGATTAAATTCACCTAACACCACGACCACGCGCTCTGGCCAGTCCACTAGGCCGGGTACGTCCAACACCGCGAGTCGACCTTCCCCGAGACGACGTTCCTCGACCAGGAGCAGCAGGAAGACGTGATTGTCTTTTTGGAGGCTCTGGTGTGGTGAATTTGGAAGACTTGGTGGTAGTGGGAGGATTCTCAACAAAGGACGTGTCGGTGGTCCTAGAGGCTAGTTAGAAGGGCCAACAAAGGGTGTTTACGGAGAAGATTTACATGAATGTCATTTCTGCCTCAGCCTCTGATTTTGATGGGGTCACGGCGGGTTGTTCTGGTTGAGTCCGGTCTCTGCGGAAAGATTCCGGGACAGGTCCCTGCGAGAATAAGCTTTAGAATAACAAAACCGTACATATCCAACACGGATAAATTCGATAGACATACCTCTGGGAAATCAACACAAAAGGCATTCATGTTCAGGCCATAAAGGAAGCTCGCAAACGATTCACTGAATCTCGCTAAACTCTCGTGCATAAGCTGAAAGTGCATCATATTCGCTTCGAGGTCGGCCATGGCATCGGAAAGTTCAGCAAAGGCCGGCTCAAACGCATTCAGCGGAAATGGTGCATCGTGTTCTCCAGCACCTCGCGCGGACTCGCGAAAGGATGATCGGGATGAAGGTCGCAGCGGGGTGGTAGGTCGTGATGTTCGGGAACGAGAATTTGAGCGTTTGCTGGGGTCCAGAGGTGTAGTCGACATTTTGGCAGCTTTTGCTCTGTTTCGCTTTCGCTGTTATGTTTTTGTGTACTGTTTCGTGTATTCGTGGCTCGGCGTATGGGTAATGTAATTCGCGTAATTGATATCGCGACCTGAAGTTGGATTGCACGAAAGTCAACAAACATTGGATGGAAGTCTGTTGTGGCGCCCCCGCAATTCGTTTCGAGATGTGGCCCCCCAGTCCTATGGCTTTCCCCACGACGCTTCTATTACCCAGATAGCATTATATGTACTTTATACATCATGCCCGATTTTGATGTCAGTTGGTCTCGAGCCTTACTTACTTTTGCTATTTTGTTATTTCAACATTGCATTTTCCAAAACTCGTCATACCTCAAGCATGATGGGCATTGCGGTTTCCAATTTCTCTCCTATCCACCTTTGAGAGATGTCGCGTGAGCAGTCTCCTGGTAACTAAGGGGCAAACGATACGAAGACATACGATATGGTACGGATACCGAATTAAGGAAAGCTCGTTGTATACAGACTTTGTTAAAGAACACTGCCATGCCATGGCCATTCTTATTTTACATCGACTGCGAGTCATGGGGCCCCTTGACCATGGGATATCGCAGGATTCTTTGTCTTGTACAGAGTACTGACCATAGCTTGGTAGCTCTGTAGGGAAGAGCACAGCCACACTCACATCACGCTCACACTCGACGGACTTTGTTGTCAATTTCAATTATTTTCAGATGTCTTGCTATTTTCTCTCCTGGACATGGTCTTGATGTTGTTTCGCCTTTTGTTCGAGACATCTTGATTGGGCTTCTTGAGGTGCGTGGCAGGGCAGCGTCAACATCAATAGCAGGCCTCCAACCGTTGTTTCCGAGTACTCCGAACACTAACAAATGCCCTACGTCAATAAGTAATTGATCCTATCCACTCCTCATCCGCGGAAACCGGAGTCCTGCAAGCTCCGAACACACCTTGAGCATCAACAGGTTATTCTGTTTTATTACGCTCGTACCATCCTATAGAAAATCCGGACGATTCATAAAAATCATCAACCCTGGAGGCCTGTCAGTGGATTGTTCATACCTGCAAAGCAGCTTTGAGGATCTGTGGAGCCAATACCACGCCAAGAAAGAGTGTCCCGCATTCTAAAAATCCCCATAAACGACGACATTGATTAACCTACCACCATTAGTTTTTGCGGCGTATGTGTACGCGTTTGCAAATCTGACATATCCTTCTCAACCCTTTACCCATGAGGACTCACCTGGGACGGAACCTATGCTCGTATAGCCCTCTTAGATACTCGTCTCAGCCACTTTCGCGCCACCTCCAGCTACGGTCATCTGTCCTTTCTTCCAGCTTACTGAGACAACCCCTTACAACCTCACGAGGAACCCCTGCATATACTAGGAGCATCGCCTTTGCGAGATATCTCACAGGCTCGAGGAACCTCACTCACTCAATTGCCATCAAACGGACATTACACAGCAAAGCCGGCTCAGATCCAAGTAGCAGACTTCCTCTCGAGGCCAACTCGCTTTACTCAGTTGTTGTAGCTTTAGCAGTCATTACGGCTGTTGTTGCTATATCAGCTTGGCCTGCAGGAAGCCCCAGCAAACAGCCCCCACCAGAAGAGTTCGAGGAAGATTTCGAGATCATGTCTTTCCAATTACCCCCTGGGCGCCCAGGGAACCTGACTCCCGAGCAAGAGGAGAAGCTTCGCAAGCTATGGACTGCTGTTTTCCAACTCACTGGCGTGGCCGATGAGGAGAGCTCTGGTGCCAACCTCTTGCCCCAGAAAGAGGAGGCGAGTCCCGCAGAGGCCGATCCTAAGAAGAAGCGAGGATTCGGCATGTTCAAGAAAGGCAAATCCGGTACTTCGACACCAACTGAAGCTTCCGCTGAAGAGGACAAGTACAATGAAACTAAACAATTCCACGAGACTTTGGCCAACGAGTCCCCTGAAACAATTCGACACACGATATGGTCCATGGTGAAGCATGATCACCCTGATGCCCTCGTTCTGAGGTTTCTCAGAGCACGGAAGTGGGATGTCGAGAAGGCTCTCGTCATGCTGGTGTCCACTATGCATTGGAGGCATAACGACATGAAGGTAGACTCTGAAATTATGAAGAACGGAGATGCCTTTGCGGTTGAGGATGAGAAGACCGACTCTCCTACCAAGCAAGTTAGCGCCGACATGATGAAGCAACTCCGAATGGGAAAGAGTTTCCTGCACGGCACTGATAAGCAAGGCCGACCTATCTGTGTCGTCCGGGTTCGCCTGCACAAGGCTGGGCAAGAGTGCGAAGAAAGTCTGGAAAAGTACACAGTCTACATTATTGAGACAGCGCGCATGACCCTCCAACCCCCTGTTGATACAGCTGTAAGTGCCCGTGATCTAGAAATCATAGCACAACACTGACAGGCAAACGCAGTGCATTGTTTTCGACATGACTGGCTTCTCTATGGCCAACATGGACTACACTCCTGTCAAGTTCATGATCAAGTGTTTCGAGGCCAACTATCCCGAGTCTCTAGGTGCTGTCCTGGTGCACAAAGCTCCCTGGCTTTTCCAAGGTATGTTGCTCTTTTGAAAGTGAAGATAAATACTGACTCGTAACAAGGTATCTGGAAGGTCATCCGTGGCTGGCTTGACCCTGTGGTGGCAGCCAAGGTTCACTTCACTAACAACCGGGCTGAACTCGAAGAGTTCATCGCTCCAGACCATCTGATCAAGGAGCTTGAAGGTGATGAGAACTGGGAGTACAAGTACATCGAGCCTCTTGCTGGCGAAAATGACAAGATGAAGGATATGCAAACCCGGGATCGTCTTTTGACTGGCCGTGAAGAGTTGGTAAAGAAATTCGAGCATACAACCAGAGAATGGATCCGACATCCTGATGGCGAGCAGGGCAAACAACTCAAGGCCGAGCGAGAGAAGATCGCCAAACTTCTCAGGGAGGATTACTGGAATCTTGACCCATATATCCGAGCACGAACACTCTACGACAGACAAGGTGCGATACAGAATGATGGCAAGACTGACTGGTACTCGCTCAAGCCACCGGCTGCTGCGGGAGCCAGCACTTCTGCTGATGATCTAGACTAGACGAGACGTGTGAAGGACAAAAGGGACATGGATTGTAGATAATCAGGTTGATTTGGTGGGGCAGGATGGTACCTGGTAACTGGACAATAATACTAGAAGGGCTCTTCATGAACCAGTCCCCTAATTTCCCAATCCAACACTGTTGCATATGCGTATCCCGAAGCTCCCTAGATCTTGGCCTTGAGCTCCTCACAGTAAGCCTTGAGCTGTTCCATATCTGCGGGCTTTGTGGGCCACTTAACGCCGAGGCCCTCGGTCTCGTTGGGCTTAGGGATCTGAATACTTGTTAACTGTAGCTCAACGATAATTTAGGCTTTGACTTGTTACCATGTGGAAGTGGACCTAGGACTACATTAGTTTCTGACACCGTAGATTTGTTTTTATAGACTTACATGATCAACTTCTTGGTGAGCAATGCGGCCATTGTTCTGCAGGATGTTGTAATCAGTGGCACCAGTCGCGTTGACAATCTTCTTGACAACAGGCTTTGGACACAATTAGACTTGAGAATTCATCATTAACGCCCCAGTACTTGCCAGAATCTCGGTGAGGTGGTCGTCGGGAATATCGGCCAGCTTAGCACCGTGGTGCTTGGGAATGACAAGCTGTATCTTGTCAGTGGGTTCATGATGTGAGCTGTTGAGAACATACAGCGTGGCCCTTGCTGAGAGGACCAATATCAAGGAAAGCGAGAGTCTTGTCGCTCTCAAATAGCTTGAAAGAGGGAATATCGCCTGATGAAGGATCAGGTCAGTTTACACGAGGACCAGGAGTTAGACAAAAGAGCTGATAAACACCCTCAACATACTCTCCCCTCGGCAACCCCCAGCATACTCTCAACTCATTCATTCAACCACAATGCTTCTCCCTTCTCTTACCCTTGATGATGCGACAGAAGATGCAGGAGGACATTTTGGCGTTCAATTATTTGGTTGTTGGAGAAAGTAAATAGAAAAAAGAATCAGAAAACAAGGTGCAGTTCAATTGTCAATTGAAGGATCAGATTACATGAGGTAACACTGAGAGAGGTGCAGCATGGAGCTACCTATTCTATGAGGGGCAGCTGGTGTGAGCTTTGATTGGCTGTTGCGCTTGGATTGAGGGTATATAAGTCTAAAAAACACGACTTTCTTTCGGAGTGGGACCTCCCATCGAACTCACCTCTTGCCTTTTACCAGATGTGACCGTGGGATTGGCCCAACAGACTCCATTCACCTAATCTTTGGAAACCATTCGTCTAGGGACTCTAGATTCGAATTTTGATTTTTTGTTCCATTTTTATCCAAAAACACTCAGGAGCGTCATGTATTGGTCGGTCTTTTGTTTTTGGTATTTTTTAAGACCATTGAAGTCCTTTTTTGGGCGTTTTAACAGCTTTCATGCCCATGTTTCTAGAAGTGAGGCTTCTTTCTGCGCCTTGAACTTTACGTCATCTCCATCTCGGCGGGGTCGCCTCAGCCCCTCCAAGCACAATAGGGTACCGAACTTAACTGCCCGTGCTTCCCAAGGCATAACCGTACCAAGCAACCCATGATCCATCACTCTTCGCCCACTTTCAGGCGCCCTGTTCCTACCTTGTAGCACTTTTTGCCAAGATTTGCTGTTCCAGTCAGTTAGTACCTGTACGAGTCACGAGCTTGACCCTTCGAAGCATATATACTCCAACTTTAACGCCACTGGCTTAGTACTAACATAGTACGATCGACACCTTCAAGTTTGCGACGAACCTGCAGATTCCAAGCCATATACAGTCATCGCATTTACTCGAAACGAAATGCCTGAATACATCAATACGCCTCTCTTTGGCGGCGCAATCACTTGCGACCTACCCGCCAAGTTCGCCGACGTCAGGTTCGTCCTCATTGCTCCTTGCGCCTAACTACACCACTTCCCGTGCTGACTCTTTGCGCTGCAGCAAGTTGCGACAAGTTCCCGATAACCAAGAAGTCTGGATCGATCAGGATGGCTTCACCAGCATCATCTTCGACATCACAGAGCGTGTTGGAGGCTCTGGTTCAGGCCCTGAGGTGGATGGTCGTGCCATGACAACTCATCTCGAAGATATGGTTGGTTCGGATATCGATACCGTCAAGATCTGGAACACTGCCGAGACCGAGTTCTCGAATCTTGAGTATGTTGTCTCAGATGCCTTCTGAAAGTGGCAGTTACTGATATCTGTAGACCTGGTACTCCCGCATACACTCTTATTTCCACGCAGACTCCTCGTGTGAACCAGTCCCGCGACTCAACATCTGCACCCGATTTCACAGCCATCATCCTAACTCTTCTGCGGCTCGAGAAGGCCAAGACTGATATTCTCATCACAATCAATGTCCCACACATCAAGGGAGAGTACGACGAGGCTGATGTTGATCTTGAACTAGGGCGTCAGGGTAAGCTCATTGGCGCTGCCGTTGAGTATTCTGCTACTATCTGGTCGACATTTAAGATCAAGGACTGGGGTCTCTTTGGTGAAGCTTAAGGTAGTTGAAGTTTGTTAAAAGCGAATGGACAACATATCTAGATTCCGGGGGGGATGCAGCAGGAAAGAGCTAGGATATCATGAGATGACTACCACGACTTATGACCCGTTTTCTTTGTTGATGGATGATACGCAATTACGGACATGACAAGTGTGATTCCCTAGCATGAGGGAATATGCAGGCTTACAAGTTGCTTTCAGATTAACATGATAACATGTCATGATAGAAGGCCATGTTGATGAACATTCAGACATATGTAGCTTGTGAAACTCTGCAATTTTAAGAGACTGCGGGCTGATAAGAGCCAACTCGAACTTTGTCTGCATTCGCTGACTATATACACTCTATCATCACTCTAACGTATTAAAAGCTTGCCCGTGTATACAGTGTAACCGATGAACTTCTATCTGTAGACTGGAGAGTATTTGTTCCTAGATATGTTATATGATATATGATACCTTATAGTCTGGGTTTTGACAGGCAGCGTTGTGGGTGGGCGAAGATGCAGGTGAATTCGTTAACTCGGACACGCAAATTATAATATTGAATGGGTATAGATAGACAAACAAACTCCTAGTTATGCATTTATGCTTCAGTCTCGATAGTTAGATCAACCATCTTGTCAACAACACCCTCAACTTCCAACTTGCTAGCCACTTTGCTTCCAGTCTTACCACCCTCTTGCTTCGCCCACTTCTCTGCAATGAGCTTCATGACCACCTTCTGGGGACTGCCTGGATTCTCTCCTCTGACCACACCCATCTGCTCTTTCACAAACGCCTGATATCGGCTCGGTGCTTTGCCTGCTGCTGCTCCCCTTGGTACTGGCTTGGTCTGCTTCAAGTTGCCCTTGCACTTCCCACATTTAGATCGCTGAGTATCAATACTTTTGGAATGCCGCTTGTACTCAAGTCCGCATTCTTCACACTCCCAAATGTATTTGAAGTCGATTTCGTAACTGTGCTTGGTTGTCACTTCGATGCCGCGATCGCCAAACTTAGCCGAGCACTTGGCCGCCCAAGCCTTGAACTCTCGGCCGTGAGGGTTTGTCGTTATGCCACTGATCATGAAGTTGGCGAGATGGCAAAACTCATGTGCCATGACATTGAGTAGGCGGTTCTCGTCATCAATGACCTTCTCGGCAAGTTCAATTGATGCATGATGCTTGAATATCTTAATGGGCTGACCGTCTTCCGCCTTTCGTGTCGTTCTAATAGTTTCGCAACGCCAACTTGCTCGCCCAGCCGTTGTATTAAGTGTTTTCGTCCAAACGAGCTTGACGCCGCCTGTGGACTCAGCAAGCTCGGCAATCCTACCCTTTGTGATCTCGCGATCGAGTTCGGTTAGAAAGCTCTCGGCGAGTGCATGTTTCCGAGATTCAAATGACTTCTTGGTCTCCTTCTTGGGCTCTTTCTTCGGGCTCGCCTTGCTGGGACTTTTGGTAACCGGGGGAAGGATGAGCTTGCGTGGCGAGTGCTGGTCGTTCCAATCGTTGACAAAGTCCTGGTTCCAAAAGGCATCCATACTTGGACGGTGTGGCGTTTTAGGGATCTGTATTTTCTTGCTTGGTGATGCAAGCCCTCTTGGCTTGGGTGCTTTAGGAGGAGTACTGGGTGGTGTGGTGAACTCGTCTATCTTCAACACTCTGCTCTCCTCATCTGAGAAGTCCTCAAGCTGTAGCTGCAGCTTAGATAATGTGTCTGCAAGGTCCGAGGTGGTGGTCGTCCCTGAAGCAAGCCGTTTACCACTTTGGCTGGTCTTCCTGGACCTAGTACCCTCTTTACTCGAAGTAGTATTCTTGACAATATCGCGAGTTTTTTCATTGCTAATGTTTGAAGAGGGGTTTGGTTGAAGAGTTGGAGGGTTCTTGATTGATGGGATACGCTCCCTGGTGCCAACTGTCTTTGATGGCTGGCTACTCAAGGATCTTGCCCCTCTTCTTGTCGGGGGCTCAGGGGAGTCATTCAACCAGTCCGACTCCGAGGCAGAGCCAGAATGCTCGTCTGCAGTTTGATAGACACTTGGCTCTTCTGCTTTCTCGTTCTCCTGGCTCACTTCGCTTTCAGCATCGCTATCGATCTCTCGTGCAAAAAGCAATGCTTTTGACTTGGTCCCAGAATGAATACTTGGTATCGGCTCCGGAATCTCCAGAGCAGGTGTTGCCACCTTATTTTTATTTATTTTCTGAAGACGTCGGACTCTTGTCAAGACTGTTTCCTTTTCGGATTCATAGTTCTCATCACTCTCGTCATCAGAATCTTGCACAACCCTCTGGTTTCTCCTCCTTCTTGGCTGTTGTCGCGACTGCGGCATGTCATTCTCAGTGTCAGAGCTACAATCGGATTCTGAATATGAGGAAAGTTTGTCGACTTCAGTCGTTTGTCGTGATGGCTTCTTCTCATAGCTTGCAACATTTGACTTACTCCGTCGACCACCTCGTGTGCTTTTCTGTTCTTCCGAGTTCCATTTCTGGAAGAGCGGGTTTGCGGCGGCTCGATTTGGCTCTCCAAGACGACGCACGCGTCGGGTTTCAACATTGGAAGCAGTCTTAGGAATCGTAGGCTTGCTGACTGAAGGCACTGGCGTAGTTGTCTTTGGTGCTCGGGAGCGTGGTTGCCGAATAAGCGTTTTCAGATCAGGTAGGTCATCGTCACTGGAGGGATAAATATCTGCCAGTCTTGCCATGGTGGATGTGTTGAGTCGCAGGTGAAGAGGCTCAAGCTAGAGCATATGCTGGTCGAGGGTGTGTTTCTTGCGTTGTCACTGGCATGCGGGTATATAGGGTGATACTTTTCAATAGATGATGCTTTGATAGGTATGCGATGACCTGGAGACAATAACTTCAAGGGCATAAAGCGGTTTAGCTTGACTAAATGATGGCTGCAGTAAAATTTGAATTTTCTATAGATCTATCAAGATTTGAACTCAGAGTAAAGAACCATTGCGTTGGCACAGCAACAGACCCATACTGGAATGTGGGATCGCGAGTTCACGTGACGTTCACGGACTTCTGTCATGTCTCCGTTGCGAAACATACAAGACGCGGGCTCAGGATGAATAATTGTTTGATGAGTTGGTGCCAGATGTATCCGTAGTTCGTAATGTGAGACATACTGGTATTTCATGCCTACCAAGTGTCGAATTAGCTAAGCGGCTTCGTCCACAATTCTAAAACACGAAGCTAGAATTGACAATTTAATATCGGAATGAGAAGCCCGAGCCGGAGGAGCGGGAATCAACTTGACATGCTTATTTTTGGTGCTTGCTTGGGTCGTAGTCCCTTGGCAAATTGTCTACCTGTGACAGTTGCTGAGACCTGAGGGGCGATGGATGGGGTATAGGTTAATCCATGAGAATTCAACACCTTTTAACATTTCTTCATGGTTAGTATTATCCAACTCAGCTCATGGCTTTCTGCCATGTGAAACATATCGTTCAGGCAGAAACATGACGTATTTTTTAATTAATTGACCATATTATTAGAACATTCAGTTGAAAAGTGGGAGCCATGACGGAAACAAAGCGGTGCGAGGCTAACTAACGAACTGGACAGTGGACGTGTCTCCATTGCCGGACTGTTCGAAGCGCCAACGGGTGGGAACATGGAAAAAAAGGAGGTGGCCATTTTCAGAAGTATCCGCCAAAAGTTGCTTATCACTTCGGCTGGTCAATGATAGAGCTCACTCCGTGAGTCCATGCAGTGATCATCAATAGGCTGTCGACGGATCATCATTAGCTGGCTCGGTACAGCAGCCGTGTCGCCGTGCGTGTCACATTGCTGATAGTCATCTACGGCCAGGATCATCATGTCTATCGAACCAACTTGCAGGTCAATCACGGTCTATCGTCGATATCAACAAGCAGCACAAGCATTACCTCTATAACCCATGCATAACAATTTATTTATACCTAGCCAATTTCGTCTCCAGCTACTGCTAGTCAACAGGGTGGCGGGACGCCGGCTTACCTTGACAACAGAAACTTGAATATTTCGGAGCAGTTCCCGTAAGAATCCTCAACATCAAACCAGTCGTAACAAAGACGATTCCCTTCTAGCGTGGTGGATACGGGCCCGTTGAACCAGTTTGGGATAGGGAAATTGGACTAACTGCAAAGTTAATTCTTTAGCACAGCAGATAGGGAAT
The DNA here is from genome assembly GCF_019915245.1 of Fusarium musae. Lineage (NCBI taxonomy): Eukaryota > Fungi > Ascomycota > Sordariomycetes > Hypocreales > Nectriaceae > Fusarium > Fusarium musae. The sequence continues at coordinate 2,450,282 of NC_058391.1, forward strand.
AGAGAGAGAGAGAAAAAAGGCAGAACCACAGCTTTGGAGAGACTTTGGGGGATCGATGATCGTGTTGGATCGTCTCGGTGTCTGAAGCTTACCAGGGATAACCTTGTAAGGGAGCTGCTGTTTGGGCCGGCGTATCACATGGGCCGCGTACAGCGTCGTCATCTATGCAATTATGCTGCTGACGGGACTGGATGGAAAAAAAGCGAGCTCATTGTGGCAGTGTCACAGCGGGAAGAGAACAACTGAGCACTCAGTCACACATTCAATTGAGCTGCGATCGGCTATTTCTTTTTACGGAACCTACCTAGGGAACCTCCTTTTAATTACTCCGTACACGCTGCATGCTATCTCGTATAAAGGAGCTGTTTTCGTTGCTCTCTCCCACGAAATGCGCGACGCAGGATCTGTTCCTACATGATGAATGGGTACCTATGGTGCAGGGCATCCACTGACTTTTCTCCCCAATTTCTAAGCGGCCTTGCTTATCAATGCCCTCTGTCTACTCCGTACTGCTCCGTAATTACCGGCACAACAATCGAGATTGCATCTTTAAGGCTGAAACAATTTCAACAAACATTAGCATGAGATCAAAAGATAATGAATGATTTTATCCATATTTGATAGGTCTGGGATGAGTGGAAGAGCCAAGGGTAAAGAAGCATGAATTGAGGTACTAGCCATCCCATCATCTGATAGTGACGAGCAGGGTACGTGCATATTCAGTTCGAGGACACGGTTACGCAGCAGTTCAAGTTCTTCCCGCTTGAGGATTCGACGAACCAGCTGAAGCTTCTCGAAGTCCTTTACTTACGGCTGTGGCCGCAGCCGTGACGGGTACCAGCAGCTCGCAGGCATAGACACGTGTACGTGTAGCTTGATAACAGCTTCGTTCCATTTACTGGTCAATCTCAAACCTGAAAATCATCCTAGATATGCAGACATACACAGAATTTCCTTGATTAATGCATCCTCTGCCTTGCTTGATATCGCGCCGTCGCGGTAGGGGAACAGTCAATAACTCGGCCACTCGCTGAATTTAACCTTTAGGTGACCAACTGCAACCTTCAATCATGCCACTGTAACACAACTAACTAGACTAACCCCATGCTTGAGGCAAAAATCAAGCAGGTTGGCTGGTGGTGGCCTTGATGCCTTAGGTGTTACGCTTCTCATTTAACTAGATAACCTTTCTGTTAAAGCAATTGTATCAGTGAGTGAGAAGAGAATGAGGCATTGCCAATGCCAACCATAACTCCGGGCCACAGGAAGAAATTTGACTCGAGGTTCGGATGCGCCGTTCAGGGGCGCCGGTGCCCCTCAGTGGACCTTGGAGGCTTCATCCAAAAGCCCGATTTGCAGCAAGCACTTGTCAGGCCCACAAAGGAGCGACTCCGTGCCAATGATGACGCGTGGCTGGCTACTTCTGAACAGTACTTTAAAGGTACGAGCTTGTACAAGGTTCCGCCTCATGGGTCTTATGCAAGCGAGGCTCCAGAAGCAAACGCCTTGCAGCGGAATGTGAGCAGAACAAGGCCAGCTGAGATATTGCCGCAACATGTATCCAACAGGTACTCACTCCCATTAGAGAGAGAATGTTGAACTGCAGCACATCCATCCGAGGAATCCGCCTGCCATTCTCTTAATCATAGTCCAAACTGGCCAACCCCTCCAGAGACAGAGGCCCAACCACCCCCTTGTAATCACCAATCAAGACCTGTCTCCCCTGGCACTCCTGGTCAGCGCCCCTGGCTTGCACTGCGAGTCGCGGGCGTGGGCCAGCTTTTAGGGGCGATGGCCCTGTCTGGTGGGATGGGATGGATGGGTCTATCGAGAGGAAAGCAAGGAACGAAAGGGGACGACCTGGAAACGGCCCGGACGATCCACTGTTGGAACAGCGCATCACGATGAATGAGGATGGACGGAGACCTTATTATTGCAGTAGAATAGTTGATGGGACCTGTTTTACTGCTTAATGTTAGAGAGTTGGACGGTTGTGCTTTTGATTCGAATTGAGTTTCAGCGGTCTTGCCGCTGTGAACTTCGGGCTTAGCGGGTATCACGCCCTGTAACTCTGAAGCCCAGTGTTAACAACGTTTTATAGCCAATGGTCCACTTTTCGAGCCGAGATATGCTCTTGGCCATGCTGAGGATTGTAGCTAATTCGCTGATCTGACCAAAAATGGAGCTGCGAGGCTCCTAAAAAAAAAAGTCTCCCTTTTGTTAGTTGTTGCTGATGGATGCATTGTTGCTCCCTCCCTCGTTGTGCAGCACTAGCTAGCTAGCAGTGACTGAGTGGGTGAGTGAATGAATGGTGTTTTTGTTTCCCATCGCACTCTCCCTTCCATTCTCACTCCCACGTTGTTGTGTACGTACATACTACGTGTCTGCGTTGAAGAAATCAAAACATTCAATACAAGTTTGTCGCCCAAGCCTTGATCTCTTCTTTCTCCCCCCTTTCAATGTCTTTGGCCACTGCAGAAGGATCACACTCATAATAATACGTATCACTCACGTCGAATAATTGGAAACTTCTATCCATCCATCCATCAATCAATCAGTTCAAGGTGGCTCCCCTGTTATCTTACAGACACACCCTGGCAATTATCCACCCCCTTGACTTCGCCCTCGCCCTGGATAACCCGGCGCCGAGACACGCAGCGTTTCTCTCCCTCCCCGTGCGGGTTGGAACTCAAACCACCAAAAACCAACCCTCATCTTCTCCCCTTTGCTGTTCTTTGCATTACGCATTGCCGACACTCGTTTTACGGCTACGCCAAATCGCTTTGTCTCGCACTCGGACTAACGACGTCGACTTCTCAAGCTGGTGAATCACTCTCCGTGATTGATTCATCTCCTTGAACCCTTATCAACGACGAATCGCATAATTTATTGGTCTTTCTAGGCCCAGCCACTGCCCGTTCGGCCTTTTGACGGTTTTTTGACAACAAACAATCAATCAATATCTTGCAGTGCCGGCCACGCTTGTTCTCCCGCCTGATTTTGATTCATAATCACGCTCGCTGGTCATCCACATGTGTATCCCTAGGTGAGTTCTGGTAGCTTGACTGCCCATGAGGTTGTACCCTGTGCTTCTTTCATCAGGCTTCACACCACTGGATGACGTTTCCCAGGACAGGACAACCCATGGCGTGGACACGATTCATACGGACAACAACTGACCTTAACTTCCAACAGATAATTAATTTAAACAACATGTCGGGATATCCAGGCGGTGGTCAACGCGACCAGTACGATGATGGCTATGGCCATCAACAGGGAGGCAACCAGCAACAACACGGTGGAAACACTGACTCCTATTACCAAGACGATCAGTACTACGATCAAGGCTACGATAACCGTGGCCCCAATAGCAACAACAACAACAACCATGATGGCTACTACGACGAATCGTGAGCATCGATCCCCACCTTCGTAGTTATTTCACTAACACAATAGCAGTGGCTACTATAACGCCGACCCGAATAACCCCTACCAGCAGGATGGAGGCTATTACGACGGCCACGATCAATACCAAGATGGATACTACGACAATGGCCAGGGTGGCTACTATGATCAGGACTATGACCGTGGCTATCAAGGCCAAGGAGGCCGCCAGGGCTCTGAGGAAGACTCCGAGACTTTCAGTGACTTTACAATGAGATCGGACATGGCTCGCGCCGCTGAAATGGACTACTACGGCCGGGGCGACGAACGTTACAATAGCTACAACGATGGACAACGTGGCTACCGACCCCCTTCCTCGCAAATTTCGTATGGCGGGAATCGCTCTTCGGGTGCTTCGACTCCTAACTATGGCATGGACTACGGTAATGTTCTCCCTGCTGGTCAGCGATCCCGAGAGCCTTACCCGGCCTGGACTTCGGACGCCCAGATTCCTTTGTCCAAGGAGGAGATTGAGGACATCTTCCTCGACTTGACCTCCAAGTTCGGTTTCCAGCGTGACAGCATGCGCAACATGTACGATCATCTGATGATTCTTCTCGACTCTCGAGCCTCGCGCATGACCCCAAATCAGGCACTTCTCTCGCTTCATGCTGATTACATTGGTGGTGACAACGCCAATTACCGCAAATGGTACTTTGCTGCTCACCTGGACTTGGATGACGCTGTGGGGTTCTCCAATGCTCAGGGCAAGGGCTTAAAGCGCAAGAAGAAGGGCGGAAAGAAGAAGAAGAAGGATGCCGAAGCCAATGAGGCCGAGACTCTGCAGGAGCTTGAGGGCGATGACAGTCTCGAAGCTGCTGAGTACCGTTGGAAGAGTCGCATGAACAAGATGTCTCAGCATGATCGGGTTCGTCAGATCGCTCTGTACCTGCTTTGCTGGGGTGAAGCCAACCAAGTTCGTTTCATGCCCGAGTGCTTGTGTTTCATCTTCAAGTGTGCGGATGATTACCTCAACTCTCCCGCTTGCCAAGCTCTTGTTGAGCCTGTGGAGGAGTTCACTTACCTTAACAACGTCATTACTCCTCTCTACCAATATTTGAGAGACCAGGGATACGAGATATCCGACGGCGTGTACGTCCGTCGTGAGCGCGACCACAAGAACATCGTTGGTTATGATGATTGTAACCAGCTATTTTGGTATCCCGAAGGTATTGAGCGCATTGCACTTCAAGATAAGAGCAAGCTGGTTGATGTGCCTCCTGCTGAGCGATATCTAAAGCTTAAGGATGTCAACTGGAAGAAGTGCTTTTTCAAGACTTACAAGGAGTCTCGTTCTTGGTTCCATCTTCTCGTGAACTTCAACCGTATTTGGATCATTCATTTGACCATGTTCTGGTTCTACACCTCCCATAACGCTCCCAGTCTCCTGGTCGGACCAAAGTACGAACAGCAGGTTAATCAGAAACCCTCGACGGCTAAGCAATTCTCTATCGTCGGTTTTGGTGGTGCCATTGCATCGCTTATCCAGGTTCTCGCTACTCTTGCGGAATGGGCTTATGTTCCTCGTCGATGGGCTGGTGCGCAGCATCTCACCAAGCGACTCCTGTTCCTGCTCTTTATCCTGGTACTCAACGTCGCTCCTGGTGTGAAGGTTTTCATGTTGCCAAAACTTGGACCTGAGAAGATCAACACCGCCATTGGTATCGTTCACTTCATCATTGCTGTCATCACTTTCATCTTCTTCTCTATCATGCCCCTTGGAGGTCTATTCGGCAGCTACCTGTCTACCAATAGCAGACGCTACGTTGCTAGTCAGACATTCACTGCTAGTTGGCCAAGACTCCGTGGCAATGACATGGCAATGTCCTATGGTTTGTGGGCAACCGTATTTGGTGTGAAGATGGGTGTCTCGTACACTTACCTGATTCTTTCGTTCCGTGACCCCATCCGATACTTGAGCATCATGAACGTTGACTCTTGCCTGGGTGACAAGACCCTCCTTGGCAATCAACTTTGCCGCTGGCACCCGACAATTGTCCTGGCCCTGATGGCTTTCACTGACGTTATCTTCTTCTTCCTCGATACTTACCTTTGGTATGTCTTGCTGAACACCGTCTTCTCGGTTTCACGATCGTTCTATATCGGATCCTCCATCTGGACACCTTGGCGTAACATCTTCTCTCGCCTTCCTAAGCGTGTTTACTCAAAGGTTTTAGCAACGACGGACATGGAGATCAAGTATAAACCAAAGGTTCTTATTTCTCAGATTTGGAACGCCATCGTTATTTCCATGTACCGTGAGCATCTTCTTGCGATCGAACACGTTCAGAAGCTTCTTTATCATCAGGTTCCTTCTGAGCAGGAGGGCAAGCGAACGCTTCGTGCACCTACTTTCTTTATTTCTCAGGAAGATCACTCTTTCAAAACCGAGTTCTTCCCTGCCTACAGTGAAGCTGAACGCCGAATTTCGTTCTTTGCGCAATCCCTATCGACTCCCATTCCTGAGCCTCTGCCTGTTGACAACATGCCTACCTTTACGGTCATGATTCCCCACTACAGCGAGAAGATCCTTCTTTCTCTCCGTGAAATCATTCGCGAGGACGAGCCTTACTCACGTGTTACCCTCCTGGAGTATCTCAAGCAGCTGCACCCTCATGAGTGGGACTGCTTTGTCAAAGATACCAAGATTTTGGCCGACGAAACCTCGCAATACAACGGTGAAACAGATAAGAACGAGAAGGATACCGCCAAGAGCAAGATCGACGATCTTCCCTTCTACTGCATTGGTTTCAAGTCTTCCGCACCCGAGTACACCCTCCGTACTCGTATCTGGGCGTCTCTTCGTTTCCAAACCCTGTACCGCACCATCTCTGGTTTCATGAACTACAGCCGTGCCATCAAACTTCTCTACCGTGTCGAGAATCCCGAGGTTGTGCAGATGTTCGGTGGTAACACAGACAAGCTCGAACGTGAGCTTGAGCGTATGGCCCGTCGCAAGTTCAAGATTGTCGTTTCCATGCAGCGATTCTCTAAGTTCAAGAAAGAAGAGATGGAAAATGCCGAATTCTTGCTCCGCGCCTACCCTGACCTTCAAATCGCCTACTTGGATGAGGAACCCCCGGTTGCTGAAGGCGAAGAGCCCCGACTTTACTCAGTTCTTATTGACGGCCATTCTGAAGTTATGGAGAACGGCATGCGACGCCCCAAGTTCCGTGTTCAACTCTCAGGCAACCCTATCCTCGGTGACGGAAAATCTGACAACCAAAACCACTCTATCATCTTCTACCGTGGAGAATACATCCAGCTCATCGATGCCAACCAGGATAACTATCTCGAGGAGTGTCTCAAGATTCGCAGTGTTTTGGCCGAATTTGAAGAGATGAAGACTGATAACGTTTCCCCTTACACTCCTGGTGTCAAGAACGACGTTAACTCCCCTGTGGCCATTCTCGGTATGCGAGAATACATTTTCTCTGAGAACATTGGTATTCTTGGTGACATTGCTGCCGGTAAGGAACAGACATTCGGTACTCTCTTCGCTCGAACGATGGCTCAAATCGGCGGTAAACTTCATTACGGTCATCCTGATTTTCTCAACGGTATTTTCATGACAACGCGTGGCGGTGTCTCCAAGGCTCAGAAGGGTCTGCATCTGAACGAGGATATTTATGCTGGTATGACTGCCATCCTTCGTGGTGGACGTATCAAGCAATGTGAATACTTCCAGTGTGGTAAGGGTCGTGATTTGGGTTTCGGTTCCGTCCTCAACTTCACAACCAAAATCGGTACTGGTATGGGCGAACAGTTCTTGTCCCGCGAGTACTACTATCTCGGCACTCAACTTCCTCTCGATCGATTCTTGTCCTTCTACTATGCCCATCCTGGTTTCCATTTGAACAACATGTTCATCATGTTCTCTGTTCAGATGTTCATGATTACGATGGTCAACCTGGGAGCCCTTCGCCATGAGACACAGGCTTGTGAATACAACCGAAATGTCCCCATCACCGACCCTCTCTACCCTACTGGTTGTGCCAACACTGATGCACTCACCGACTGGATTTACCGATGTATCGTTTCCATTCTTTTCGTTCTCTTCCTCTCTTTCATCCCTCTTATTGTTCAGGAGTTGATGGAGCGTGGCTTCTGGCGCGCTTTCGTCCGATTGATGAAGCAATTCTGCTCGCTTTCGCTCATGTTCGAGGTTTTCGTCTGTCAGATCTATGCGAACTCTGTGCAGCAGAACATTTCGTTCGGTGGTGCCCGATATATTGGTACTGGTCGTGGTTTTGCCACGGCCCGCATTCCTTTCGGTGTCTTGTATTCTCGATTCGCTGGACCAGCTATTTACTTCGGCGCTCGTTTGCTCATGATGCTTCTCTTCGCGACCCTTACTGTCTGGAAGGGTGTGTTGATCTATTTCTGGATCACACTTCTTGCTCTGACAATCTCGCCCTTCTTGTACAACCCTCACCAGTTCGCATGGACTGATTTCTTCATCGACTACCGAGATTACCTCCGATGGTTGTCCCGTGGTAACTCCCGAAGCCACGCCTCGTCTTGGATCTCCTACTGTCGTTTGTCTCGAACTCGTCTTACTGGTTACAAGCGAAAGGCTCTAGGAGACCCCTCTGCTAAGATGTCTGCAGACGTTCCCCGAGCTCCGTTTGCCAACATCTTTTTCAGCGAGATTTTCTCTCCCCTGATGCTTGCCGTTGTCACGATTCTCCCTTATCTGTTCATTAACGCCCAAACTGGTGTCAAAAATGCCCCTCAGAAGGACAGCGTCAAGACCAAGCCTCAGCCAACCGACTCTCTGATCCGGCTACTCATCATTGCCTTTGCTCCCATTGGCGTTAACGCAGGTGTCTTGGCTGCTATGTTCGGCATGGCCTGCTGTATGGGTCCTCTCCTCAGCATGTGCTGCAAGAAGTTCGGCAGTGTTCTCGCCGGTATTGCTCATGCTACTGCCGTCATATTCTTGCTGATCTCCTTCCTGGGTATGTTTGTTCTCGAGGGCTTCAACTTTACCCGCACATTGGCTGGCATGATCGCCGTAACTTGCATCCAGCGCTTTTTCGTCAAGCTCATTGTGTCTCTTGCCCTTACACGTGAATTCAAGGGTGACACTGCCAACATTGCTTTCTGGACCGGAAAGTGGTACTCCATGGGATGGCACACCATCTCTCAGCCTGCTCGAGAATTCCTCTGCAAGATCACCGAACTGTCCATGTTCGCAGCCGATTTCGTTTTGGGCCATTGGTTGCTCTTTTTCATGGCACCTGTAATCTTGATTCCCAAGATTGACATGCTCCACTCTATGATGCTGTTCTGGCTTCGCCCAAGGTATGTCTTATCCTTTGCTTATTGTGTTTTGAATATGCCCTAATCTCGGAGCAGTCGCCAAATCCGACCTCCCATCTACTCGATGAAGCAATCCAAGCTCAGACGTAGACGTGTGGTTCGCTACGCCATCCTCTACTTCACACTTCTCGTCGTTTTCATCGCTTTGATTGCTGGCCCTATTGTAGCTGGCAAGTACATGCCACCCAACACGATCAGCAATGCCCTCGGTGATATTGCCGGCTTCAGACTCTACCAGCCTAACGACCTCAATAACGACAACACAAACAGCACTATGGCTACTGGTACAGGAATGCAAGGCTACACCGGTGCTGGCCTTACGAAGACCAAGACCGGCGCTGATGCTTCGGCAACTGGCAAGATCAAGCTGTTCTAGGTGGAAATATCTAGACAGCTCCCGTTGGAGGTGCCTCACGCCCCTAGCTTGTTTCTGCTGACAGAAAAATTGTGGAAATGCCAAGTTTTTGTTTTGCTTGTTTTTGTTTTCAGTTCAGCAGCTTGAGTGGATGCACGTGCATACATAGGTTGAAGTTTTATAGAAGACGGTGGGAGATGGGAGAGAAACAGGAGGAGGAGGAGGAGGAGGAGGAGGAGGAGGTTGGCATAAGTCAGACCTGACATTCACTGGCTGAACTGGACTGATCTTTTTTGGTACAAGGCGCACTGCTTTTTTTAAACTATTATAATGTGTACAATGAAAGGAAGAAACACATCCATGGCAGAAACTCTAGACCTAAATGCAAATAATGCCTTTTGAACGTTCTTTTCAGTTCATTCTTGCTACTAGCCTAAGGTACGCTCTCAACAGACACCAAAAATTGTAAGAGGGATACTCTACTGTACTGCCTACGAAGCTTGTGATTTTGGTTGGCTTATTTCGATGTGTGTAAGCCAATTTTACGTATTCCTCTTGCCCGGGCTATCCGATGACCCCTACACTTCCCCTGTAGTGGATGACCTGTGGTCTTATTGTTTCTGGCCTTCAGGTACCCGTTGAGCCCCTGTTAGATATGGAACCTTAGCACAGCCAATCAGCCTGCGGTCCGCGGCTCGACTCGCTTCAACGTTAGAGGACGGGACTCTGCCTGGAGGCCCCTTTGTAGACCCATGTACCTACTAATGATTGATGGACCTGGACTTGACAATTCAGAATCCTCGGTTGACGTCCATTTCAACTCCTTTCAACAACACACTTCCGCTCCAAACTAATATATCCTCTCACGACCGGCCGAGACGAGGCGAGACGAGACGCGACACGAAATCGATAGAAGTTGACGTAACCATTCAAGACCACTGGAACAGAAAAAAACATGGAACTCGATGCCCTCCAAGCCCGGGTGGGCGAAATCCTCGAACAGGCCGCCGTCTACTTCCATAAAGTCCCTGGTTCTGCAGTATTTATGCGCTACATCCAGTCGAGTTATCAGAACGACCCCGTGCGATCCGCCATTGAACTTGTGCTGCTTCTCTTCTTTATCCGCTATCTCCTGTCGCCTTCTTACTCGACCCGTAAGCAGAATTACATTAAGCTGAGAGAGGAGGTGAGAACACAGCCAGATCCTTAATTCCTACATGATTGAAGTCGCTAATCTTCGGTTTCTTTGTAGGAAATTGAGGAGTTGATCGATGAATGGCAGCCCGAGCCTCTCGTCGTCGAGCAGACTCCATTTGAGGTTACTGAAGCCGAACGCCTTCCTGTTCTCGTTGGGTGAGCATCATCAAGTCTAATCGCATCCGCAATCTAGTCAGGATCAGTATCTGATATTCCTATAGCCCTACTGGTCCCAAGACTAAACTCGCCAACGGCCGAACTGTTACCAATCTCGCATCCTACAACTTCTACAACTTCAACGGAAATGATCAGATTAAGGAGAAGGCTATTCAGGTCCTACGCACCTATGGTGTTGGCCCTTGCGGCCCTCCCCAGTTCTACGGTACCCAGGACGTTCACATGAAGACTGAAGCCGACATTGCCGCGTATTTGGGCACCGAAGGCTGCATCGTCTACGCTCAATCCTTCAGCACCATCTCTAGCGTCATTCCCTCCTTTTCCAAGCGTGGCGACGTTATCATCGCTGATCGTAATGTCAACTTCGCTATTCGCAAAGGTCTCGAGCAATCGCGAAGCACTATCCGCTGGTACGAACACAACGACATGGATGCTTTGGAAGACGCTATGAAGGCTGTCGCCCGGGAGCAGGCCAATGCCAGAAAACTTACCCGTCGTTTTGTCGTAACTGAAGGCTTGTTTGAGCTCACTGGAGATTCCATCGATTTGCCCCGTCTGGTTGAGCTTAAAGAGAAGTACAAGTTCCGCGTTATTCTAGATGAAACCTGGTCTTTTGGTGTTCTCGGCCGTACCGGTCGTGGTATTACTGAGGCGCAAAATGTGGATCCCCAACAAGTTGACATGATCATCGGTTCCCTCGCTGGACCTCTCTGTGCCGGTGGTGGCTTCTGTGCTGGCCCCAAGGATGTGGTCGAGCACCAGCGCATTACATCTTCTGCATATACATTCTCAGCCGCTCTCCCTGCCATGTTGGCTGTCACCGCCAGCGAGACCCTCAACCTGCTGCAGTGTAACCCCGAAATCCTGGCGCAGTCCCGCGAGAATATCAAGGCTATGAGGGCTCAATTGGATCCCCGCAGTGATTGGGTTTACAGCCCAAGCGACCCCGAGAACCCTATTATGCTCCTTGTCCTCAAGCCCGAAGTTGTGGCGGCCCGTAAGCTCGGACTGGAAGATCAAGAACGCATCTTTCTGGACTGTGTGGAAGAGGTGCGTGCATCGAAAACTGAAACATGAACGAATATAAAATGAACTGACTCCTGAATAGACTCTTGCCAACGGCGTCTTGATCACAAGAACCAAGACTAGGCCTTATGCACACACTGTCAAGCCCAAGGACGGCGTATGGTTTGCCCAGCCTGCTCTTCGAATTTGCGTTACATCAGCACTGTCTAAGAAGGATATTGAGAAGGCCGGTGTGACCATTCGACATGCTATCACCAAGGTCATGACACGAAAGTCGAGCACCAAGACCGCCTGATTCAGGGGCTTAACGGATGACAATTTTGATGACAGACAGAGGCTGGCTGAATGCATGTTATACAGCTGAGCATAGTCCATGAGGCGTCGGGCTACACTGAGACCCCTTTTATTATGGATAATCAGCAAACGCAATAGACGAGGGGCAATATGGAACGATTTACAAAGTGGCTGGCAGCCATTTAACAAGCTAATGATTAATAGATGCGGCCCTCATACGCTAGCATTGATTGGAGGTTTCGCGATATAATGGTTCCGTGTCTTTGTGGGCGCCGTGAATAGATGTTGATTATCGGTTTCAGAATCATGGTGTTGATACAGACGAGGGATATCAAGGTATTTTTCTGCTTCAGTTACTCAGAGTTGGTGAAGTCGTCTCTGCCAAGTTACTGTTTTCGAAATTAAAAAGTTATGCGAGATAGAGAAGCAGACGTTATCTGTCTCGCGGATTTTATGAGCCATCCCTTGCCAAGTCACGCCCGATGGTGCCAGCTTACATCACAGCTTCTAATCTGACAACAGAGTCACAAAGGACGCACATGCAAAAGAGAGCTCACAATTGGCAGAGCCGTAGTCCCAGTTTCACAGTTTATTTTTACCGGACGGATGAGGAACCTTTTCAGCACGCAACAGCATGTCTCAGACGCTGCATTCCTTGGGAGATTACAGGTCTCGAAAGTACGCGCCATGCAAAAATAAATAAAAAAAATCACCTCATTCCAAGAGTCGCGAGCTTCGTGGCCTCTGTTTGTGATTCATTTTTAAGGTTTATGTTTTCGGGCAGTTTGAGTTGTTGAGTTCCATGATCCTAGTGAGTTTCTGCGTTCATGTGTCGTATTCTGGGAGCGGGCTTGAGTGCGAATAGGGAGAACAAGGGATGAAGTCTTGTAACTAAGGCAAAGCCCAGCCAATGGGACTTGGGATCTCGGGGATGAAACTCACGGACTGAATGGAAAGGAAAGGGATTACGGGGTGAGGAGTGTCTCACTTGTCTCTTACCTTGAGCTCAACACTTACAAACGGTACCTAACCTTGGGCAATGTACCTACCCACCTTGAGGTAGGGTACCTTGAGGTAGGAAGGCAGGCTCAACACGTGTCTTGCCTTACCGTACCGCGTGCTGTGTCGTTCCTTCATGGGTTGTTTTCTTTTGCTTATCATTATAGAGAGGCCCCTTCCTCCCTTGTTTTGACGTCTCCTCTTTTTCTACCTCTTACCTTCACCTTCGCTCTCGTGATCTTGTTCTTCATTCATTCACTCACTCCTACAATCGTTTTTTGTTTCTTTTCGTACCTACAATCACTTCCTAAGATTCGTCATTCTTTGATTCTTCATTCTTTGATTCTTCTTTTCAGTTCTATACACACTCTTTTCATCTGAATCCTATTCATTCTTGGATAGCGGGTTATTAAGTCCCGTCTTATACACTGATTTTCTCAAATCACCGACCTTTAAACCGCTATTTGAGCTCGTTGTAGCAGCTCGTTCACTCTCTAACAACTCTCCAAACTACCAACCTACGCACGGTTTATTATAAAATACTTAACAAAATGTCAATGAAACGATTCTTCACTTCAGCGGTTGCCATGGCGGCGGTTGTTGCTGCTGTTCCTGTTGGTGAGCATTCCCCTGACCAGGCTGTAACTCGAAGCTGACAATACCAACAGCCCGTTCGCTCGAGAAGCGAGGACCGTATGCTTCTCTCGTGACATAAAACCGCGGTGTTGGCTGACAAGACTGTAGTGTTACGACTATTACTCTGACTTCGGCCTCTACTTACACCGCAACTATCGCTCCTGCTACCCCTGTCACTCCTACAGAAACTGCAACCTATCCAGAAACCACAGCTCCTATCCCTGGTAGTGGTGGCGGCTCATCCGGTTCTAAGCTCCCTGGTGTCGCATATGCCCCCTACCGAGGCGATCACCAGTGCAAATCCAAGGACGAGATCCAGCAAGATATTACGCAGCTCGCTGCTGATTTTTCAGTCCTTCGTATCTACGGCACCGACTGCGACCAGGTCGCCAATGTCTACTCATGCGCCAAGGGTAGCGGCATGAAGCTGTTCCTCGGTATCTGGAACATTGACGACGTTCAAACTGAGGCCAAGACCATTATTAGTGCGATCGACGACTGGGACGTCGTTGACACCATCAGCGTTGGCAATGAACTTGTCAATAATGGAGGTGCCACCCCAGCAAGGGTCATCGCCGCTGTCAAGCAGGCTCGTGAAATCCTTCGTGCCGCTGGTTACCAAGGTCCTGTTGTCACAGTCGATACATTTATGGCTGCCAATGCCAACCCTGAACTTTGCAACGAGAGTGACTACTGTGCTATCAACGCTCACGCTTTCTTCGATGCTAACACTTCTGCTGATGAAGCTGGCCAGTGGCTCTCTAACACTGTTGAGGACCTTCGATCCAAGATTTCTGGCGACAAACGTATCGTCATTTGCGAGACTGGCTGGCCCACCAAGGGCAATAGCAACGGCAAGGCTGTTCCCGGTATGAGCCAACAGAAGGCTGCTCTCGACTCTATCAAGCAGGCATTCTCCAGCCACATGGGAGACCTGATTCTTTTCTCTGCCTTCAATGATCCTTGGAAGAAGGCCGAGGCCGCAACTTTCATGGCCGAGCAATGGTGGGGTATCGAAGGCCAGGACTCAGTTTCCAACAAGGACCCGTCGCCTTCTAACTAGGGGACGGCTCCTCGATTTGTCATGTCAATTAGACCTTCAACTATTTGAATGGTTTGTGGTCATGTTTTTACTCGAGATAACGCTCGGCTTATGTCTTTTCTATGATGTTTAATGTTTTATTGTTATTGCTTGAGGGTTGTTGATGCCGATTATCAGGTGGCCATTGCAAGGCTGTACGAGCCTATCATCTTGGGAGGCTTGTTGGAGGTTTGTCCGTTTTTCTATTCAAGCTTCAACTACCTCTTCACATCACCTCACTTTATGGCTGCTCTTTTAGAGATAAGAAAAGAATTACACTTAGTATTTGTTATTTGAATTGAATGCCCGTCATACAATCTGAACCTGGATTTCGGTCAACGCGTGAAAGTGAAAGAGTGGTTTGATCGAAATATGGATATCTGTACGTTCACGGTGATTCGAAATTCAGAATACAATCGAGCTCAAGAAACAACGTTGATGGATTGCCCGTATAACTATAGAGAACGATGTCCTGCAGCCACTGTCTCACATTGATGGTTTCGTTACTCATGAAAACGATACTCAATACACCCCAAGCGAGCCCAATAATTCCCTCATATGCAGAAACCATAACAAAATATGTATCTCTGCAATACAGCAGTTTTTGGCCAAAATGGCTCTACCCTTAGCAAGCGCATTCGGATTCTACAATTGCTGCAATGCAGCTCGAGATCTTAACCAGTTTGTCCAAGGCTGGCAAATGCGTGTGGGCGCTTAAAAAGTGATTTGCTCGCTGTAGATGACGAGCACATTGATAAATAGGACGTAACAACAAGGTTTGAGACGCAATACGGAGAAGAGGACGTAGATAGTAGACCAGATGATGGAGATAAAGACCCAACGCATCAGACGAGGATGTGAAGATGCAATGACTTTGCTTCTCCGTAGGAAGGCAAAAAGCAAAAGAAAATAAAGTATAGACCTCACATCGTCCAGAAGTCATACCGAGCTCAAGATCAGTCACCTCAGATGATGAAGATGTCTCAAAAGATCCGTCCTGGGATCAAGATCGTCAAAACACGCACCCATCAAGCAACCCTGCGTATTTCAGCAGCAGGCGCGACGGGATGAGTTTAGCAGATCCAAAGTTCGTCAAGAAACTGGTCGAGTTCGATGATGCGAAATCTGGAGCCGATGGTCTGGTCCTTCAGAAGAGTAGTCCAAGCAGAAGAAAGACTGGCTTTCCAAGAAACAACCTCAACGCTCCAGCCCATTTTCAGAGCGCGTTGAGCTTGTGTCAGGAAGCCGTCTGAATACTTGGCTGGCCGAGCATCACCAGTAGCGATGACAAGCGTGCCAGGCTCCTCGAAATACTGCATAACAGACTCGCTAATTCTAATCTGGAGGGTTTCGTCAACCATGTCTTCGATATAGCGGAAACCGCCGGCTTCGAACGTGTTGTGGTCATCAGTACCGGATTGCTCAGGGCGACGACTGCGAAGGTCGACGCGGTAGCCAAGATCCTTGAGTTCTTGGACAAAAGTGGGCTCGTTGCGGTTGGGACGCACAGAGCAGCCAACATTGAGCCATTCCGCGTATCGATCGCGGGTAAGAAGTTCATGAAAGAAGGCAAGGTTCATTTGTGGAAGTGGAACAAAGCGTGAGGACTCTGGCAAACCAAATCTGGCTCTTAGAGCCTTTTGGAATCCAATGATGATGTTGGACATGTCGACAAAGACATGAATTCCATTTTCTGCAATGGTGGGATAATCCTTGCTGATCACAGAGTCTATAACCCGCTCATGAACGAGCTTTCCCATAAGGCCCTCATGCTTGACCACCGTGGTCTGCATGTTACTGTGAATCTCAGTAAGGGGGCCATATTTGAAATGCTGATATGAGATAACATGTCTGACATGGTCCGATTGGCTGTCAGCCAGGACCACAATGTTGGGTTCAGAGCTATCTCTGGAGTGAAATTTGGTCTTGCCCGCATTTGAATCTTTCTTGTTCTTTTTGGCTTCGTCAAAACGCTTAAGCGGAGACTCGCTTGAGCTTGGTGGTGTTGAGGCAGCGGTTGAGTAAGACGTGGCAGGCAGCACATCAATGTCAGAACCACATCCAGCTTCTGAGTCGGTAATAGGGTCGAAGCTGGGCTGGTTTGATTTGAGGAATTCATCCTTATCTTCCTGGTATATCTCTTCCTTCAGAACAGCCTCCTTCGTGATTCGAATAGCCTTTCCAGTTCGCTTCTCATGGATTTCACCTGCCATCTTTATGTAAGGGATACGGCCTTCGGTGCTTCGGTCCGGCTGTCTTGAGGCGGAAATATATGCTTGCTCCTGATTATCTTGATGGGAATGTTTAGGCACAGCCGAGGTTTTAGGGATGTCTGCATTGTCGGTGGATTGCGGTACAGAAGGTCGCTGTAATATCGTGATCGGCTGTACCTTTGGGGAAGCCAATGGCTTCCGCTGCTGTTGTAATGATTCATTGTCATTGAGACGAATTTGCTGGAAGAGCCGTTTGAAGTTTCCAAGGGATGGGGTTGAGTCAGAGGCCTTTGCATTTTTCGGAGAGGCCCAGCCTGTGAGACTGTTGGAGCTCAGCTTGGTGAAGTCACCAAGCTTGAGTCTACTGTCATGTGCAGCATGATCTGCATACTTGCTGCTACCCGGCGGCTCGCGAAGGGGATCGTCTGTTGAGTTTGCCGTTGTTGATGCCATAGTAACCATCAAAAGCGACTACGCACATAGATGCGAGTTGGTGGTTATATATCAAGTTGGTGAGCTGCTCGACGCCAATGCCAGACGTGAGAGGATTGCTGAAGCGTTTCACAAGTATCGACCAATGACGCCAGTGAAATGTGAATTATCCAAAGTTGCAACTGCAATTTGCTAGGACTGCAGAAAATGGCAAAGCCAACAAGATATGAGAGAGCGATTTGCCACAACTGAGAATCTAGAAATCGCCGCAGAAGCAAGACCCAGAATGAGCTGAAACAAAAATGGACGTCGCGTAGTTTAGTAGAAGAGGGAGCTCGAAAAGGCCAAACACAGTCTGGAATGATCCAAAGGGCAGGCAAATCCAATGCGTCAGATTTTGCCGCTTTTGATGAAGCCAAGTGCGGAGATCGAGCTACCAGAATATCATGAGGTCACAAGAAGGGAAGGGTGAACTCAGTCAAGGCCGTGTTAAGTAGGAGAGGAAATCAAAGATGGCGAACAAAAAGTTTAAGAGAGAACAGCTGCGCAAAGAATCGAGTCAAGAACAAGGATCGAAATATAGGGAACAAGGAAATACGAACGTGAAAAACCGTTGATGAAGAATAGATGAGATGAGATGAATGATGAGTCAATTCAAACTTCTGAGGCTACTACCTAAGGTACCTTTGGGTGGCTTTCCGGGATCCGGAATGGCATGTTCCCGGCCAGTCAGACCGCGACATATGTGGTCTAAGGGTCCTGTATCCGTAACTCTCACGTGTTTATTGCCACCCCAAACGTCGATCCAAGTCTATTATACTTGGTATGACAACAATACGACATGAAGCGAAACCATCACTTCACAGCATGCATTTAGCGACTTGCTATGGATCAAAGATTTGGTCAAATTTATGTCTCTGCTTCTCACATTGTGTCCATCCTTTAAGTTCATGTATGCCAGATGCATTCCTCTCTGGACAACCATGCCCTACATGAAGTGAGAATGGAAATCTTGAATCTTGCTTATGCTCAATATTTCGAAAAACATATGCACGAACAAGAAGTTTGCGAACACGCCTGGTTCGCGAATTGGAATAATCCGAAGTTGCTCTTGTCCCATTGAACTAACTTCTTGTACCTTTGATATAGCCTATTTTTTTTTTCTTTTCTTTTCTTTTTTCTTTCTTTCTCTCTTTCTTTCGGAATTAATTACAACCATGCTTGACATCTTTTCTAGCAAGACTTGCGTAATGACGTCCATAGCTAAGCTCTATTGCCATCACCTTCGGAAATCGATACTAGCTCGAGACGAGTCCAGGCTAGGTCGCACTGAGCTGCTTGAGCTTCGTCTTCGTCTCGCTCGCTGTTCGTTGGGATCGGAGGGGTGCAAACCAGTCGACTTCGCAAACATATTCAGTACATCAGTCAACGAGATAACACCGGTAAGCCTCCCGGAAAGACGAGCCCCGGCCATGGCCGATGCGGGCACAGCAGCTGTAGGGACTGGAGAAGCAGGTACTGCTGCAGTCGGGACAGGCGATGGGGGTGCAGGCGCCGATACAGGTGCAGCAGGAGGTGGAGGGCCGGCGGTCGTGAAAGATTGGGGCCCCATCAAAGGTGTTGCAGGAGCTGAAGGGGAGGGCGACGCCGATTCAACCACCCACATTCGATGCGATCGAGTAGCAACGAGCTTGGCAACGGTATGGGCCAGAGTCGAGTATGGGTTCACGTAGAATACGGGAAAGACGTCACGTCCGTGTTCAACTCCTCGCTCGTTGAGAATCACAGAAATAAAGTTCATGCATGACGAATTGAGTAAATGGGCGTTGGAACTCTTGGTTAAGTGGCGGACGTCTTTGGTGGAGATGTTGCCCACCACATTCATACCGTTATCAACAACTGCAACGCTGGTAAGTCCTTCATTGTTCATAAGCGTGAGTGCTTCAGATAAGGGTGAATCGGAGCTGTGGCCTGTCAATACGTATCATCCTGAGACTGTGTGGAAACTCACTTGACAGAAACAATCTCCTTGGCCCCAACACCCAGATCACGTAGCAAAGCAGGGTAAAGCCGATCGATTGAAGGAAAGTTGACACCCTCGTTCCAGAAAAACTCGACAATTCGAAGTTGACTTGCGATGCCAACCACCTCGCCACTAGTAGTTGTCACCAACAGACGGTGGATGCCACTGCCGAGGATTTGAATAGCCTGTGCGAGCTTTTCGTCACCAGGCAACGTGATGAGTGTTTCCTTGCGGAAAAGAGGGAAGACGTCTCGTAAAGGAATCTGGCCACCTTCCTGGGCCTTGGCCAGAATCGAATTGAATAGCTCAACCTGATCTTCTTCGGGTTTGGCGAGACCAACGACAACAAGTAGGTATGCGTTCAGATCGGTATAATCGAACGTGGAGACCGCGATATGGGTGGAGGGATCCTCACGGACCAGAACAACGTTGGTAGGGCTCTTGAGGAGGAGCTGCGACTTATAGTTAGCATGGCTATCCGGGGCCTGAAAGCGCATAGAGGATCGGTTCTGTATTGGGTGGCAGTCAAAGTTTTAGGCTCACCTTTGTAGCTTCTTCAACGCTGCTATCGAACTCAACCCACTTAATATCATCGGGAGATACAAGCTCTCCGATAGCTACATCACGCCAATCGCGGCCGGCAAATCTGGGGTTAGCATGCTTGTTTCCTGCCGGAGGATGGTTCAGCAACTCCTGGAGAGCGGCCTGTGTAAAAGAAGGGTGCCGTTGAGAGCGTGGTGATGAGGGCGCATTGCGCAAGCCCTCAGCGAAGCTTGCGCGGTGTGCGGATATGGAGCTTGGGCCAGAGCCAGCGGATATAGATACAGAAGGAGATCGCTGAGAAAGAGTAGGCGGTTTATGAGTGGACGAAGAGCCCGAAGCAGCACTGTTGAGGCTGGTCGAGCTGGTCGCGCGAGTATCCTTGAGCTCGCGGGAGGTTGAGCTCGGTGAGGGGTCCATGGTGGAATCGCTTCGCTTTGGCCAGGCGATGAATTGACTGACTGACTGATAGATCGGACTGGCAATAAGCGATAGATCAACACGACTAGGGCGAACAAAACAGCGCTGTATGTATTGCAACCGAGTGACAGATGAACAGATAATGGCGAATAGTGATTTGTCGCGACAATTGCAATGATGAAATGATGGATAGTTTGCACAGAGAAGGGCGAATGCGAGGCGAGACAAGACGGATGTGGGAGTGGACGCGGGGCGCAGGCAGTGGAGGACAAGAGAGCGAGCGAGTGGTTCGAGTTGTTCAATATTCAAGTCCAATATTGGAAAGTGATTAGAATCAGAGTCAAAGTCAGAGTCACGAACTAAGAAGAATCAGGATACAAAAGATCAGAAGACATTTATTTGCCAAGGACAAGGCGATCGATAGATGAGGTGAAGTGAAGTGAAGTGAAGTGAAGTGGAATGGTTTTTTTTCTGCCTCTTGCTGCGGAGGTTGGTCTGGAGATGAGACCTGTCTGCGAGGGGCACGAGGTTACAATCCAAAGCCATGAGTGGGCGGGGAACGTTTTGCATGATGACATAGGCCGCCTAAGGTAAGTTAATGGTGGGTGAGCGGGTGATGGTGGAGTGCCCCGCGATGGATGGATGGATGGATGGATGGATGGACTGGATGGATGAGGTCGGGGACGGTGGGAGCTCAATCTTCAGTGTGGAAACTTACTGATAGAGAAGTAATTCAACCCTGACAAGGTGGAAGAAACCACCACTAAATACTACATAGGTAAGGTACATTAAATTCAAATACTTAGGTGGGCATCTGGGCGTTCGATCTCCATGCAGCTGTGACTACTATTTAGGAATTGATTTACACCAATATCAGATAATCCATTCCAGCACCTAACCATCCAACCTCGCAACCTCACAACTCGGCAGAGCTATCGCAGAAGCTTCTACCGTGGCGCATGTACACCAACAGCGATGATCATCACTCACTAACGTGGACACGACTAGAGAATATGGGTGTCTTCAAGGAACTCCCTGGTCCTGCAGTTCGTGATACGTTACTAAACTAAGCTCTGATACGCATGCACAGGTAACAAGAACAAAAGAGCAATAGGAAACTTGCCAGGGCTTTTATAAGTGCCTTGCTGGTAAATATCGCCATGTTGAATCTCGAAATATTCGTTCTCCAAGATCTTTGTAGAACTTCGACTTGTGTATAAGATCAAGCCGATGAGTCCAATAATGGAAGTCAGCAATACAAAAGTGCTGCTACTACTTGGCAAGCTCGAGTCAATGAATGACCTTAAAAGAATTCAAGCTGCTACAGTTGACATTTCAAATTGTCAGATGGTGGTGAGTACTCGTGTTGGATCCCAAAGTCTTATAAGCTTCAGTATTCAGCATCATATGCTGCAGCTTATCAAATACCCAAACTCAAAACTACTCAGGCCAGAGGAAACGCTTCGTGTCAATTTGATAGGTTAAAGAAATGGTTGGCTAAGGTAACTGAGCTGCAGCCGCAATGCATCATGACAAGAAAGAAGATTTCATTGTGCATATTTGATGGATGGAAGCCATCCGTTCTGGCGGTGTGGTGGGGCACAGACAAACAACGTATGGAAATCAAATAAACTTAATGATAACAAGAGACATTGAGGTCCGACTGCCTTGCCAATTGCTGTTTGGCTCATTTTAATCTTCTTTGTCTACGGTGCTGGATGATCAAAGAGGCGTTCTCTCGGTCCATCTGGCATCAATTATTCTTTGATGATTTCAGACCTTCATATCATGCGCCAACCAGAGACACAACACCTGAATATTAACTTTACATGTCCAGAAAAGTTTCCATCAGAAGCTTTGCAGGTTATTTCTTAAGTTCAACTTGCATAAAGTCAGTCCTAAGGTAGGTTGGATGTCTTGATTGTAGCCTGGCAGAAAAGGTAAAAAATAAACAATACCTTACCTACTAACTTACTACCTTGCCTTACAGAAAAAACACACTAGTCACAACCTGGTCACCGCGCACCCTTTGTTTTTTTTTTTTTTTCTTTTGGGCTCAAGTCTGTCGGGTCCCCAAGTACCTCGCCACCAAAGACTCGCCCGGACGGTACTTATTCACGACCCTCAGCTTTGGGCTTCCCCTCCCCCACTTCACTTTCTGCTCCCATTCAATCCCTCTCTTCTTTCTTTCACACCATTTGGGATCTTTGGAAATCTCGTCCCTTAAAGTGAAGCCACGGCCGACTCAAGCCAACGAACCTCGACGGCTCGTAGCTTTTTCACCCTCTTAGGTTCTTCTTCAAGCAGTACTTCATTATCGCTACTCTTGCCCACATTCTCCGATTGAGACCCAAACTTTCTTTGTCGTCTGCTGGTGGACATCACCATCAGCAACCCTCCACGACCACAACAATGTCTCTGCTCCCACCCGACATCCACGCAGAGCTTTCACAGCTCCTGCAAGCTCTGCAGTCCCCCGACAACAGTATAAGATCACAAGCCGAGGAGCACCTGCAGAACAACTGGACTGCCACCCGACCTGAGGTCCTGTTGATGGGACTGGCGGAACAGATTCAAGCTGCTGGCGACAATGCGACACGATCCTTTTCCGCTGTAATCTTCCGCCGAATTGCTTCAAAAACCCGCAAGAATGAGTCCGGAGAGACCACAGATCTGTTCATCTCTTTGACCAAGGACCAAGCCGCTGTCATTCGACAAAAGATTCTCGAGACCCTTGCCGCCGAGTCTGAGCGCCTCGTTCGCAACAAAATTAGTGATGCTGTTGCCGAGCTTGCCAGACAATACACCGAGAATGGTAAGCTTTCAGAAGCCCTGAAACGACTCTCCGTATCTTGGATCTTTGCTAACAACTCCTGCAACAGGCGATATTTGGCCCGAACTGCTTGGCGCTCTTTTCCAACTTAGCCAAGCTCCCGAACCAGAGAAGCGAGAGAATGCGTTCCGTGTCTTCGCGACCACTCCCGCCATCATCGAGAAGCAGCATGAGGAGGCTGTTCTTCAAGCTTTCCAGAAGGGCTTCAAAGACGACGCCGTCATGGTACGGCACCCCTCCCGCGGGGCAGACTTTTCTGTCCCACATAGCATATCATGGCTCTGCTAACCACAGCTATAGGTCCGTCTTGCGGCTATGGAGGCTTTTGCTTCATTCTTCAGGACTATTAGCAAGAAGGGACAGGCTAAGTACTACGCCCTTATTCCCGATGTCCTCAACATTCTTCCCCCGATCAAGGATTCTCAGGATTCCGACGACCTCAGCAAGGCGCTCCTTGCTCTCATCGACCTCGCCGAGTCTGCTCCCAAAATGTTCAAGCCTCTCTTCCAGAACCTTGTCCAATTTAGCATTTCAGTGATCCAAGACAAGGAGCTCGAAAACATCTGCCGTCAAAACGCTCTCGAGCTCATGGCCACATTTGCCGATTACGCCCCCTCCGTGTGCCGAAAGGATCCATCCTACACGAACGACATGATCACTCAGTGCTTGAGTCTCATGACGGATCTAGGCGAGGATGACGATGATGCTTCCGAGTGGATGGCATCTGACGACGTGAGTTTTCAGTGAATGGCGACACATAATTCATGTAACTAACTCACCTTGCAGTTTGATCAGGACGAGAGTGACCAGAATCACGTTGCTGGCGAGCAAACCATGGACCGACTTGCGAACAAGCTGGGAGGACAGACCATTCTAGCCCCTACTTTTAACTGGCTTCCTCGTATGATGACTTCCATGGCTTGGAGGGATCGACATGCTGCCCTGATGGCCATCTCTGCCATCTCCGAGGGCTGCCGTGATCTGATGATTGGGGAGCTTAGCCAAGTACTAGATCTAGTGGTCCCCGCTCTCCGAGATCCTCATCCTCGAGTTCGATGGGCTGGCTGCAATGCTCTTGGTCAGATGAGCACTGATTTTGCCCCTAAGATGCAGACCGACTACTACGACCGAGTTCTCAAGGCAATCATTCCTGTCCTCGACTCGCCCGAGGGCCGTGTCAAGTCTCACGCAGCAGCTGCTCTTGTCAACTTCTGTGAGGAGGCCGAGAAGGCCACTCTAGAGCCATATCTGGACGAGCTCCTCTCACATCTTTTCCAGCTCCTTCAAAATGAAAAGCGCTATGTCCAAGAGCAAGCTCTGTCAACAATAGCCACCATCGCCGACGCCGCTGAAGCTGCCTTCTCGAAATACTACGATACCCTCATGCCTCTTCTTGTTAATGTTCTCCAGAACCAGAGTGAGAAGGAGTACCGACTTCTGCGTGCTAAGGCTATGGAGTGCGCCACATTGATCGCTCTGGCCGTTGGAAAAGAGCGTCTTGGTCAGGATGCTATGACTCTTGTCAACCTTCTGGCCAACATTCAGGCAAACATTACTGATGCAGACGACCCTCAAGCTCAATACCTCATGCACTGCTGGGGCCGCATGTGTCGTGTTCTCGGTTCCGACTTCCTTCCATTTCTTCACAACGTCATGCCTCCTCTGCTGGAGCTTGCTGTTGCCAAGGCTGATATCCAACTACTGGACGATGATGACCAGGTTGAGCAGATGCAGAATGAGGAGGGATGGGAACTTGTTCCCCTAAAGGGGAAGATGATTGGTATCAAGACAAGTACCATGGATGACAAGCACATGGCTATTGAGCTCCTGGTCGTCTACGCCCAAGTCCTTGAGGCTTCCTTTGCTCCCTATGTAGCGGAGATCATGGAGAAGATTGCTTTGCCTGGCCTTGCATTCTTCTTCCACGATCCTGTTCGATATATCTCTGCCAAGCTTGTCCCTCAGCTGTTGAGCTCCTACAAGAAAGCCTATGGCCCGCAATCCAACGAGCTCCGTGGTCTGTGGAGTGCTACTGTTGACAAGCTCCTCGAGGTCTTGACTGCTGAGCCTGCCATCGACACACTTGCTGAGATGTACCAATGCTTCTATGAATCTGTTGAGGTCATTGGAAAGGACTGTCTTTCTGCAGATCATCTCAGCCGATTCATCGACTCGGTACATTCTGCTATTGAGGACTACAAGGACCGTGTCGCCCAGCGTCTGGAGGATAAGGAGGGGGCCACTGCCGAGGATGTGGAAGATGAGGCCGAGGATACTTTGATGGCTATCGAGGATGACCAGACCCTGCTTTCGGATATGAACAAGGCTTTCCATGCTATTTTCAAGAACCACGGTGCCGCGTTCTTGCCTGCCTGGGAGCGATTGATGCCCACATACGAGGGCTTCCTTACCTCAAACGATCCCACCCAACGCCAGTGGGGACTCTGCATAATGGATGACGTCCTTGAGTACTGCGGTCCTGAGAGCACACGATATGCCAACTACATCACCCAACCGCTCATCGATGGTTGCCGTGATGCTTCGCCGGCTATTCGCCAGGCGGCAGCTTACGGCATCGGAGTTGCGGCGCACCGAGGTGGAGCACCGTGGGCGCCGTTCTTGGGAGGCTCAGTCCCCTTCTTGTTCCAGGTCACTCAGGTTCCTGACGCCCGTAATGAGGACAATGTCTATGCAACTGAGAATGCATGCGCAGCTATCGCCAAGATTCTCCACTACAATGCAAGCACAGTTGGAGATGTGCAAACCGTGATTACACAATGGGTGGAGACTCTACCCGTGACCAACGATGAAGAAGCGGCACCTTATGCTTATGCATACCTTGCGGAGTTGATTGACCAGTAAGTACTCTCAGCCCTCAACGTACTACCAGTATTTTGGTGTGCTCATGCTAACGCTTTGAACTTGTAGACGACACCCAGCTGTAGCGAACCAAGCGGGCAAAATCTTCGTGTTTATCGCTCAGGCTCTCGAGGCAGAGACCCTTGTGGGACAGACTGCCAACCGGGTAGCACTAGCAACTAAGGGATTTCTGACATCGACCGGCGTTGACCCTACACCCCTTCTGCAGCAGTTTTCTCCTGAGGCACAGCGAACTATCATGGGATTCTTCAACTAGGAGGAAGCTCGCAGATGGGCTGAGCCTTGCCACCCTTTGGGAAGTCATATGAAGGCAGACTGGTTCATATCACCCAGCCGATTTTCGCCGGGTGTCGAGATGGCCCTATAAGCCATTTCTGGAGAGATATAGCGTCCTGTCTTTAGACGATGAACGCTATAAGATGACCAGCCATGGGCTTGGAACCCGTTCACGGGGCAGGCAGTTCCAACAGGCGAATTCACAAAGCAATGGTGGCATCGGCGTGATGTGGAAATGCGCTTCATTCGAGCAAAGTGTATCGGGTTTGAATCCGCATCCAGCCAATACCATGTTCCGAACATGGAAGAAGAGAAACACAGGACGACGGTCCTAGGCGTCGGGGTAAAAATGAGAGGGCATTTTGTTTAGGCAGTCTATATCCTTAAGACCGCATGGCGCCTTTTTTGCAAAATCATTAGAGTTTACGAGTTAGGTTATTGATAACTGGTCAGTACCTCGTCGCGAGGGTTTTGGTCGGCAGCGGCGAGACAGTCAATCAGTCAATCGGTTGGTCGGTCTGTGATGTATATAGATGACGAGTTTTGTAGCGTACGGAATTATGAATAAAATAACCACACCGGTATTGTTTCCAGGGCTGAATGATTAGATGGGTTTGGGGAGATATGGAATGAACGTCTTTTACTCGCACGCAGGATGGTTAAGGAGACCCTTTCTTGATATCGGCGATACTCTGATATTTGTCTCTGGCTTGCTATATGAGTATTGACTGATTCAGCCAGAATTCGCAGTAGTACAAGTATGGATGATAAGGAGGGCGAATTGAGTCAATGTACTGCCCAAATTCGGTACTTAAGGCATTCAGAGTATCAACTCTGTCGCCATCGCCAGAGCGCAAATGCCATTTCAAAATGACAGACTCGTGGGCATTGGCACTTAAAACAAAGTTAATGATGATGGCGACCAGGGTTGACGGGTACCTTTAGGTGAAAGCAAAAGCCACACACATGGAGAAGGGGGGGGGGGGCGTGTTGAATCTTAATACTGTATAGGTATACCTACTGTACTTGCCCTCCTCCATCTGAATGAATGATGAATGCTTGCTGGCTTGCTCGCACTTTGGTCTTACTGGCCTGCAAGGAACGGCGGGTGTGCTAGCGAATTCGAGACATTCTCATGCAGGGTATTCATTTCATATCTAGGGACTTGCTTGCACGAACTTTCTTTTTTTTTTTCTTCTGGTAAGGAAGATGCATTTTTTAGTATGAGATTTCAGATCTCGATAGTAGTGATTTTGACTGACTGTGTGTCTCAATGCAAAAACAGGATATTGCCCAGAACGGAGATGATCTCAAGACTTGACAGGCACAGGGCATGTACAAACCTAGAAAGGATAAATTGTTGTGCTGAGGTGCCTGGGCAGAAGCGAAGCACAGGGTCTTCCTGTCGGGCCAATGCTGTCCTCCAGTAAACCCGATAGACACGGTAAGGTAACCACGTCTTTTATTATTCGGAAAACATTTTTAAAGTTATTTACCTATATCAAGTTATAACTGTCTATTTATATATTTTATCAGTTTCTGTTAAATAACCAACGTTTTCATCATGCTATGATTTATGTAGGTACCCAGACTCACCCATCTGATGTCAAATCATTCCCGGCTCCTGCTCGAGTCTAGCCTCTATTGGGCAATGCCCAAGCCTCTTGCACCGGAGTTACTCCTGGCGCCTCTCAATCAACGCGCAAGTTCAAGTCCATAGGCCCTCCTTACCCCACATGCATGAGTCCCTACAGTACCTGTACTCTGTACGGTACAGTAGAGCCAGTGCAGTACAGTGCTGTGCGCTATGTACCCTCGACAGGCCAAAGTCCTGAGATGGATAAGGTACCTACCTACCTACGGATACCTCACCTCACCTTGAGTTGTGTGCACATGCACAGGGGAATCTTGGAAGGGTTCGACTGAGCCGCAGAAAGCGACAGTCACCAGTTTCTCTCTCAAGCTCGTAGTTAAGGTAGTTCTCAATCTCCGGCTTCCATTAGCTAGCACCAGTACTGTAGCCCATAACGTTAGTAGTCCGTTATCCTTCGGCCTGTCTTGCCTCCCACCTCGCACTAGCCACACCATGATCCATTGGATCCATCCAATCCCACCCGACCTTTGACTGCCTGCTCTTTGACTGGCCTAGCTTCTAGGTAGGCGTGGCATGGCATGGCATGGCGCGGAAGGTAAGGCAAGACAGGACAGGACAAAGGTGTAGGTACCTTAGGTAGGTAGGTAGGTAGGTACTTTCCCCCACCCACACACACCCAAAGCAGCCCGGCCCAGCCCAGCCCAGGGCATCTGCTTCTCACGCATTCCCATTCTTCTTCTGCCATACCGTCCTCTACTTCTCCGTCCCTCTCGTTTTCCCCTTCAAACGACCTACATAGCGAATCCTCCCTCCTCGACCTTGACGCGATCCTGCCTCCAACGTAGAATCTTCTTTTCTCTCGCTTTCCCTCCTGATCGCAAATTTCCCGCATTTCCGACCTTTCGAAACATCGCCGATTTTTGAGCCACAGTCCAATCCTGAACAGTACAAATTCGACCAAGCACGAAATATCCACCCCCGCGCATTTGCCATCTGCGATTATCCATACCCTGTTCCTCTCTTTTTCGCTCGATCGCTTGATCTCTCCAGCTTGATTTATCACGTCAAACCATCGACCCAAACCATCTCGACCCGCCACGGTTCTACCATATTGCGACTTCTCTCACCTCGTCGTATTTGTTGCGTTTGTCACCAGTCTTCGCTTTCGTTTCCGCTGCAGCTAGGGTCTCCTAATCAGGCCGCCAACCTTTCCGACGCCTCGGTAGTCGAGCCAGGACACCACCTGCCAGACTTCGCGCCATACATACGGGACAGCACCCGCTCACCACTTCCCTCGAGCGCCTGGCTAGGCCATCCAGCCAGATGCTGTCGCTATGGATGGCTACTACTCTCCCCATCAGCAGCAGCAACAGCAGCAACCATCTCAGCAGTTCCAACAACCTCGAATGCAGCAGAACCAGCAGAACCACATGCAGCACAATATGAACGACCCGACCTTCTACCAGGGAGGAGATTCCCTCGATGATATTGTGCGCGATAACCAAGACAAGCTATACCGCCGACAGAGCATGCCCCAAGCCTTCGCTAACCCTATGGGTCAGTTCCAGATGAATCAGCAGCAGCAGCAGCAGCAAGGGCAAAGGCGGATGTCTTCAGTCGGCAACGGTGACATGATGACCTTTGGAACCGATAACGCCGACCTCAACTCGTACCAATTTAACCAACCGCCCATGGGAGGGGGGTTTCCCACCATTAATACCTCCATCGGCATGGACCAAATGGGCAATTATATGACATCCGACCCAAATGACTATTCGACCATATCCCCTGATATGATGAGTTCTATGATGCCCTCTACCTTTGCAAGCATGAGCGTTGGAGCACAAATGGCCGGCAACGCTTCACCGATGAACCTTTACTCACCGTCCATGTCCCAGTTCCCACAAGGCCAACTGACCCCTCAGGTTCAGGTTGGTAACGACTTCTCCATGGATCTTTCTCCAGATGCAGGCTCCATGAATATGAGCCAAACCAACCCCCCCACGACGACCCCGATCCCTGCTCCCGCCAACAACGCCATGGATACCATAGAGGACTCGGGCGAAAGTATGATGAACCATCAGGCTTTTAACAACATGAATGCTGTAGATAACAATCAAAACTTGCCTGCACTTTCTCGCCAAGTCTCAACTGCCTCCGGCTCTGTTGTTTCACCTCCACAGCAACACTCACACGGAGCCATGTCCTCTTCAACCGTTACTCATCCGACTAGCACTTCAGTTGCAACGACCCCATCAACCGGCGATGCCCCGAGGGACTCGAAGGAAAAGACGATATACTCAAAGAGTGGATTTGATATGCTTAAAGCTCTGTGGTTAGTCGCTACTCGTAAGAACCCGCGCATACAACTTGGCGCTGTGGATATGTCCTGCGCCTTTGTCGTCTGCGATGTCTCCATGAACGATTGCCCTATTATATACGTTTCCGACAACTTCCAAAACCTTACCGGCTATAGTCGTCATGAGATTGTCGGCCAGAACTGCCGCTTTCTGCAGGCCCCAGATGGCAAAGTCGAAGCGGGCTCCAAGCGAGAGTTCGTTGATGATGGAGCTGTCTACAATTTGAAGAAGATGGTTCACGAAGGCAGGGAAGTTCAACAGAGTCTTATCAACTATCGAAAGGGCGGAAAGCCTTTCCTCAACCTTCTGACTATGATCCCCATACCGTGGGACACTGATGAGATCAGATATTTTATTGGCTTCCAGATCGATCTCGTCGAGTGCCCGGACGCGATCGCATCAAACCAAGACCTTGGTGGTGTAAAGGTGAACTACAAACACAGCGACATTGGTCAATATATCTGGACACCACCGCAATCCAGTCACTGGGAGCCCGATAATGGCCAGACGTTAGGCGTTGATGATGTCTCCACCCTGTTGCAGCAATTCAGCCCCAAGGGCCTCACCTCTGATTGGCATAAGCAATCATGGGATAAGATGCTCCTCGAGAATACCGACGATGTGGTTCACGTTCTGTCGCTCAAAGGTCTCTTCCTATATCTCTCTCCGTCTTGCAAGAAGGTCCTAGAATATGAGGCTGCGGATTTGGTTGGCAACTCACTCTCAACAGTATGCCATCCATCTGATATCGTTCCTGTTACACGCGAGCTGAAGGACACAACAACCGGAAACCCTGTCAACATCGTGTTCCGAATACGCAGAAAGCACAGTGGTTACACTTGGTTCGAAAGCCATGGTTCACTGTTTGTCGAACAAGGAAAAGGTCGAAAGTGCATCATTTTGGTAGGCCGCAAGCGACCGGTGTTTGCTCTAAGTCGCCGCAATCTTGAAGCGAATGGTGGTATTGGGGACAGCGAACTCTGGACGAAGCTCTCGACATCGGGCCTGTTCTTATACGTCTCTTCGAATATCCGATCTCTCCTCGACCTCCAGCCTGATAGCCTGGTGGGAACCAGTATACAGGATCTTATGCGAAAAGAATCGCGTCCCGAGTTTGGGCGAACACTGGAAAAAGCCAGGCGAGGAAAAATTGTCACATGCAAACACGAGGTCCAGAACCGTAGGGGCCAAGTGTTGCAAGCCCAGACGACTCTGTACCCCGGCGACGCTTCTGAGGGCCAAAAGCCATCGTTCTTGCTTGCCCAGACAAAGCTTCTCAAGGCATCATCACGTAACCTGGCTCCCGCCAGCACCGGTTCCAGGTCTCTCGCCGCAACCCCGAGATCCAGTAACGGTACCGAAAACCACGCCACGGGCCATATTTCACAGCCTGCTGGTGGTGCGTTGGCCCCCGGTAGCCAAGACGCTGCTTTGGCCTCGGAGGACAACATTTTTGATGAATTGAGAACAACGAAATGCTCTAGCTGGCAATTCGAGTTGCGGCAGATGGAAAAGGTCAATCGTATTCTTGCTGAGGAACTTGGCGGTCTGCTTTCCAGCAAGAAAAAACGTAAGCGAAGAAAGGGCGTTGGCAATGTGGTGCGAGACTGCGCCAACTGCCACACAAGAAACACGCCCGAATGGCGAAGAGGACCCAGTGGTCAAAGGGATCTTTGTAACAGCTGTGGTCTTCGGTGGGCCAAACAAGTACACCTCTTCTATCCTCTATCAATTGTGATATTTATTAACCATTTTGTCAGACTGGTCGGGTCTCTCCACGCAACTCTTCACGCGGGGCTAATACAGCAAATGGTGATGCTCGAAGCAAAAAGTCCAACTCTCCCTCGTCACCACTGCATAAAGAATTGTCAGCAGACAACTCCAAAGTGCAAACACCCAACGGTGAAAACGGCATAAATCCAGCCCAACTCACGAAGCAAAAGATAGAAAATGGAACATCAGCACCCAGCGGTGCCCCTTCAGCGACAGGGGTCAAATCATCGGCCGGAATGCCACCGCTAAGCCATTCATCCATGTTGGCCGTCGGCCAGGCCTCGTCGATGGCTTCGATCCGAGAAGAACGCGAGACGAGTCAGCCTTGAACAACAAGCAAAATGCATTTCCCTCTCTTGATGTTTTCGATCCTCGATGCTGCAACTTGGTAAAGGATCTACGGAGTGTGGTGTCTTGATTAAACGGCATTTGTGATACCCGCCACTTTTCTTTCTTCACGCTGGCCTCTATTTCAGACCTGAGGCTCATGGATTTAACAAATATCTGTGACACCCGTGGCCTGGGACTCACATGATGGCAATAAGCATAACGAGCTTGACTGCTTTTATTTATTTGGGAGAGAAATAACTTCTCCGTGGTGTACGAGGCTCCGGGATTTTGGAATTGGCAATAGACACGATATACCTACAACAACATACACGAGGCGTTAAGGAATGGGAAGGCATGGAATACGACTTGGACAGATCTTCCTGGCCTTGGCCCCTGATACAGATTCTACACTTATCGACAACGTCCATGGGCCCGGTGGCCCGGCTTTGGTCTTCATGCTTCTACTCAACATAGAGTGAGGGCCGGATTTATTCGAATGCTAGTACGGTTCCATGTTTAGCACGGCAGGGCAAGCATTGTCAGGAGCATGTAAGGGACATGTGGCTTTGTACAGTGGTGTTAGTTGTATTTAGGGGGGACTTTTGCGTACATATTCGTACTACAGCAATAGCGCGGCGAAGTATGGTCCAAATTAAGGAACAGATATGATTAGTAATTTGGATACTCAGCTTTGATGTGATGACTCGTCCATGTACAGCTCGGCCACACTGCCCAAGTAAGGGGGAGGCTAGTAAAAAGGGTAACTCAAGGTAATAATCCAACACCCAACCCCCTGCTTAGTGGTGAAGGTTAATGAGGAGCAATCTAAAGGGATCTGGAATACATGTGATTCCTAGCATCACTTGAAGCTCAAGCCCATATAGCCCTTTTGGTTTTTGCATGTAGTGGACATTATCAGAGATTTACACCAGCCTACACTAGAATGCCAACACCACTTCGCCGTAATTTCCCAAAGTACTTAACTGGACTGGCAAACTTGTACCCTTTGGGAATGAGGGAAAGGCAACATGTCATCAGTGGCATGTTATGTGCAATCTTCTGACTTAAGGGTACAACCATCACAAAAGACAGATGGTGGGCTGACGTAGGTGGCTTCGCTGCCGATAAGGCTTCCGCATGGATTGTGGCTGCATTGGCAAGATTAAAGACACTGCAACATGAAATTTCGGTCTGAAGATGCGACCATTAAAAAAGGAGGATTTATCAATCGTGCTAAAGACTGTTAGTGGTGAATCTGGTGATACCTCTTTAGGGCTGTCTAGCTGTCACAGAACCTTTGATTTAAGGCTTGAGTGGAACAATCGAATGACTCTGGAAGATTGTAAATAGATTAGATCTATCGATATATGTGCAGTTCTAAATTGCTCAAGCCAAATTGGGCATAAGCTAAGACTTCCTCAAAGCTCATCCTTTGTATGCACTGCCTCCTCCATCGTCCTGCTCTTCGAGTTCTTCTCACTGCTATTCCCAACAACCTTGCGTCGACGATCCAGCGCCGCAATCTCCTCATCGTAGAGGGTCCATTCTGGGACCTGCCTCCTGGCACGATCAAGTTTGGGCTCCTTTGTCTGTGGGTTGTTACACAAGTCAATAGTACGCGCCTGAGCCAGACTCTCGTCACTGCACCACGTCTCACACCAGAGCCACTCTTGAGGAAGACTGTGGATTGGGATGGTGAATTGCATGTTGTTTGGTAGGTCCTGGTCCAGGTTGGACAAGCTGTTAGGGTCAGCTGAGAGTGCGTGGTACTGCTGTCGAAGGCGGTCTCCTGCTGCCAGCTGGCGGAACCGGTTAAGGTCAACAACGTAGAGGGCTGAGATATGGTACGGCAGCCCACGAAGATAGTTCGCCCAGTAGCCCTGTTTCCAGAATCTGAAGCCTTCCATTTCAGTGCGCGAGTCGCACATGGGTGTGAAACCGTAGGGAGCACCCTCTAGGTCATGGTTCACAAGGTCAATCATATCAGTGCGCACGATTTGATCAGCATCGACAAAGATGACCTTGTCCAGGGAAAGCGGAAACAATACATCAAGGAAAAGGATCTTGTACCCCCAAATCTCGCGCTGTTTCTCTTTTTGTTGGCGGAGCCAGTGAGGCCACTTGTAAGTAACCATCTCGTACTTGAATCCATACTCCGCAGCCATATGAGGAATGAATTCCTTGAACGAGGGAGACAAGAACTGCTCAATGAACCAGAACTTGACGGTGTGCTTGGTGTTGCGCATAACCGATACCATCATGATGTTGAGCATGCGCTCGTATAAGTGACCACTGGCAACACTAAAGATGTTGATTTCAGCATGTTCTTCGGCCGAAACCTCTTTGGGCGTCTTGGCCCCTCCGAGAAGACTTTCAGCAAATTTGAGGCCCTTAGCAACAATCCCGCTGTCTTCACTGTCTGGAGATTCCAATACATCGACTTCTTCCATTCCTGGCTTGCGATTGAGACGAGGATATAGGGTCGTGCCCTTGAAGTCCATGAGAGCGATTTCCGTGCCTTCGTCTCCGGGAACTGGAGCATATCCGTGAGCACCAACACTCTCGATGGTGAAGATTTTCGACGTTCGGCCTTGCTTGAGTTGAATATTGTAGAAACCAGGATTAGCCTTAAACTGGAAGTAGCCTAGATTGGCCATGACTATGGTATCTGTGATGAGGGGTTCTTTTTCCGTGGCTAGGCTCAATTGTGCACCTCTTGGTGCACCTCGCTTGCCATCTCTGGAGTGGCCTTCAATCAAAATATTCTCTAGCTCATATATCACATCGATGTCGGCTTTGACAGAGCTCAACTTGATGTTGTCCAAATCCTGTACAGACTCTTTAGCAGCCACTAGCCAAGCCGGAGGCACATCCATGCCTGCTGTTAACAGAGCCTCAGAGGGAAGGCCTTTGAAAGTCGCCTTAGGGCTGTGAACATGGCCAGCCTGATCAAAAGAAGGCTTTGAGTCAAGTACGTAACGGAAGAATCGTGTAATGGGAAGTTCTGCGACTACTTCCTTCGGGTTCATAAAAAGCTTCAGATATACTCCATCGAGCTCAGACAAGACCTTGAGAATGGGTGCCCATCTCTGACCTTGTTCACTGGTAGGATTCAGGAGACCAGCGATATGAACACTTGCAGTTTCGGGGTTGCCGACTTCAATAGCGCTATGAGTTGAGTTCCAAGTGTTATACATGGAGCTTCGAATGGACGGGGCCGACTCGAAGATGCCTTGAGGGAGATCAGAAATAGTAGAGAGTGCCGTGATCGAGGTGAGCTTGGCGGCTGCAATGGGATCCGAAAGCTTATCTTCAAAGCCAAGGTCCTTGATCGCAGCATAAACAGGAAGAATCCTGTTCCGTCGCTCAAATTCCAATAGCTGCTGCAAATCGTCCTCATTGAAAGACACATCGGACGGCAGGGGACCGACGACTCGGCCGTTGAGGAGTAGTCCCTTTGTACCAGGAAGTATGTTTGAAGCAGAGAGGAAGTCGGCAAGCGCAGTGCCAAGGCCATCATCTTCAGCTGTCCAAGACGCCTCAAGGATGGCTTTCAGATCATCCTTGTTCTTCATCTCAGCAAGCTTGCCTTCGTTAAGCTTAAAGGCGCCATTGATGACATGAGCCTCTGCGGATGACGGAGGGTTATGAACAAGGTCAAGTCGGACGCCAGGGTTCTTTCGCTTGAATTCAAGGGCAGCCAGAAGAAGGTCTTGTCCGTCATCGGTTGCAAGGTCGGCGACGGCTGTGAGCACAGCCCAGCTTTCTTTGGGGGCCTTCGAGTCTGAGGGAAGGACAGCAATGTTGCCAAACAATCCCACAAAGTCCTTATGAAGCTTGTTGATATCAACAACGCGAAGGGCCTTCTCATCGTCAGGAAATATGTATGTGTTGCGCTTGGAAATAGCGTCACGGAGGAAGAGGTCTGAAACAGGCGTTCCCTCTTCAATTTGCCCAAAGTACACAGCCTTTTGGATTGCTTGTTGATCCTCAGTTAATCGCTGGCCCATGGCTTGAACCCACGATTTCTCACGTGGAATAGCCAAACCATTCACAAAGACAGGACGCACGGTAGTGTCAGCATTGAGTCGGTTGGCCCAAGCCTTGCTTGCTTCGACCCTCTGCTTATAAGTATCGGCTTCGAGAATCTCGGCCAATGTCATTTTGTTCGCTCCTGGTAGTGTTTCTCGTCCATCAATAGCCCTGGTGAAAGCCTTCTTGTTGGCCGCACCCTCTGGCCCCTCTTCACTCTCTTGGAGATACGTAATGAGGGACTCGAATCCATATGTTTCCATCAAATGATAAACGACCTTGGCCTGAGCAGCAGAAGCAGGTGTAGTGACCAAAGGAAGTATGCCGAACCTCAAGGTGACACCGCGTTGCATGAACTGGGCTAGTTGACCAAATGCTCGCCCATCCTCAATATTGGTGAAGTCAACTGGTGCCACAATGTGGAAGAGGTTAAGAGCCACCTGCGGAAGTTGTCCAGGATATGTACGCTGAAGGAGCTGTGAGGTCGTTAGTGGTATGGTATCAAGAGGTAATCTTCTTACATACTGCTGTCAAATCGCTTGGGAGCTTCTGGTATCGAGCGTCCTTCTCGAGGTCGTTCAACCACAAGAGTGCTTTGCCCTCCTCCAATCGATCTGTCCAGTCGAATCTGGGCGGTTCATCCTCAGCCTTCGAACTAGCAACTTCAGAATGCCCAAGAAGTGAATTAGCCTGTTGGCCATTGAAACCAAGATCACGGACCCCATCGATCAACTTGCGCTCACGGCGAATCATTTCAATGAGCGTAAATGGCTCAATTTGACGCTCAATGAGTTGGACACCGTTCATCCAGAGAAAGTTGATGCCACTGGGAATTCCGGCAGCAACATTTTTCTCCTGCTCCGCAGCAAACTCCTTTGCGACTTCATGAGTGGCGATCGATGCTGAGAATTTGGGGAAATCCTGGGTCGATTTGACTAAAGCATCGAGAGGATTTTCACTATTTAGAATGAACGAAGCAGTCTTCAGGCCTAAAGATGCCAGTTCAGAGGTTGAGAGAGGCTTTAAATCAGCAACCTCTTCATCTGTGTCAAGATCAACGTCGGCTGTGGCAGGTTTCTGTTTACCTTCCTGGCTGGCTTCACGATCATCAATAACGATGTAGTCAGTTCTCTTTAGGTCCAGCTTCACACCATAACCGCTCACAGACAAAGGCGTGTTATGAGCCCCTGCGCTTCGGCGATATCGCAGTCTATATGACACATCTCCCTGCTTGGCAGCTTTGGAGAGCGCAATGTGGAAAGGGCCGAAAGAGGCAGATGTTGGGTCCGCGTAGAGAATGGCATCTTTTCCAAACCCCAGAACTCGATCAAATGGCAACAGATTGACTTGCCTATTCACGGGGTTAGAGTCGTGGTGTCCAAAGCAAACGAAACAGCTTACCTTGCGGAAAAATCACCTTCCACGGCTTTACCGAGAGTTTCTGAGCAGTATTTCTTGTTATCGATCAGTGCCCATGTCGAGCAATCGTCGTTGGTGTCTCCTTTGGATACTGAATCGACAGCTGTAGTGTAGTATTGGTAATGTGCTTCTATTCGTGGTGCGGCAACACGTAGTGAAAGAGCAAGCTTGTAAGTTGAGAGGGCTTCTGGTTTAGTGATGTGCCCGTCTTGCTGAAGGACCTCGAGGAAACGGTCGTAGAGCTCTGCATCTGAATTGGTTGATTGAAAGTGACCACCAGCAATCTTGTCAAGTAGAGGGAAGTATGCTGTTGAATTCTCCCCAGCGGCAGTTTCTCTATTAAAGGTCAGAAGCAATATCATAGGTAGCTTACCAGAAATAGTATAAGCTTACAGAAGTTCAAGCAGATATGGAGCACGAGGAAACGCTGCGTTCATTCCCACGTTGACTGATGGGGAAGCCAAAGAAGCTGTAGCGGCCACCAGAGCCATAGCCAGGCATTGAGAAAGGCGAGGCATATTTGCGGTCTACGCAAAGCGCTGCATAAAGCAAGTATTGGATATTGAGGAGCTGGAGCCTCGTGATGGAGGGGCAAAGGACAGCTCTCCGAAGAAAGCTTGGACAAGATAGCGAGGGCGTGGAATTAGGCACGCAATAGTGGCGTAATTCTGGTCTTGGGCGTCTTCGACGAACCCAAGCACGCTCAAGATGTTTTCTACGTGTGGCAGACTCTCAATCACCAGGCATCAACTCCGTTGTAAGTCAAAGACAAAGAATGCTTAGGTAGGTAGGTAGCTTCCTAGGAGTCGAACGGCGTCACTGAGACCCAGGAGCTAGCTGGCTGAATTGGGCTTAGTACCCAAGCTGATACCGACAGACAAAAAGACAGGAGCTTATCCCTCGACCGTCTTTCCTTACGTGGCAGAAAGGATGCCCCCTGCATCTTCAATCTTCAGCCACATTCAGGGAGCATGTCCCCAGTTTTCTCACCCTCTTACACCTGTTCTTTCTGTAGCCCCTCCATTCGGGGGAACAATGTTGCGTTCCATTACTGTGGCTTTACACCTGCACTCCCCCGGTGTGATAGCCCACAATTGAGCATCGTGTTCAATTGCCCAAGCCTAAGCCTACCTTAGGAGTTCGCTTCGTTGGCCAGCATTCAACTCAACTAACTTACGTCTCCCTTTCACTCTGACCTCACGTATACTTCGACAAGCCCGCGCTGTGCTGGTCAGCTCGCACCCAAATCTCGCGATCCAGCTACCCGCAAGCGGAACAGCTGCTTTCTACCACCAGCTTCTGGGCGCCTTGAATTGTTCCACCCCTTAATGCTCGAAGCTGCGGCTTCACCTCCCCGCCAATATGCAGTCCTCCCCGGGAATGTTGACCAAGGTAGATTGCGATGCAATTCCTGTGCTTTTCTTGCTTGTGATTACTGACACTCTGCTTTTCACAGTTCGAGTCTAAGTCCTCGCGAGCTAAAGGCATTGCCTTTCACCCTAAGAGGTTCGTTGTCCGACGTCGCTGAACCGCATCGCAAGCTTTATAGCTGACAAGTTGTGTCCAGACCATGGATCCTGGTGTCACTACACTCTTCTACCATTCAGCTCTGGGATTACCGAATGGGAACTCTAATTGACCGGTTCGAGGAGCACGATGGTCCTGTCCGTGGTGTCGACTTTCACAAGACACAGCCGCTTTTCGTCTCTGGCGGTGACGACTATAAGATCAAAGTCTGGTCTTACCAGACTCGACGATGCCTCTTCACCCTTAACGGCCATCTCGACTACGTCCGAACCGTCTTCTTCCATCACGAGCTTCC